>NC_092035.1:8287476-8887476 GCF_042242105.1 Pempheris klunzingeri | reverse complement strand
GCAGCAGATGTCTGTCACTTCATTGTCGGGAATCCAGTGTACCAAGGATTGATAGTGAATACATTTAAGTTTAATAAAAACGTGGAAATAGGAAGAAGCTAGAAGTTGCTACGGCACAACATTACTTTTAAAGGATACTCTTGAAACCGTCACACAAAAACTTAACTCGGATGAAGTGGGACAAGCATGAAAGTGAAAAAGAAAGAATCTGGCGTGCTGTCATTCCTCCATCCCGCTACCTCCACACTTTACCGTCCTCACACTCTCTGCTGAAAGTCACGTGGGAGTGAGGAGCCCAACATGAAGAGGCTCCACGGATCAGCCTCTTTAATAGCGCCTCTGGAAAATGACTCATTAAAAAACACTGCAGGTGCGTCTCGCCGCTGATGAAAACACAATTAGTCTTCAGTTGTAGAAGAGAAAAGCATTTAATTGCTTTTAGGGATCCTTCTGTACGATCGTAGGAGATCCTTCAACGGCGAACTCCTGCACTGCTGCAAGTGGCTTTTGGAAATAATATCCCATAATACTATTGCAGGCATATGTGGGATTCAGTCTTTGTTTCTACACAATGCTGAATTAGTGGTGTGGAAGGATTTTTAGGTTCAACACAAGGGTAAAGGGAACACTTCATTGAGAACTTTTGGGGATGTTTTGAGCGTTGACACGACAGCCAACACATTGCATAACATGTAAATTCTTCCTCCCCAACCTACTGCTGCAGTGTTGGTAAGAAGGCTTCTTGTCAGCCGGGCGGCTTTGATCTCACTCCAGGTTTGACACGTTAGTTATTATCTCCTGTGTGTTTTCCACACACTTCCTACACACTGCTGAGGCTGGGTGGGGGGGGGGCTCTCTTTCTCTCTCTCTATGTGATAGCCAGAGGATGGCAGTGGGAGTCTATCCAGAGGCTTAGCAGGCAAAGTCGCATTCAGTCGCTCCTTTCAAGTGACTCTCGATGGAGCGGCGACGGGGAAACTTGCTGACATGTTGGAAAAGTGTGCAATAGCAGAGTTGAATAAGCAAGAGGACAGAGGGGAATACAGTTTGAGGGTGTTTTCGATGTGTTTGGTGGGCGTTAGAACAGAGCAGACCTGAGTTTTACTTTAGAAAACCAAACTATTCTTCATCTTGCTATTTACGTCCAGTGCCAGGGTTCAAAGCCGGGGGGAGAGGGAGGGATCTAACCCTAAGCCAGTGAATGCTTGCCCCTACATTAACTGTAATCAAGAGCCTTCCCTAACCTTAATCAAGTGTTTAGTCGCCTAGTCCCAACGAGGCCTGAAACGGAGTCTATTTGCCACAGATCGTTTCCTAAGAATTGTTAGCATGAACATAATCCAGTATTGGACTCATGACTTGAGTATTTTTTTGACCTTGATTGTGTCCTGCCTGTCTTTTTACTGACTTATATTATAAATGTCCTCGTGTGTAAAATACAATGGGAATGTAATATCAGGGTCATATGGGAAACCACAGTTTAGAGGCACGCTGGTCAGATTTCCCTCATTATCCAGTTCTTACAGTATTATGTTCAGATTTATCAAGATTTTAGAAAGAAAAAAATGCTATTTGTTGCGCTTGTGTGATGCTTTATCAGGTGGTAAGAAACTTAAATCCTGTACTGCTGTACATACATGATAAAATGACTTCCATATTTCTCAGAGAGCAGCAAGAAACAGGCGCCAGAACCAAAACTGGGTTCAAATTGGCCTTTAAATCATGCAGCTCAGGCCCAACTTTGACTCTACGTCCAAATCCAGACCCCAAATAATTCATTCAATTCATACATTTTTTGATCTGGGATGTTGTAAATGTAAACCTTTTACTAAACAAAGCGAAAATAGTAAGTCAAGTCTAAGTTTTTAGAAAATGGATATACCTGTGCTGTGTCTAAAAATAGTCAACATGTTTATTTGTGAAATCATCCGACGCAGCAGGAGCAGCTTGACTAATTTAAACCTGAAATCCTGAACACAAGTGACTCACTGACGCTGAAATAGAGTTGTTGTGACTTCACTTGTACGAGTCTGAGACAATTTTTCCACGCTGGTGGAGACCCAGATATGTCATATCTGGGGTGAGTTTTCTAGAAGACTTATCTTTTCAAATTCTGAAGCCGCAGTCTTTTACTCCAGTGGCTGAGCATTTTTCCTCCACTATAGATTTGCTTGTCAGATTGTGTAAACATGACGTCCTCCTCTCCTCACACGCAGACACGCAGTTACATACATACAAACACTCACATACACACACATTTTGCCCTTCGGTTACTGCAGACAGTGTCATTGGAAGGACCTGAAATGTCACTGTTTGTGTGTTTGTCCTCGTGTACAGTTTCTCCTCATGTGAGGACGGATGACTGTGTTGAAGCTTTTCCATGAAAAACCTGTTTGCCACCTCATCTCTGCTAGAGTACACGCTGTTCACATCATGTGTCTAACTGGAGGAATGCAGTGTGTTGAGCACCATGTTTTTAGGCTTTTATCCCTAAACCACATCTTCTACTGTAGGCTACGCTATTGTTGAACTCCCCATGTCGGAAGCACATCTTCACTGTTTATCATGCCTGGGAGGTTTTGCACTAAACTTTAGTGTGATGATTAACCTGCAAAACAGCACAGAAAAAGATACAGAAGGACTCAAAGTGACACACATTTGTGCCCAGGGACCCATTGTCCCATAATCCACACATTAGCACCAGATGTAGCATTTGCAGTAAATGTGTTGCTTTGTTATTGATGCTTGCAGCGTGCAGCCTTAGGAGGGATTGCTAAATCTTATCTCCCAAGCTCTCAAAGGAGCTTTTGTTCCGCGGTGACGCAATGTAAAATGTTTTTGGAATTGATTTTGATATAATTTGATTATTTCAAGACACGCAGACATAAACTACGAAGTCCCATTAAACAACCCATTGCTTTTGTAAATAATTAGAAGAAAATTGTATCTTTTTGGCCTGCAGCCATGTTTTGGCAGTTCAAAAATCTCTTTAGGCCCTTGTAGTTTCTGAGCACATTAAGCTCAAACGTTAAAAGTGCAGCCGACACCAGTGAGAAACTGAAGCAGAACTGAATCTATGCTCACATGGTGGCAGAGGCTGGCGGTGAAAGGAGCAGACAGCGATAAACTATAACTCTCTTGGACCAAAGGACACAATTAAGAAGCAGAGACACAGTTGAGTTGTCAGTATTGTCATCCATAATAAGTGAATGTACAAGTTCTAATGTGTCTGCAATCACTTTCAAGTCCAGCTGCAGTCTTTTCGGGATAAAAGCAACCAGACCGATGCTTCAGGCTCTCTGTGGCTTTCTTTTGTTTTGCATGTTTTGTTTTGGAGTTTCGAGGCAGTAAAATGGCAGATTTTCCTGTGCCAGGCAGAGGATGGAGGTCTAACAAAAGCAGGCACGTCTCTTAAGAGTCGTCACAGTGGCTTGTTCTCTGGAAGACAAACGAATCGGGATTAAGCCAGAGGGAGAGAGCTATATGTGCTCGTGTGTGTGTGTGTGCGTGTGTGTCAGGCACCTTTGTGAGACACACACAAATGATGTTAGTCAGTGTAACGGAGCCAGCAGATTGGCTGAGTCACAGACAGGAAGAACCGGTGCTGTGTGGGAGTTAAGCATCTCACAGATTTGCATGTTTTGGTGCTTTTCACCTCCACTGTTTTGGCATCTGGAGTTCATGTGTAGTGGGTGATAAGACATGTAAAAAAAACCTATTAAATAAAAAAGGAAAAACACACAGAAATGTAGCCACCCAGTTATACAAGATCTTTAAGTAGCTTTTTCCTAAACTGTTGTGCCATTTTAGCTTTTGTGGAATAGAATCACACAGATTAGCTTCCACTGCTGTGCACTTCTCCTGGCTGCTGTCTCCAGGCCTGTGGGGGCGTCCCGCTGAGCAGCAGACCCACTCGTGAAGAAGCGGTCGGTCTTTTAATAAAGAACTCATCAGTGGCCCTGGTGGGTTCTGCAGGAAAGAGCCGCAGAGGAGATCCACAGGGACGAGACAGAGTGCAGGGCCGCATAGTGTAGCTGCCATCAGGGCTGCGGCTGATCAACCATCAGATTTCTGCTGAGAGGTCCTGGAAACCATTTGGGTTTAGAAACTCATCTGTACCAGCACATTTACATAAGAAACAGACTTTTTACATTTTACATGATTTATCAGAAAACAAGCACAAGCTCTACTCACTGTTTAGTATAACCTGCTTGTAATGTTGCTACTTATATTGACACATGGATGATTTCTCTAGCATAAGGCCTCTGGGTGGACCTTTACAATGGCAGCAGTTTAGCCCAGTGTTGCTAGGTGACCTGTGCAGGCTGCAAACATTGATACAAGATGTTTTCCACTTTTTCAACAAGCCCACACAGGTTGATTATGACAACGGCAGTATGAGGTGATGGCGGCGTGAGCAACAGCTCCATCAGCTGGTTGGCTGCCTGTGAAGCTTTTGGAAATAAAGTCATTTTTTACACTATTTTTGTCATGTCACACCAAATGATCCATCCCAACATCATCAGACAGAAACAAAAAGATCATCCTTCCTGAAAGCTACTAATGCTAATCACAAATACTGATGTCACAACTTACTTCTCAACTTCTGAAGTGTTTCTGAACAAAATTAAACGTTGCTAAAGCATTACAAGTTTTAAAGTAATTTCCTGCTGTGCAACTTCAAGAGGAAATTCAGTCTCCTGGTTTGTACTCAATTGCTGTACATCTGCTTTGACTCCATTTAATCTATTCTTATCATCAGGGAGTTAAGCATTGTGAAGCAAATTAGATTTGGGAATGAGATTTCATGAATTTGTTTTTCAAATGAGTAAGGTGAAATTGCAGAATCTGAAATGTGCAATTCCCAGCTGCTCACTTTCTCCTCATCATGATATTTACTGAGGGAGCAGCGAGGAGCTGAAGTGGTGCAAAGCCTGATGAGCAAATACAGCGCGCTGATTGAAATGCGCCTTGAATTTGCACTGCGCGACCGCCCATCCCGTTGGCACAGTGATGAGAAGTGTAACGCTCAAATATGTAACCACTGGACTTCTTCCTGTTTCTGTCTCCTCTGCTCGTTCACCTACCTCTAAAGCTCTTACTCAGTGTTTGCGCTCACATTCTGCAAATGGAAAAGTTTTGAATTAAATATACGCTGGCAGTGTTTGCTGGGAGTTTTGTGGTTCTGAGATATCATACAGTATATTGTTCCTCGCCTTTATTCTACATCTTTTTGCTTGATTTCCCAATCATATTACCAAAGCAAGGAAAAACACCTCACAGCACTTGAAGTTTGAATATTAATAGAAATGTCTGTTGATATTTTACAGCCGACTGCAAACTGCTGATTTTAACACTTAACTTTGTTCGTGAGCACCAAACTTGTGCATTAGAAACTTTCAGAGATGAGTGAGTCGGTCCAAGTCCTACTGCCAGCAACACAAGTGTGCTCCCAAAACTTAATCTCCTCTGTGCTTAGATGAATACTGAAGCCCCTTCTGTAAACACTGGCAGCATTTTATGTTTGTTAATAACGTCTTAGAGAGGGTGGGAGATATTATTTCCACTCACTGTTGAATAAAGATTCAAGGCACACAGGTAGTTTATTCAACGCTTTAATTCCCAAGTGACAGACAGAACTGCGATTTAAAAAGAAATGATCTACTGCCACTTTACTGCACATCTGCTGGGAGATAAATCTTCACACAGCTTTTGACAAAATTCAGTTTCAGGGCATCCAAGTGACAGCTGTGAGTGTTACGGTATGAAAAGCACACAGACTGCAAAAAGCATTTGTTTTCCTCTGCTATTGCTCACATATTTGAACAAGAAAGATTTTACAGCAGATACAAGCCGACCCGACGGATTCAACACTCAATGTGTCCCAGTTCATTACAAAGTAAGTCGGTTCATTTTACGCTTTTCATCTCCCAGCATCTGATTGTGTGTGTGTGTGTGTGTGTGTGACAGCACAGCACACTGATCTCTGTTTCCATCTGAATTTATTTTATCCTCTGATAAACGCAGACCCCCAACTGTGACAATGATAAAGATAAGTGCTGAAATTAAATCACCATCACGCGCTGCAGGCCTGACACACAAACAAGAGGCTTATCAGGCAGTGTTGAAGAGTTGCGTGTCTGGTGGTGGAGAAGAAGGTGTCAGATATTTGATATTTTAGTTGTTTAATGAAGATGTTCCAAAATAAGACAAGATAACCGGACCCATCTGGCTCTTTAGCTGCTTAATGCTCCACTGTGTTCAACAGCTAGCTGCTAACTTTGCTTGTCCAGGCTATTTGGAGCTGGTCATGTTGTGTAATACAGATATTTTAGCAGAAACAATCTGCCTGTGTCTGGAAATGACACTGATAGGTGGGCCGTAACACCAAAACTATAAGCTAACAGATGCTAAAATGCTTTGTAGAGCTAAGAAAGATTTTTCTGTAGGATTGTAGGATTGACACTAGCGACCCTATTCATATGACACAGTCATGGGATTTATTGGCAGATTTGTGGAACTGGACATTTTAGGAGTCATTTAGTCCACATATGTTGCAATACTATGCTTTTTGTGGAGCCTTCTTATGCATCAAAGGGACATGCGATGAGTTTTCCACATCCAAAGTAGCGAATACAACAAAAGGGGGCGTTAGTATGGACCATAATAATGAACACAGTAAATATGACCCTGATTTGAAGGCACCAATGATTTTTAATGTGTGGTATCAATCTTCTAATTTAACAATCAGCAAAAAACTTATTTCCCAAAATGTCAAACTAGTTTAAGGGGTATGTAGCTGCAACTATTTTTATGTCACTGACATATATTCCTTCACTGAATTCATTCAAAACATTTTCTAAGAGCAACATGCCAGAATGATAAAACCAGCCTCTTCTCCACTTCAGTAGCCTGCCAGCATTTTGTACCCGGCCCTCAGAAAAATGACCAGCCATCATCTTGTGACCCATAAAAACAGCAAGTGTGTGGTTGCAGAGGCACCAGATGTGGGCAGGTGTTGCCTTAGCTGCTTTATTTCCCCTCAGAGCAGGTGGTTAAAGGCAGAATAGTGGCAGGCCGCTGTAGGGAACAATGCTGCTGATGCGAGTGGACAGAGTGTCACTGCAGAGCACAGTGGTCTCCACAGCCTGCTGTCACATCCTGTGACAGTCAGTGGACGCTGCAAAGCAAGGATGTCTTTGAAATATTACAAATATTACATCTACAATAATGTTACCGCTCCATTGTTGTGGATTTAAAAAGCCTGGTTTGACTGAATTGTATTGTGCCGTAGATGTGAAGACAAAAAGCTAAAACACAGGACACTTAAAATGTTGTACTTTCCCTTTTTACTAGTTAGATTTCCACCTCCACTTTTACCACAAAAAGCACGGCTGTAATTTTATCTTTCCTTCAAATGATGTTGCACTGAAGCTCCTTCTTTACCACCTTTGGGAAAACCTTTTATGTCTCATTATCTCCTAATTTTATCCAACTCCAGTTGAAAAAATATAGATTACGGTGCTTAGAAGAGCTGCTTTTTTACACTGTTTGCAGCTTCTAATCAATAACACGGTGTGTTTACACTCTCTGCATGTCGAGGAATTGGTAATGAATAATCCGCTTTGACACAATATTGACGCAAGTGCACTTTAACACACATGTATGGATTCATTTCTAAATGTACAAACTGCAGCGGCTGTCACTCAACCAGAATTAATATTAAGCGCTCATTCGAACAAGATCTCGATCCTTCAATTTCTCAGTCATTGGATAAGAAAATGGCAAAGACGTGTTCTGCATTGATTGCTTTCTGGTTTCCCACCGAATTCGTGAAATACGAGTTGTGTTTTCCTTTCTCTCCGCCCTCTTTGTTTTCCACCTCTTTGAGGGAAGTATTGCACGAAGCCACAGATTAAATGAACAGTGGCACATTCCCCCAGGAAGCTGAAAATGATATCACACGGAGCCAATGTTCTGCCGACTCTGTAAAATGTTGATAAGGCCGCTTATTGTCTTTATATGAATTTGTTTCATCAGTTCAGAGTGAATTTGCTGCATGTACCGCTTTATTGCGCCACAACAATACAATGTAATCCTTTTTATACAAAATGTAAAATGACGTTGGTGTGTAAAATATTAAAACAACATTACATTAATGAAAGCTGCATCTTTTTGAGCAGTGATGTCATGCAAGAAGAAGCAGGAGTCTACTCTGTGAATGACGCGATCATGTTGTACAGGAGGGGTGACACAGAGGCCTCGGGGTGTCAGTGCAGCACTGCTGAACAGAAAGCCTGCAGTATCACAGCGCAGAGTCGCAACACTTTAGAGCCACTGTGACACACAAGCAGCTGACATATTAAATATGGAGCAAAGCCGCCGAACTTCATTAGACAGTGCGCTGCCTCTGCTCATATCACTGCTAGTCTACGTTTAGGTGTGTGTGTCGTGTGTGTGTTTCAATTAGATGCTGCACACTGATTGCTGTCGCCGCTCATCAGGGCTTTGTAGTTTAATGCTGCTCCAGCTTGAAGCTATTTGGTGTGCAATAATGTGAGGAGGATGAGGTACTAATGAAGTGCCCCTAACAGCATTAATGGGATCTGAATGAGAAAACTCATTTAGTGAGTCATGAAAAACAAAGCTGTGAAAGTGGCACAGCACAACTACTATAAAATATATGATATACATACATATATATGACTGCACATTGTTTGGAAAGAGGACTATTTAAATTTGTAGTAATTATGGAGCAAATGAAGACGAATACATTTCCAATTAACTAATTCAAATGAGTTGCTCCACAGTCAATCTACAGAAGGTCAGGTGAACATGCAGAAATGTAATATTTGTCTACAGACATACAATTCAACACGAATCATTATAAAAGCTTAAAGAACGCTCTCTCACTGCTAATGGGAACGTAATGTGGTCAAAAGTTTGTAGAAGGAGGCTCCATGATGAGCCTGATAACAACATTGAAAATCCCAAAGTTCCCCATGCTGAGTATTTATCCAAGTGATTTTATCATCAACAAGAGTGACTGTGTACTAATTGTCTTGTGATACTTGATACTTTAATCAATACTACAATTAAGATTTTGGCCGTCTAATCTGTCTAGAAATCAAACAGTCCTGTTGTTAGTTAACCAACCACTAACTCCAGTCATCCTAAATCCACACTATATTAATTCACAGGCTTTGACGAAGTTGTGTGTCCACAGTGAATCTGGATCCAGCTGAGGCAGAACGACCCCCCACGTTGGGGCAGGTGCAGGCAGCAGCAGCAAACCATACGTGCCCCAAATGCAATTTTGGTGCGCTGATGTTTTTTGTCCTGCGTTCACCTTCATTAATTAGTGGGATTCTATTTTGAAGCCTTGGTGGTGGAGCGTGAACCACGACTGTCCACAGGTCAGAGTTGAGAAGGTCAGCTTCCTTTTGTGCCTGATATTGGGACTAGAAAAACCAGTCACATGTGGGCATTGTAGATTGTTTCTTGAGGACAAAAATCTACTGCAGTTTGTTGCAGCGCCCGCCGACTTTAAACCAGATCAAAGATCGCTCAGCCTCATCTTCACACTCGTGCATCGCGCCAGCAGCACAAACAAGAGAACATTTGGTAGGATCACAGACAAGGTCAGAGGTCAAGTCCATTTTTCCTCCAAATATTCTCCACAAAAGCCTAACTTTCAGCCACTTGTGTCAAGGTTTCCTCCTGTTAAGTAGGACAGTGTTTCATGTCACACAAAGACGCAGCAGGCCGTTATAATGAGGAGACAACGAAGGATGCAAAATGAGACTTATTCATGCTTGGCAAGCCACCTCTTCCATTTTCACTGCTTCGTTTTCAAGAAATCTTGCAAATTTTTAGCGACCATTTTTCCCCACAATGATGAAACAAGCTCAGCAGCAATATGTTAGGATTATACGTACTGCCTGTGTAGTGCTAATATGCATCCCAGCTGCCCTGTATATGAGGCTGTGTTCGCTTTGTGCCATTGCTTTCACTTTGACTGTGAAACAGGATGAACTGTGTTTTCTTCAATTCGACACGTTTTGCATGATCACACCGATTTAAGCATTTAGCATGTTTAAATGTCCGCAGTTCTCTGTTGTTGTGTGCTGTGTGGTTATTGTTGTCAGCATATATTTGACGCAGCTTTAGTCCCTTATGTTTCTGACTATCCCACCAGAGGGGATTTTAGACTCTGTGTGTGGTTCGCTCAATATTCAACAGGAAAACTCTCATTTGCTTTCAAATTCAATCGATTCAAGATGTGAAAAATCTTCAAAATAAAATGAAAAACAAGAAATCTGTTGGCCTTTTAAAAAAAACTAATGCCTCTGCATGAACAAAGTAAAAATAAATTAGATGTTGAAATTGAGACTCCAGAATGGATTTGCCGTCATCTTTGTCTAACACGAGGTCATGTGTCTAAGACATCAATCAGCTCGTGCTGTGATGGAGGACCTGCTGTACCCTGGAAAAAAGAAGAAAAAAAAGAAAAGAGGAGCTCAGCGGGACTGCGAGGTCATTACTATCTTGTGGAAGGTCACAAAAATGCCACTGGGTAATTGAGTGAAGCCGGGCTGGTAGCTGCAAATCGGAAAAGGCGCTTCACCTCCATCTGTCGGGGGAGAGTGAATCAGGGCTATTTCGTATCAAAGCTGGTTTTGTGTAACGGGAAACAGAAGCAGCCTAAAATTACAAGGGTTTTTTTTTTTTTTCCATTTTGGATGCTCAGCAAAAACATGCAGGCAGCAGCAGCGGCAGCGAGGGAGACAAAGATGGAAGTTTATCTGCTGGGAGAAATGGTGCGACTGGATGCGGCTGCTTCTCCCACCAACCCTTGTTGCTCTGTGAGGCAACAAAGGAAAGCACTCTCCCTGGAATCAAAGTGTCGCAGTGAGTGCATCAGCGAGGAAGTGAATTCATGTTATTTGCCCATTACCTGAAGGCACAGAACTGCTGACGGCAGGGCTTTCTACATTGGTCGAGCCTCTCTATCCCATCAGTACCTTGTCACAACCAATCCAGCTGCCACTGCTGATAGCTTTCTTTCATTTGCCGCTCTCTCTCTGCATCCCGGCCCCTGTGCTTGTTTTGGAGAGGCCATCAGCTTTCAACAATGTCACTCTGAGGTCCCACCTGTCCTTGACCCTCATCTTCTGCTGCCAGTGTATGTGTTTACCTGTCTGTGTGGGTGTATGAATAAGCAATGGAGGGTGACATTGTGTGTGTGCAGAGGTAAAGGGTAGAGTCTTTTTTAACCTTTGTAGAGTGCCTGGAAAAAGCAACTGAATCCTGGTTGGTTTAGAACGACTCAATAGAAGACGGAGGAGCGGTGCATCGCGGCATTTACGCCAAACAATCTTTCAAGGTACCTCAGAGCAGAAGATAATAGATTCCACACATGCAGGCACATTCACGACAGTTGACTTAATTTGCTTTGTGCAGAGGAGGCAATCGTTGTGACCTTGATCGAGTGATTGTCTCCAGAACGAATCTGAGAAGGACAAATGTCTGTCAAATTTGTTATGTTTTCTTTTTAGAGGTAAATTCTGGAAAAAAAAGAGATGTGAAATGAGTTTCATTACAAAAATAAAGATAATAGAATAAGAGAACACTGTGACCCTGACTTCCTGGAGTCGAAAAAATAGTTTGGTTGCACAGTGAGCCATAAAAGAATTATATGTATGGTAGTTCCTTTACTGGGATTTTTGGAAATAAACATGCACCATGCACCTGTAAGCTGAGTATGAAGCTACAGTCAACAGATGGTTAGCTGTCCAAACGTAAAATATCTTAAACAAGATATATGAGATTGAGATATATGAGAGTAGTGTTAATCTTCTTGTCTAACACAGAGCAACATCATTTTTCATTCCTCAAAACGATACTCTATGTAGCATCTTTAAATGTAATTGTTTCTCACGGCAGGGTTACTAGTTCAAAACCCTGAAGTGTCCCTATCTTGTCAACATGCTGCACCTGTACTTTCTTCCACTCACTGTATCTGGATTATAGAGCGACTCTGAATATAAATGTGTTAGTCTGTCTGTGTGTGTGTGTGTGTTGTGTGTCCTTCACCATCCTTTCAAACACACGATGCTGCAGCCCAGCCCAGCCGAGAGGCTTTGTAATGTGCTGTCAAAACCTATTTACCTCCCTCATGTGGCCCCGCTGCTGCACCGTGAGTGCAGGGTGGGGGTGGTGGGCTTGGTACTATCTGTCACTGCTTCTTACTGTGTGGTAATTCACAAGCACAAGATCATCATTTTTTTTTTTTTTTTTTGGTTTTTTGACTCCATTGTTGCTAGTAAAGTGCTTGTCGATGTGTTGTTTCTGCTTCTCAGAGATCATTTATCAAATCTAATCAATTTAGTTTGCCTTCGAGGCTAGTTCTGGCTTTCATTCTTCATGCTATCCTTCTTCGTCTCCTGTTTATTCCAAACTAAACAAATCACTTCCTGTAAAACAACTGAAAAAGCTTTCACAAAGTTTCCTATTATATGTCCGTCAGACAAGTCAACATTTTTAAAATAACAATGGATCAAATTATGACTTTAAATGAGAAACTTAAGAGAAAATGATCACCACATGATCTCGTACATGCGGTCCAAAGCAGCAGCAGGCACACGTTTTCAGCTAAGCTCTAAAAACCAACTTAATACTAGCTGTTCAACACCAAACAGCAGATAGACACTGTCAGAGACTAGCAGGTGAAAGTAGTGAAGCATTTAGCAGCTAAAGAGCCAATGTTTTTCTCAGGAGTTGGTAGCGACCAAAACAGAGCTAAAAGAGAGTGAATAATGGACTTCTATTCACCATGTGGCCAGAAACATGACTCCAAATAAATACTAATATTGTGCTATATCTGCTGGGGTGTAAATTAGCAGCTGTTTGCCAACATGTCAGCCATATTAACTTTATTAGGTAATCACATATCAGTGGTGGTATGTTTGCAGCCTCTTATGGTGGTCAAAGAATGAGTTAAAAGTGTTAAACTATTGGTCACTGAAGGTTTGATTCTTTGTACGACCACCTCATCAACGGTTATCAATGGGATTAGTTGCTTTACTCCCCCTACCCTCTGGGGATTTGAGGAGTACCATGAGGGCATCATTAAAGACATAAAACAATGATTCGTAACACCTCAAAGTAAAATACTTGACTTAATTTTCCACCTGCTACAGGAAATTTTTGTCCATAAAACTTCTCTAAAATAAGAAAAGGTCTCTCTACAGTCCATAACCTCGATCTTTGCTTCCACACAACAATGAGGTTATCATTATCTCCCCGGAAGAGGATCATATCAATCAACATCGCCTGCATCCTTCACGGCTTCTCTCTCTCAAGTTATTGATTTTTACCTTCCACCTCAGGAGATCCTGACCAATTTGGGCTCCGTTATGAGCTTTTGCTGCCGGTGAGGGTGCAGGTCCACACCAGGGATAGACGCTGGGTTACATGTTGAGAGGGACCTGTGGGAAGATTAAAGCAGGTAGGCCTATTGATTGGCAGATAGACAGCAGTAAGGTGACCATTGATTGGACAAACAGCCAATTTTTGACCTCGAAGTGCACTGGGTGAATCAATGGCCTTAATCCAGTGGGAGAAGCAAAGAATATGAGGACTGGCCCCATAATATGCTCTAGTTTAGTGTCATTAAAAAGATGAAAAAGGCTGTAAGGTGTAATTAAGGTGGGATTCAACTTAATTACCTTAACTAGATGTTTCTGTGGTTAAGCAGTCTATTTTTTGTTAAAATTTTTTAAATGATAACATGGAAATAATCTTGACAGGCTAATTGTTACTGTATACACACTGCATCCAAAGATAATCAGATTCAAGCCCCCTATGTCCTAAACACATACATTTTTCTATTTAGTCAAATTCATTAAGTGTGCTCCTGGTCCAGATGGATTATTTTGACCTTTTGAAATGGCTGGCCAATCAATACCACAACAGATTCCTTTCATATTCATGAGGGGCCCAAAGATTAGAGGAACAGTCCCTGTATGATATTAGTGTGCATTAGCCTAATGTAGTCTTAGCCTTGAATAACAATGAATGCACATACAATTTCATGAAATGTCTTTAGAGTCCAAATTGTGCATTTTGTGTTGTGTTGTGTCAGTGAAGTGCACATTCCTTCAGAACTAAAGGATTATGTGGCAACAACAAAACTAACGTGCCATCATGAATTAGTCATCATGAAAAAAAGGTTAGCTCATTGCTAAAAGATTGCATCAATGATTTGGTATCGCACTTTAATAACATTGGGGATAATCAAAGGCACGGCCATGCTTTGAGCTTGATGCTATATTCTCAATAGTAATGATAATAATAATATGAAGAAGAACTTTATTTGTACAGCACCTTTAAAAGCAGACTTTACAAAATGCTTGGACACACGAAGCAAATCAGGATACTAGAACATCTGAGAGCCGCAACCTGCCTGGAAAGCTCCTGAACGTCTCTCAGATCAGACTCAGTGTTTGTTGTCATGCCAGCTCTCTTGTGAAAATATGTAATCTTCAGGCTGTACGAGCAAAAAGCCCCGGTGATATCACCGTTTCCCTCCTGAGCCACTGAAGACATCATACAGCTGTTTTGACAGGCTGTGCAGCACTCTGTGTTTTTTTTAATAATACAAGAGTAAGTGGAAACCTGTAAATAGAGATCACCTTTAGGAGAGAGCTGACTGCAAAGTGTTGGGAACGCGTATTACATAGTTCAGATTCATGTGCATTATTAACCTTTTTCCTTCTTCACTTGACACTTGAATAAAAAGGAGCATTCACAGAATTATAACTGAGAAATAATCTGTTGATCGAAGGTTTATTTCCCTGAAAATAAAGCAAGATGTCACATAGCATCTGTTTGGTGTCTAATAAAAAGGAACATTTTGTAGTGGCATCACTGACAAACTAAAACACAGACCTGGACCACCAAACACACCACCTCTCCCCACCTACCTACCTACCTACCGTTGATTTCCCTCCACCTGTCACAGCTAACAGCTGCAGGGAATTTAAACGGAGCACAGGTTGCTGACGGTAACATGACCAGATCAGCGATACCACCACCAAATTAGGTCAGCGCTGGTCGGATCATTGCCCCTGTCTGATTGAGAGAGGTCAGCGATCTCACCTTGTCTGGCACGCCACACACATACACATTCCCGCACTGTACGCAGGCACAAAGCCAGCAGACAAAGCCAGTTATAGCAGAGCAATATGGTCACGCTTCAGCGCGCACCACTATAACCCTGCCTGCAGACTGGAAAACACAAAACCTAGTGAAGTGTGGCGGCATTCTGGTTTATAGAGTGTGAGTCATTAAAAGAGGAAAGGACATGTGCGCACTTTGATATGTCACAAGGCTTTTATTTAATGATGCCGTAGAGCAAAGGTTACCAGGACTACAGGCCAGCAAACGTTGAAGCATTCAGAGGTGATTATAACAAACCTCAAAGATTCAAGTTGGACCTGTTTGCTTCTGTGTGTTAGATAGTGAATTCTGCTTCAGTGTTTGCGGATGATCAGTTTATTGATCAGTCAGGTTACACAAATAACACAAAACTACCAGACCATCTGCTCAGTCAGCAGTAGTGAACACGATGATGGTGTATCCCAGACACTTTTGGGGATCTTACATTTCCTCTAGAGCCAAACTGAATTTCACATTTGTGATTTTTGGTGAAATAACTCAACAATTCTGATTCTGCATGGATTGAAATCAATACGGATATTCATGTCCCCTACAGGATGAGCTAAACATCCCCTCATATTTTTAATTTGCCGTCACCAGGATGGAATTTCAATTTGTACAAAGCTTTGGTTTGTAACTGCAGAACTAATATTTCCACCATTTTTTGCATTTGATTTTTGTGTTTTTAGTACTAATTAGCAAATGTTAGCCTGTAACTGTAAATTTTCAGTCCTGTTTTAACAGTGCTTCTCTTTTTGCCTGCTGTATACATTATTTAGTACAACATTACTGCACTTATTAAAATTATTTCCCCGAGACTCCTTACTTGACCTGCATCTACATACACTTGTAGAAAACCGTTACAACACTTGACCTTTGAGAGATTTGTCTTAGCTGATGTGGTCGCTGTATGTTTCGCAAAGGCGCCCCTCGGCACAGTATCATGCTGGTGTGTGTAATCCAACCATGACGAGTTAAATCAGCCCTGGGGGGTCTGAAGTGTGATGAACTCATTGGAGCACCTCCAGCTGTCTGTTAACATTATCTGCCTTCCTGGTTAATAACGTTGGTCAGTTTTCTGGAGGCCAATTCGCACATTTAATTGTTTTAGTTCGACCTGGCTGGTGTGAGTGCAAATGTGTGTGTCACAGATACATTTTATACAGTTAGCAGGGACTCAGACAGATGTATGATAGTCCAGCTGCAAAAAGGCCAAACGATTAATGATCAGAAATGCTTGTACATACATTAACACTGACATCCTTCCATCCGCTCCTCCTGCCACACCCTCATATACACCGTGTAAGTCCACTATTGTCTCACAGCCACATGTGGTCTGTGTAGGTGGCTCTCAGGGAGGATGGCGATCATCAGAGCATGTGATAAAACCAAAGAGACAGCTGACATGAACACATCAATACACATTAGATTCCACGCTGTGACCTCAGATGTGTATGCAACAATCGACTGTTTCATTGCATGGTAACAAGTGCGACTCCCCTCTCTCGTGATATTATTGTCTTGTAAAAATCTATCACACATTTGTGTTTCTATGAGGAATTGTTTCATCCTCCAGTGGGCTGACAAACAGCAGCATTGCACACTGACACGAGCTAAAACATTACCGTTGGGCATTGAGTGTGAAAACCCATCCCCTCTATCAAACTGTATCAGAGTCACAAGACCGCCGCCCTCCCAGACCTGACAGGGACTATGATCTTCTGTTGTTTTGAATGGAAGCTGAAAGCACAGGTTAGCAGGGCATTATGAGCCGCGGCATCGGCAAGCCCCCCCTGCACCCTTTGTGCACCACGCAGTCACCACAGTGCTGTCTCGTGTCATTCAGCCTGGAGGGGTGGAGGAACAGGGCGCAGACCATCGCGCTGGAAAAATACTCTTTCTTAGTGTATACATTTGGATAACTCAGGGTTTTGATTTCAAAAGATCTGCAGCCTGTTGCACCACCGATACTCAAGTTCTCTCTTATGTTAAGTGTTTGGTTGCACCACAGAGATGAACGGTACATCGTAGCTACTCTGGTACTCACTAAGTAAACTGTTGTTGCAGAAAATTACATTTTAACATTTCCTGTAGCCAGTCAGTGAAAAGCACTATTCTTGTCCATCATCCTCAAAGTTGTCCCACTTTTCAAAGCAATTTTCGCCACGACAGCTGCGATTTTACAGAGTACTTAACACCTACTAAAGGTTAGGTGTAAGATTTAGGTTGTAACTTGTGCCTACACTGGAACTATTTAAAGGTTCAACCCTTAAAATCTTAGTAGCACATAAACTCTGACCTAACGTTGCTCAAACTAAGCTATGGTTGAACTTCCACATAGCTGGTGGAACCAGAGCTGTTGCTCAAGTTTTATCTTCCTATGAAGGTAGTTTTTAGTTTTATGTGTCTAGGTTTTGAAGTATTTGCCGCGGTTTCTGGGATATCTGCTTGATATCTAAGGTAAAATCTCACCACATGAAACCAAAACCATCAGCATGATCAGATACCACAGTGCAAAAATAAATCTTTATTTTTTGACAAAGTTAGAATATTGTGTTAATGGAGTCTCAATTCTCAGCAATTTCAGATAAAGTCAGTTGTATTAGTTATATTATTTTGAGAATTAATTCATAGAATAAGTTGTGAGTTATTACACTCAGTAATAAGTTTTATTGGGGGAAAAGTCATAATAGATTTCCAGGAAATCTAAGTATATTTGCCAACAATAAAGAATATTTCAACATGTTTCAATGGTTTTGTGTGTCGAAACAAGAAATAACTAGAAATGTTTATTTGCTCTGAACAGACTGCTTAAGGTTTTGGCAGCACACCAGCATTGAGTTATAAAATATGTTTATTTTGTAATGTGGGTGAACTGACCCTTTAACTCTTTGTGAAACAGGTTAGTTTATTATTCAGGTGCCGTTCCAAAAGAGCGCATCAGAGGCTGAAATTACAGTTCAGCATGAAGAAAATAAGCCGAAACTGTCAAATTCTGGATAATCACTTCATTAGTATTCAAGCTGTTTTGCTTCATTTAGAGCATATGATACATATGCATATTTAACATAAGCTGCTGCTCACCAGCCCCTTTTAACACTCACTGAAGTCATGTTGTCTGTTTTCATTTCCTGTGCATTAGACATGACAGGAGTCGGGTATTTTTACACACTTTGAGAGAGCTTTCCCTGTCGACACCACACACACTGCGGCTGTAATCCAAACAGACAGTGCTGTGAGACAGTGGCAAGGTTTTACGTGCCTTCAGAAATGTCACCCTACCTCTGGTCCCTGAGAACTGATGAGCGCCGACACACACTCGCGCACACACACACACACACACACACTTGCGCAGATGCCATGCGGCTGTACATGAGAATTGAAGTTTTTAGTTATACAAACATTTCTTGCAGGCTTTTGCTGATCCCGAGGCAGAAGTAATCTCATTGGCTGAGTTAAATGTCAGTGGGCAGGACTGAAACATCGTTTTTTCAACCAAAGAAATGTTAGATTGCGGCCTGGTTATGAGGCAAGTGATAAGAGAGGAGGAAAATATGAATTCCTGCACTATTGCTTCAAACTGCAACCATACAGTCTATTATAAATAATCCTGCTACTTCTCCTGGCTGACCTTCAAACTTTCATCTAACTGCAGTGGCTTTTGCGACCAAAGGCTCCTGCTGACCTTCCAAGACCACGACTGCTGTTCTCATTACTGACTGATGAGTTATTGCATTCATATTTTTAATTCATTTCTGTTCAACTACCATTTCCTGCATATCTAAAGTCTGTCTGAGTTTAATGGATAAATCATGTCGTCTATATGAAAAAATGGTTTATTGTATTTTTTTGTAAATTTTATGTTGGCCTTAACATTTCTCCTCAGCGACCATGCCCTCTGCACACTTATATATATTTGGCCTGTTTGTGGTTATTGGCAAAAATTAGTTTAGCCACATCACAGTTTCATTTGTTTAGTGGCTTTTCAGAAGGAATCTGGTGAAAAAGTTATTGCGCAAGATAGGCATCGCTTCAGAGTGAAGGCATGCAGCAAGTTTTCACACATGTGGAATTCTATTTCTATTTATAGCTGCTTTTCCATCTTCTCAGGATGATGATGGGGAAACAGTGTTGGGAACATCATGCGAATCAGAAAGCTATTAGTGCACTTTGAGAGCCTTTGCTCTGTGGGCTTGCATTCATGATATGTAAAGATATGTAAAATGGCATAAATGATCAGGGTGCCACATGCTTGAGTGGTCTCATATGCAAAACTGTGTAGTAATTATCTTCCACGTAATTACTACTTGCCTGAATTTTAATGAACCCTTTGCTGCATAAAGGAGCTGTTTTCAGGTATGACGTCGGTGTGACTGAACAAAGTAATCTCACCATGCAGGAGATTTACCAGCAAACACCAGAATCTGCCTTAAACTACCACCAGCCACTAGTCGAGCATCAGTTGGTGCTGGCGGTGCAGCTACCCCACCTCGGGGGCCTCTATACATATACATAATTTTATGCACACAGTGCAACAGCAGACACATACCCTCCACTACCTCATTAGTGACTGCAGCCCCCAGGCTTACAACTGGGAAAAGGTCTAATTGCACAGTTCAGCAGCGCTGAAATCGCTCACAGCATTTTGGAACAGACTTCGACAAATGAGCATCAGGTGCAAGCACCCAAAGTAATTTTGTGTGATTTTTGACCCTTCCTGTCACAGTTGTGGCTGCCAAGTTAAGCTCATAGTAAGTCAGAGGAACTTCCTGGAGCAGGGAGGGGCAAGACGAGCCCACTGGAGTTCACAACAAGCCCAGAAGTCAGGGCGGTTAGATGTCAGTCAGTGTTGTCAATGTTTTAAATGTTTTTGAAAAAGAGCATTCATGATCATGACTATAGTCTACAGAATTACTGTACCTGACTATAGGTTATGCTAAACCCATGTATGGGTAGCATTTTTACCCATGATAGCAGCTTAGATCTATGGACAGAAATGCTAGTCTGCCAAGTGGTAGGTAGCTGCTTGACTGACCGGCACATTTATGGAAACAGGAGCAGAGAAACACACACAGGCCTCCTTCACAGCTGAGCTGTGTTACATTAAATGACTAACTAAGATGCTATTATCCCGGCAAAATATCAGCATGTCAGCATTGTCACTGTGAGCCTGTTAGTGGTAGCATGCAGCTCTAAGTGCAGCTTTACAGAGCTGCTAACGTTGCTGTAGACTCTGAGTCTTGTAAGGCAGTTAATTATTATAATCAGCCGGCATGTTTTATTTGGCTCCTGTGGATGAACATTAAACCAAAAATCATCCCTGCAGTGGTTTATTGCACTTGCTGGAGACTCTGTTACGTTCTTGAGATATTATCATAAAATTTACTGTCCTCCATTCTTGCACCTGGTGCTTATTTGTTAAAATGGATTCCAAAATGGTCTGAGCAATGTGAGTAGTGCTGAATTCTTCAAATATTTCCCATTTGCAAGCCTGGGGTTAACAGGCAGTAATGAGGTAGCACTGTGCATCAGCTATTATTCTGTATTCACGTAATTATGTATCTTTCAGGAGGGGATGCTCATGCATTTTGCATCAATGCCCACTGTGACCATGTTCATAAAGTTAGGTCATCATATCAGAATATTTCAACATGTTTTAATGTTTCTTTAATGTCTTGAAACAAGAAATAATTAGAAAGAATGTTTATTTGCATTGAACAGGCTGCTTGAGGTTTTGGCAGCGCACCAGAGTTATAAAATGTGTTTATTTTGTAATGTGGGTGAACTGACCCTTTAACCTTTTGTGAAACAGGTTAGTTTATTATTCAGGTACTGTTCCAAAAGAGCGCATCAGAGGCTGAAATTACAGTTCAGCATGAAGAAAATACGCCGCAAGCGAGAAAATGAAGAAGCAAAATCCGGGGCAGGTCTAGCAGAGTGGGTCAGAGAAAAAAATCAGGACACTTTATGCGTTTCTTTATTCAGTGAAGTGGGGAAAGCATCCGCTGTGTGGTGTTAGCAGGCAGTTGGTGGCCAGATGGTGAAGCTCTGCAGCAGCTGAGACTGTAGACAGTAGCAGGTTCACATCACTAATTTATGCGTTAACCTGTCTAGCTGATTGAAAGATTAAGGATGTCTAAGAGGAGTGTGGCTGCTACATAGGAAACAGGCTCTTTGGAAGCATCATGACACAAAATGAATTTACAATATATTCTTATTTTTAGATAATAAAAAAGCTTTCTTGAGATTTAAATGTGAATATCAATACCACTTCCATGGCTGGAAAGACTGGAAACAGGTGGAAGCTCACTAATTAACAAGTCATCTCTTGTTTGTTAGTCTTTGTTAGCATCATCATTACTGTGAGGTTGCCTGGCAACCAGCAAACCACTGTAATACTGCAACATGATGATTTTACTTTTGTGTTAGTGAATGAGATAAGCTATGTTAATGAGTTTTAAAGGTGCTAATCGGTTAATCTTTCATATTTTGTATTTTTCTAACCTTCGAACAATGCTAGGCTAGCTGTTTCCCTCTGTTTCCAGTCTTTATGCTAAGCTAAGATAACCAGCCACTGGCTATAGCAACATATTGGACAGACAGATATCAGAGCAGCATTGATCTTATTCTAACTCTCAAGACTAGAAACCAAATAAATGTATTTCCCAGTTTCTGTATCAAATTCTGCAAGCCTAGATTTCATTTTAAACTATGGTTCCACGTTTTGTATTTCATGCTTTTGCATTTAATCAATGCTCAGTCCTGTATTGGTTTGCAGCTGCAAGCTTGTATGTAACAAATTGAAGAATTGTAAATGTCAGTGCTACTGGGTCCAAGTGTCTCATGGTGGCGAAGAGCAAAACAAGGCCTGATATGGAGGGCTGGACTACAGCCTGGAGGTATAGAGGATTTATAACCTTGCACACGAGCACTAGGGGTTTAAATCCAGTCTGAGCGAGCATGGATAAACAGTCAGGTGGAGGTGGTGGGCGGGAAACATGACCAAATTCTGTAACTCTGCAAGCCAATAGGTTTATCATCCACACATGCCAAGGAAATGGGAAATAGACCTTTAATGGCTCTTTCTATATCATTAGTTAAGGAGTGAGTGCAGTTAATAGTGTGCTGACACAGGCAGGTGGCTCAGAATGTGTGAGATGGAAATGTGGTTTTCGACAGTGGATGAAATGGCAACAGAAAAATGCTGACTCCAGACAAGATCCGGTGCGGCCTGACAGCGCAGCAATAAAAAGACCTCGACTGACTCATGGCTTTGTCTGGAAGTCTCAAGGCTTCGCTGCACTTTGGAATTCCAACTGCAAATAATCCAGTCACTTCTGTCCAGGGGAAGGTGTTTCACCGAGACAACTGGAGCCTGATGCTTCGCTATTATTTTACACTGATATGATAGAGGTTCCTCAATGGCTACAGATAAACTGAATATATGCACTAAATTATATTTGCCAGCTCTGAGAATTGAAGCCAATGCAGACGTTCCTGCATTCTTTCTGATGGCCAGCAGGGGCCGACTCCACTCCAATCTTATAGAAGTCTCTGAGGAAGTGACCTCTCGCTTATTTTATCACCTCAGTATATTTTTCTAACAAGTTTATGGTCATGATTGCTAGTTTTAAGTCTTCTTCAATCCAGCATGTTCATTTAGTAAATTATGGTCCCATTTAGGATGAAATAGTCATACGCTTTAGGGTGTGACTATCTTGTGACGAATCAATCAGAGGCAGGTCATGCCTAAACCTAACCGATCAGAGGTGGGGGAAAAAACTCAAGTGTTATTTCTGGCTCCAAAACCAATATAGTGATTTTTTTAAATGCCAAATGCAAAGCTTCAAAATGGTACTCCACCAACAAATGGGTGATGTCATGGTGGCTTTGTCCACTTCTTTTACACAGTCTGTGCTATTTGCCCGCTTGAATTCATCAATTGTTGGCTTAAGTGTGGGTTAACATGAATTTATCTACAACAATTTTGATCATCGATTAATCATTTAAATCATTATTGACCAAATATGCCAAACATTTGCTGGTTGCAGGTTTCCACTTGTGAGAATCTGCCTGTATTTTACTGTTCTGTATCACTGGAAATTAAATATCTTTGTTGGTTGGGCAAAACAAGCAAATTGAAGATGCCATCTTAAAATGTTAATATTTTCTGATATTTAATTAACAAATCAGTTCATTTTAAACACAAGTGACGCATTAATCATTAATTTAAAAATGCTAGGTGCAGCTTTAAGGTCAGTAGAGCTGCATTTTTATCACCAGACTCCACACATTTTGATTCAGCCTTTTCTTCAGTGCTCTTCACCTCCAAACAACAACACTTTGGAGGAAGCCTGAGGTGAAGAATTAATTTCCCAGCTTCTTTTGGATGCTGGTGCATATCTGTGTGTGTGTGTATGTGAGTGTGTGCACATCCCACAGGGGCTCCATCTAGGGTGAATGCTGTGTTGCTGCTACAAATGATCCTGTGGGAGATTTCTCTGACAGACAAGCTCTGTGCAGTTACACATGCTTCATCACCACACACACACACACTCACACACGCACATAGAGAATGTTGGTCCCAGGGTAAACTCCCACTGCATATCCTGTCAGCTCAGAGAAAGTGTCAATCAGCTTGTCCAAGTCAGCTAAAGAGATGTGTCGACGCCAGCAAAATGTACTTTACCAGCTGCCCTTGTCCTTTGCCACTTCTGACAATAAATGACACTGTTCTTTGAAGGGCAGTGCCTCTATTCTACTTTTTAAACTTTATTGATCGGCAGGGGGTTTTGCTGAGTACATGTACCATTTTCCAGAGCTCCCTACCTGGGAACTGCTCATTACAAACACCCTCAGTCTTTGTTTCTGGACATTACTTAGAGGTTAGCCACAATAAAGTTCAACAGAGGTAAATGAGTTCTAGGAACTAAAGTGAAAGTGCTAATAATGCACGTTCAGGCAGTAATTCTACAATCGCACCCTCTCATTATATGTTATGCTCCTATAAATGTGTCCAAGCTTTTCTCCACTGCATCCTTACACTTGCACCATTATCATCATGCCCATCAAGCCATTTTATTTAGCAAACTGGAGAACAAATTACAATCTGCCGGGCTGTTCAACACAGTGAAGCACTAAATTAAAAGTCATCCAACTTGCCTCTGAACAGACACACTACATGTCACACAAGGCAGCTCTGATGTTATAATCTCATCCCTGGTCCTTTTAACTGTTCATTTGCTGCCATCTTGTGGTGACACGTGGGAAACACCGCCTATAACATCTGAACAGCAGTGGGTCAAATAATAAACAACTGTGGTGTTATGGGACTAATATTACATATATCTTAGAGCAGCATAATTCACACAGAGGCTGGAGACCTCACGTCCTTTTTATTCCTCCTGTTACCTCTAACTCTCACACTAAAATGATAAAAGCTTAATGGAAATTGCGCATGAGTGGTTTGTCCCTCGTCACTTCCCGTCGTTGTTTTGTGTAACCGTAGAGTAGCGGACGTGCAAGTTGACAGGTAAGAACAACATGTACTTTACACAATGTAATCCCAAAGACTGAGTTATATGAGCACTGTTGTAGAGCAAAGAAAAAGACGTTCATTGTCCATGCTGTCAGGTAATTTGTGCCTTAAATAAGGAAGTGTACAACGCTGTCTAAAAAGGGAAAGTGTCATAATAAGATAACTATCAGCTGACCGAGCGCATTGGCTAGCATAACAGCATGCTAACGGTGGCACCTGGTTAGCCGTTTTTGTTTGTGTTGAAACTCAGTTTGTATTGTTACATATTTGTTTCGAGTCTTCTGCTGTTGTTGATCATGAAGCCAGGATGTGATAGACTCGATCCTAGTTTCTTTTGCCGTGCCCTGACAGATACACGCCGTCGTTGCATCATGTTAGCTATCACTGGCTAGCCTACTTAAAGTTAGCCAACTTGTACCTTGTCGATTCGTAAACAGTTTGTGGTTGTTTTCTGTTGCACCAATAGTTGTGTTTTTTTATCCAACAGGTTAAAAGTGAGACTAACGACAATGTCCAGCAGTGTAAGTGACAAAACAACAACTTCCCTGTAGTTACGTTAGCAGCCTCCGCTATAACCATAAGTGTCCGCCGAACATAATTAAAAATGTCGGCAATTTTATTAGATTTAGCTTTTCTTCCATGTTACACACAAGTTAAAATGTTGTAAGATATTTTAACTGTTATTTGGCTCATGGCGTGGACTTCAGCTTGGTGTTTGTCCAGTGCATCAAGCATTAGATGTCGTTTAGCACTTCACTTTTAATTAAAAAAGTTAGCAGCTAAAAGTGAAGTTGTGTTATAGTAGATGTGCACATTGACAAACAAGATTGGTGCCATAAATCAGCAGATAACTGGTCAGATGGTGGCTAATGTATTGGCACAAGTTAACTTAAAGAAGTATGTGTGACGTAATGAATTACAGTACCAGTTTTATACAGTAGGCTTTTTTTTAAAGTGTTGCAGGCTGTTAACAGACGCTTCTGTCTCTGTGTAGATGCTGTGTGGTCGAGGCAGGTTGGTCCTGTCTCATAAAGCTGGTCATCAAACATTAGCTGCCCTTCGTGTTGGCAGAACCAGAACTTTCTCTGCCGCCAGCTCAGATGAGCCTTACACATCAGTATCACCCACAGACTCAGGTGAGTCGAGCAGTAAATGAACCAGTCTGTTGAACTGTGTTTCCAAAACAACATGCAGAGACAGGATGAGGGGTCAAATATGGCAACAGGCAGTGTTAGAGATGGAGTTATCAGCAGCAACCTGAGGGAAGATTAAGAAAAGCATAACATGATGGAGGAAACACAGTCAGATATCTTTGTCATGTCCCCTCCAGGCCCCAGGACCGTGTGGCCTGACGAGAACATGGGACCATTTGGACCTCAGGACCAGCGTTTTCAGTTACCGGGTAACGTTGGGTTTGACTGTCACCTGGAGGGCATGGCGGACCAAAAGAAGACTCCAGTCCACAGGACGGTGCCTGATGTACTGACGACTCCAAGCAGCGCAGAGAGACAGCAGTTCATACTGGCCCAGTTTGTCAATGAATTCCACGTAAGCTTTTGAATAGTTTTATTAATGCAGTAGGAAACAGCCATCTTATTTTATGTAATCATTTGTCTAATTAAAATGTAGTGGCCGATTCCAACTCATTTATATTTGACAACCAAAAAAAACAGAAAATAACAAAGCTGCAGCTTTTCTTCCCCACAGTTTTGCTCCTGGCAATGTTATATTCTTAGTCAAAATACACAATTTCCAGGCGTCATAGCTGCTTTGTCAGTTTGTATGCATTTGTTTGTTCATCAGGGAAAACTGGGTCCCATCTCCACCAGAGTCCACCAAGCTGAGCAGTACTTTAATCAGACAGGCACAGACTGCTCCATCACTTCCTGCCCTGAGCTGCTAATGAAAGGTAAAGGATGGTTATTTAACCTGATGCTCCAGAAAACCTGTTTGAAGGCTTTGGTTGCCTTCACTGACAAAACTGTGTGTGTTTTGTGTGTGTGTGTGCGTGCGTCAGACCTTGAGACGTTTTTCCCTTCAGCTCCCACCGCCTCCATCACAGTTGTGACGGTCACTCAGAGGGGCAGTCGATCCGGGGAGGCAGCAGAGCAGGACAGGGAGCAGCTGCTCCACAGAGTGAGTCCAGTGATGTTTTTGCTGTTGTTAGAAGTTTGGAGATGTGACATGACGTTAAAACGGCTGCGCTTTCTCCTCGCTGCAGTTTGTGAGCGGCGCGAAGGAACTGTGCTTCGCTCTGTGGACAGCAGGCTACTGGGCAGACTTCATCGATCCAACAACAGGAGCCGCTGTGAGTTATTCTGTTTGACGCTGTGGTTTCTTGTACTAGAAATGTATTGACAGTGACTGTATGGACACCAGTAGTTCTTTTCCACTCAACCAGTGAGGCTAAACAATGCTAAGTCAATCATATGCATTGGTGCTGAGGTCACAGTTAACAGGAGTGATGTCTTAGACTCCATTATACTGAGAGTAGTTTCTGATTTCTTTCAGTTCTTTGCGTCTCCGTCAAGTCAAACCACACTTGCAACAGAGAACGAGCTGAGACATTTGGGCTTCCACATCGAAGTGTCAGGCTCCTGCACGGTGATTCGCCACCTCCTCAAAGGAACATCTTTGTTTGTGGGGACTGTTTTCACCAACGCACCTACTCACAGCGCTGCTATCGCACGACTACAAGGACTTTCAAATGTAGCTGACGATGAGGAATAGCCTTTGTTAAAAAAATAATATATATATATATATTTCAAACTAAATCCAAACTCAAGGCCTATATTTATGGTTTGAAGAAGCTTGGAACTGGATATATGGTAGTGTTGGTACGTGGTTGTATCAGTGAAAGGTCGTTTACTGTAACATGCACTTGACTGAGACTCTATAGACCTCGGTGCTGTGTACTGGTAAGAGATCCCGTCAGTCCAGGGCATCCTGCACTACATCCAGGGAGAAACACACCCTCAGAGCAGTGGGGGGGGGGGTTCTGACTGCTAATAAAAAGGTTTCAAAATGTAATATGTGCCGTTTGAAGAGCTTGTAGACAACTTTAAAGGATGACACTGTCGGACACACGGTCTCAGGCTGATGTGAAAAGATTCTGACTGAATGATATCAGGTCAATAACTTTTCATACAAACATGTACAGTGTTGTTTTTCTCTCTGATCTGTTGCACACAGTAAGAACTGAACAAATAAAGTGACGTCTCACTAGGCTGTGATGTGAAATCTAGTCAACTAACAGATTATGGTTTATTGTTATAGATTACTGGAACAGACCCAGCAGTCTATCAAGTGATTAAAATCAACCCCATGTATTCCAGGTGCAACATTACAGTTTTTGTACACATGATGCATCACAGTATACTTTAGAATCCAATAATATACTGTGCTTTATTCTTAAAAGGGGCATGAATAATCATACTATTACTTGTACTCGTATTATTTTAAATGCAGGACTTTTAGTTGTAACAGAGTATTTTTACTCTGTGGTAATACTACATCCACTTAAGTATAAATTCTGAGCTCTTCTGCCTCTGGATAATTGGAGGACAAAACACGTCTGCTTGACGTGCTGGATTGCTGCAGGAGATTTGTACACTGAGTCAAAGCTGCTGCACCTGCAGGCTTCCATGTTCCCCTTATGTCGAAATATCCAGTGAGACATTTGTCTCAGTATTTATTTAATCTACAACTACAAAACCAGTGAGCGCTCTATGTCCAACCTGTGTGCACCTGAGAGTTCAGCTTTTGTATGTCACAATGTGAAGCGTGCCCAGAAACAGTGATGGTTACGTTGTCGCCATCTAGTGGTTGAGTATATTTACTGCAGACAGGCTGACTCCTTCACTGCTAACTTGACAAATATTAAACAGAAAGAACTCCTGTTGTACTTTGAGAGTAAATGATGACAGAAGACTTTTAATATTTATCTGGTTTTATTTACACTCATGACCACAGAGCTGGTCACACCATGCTGCATGGTGAACTCAAGAACTAAAGGAAGAAAGGAGACAGACTTTAATTAATGTGATCTAAAACGATCACTAACTTGATTCTTGGTTACAAAGAAAAAAGGTAGTTGGGGCACCCAATGCGACATACTTGTGCCTGCTCTCCTCCAAAGGGAGACGGAGAACCTCCACTGCCAGACTGACCAACTGACACGAGGAGATGCTAATTACCATCCATAAGGTTCACTTCAACATTGTAGTGAAGACAGAAAGAGTGTCTTTAGCTGTGAAGAGGTCAAACACACTCATGTGGGCACTTTGGTTGCTATGCTGTTGAAATTCATTCATTAATTCATACATTTATTCAACAATTAATTGATTAATTTAGCCTTCTTCATTCAAATGATTTCAATTTATTCATTGCATCTCCTTTGTGTTGTGTAGTGAGTAGTTCAGTTAACCATTTATTTGATAAAGAATCTGATTCTGTCTTTTGTGTGTGGACTATTACGCTCACTGTTTTCAGCCAAGTTCTGCACTGACAACTTCAGATTATATTTATTATTATGATTATATTAATAGATTAAGAATGTGGCCATCAATTTCTCCTTTTAATGAGAGCAGTAGCCCCAAGATTAAACCCTATTTTTTTCCTATAAATATTGATTGTTTGATAGCCAGAAGTGAGCGTAAAAGCCTTATGGCAGGTTACCTCTGCATCCCCGTAGGTGGTGTCATCCATTCATTTGCCAGGGTCAAGTCTTCACTGTGAGACACCGATTTGTTAATCTCACAGGTTGGGGAGACTTTGTTCAACCTCCTGGTGAAAAATGACCTCACTCTGGTTGCAAAGCTGACAGGCTTCCTTGAGGATTTCTGCAGCTGTGCTGTCAGTGTCCTGGCAACAGCCTCCCCAAAAGTCATGTCACTGGATACCACGGCAGCCTGCAGCAGCTTTGAGGATCCAAACTCATGACGGAGGACGTTGTAGAGGGAGATGTGGAAGTTTCCAACAGTCTGAAGGAGATTAGATTTTAATTCTCCCGCAGTCTGCTCTCCTAGACATTCCAACATCCCGTCAAAGTCCACACCAATGATAGATGTGGTGCTACAGTGAGCTATGTGATCCACAAGCTTTCCCAAGAAACACAGAGAGAAAAGTCTTCTCTTGCTGTGACAACATCTCTGCAGGGGCGAGAGAACACTGAACGCTGAGAGAGCATGAGACATATGTCAAACATATGTCATTTGTCAAAGAGCAGAACATCAGGGATTCGTCTGAGTTGAACTCCTCGTCGTGCAACACCTCGTCCGTGCCGTCATCCACAGAGCTGAACTCTTCGACATCCATCACCTCATCCCCACATAGAGTCTCACACCTGGACATTTCAGAGTTCGTCACCTCGTCTCCATTGGCGCCCTCAAAGGAATCACTATCCAGACTTTGCTCATCCTTTGGCGATTTGGGCATTTTCTTCCCCAAGATGCACCGCCTCAGGATCTGGATGATGCAGTAAAGCATATCCTCAGAGTCAGAAGCACTCCCCCTTTACCTGTTACCATTCATCCCTTTGACCAACTACCCTCCACCCTCTGACTCCACCTAAGTCCCCCCCAAAATTGGAGTGCAGTCATGTCTGATTCATTATAATAACAGCAACATAAGTCCCACCATAATAAACCATAAAAAACAGGAATATTGTGTACAAATATTTATTAAATACAACAAAAAAGATTTCACAGGAAATGTGATTTTGACAAAACCTCCAAAAATACACACTGACATGGTTAAACAATAACAAACACACATTAATACTGACACTTCATATAATAAATTATCAAAAAGTTTTTAAAAAATGTCACTGTTGTCTGTCAGGAAGAAGCAATCCTAATTTCAGTGGGGACAGGCTGTGTGTTGCAGGATACAGTAAACACAGATCCCAGGTCTGTTTCTACATGCACCAGCTGTGTTAAACAGGAAATGCATTTAGCATTGTTCTCCACCTTGAGCTAATATTACCCAAAAATGTCCTTTATCAAGGTGTTTTTGATGATGCACCACAGATGCTGAATTTCCCTCTCAGACATGTCCAGCTGAGAGGATGATGGCGATGATGATGTAGCTCAGTGTTGCAGGCAGAAGTCTTCCACTCGAGCTGACCAGAGGAGAAATGGAGGAGAAAATGGCGCTGCTCTCATTCCTCGGCACCAACACGTTACAGATGTTGCCCTCGCAGCAGGACGAGCACACCTGACGGAGGAAACAGAAATGTTGAGAAGATCCACAACGCTCGCTGTTTTTCATAAAATGAGTTTCAGGCTGTCGACGCGCTTAAATCCAGATACCTGATAGCCGTTATCAGTAACATGAGCACAGCCAGTAAACAGACAGTCCTCCAGGGCCACACAACGCTTGGTCACAGACACACTGTCCCCACGGTCATCCATCATGTGGAGTGTGTAACAGTACCTGGCATCTGGAAGACATGGCACGCACTCATTTCTGGATTATTTTACCGCCCCCACCCTCTCTGTCATTTAGTAGAAAGCTTGTAGAGTTTGATGCCTAAAAGTGTGGCTGCGGACATCGGAGCAGAGGAGGAAACGGTTCTGTACCTTTTGGACAGTAAACATCTGGTGCCCAGCGGTTACACTCGTAGTTATCTGCAGCGTCTTGACACGTGAAGCACTTGAAGCCACCAGGATGAGGTGTAGCTGGGGAGGACACACACACACTTCAGTACTCTGAGACTGTGAGATAATGACACTCAAGACTGGATACGCTTTTTTAACTTCAGTTCATACACTGCACCATGTGTCGGCACCATGGATAGGAATGTACACCTGTTCTTCTAAATGGTGGCACTACATGGTCTGGACCAGGAGTCGTCCTGGTGATTGATACCTAGTACTCATGAGTAGGGATACCTGCGTGAACACACTCTTTAAAAGTGAATGTCTCTGTACGCTTAAATACATGCCATAGGATCATCACCATGGATAGCTCCTCACGGGGGATCCTGAGGCGTACCGAAGCCAGGGGAGATCTCAGCATATCTCCAGCTTGTTCTGGGTCTACCCTCTAGTACACTGGTTAGACGTAAGCAGAAAAATCTCCATAGGGGCATGCTGACTCCTGACATCGCTGAGCAAACTATGTCCTCTCACAACGTGCCATCAACTGGAGAAACATCACGATAGACCTTTGAGATGAAAAAGTTGACTTGTTGTTGCTTTTTGCACCAACAACTGAAACTAAAAGACTTTTGACTTTTCTCGCACCACTGTCAGCAACTTCTTCAGTTCCTTAATTAAATCCATCTCCTGCAGTCAAACATACAGCCAAACAGCACCAGAGACACTGCAACCAAATACTGTAAAGGTCATATTAGTGCAGAAAGCGGTGAAACTGTACCTCTATACATACGTGTTTAGTCACATTTGTAAATGTAAGAAAAGCTTTGCCTGTGTCTAAAATTCTATACTCTAAATGTAATCGAACCTCTCGGTTGGCTCAAAAGATATTTTGTTGCATAACTTACCCACAGAACAGCAGCCATACCCGCTAACTTAACACTGTCATGTTTCTTTGTGTGACTGCTGATTCAGTAACAATACCAAAGGAATTAAATTAAAATAACCAAAAGAAAAGCAATAAATCTGAAACCTTTTCAGAAAAAGCTGGGACGACAACAAAACACTGTTTACCATTCTCATGACCCACGTAACATATGTTGTCAAGTTCTTGCATAAAAGATCTGTTTTCCCAACAGTATCTCTGAATAATCGTCTGGGTACTAAACTGCTCCGACACAGCGATCAAACAAGGAGCTGTTTGGCTTTCCTCTTGGCAGGAATCATATCTGCACTGGGAATCAGGCCGTGTTTCAGCCGGGACAGCTATAGGTCTCAGGGTCAGCCACTTTTCAATCAGAGGACAAAGCCTGCTACTCACTAGACTGAGACCCCCCCCCCCCCCCCCCCCCCCACACACACACACACACACACACACACACACACACACTCAATCACTTTCCCAAATATTTTGTCTGATGATCCTGTTAGAGGCAAACTTGAACAAATGCTTTCAGGAATCTTATTTTTATTCACATTTTATTGTGATTTTGTGTCTCTCTCTAATAACTAGCAGAGGACGATGGGGTAACCTCCTGTGAAAGGATCAATCTTTGACTTCATGCTGCTATTACTGTCCATCCAGTTATGTCTTAAATAACTGAATCGTGATTAATCCAGTGGAATTTGCTCAATCTGTATTTAGTGTACACATCATTTGTCTTGGTCTTTAATTGGGCAGTAACGCTGCACCTATTGTTTCTGTTTCATGCATCCATGGCTGCAAGCAGGAAGTGGAAGCTTACTAGTCTTAGATAATTCAAACAACGTTGGATAAGATTGTTGTCAGGGTTAGGGTCTTTCACAGTCACAGTCTAGAAGAAACCTTTGTTTGCATTAGGTTTAATAATATAAATCATACATGATTTATTCTTGTCCTCCTCTGGGTCTGTACAGGGTAGCGTCAGCATGTATTTAAACTCTCCCTCTGTGCGATTTATTCTTTGTTTGGTTGACCTCACTAATAGTTTCTGATTATTTTCTCCAGTTTTGAATCATTTGCTACACCTGTTTATTTTAATTCATATGCTAAATAAATGCAGCTTGATGCCTGGCAATGTTACATTGTTGATACATTTACCTTTTTAGATGAATAAGAGTCCACAGCATCACTAGCAGCTCTGTTACAGTTCATCCTGCAGGGGGCATTGATGTCTGTACCAGATTTCATGGCAATTCATTAAGCAGCTGCTGAAATATTTTAGTCTGGACCACAGTGGAGGACCCACATAGAAACTGCCCCCCATAGAGCGCATGGCTAAAACCAAACACCTCTGAGGACATGCTTACAGCGTTTTTACACCCCAAAAACACATTGTTCAGACAGCAATACTATGCTCCTACTTGAGGGATGCAGCTGGATGATGTCCGTCATGGTGAAGTCCCGTGACTGGACAGTTTTCAGCCAATCAGCAATGCCGGTCATTAGCAGGACCCAGGCCACTGTTGGCCAGGCCTCCATCATCAGTCCAACGTGCGCTCATGCACTTTTCTGTTTGGGCAGGAAAACACTGTGGGAGAGAGATGATCAGTGACTATAATGTGAAAGAAATAAAAGATGTACATGTCATTATTTCATAGGTGCAGTGAATGGGGAATGCTAAAACAAATGTCTTCTTAAAAGCAAAGCTACAGTCTGCTAACAGAGGGAAGGGAGTAGTCTATTAAAGCGATCAGCTGTGTGCGCCGCTCATGCTGGGAGCTTGCTTCATTATTTAAATGTTAAAAGGAACCCTACCAGTCTACTCTAAGATTTAACTGTCTGCATCCCTCCCTGGATTTGATTAAGTGACAAAGCACTGGGAGACATCTATCATGACTATTGTCACTTCTGACATAAACATGAGTTATGTTTCAATTACAAGCCTCCTTTGCCTTCTGGGATTTTCCCCATTAGTCCTTGCTCGCCAAATGTTTTTTTTTTGTCTTGCAATGGGTCATTGATTGGTAAAGCCAAGTCAGCATGTGCATTGTCTTTGACTGTGAACAGCAGGTCTGCTGAAGGAGGAGACGTCCCCCTCTAGACCTTCTTCACGTCTAAATCAGTTCCCCGTCTAATATAAGTCACTGCCCAATCAGTCAGTGCCCAATGTTGAAGGACCTTCCGATCGGAATCAGAGACCTATTGAATGTGGAGCAGTCTATGCAGGTCAATGCAGCAAGCACTAATACATATAGAAGCACACATGAGTGTTCTTAAAATGTATCCTTGGGGTTTCTATTTCTGTCTGGATCAAAGGGGTGGACCAGCTGACACTGCCTTCCCTAGAGCCACGCCGCTAATGTAGCTCAGAGAAACACTGTTAAACCTTTAAAACCGCAGCTTAAGGTAACAGATACAGTGTTACACTGAGGATAAAGAGAGCCTTTTGAGAGCGCGCATTCCTTATTATGACACTGACTTTGCTGAGGAATTCAAGAAATACGCTCAAAGCTGCAGAGTTAATCCTTCGTCACATCTCTAAATCAGAAGCAACTACATCCATCTTTGTGCAGCGGGAAACAATTTGTTTTTTTTGTTTCAGACTCCAAAGGAGGAACTGACATGAACGTGTACTGTAGAGAATAACTCTGTCCATAGCCTGAGGGACATTCACAGCATCTGACAGCTTATTAGTTCAAACAAGCCACGATGAGAGTGTGACATGTATCGTTTCAATGTTGGCAGATCAAATAAGCTGTAGTAGGGACCATTCCTGTGAGTGCTTTGTTACTAATTCACAAGTATTTTATTTATATTTTTATAAAGATTTAAAGCAACATTTGTTTGTATGCAAGAAAAAAGTATATAGTCAAATTAAAAGAAAAAAACCCATTTTTTCCTATGGGCTTTGCTATGTACTTCAGATATTTGATTCATTTGAACTTTTATTACTCATACACAGGTATTATTTATACCATTGATGACAATGTTATCGCTGGTGATAATTGCAAATCTATGGCCATCTTACTGATAATCCTTTTTTTTTCCTTGATGACATTTAGTATTCAGTTGCAGTCCTGGCAGAGCACTCTCTAACAAATGGTCTTCTTAGATCCACTGAGATGTCAGTCAATTACGATGACCTGGTTTCGCCTGTGAATTGAGATCAGTAGATTTGTGGGAGATCAGCGAGGAGTTCAGAGGCCTCTGACTCTATTTAATGTTTGATCCCCAGGCACTGTGGTTGTAAATGCTTGTTTTCTTTGCATTATGCATGCCCCAATAAAACGGATCCACGTCTTTGCTGCAGGCAGAATACCCATACTGTGCTATACTCTACTCTGGCTCTTGGCATCAAAGGCACTGTTTATTCAGTTTAAAGTAAAAAATAATGAATCTAATCAAATTGAACATTGTGTTATGAAGAGATTTACATAATACATAATATTTAACAGAAAAATCACTTTGAAGATTCTGATATATATTACTGGGAAAGCCATTTTTTAAGAAGAATTGAAAATTTTCACTGGTTCTAGCTTCTCACATGTGAAGATTTTCAGGTTTGATGATAAAAACTGAATATACATCGATTTTGCACTATTGTTTTGACTAAACAATACATTTTAATGGGTTTATTCTGGGATTTGGAGACTTGCAATTTGCTTTTCACCTATTTTCTGATATCTTAAAGCCCAAACAAGTAATACATCTTTGGAAAAATTGATTAATATATTCCAGCACTGAAACAGTTTGATCTCTTGATTTGGACCATGGGACACAGAAAAGTCTATAATCCAAATTAGTGTTTTTGTGCCTGATTACGTGACAAAGAATTATTTGAAACGATTCAGGGAAGTGTTTCAGTCCATGGGCCCGCATCCATTATGCTCCTCAGAGGACCGGTGCTACTGTAACAGCTCACAATAACACGCTGTATGCTGAAAGGAAAACTTGAGATTAGCTGTCCAACTTTGAGCTGTCCGATAGATGCCGGGAGTAAACTTTGGTTTGAGTCTGAGAAGCGGGAGCACAAGGATTAGATACAATGGCTTCCTGTTAGAGCTGGAGAGGGATGGAGAGGGTTTATATCACTCAGGGTTCAATCAGTGCCGACCTGCTCCTTCGGGTCCTAAAAGGCCACGCAGGGCTGAAAGAATCTGGAGGAGAGCAGGGCTTAAATCTTTCTGTCTCCCCTGACAACGGGGGATAATGTTTGTAGATTGTGAGTGTAAAAGTTGATGAATGGGGCCAAAAAGTTGTTCTTCACTTCAATTTCAGGCTCTCTGGTGATGCAGTCATCTGAGCTAAAGTGTCAGATTTTGATCTGTGTTCTCTCCTCCAGAAAATACCTTTAGAAAAACACAACAATTATATTTAAAATACTGTTTGACTCATGACCCTGCTCGTGACCTCTTCATACCAGAAATATGTTGAGTTTATCTCCTGAGTCCACAGCTATAAATCAGTCTCAGAAGTTCAGAGGTTATTTTTTAAAAAGAAAATACCAAAATATTAGTTAACAAATATGTAATTTATAGACCAGAGTTAATAGCATGATTCACGTAATTGAACAAATTTAATGAATCACTTCTCACCTTTTGTCTGCAGTCTGTTCTGTGCTGGCTTCAGGTGCTGTCAGAGATATCATAATTACGACTCAAACACACACAAATGACTCAAAACATTATTCATATTACTAAGAAAGTCACTTTTATCTAAAACAACAATGTAACTGATGGTTGAAGCCAAATTAAATGTTATAAAAATCACTGAAGTAGTCATACAGTGATCAGGGCAGCTGTGGATGGTAAAACAATTGGGAACTTTTTGGTTCCTCAGATGAAGGATAATTACTCCAAGCTGGTCATGCGTGTCACAAGAATACTCGATCAAGATTTAGGCCACCGGGGTTGCCTTTGAAGTTCAGCCGATATCCAGCAGCTCAGTCCTATCGACCCGACACATATGGCAGGAGCTTAACTTCTGTCAAACCGCTGCTTATGTTTTCCAGCTGAAGATGCATGACTGCACCTCAGAAATCACAGTTAACAGCTGCTTTGTCGGCCAAAACACTAGAGTGTCACAACACCTGTGTGTTTGAGTGGTCACTAGATTTCAGGCTCCCATTGCACACACACACAAACACACAGTCTGCTTCCTAAGCATCTCCATCTGGGTTTCCTGAGTCACTGCATGACTGTAACATGTTTATGAGGTCCTCGCTGGGCTGGTACCTCATAAAAAGCTTCATGTCCGGTTGAAAAAGCTCCCAGCAGAGCAGTGGAGCTTAATAAACCTCCACTCACTGTAACTCAATGAGCCTTTTTTGGTAACTTGCAACCAAACTCCATTTCTATGTGTCGACTTACATCATTGTGACAACTGGTGAGATGCAAAGTTACAAGTAGCTGCTTATTGGGGAGTAAAAAGTGCAATAGTTCCCTTTGGATTTAAGTATAAAGCAGTGCAAATGGGAGTCAAATACAAGTTTCTTATGGAGTAAATGTGTGCTGGCACATTCCACCACTGCCTTCATGTACAGCATCATAAACAAGTCAAGTTCATGGGCAGCCATCATATATCAGTGCACAGTGTAAATATGTCAGTCCATACATACTGTATAGACAGACGTGTAGAGACAATAGGCTGCGTTTAGATGACATCTATTATGTCAAACATGCACTCTTGTGTCAGTGTGCGTGTGATTGAAGATTGAAGCACCCAAATCTGAGCCACTTCATTAAAACATCCTAAATAATTAAAAAGCCTGTTTACTGCGCCATAAACACACTCAGAGTCAGAAAGCCAGTGTTAGAGCATTAAACTGTGTTTTCTCACTCTCATACACCCTCACATGAACATTATTAAGGCAACATTTCAAACATCATTTCCTCCATTGAGCTTCAACGCGCTGTTACAGATTAACGGGACGTTAAGCAAAAGTGAATCTGCCTCCATAACCAGTCTGCGGTAGTTTACCACACAACTCACCGGCTTTATGTCCTCGAAAGCCCGCAGGAGACCCGCAGACCCGCAGCCTGACCGTCCGCAGATAAAAACTACTGAGGTGCTCAGAGGCGCTGGGGGAGGGGGGGCTGCTACGTCACGGACACGTCACTACTGCCCCCATGTACCCCCACCAGCAACATCACAGCTGATTACATTCATTTAATGTAAAGTGATTGAGAATAGTTTTACAGATTGAAATTATGGATCCAAAAATATAATCGAATAATAAATTCTGATATTATATTATATCATATTATATTATATTATATTATATTATATTATATTATATTATATTATATTATATTATATTATATTATATTATATTATATTATTGTTCTAGTCTATGTCTTATTTCTTATTTTTACTGTACATAAAGAGAGAGAGTCAAATTCCTTGTTTGCTTGTACAAACTTGGCCAAATAAAGTTGATTCTGATTATATTATATTATATTATATTATATTATATTATATTATATTATATTATATTATATTATATATCATATCATATCATATCATATCATATCATATCATATCATATCATATCATATCATATCATATCATATTATACTCAAAAGTAGCTCCACCTTCACCAGCTGCAACCTTAAAGTGATGAACGTGAATGCATCAATAATTACAATTAATTTGTATTCTCTATATATGTTATTCTGAAATGGGTCATTCTGCATGAGTATTTTTACTGTGGTATGTGTTGCTGCTTTTGTGCTTGTGCTCAATGAGAAGATTGACTGAACTGTATATAACTGAACTGTATCTGTGAGTATGTCTACACCGCTGAACACTGCATTACTGACAGATGTTACTTTGCAGACTGAGCTTTTACACATGAAACCTTTCATTATTCTTTAAAATATGATGTATGTTTAGATGAAACTATCAACAGTGGTTTCTAATGCCAGAATTGAACTTGTAATGGACTAAATCTAAATTGTGATTTGCTGTTTTTACTTAAGAATCTGGATGCTTCTCCCACAAATACTGTAAGAAAATATCGAACTACTACTACAATCAGTGACAACAATGGTAAATACTCTGTTTTGTCAAATAAAGAAAGCAGTACACTTGGCAAACTGTGAATTGCATTTACTGCGTAGTCGGTTGCTTCATGAAGCCGAATATGGGAGCGTTCTCCCTCTACAACATACGCCAAGCAGTGCTCTGTGCAACCAATACATGTTTAACGAACATAAACCTAATTAACTGACTACGATCAGGGTCTTTCAGATATGTAAAATGAATGCTCAAGGGCCTTGCTCAGGATCAAAAGAGATCAAACAGCAACTCCTCTCTGCACTAATGAGCATTCATTAATTCTGTAGGCGCACTACAACAAGGGTCTACAAAGCTATGCGTGCCCCACAAACTGCTTGCTTGTCCACATTCCTTGAGTGAAACACATGGCACGCTGCCTATGTGGCGAGCCTGCTAGTGACAGGCAAGCAGCCCTCTGACCTGTGTGGATACGAGATCCCTGACAGGACAGCCAGGAGGAGGACAGCAACCCCTGAGCCCCGTGTCAAACAGAGGAATCCAAGCAGCATGTGCACACAGATGTGCCATGATATCTGGACAGATGGCCGAAGCTTTCAGCAGCAGCTCAGGAACGTTCAGTCTGCTCAAATGACATAAACGGACACCAAAATACACATTATGGATGGGATCAATCAAAATGTCTCCTGTATTCATGATGGAAATAACGGATGAGAGGCAGTAACATGTCTCCTGGTTTTATGAGTTGGGAGCTTTAAAGTAAACTGATGATTAAAGGAGGGGCAGGGATGTTATTCATATTATGCATGCAATCTGTTTACCTAATATTGGCACCCTGTTTCTCCATAGTGTTCTTTTACTTGTGCATCTGTTGCACAGTCTGTCTGCTCTGGAAGAGAGATCCCTCCTCTGTTAAAGGGTTTTTTGGGAGTCTTTATCGCAGCACCATTTTCAGATTGTCAAATCTTTTGAGCCAAATTTGTGATTGTGGGCTGTATGAACAAAAACTGACTTGGCCGAAGAGGCACCCTTGCAGGCTGCAGGCTTTGGGGCTTGATTTGAGGGTATTATTAATCAGCAAGTGTTTAATCATTGTCAGTCATTTTATAGCACTAATACCAACCACTTGCTTTTATTCTATATATATCTTTATTCTTGTTTTTTTGCAGTTTCAAGCATCTCTAATGTGTGGTTGAACAAAATAAGCAGGGGGGGTTGGTGTCCACATTTCCTTTTTCCGCCCCTGGCTGTATCCAGCTGACATGCTGCGCACGCACCCGTCGCCATCTTTGATGGGCAGCAGGTGTGGTGTGCAACATCAACACTGGGCCACAGGCTTCCTACACAAAGTTTGTTTGATTTAAATAGCGAATTTAAGCTGTTTTATCCGGGCATGGCTAACCGAAACGTGCAGCAGACTAGCATGCCGAGCGGTAACTCTCCACAGCCGGCCAGACGCGGGGCCGACTCCCCGGCCACGGAGCAGACAGCGGGGAACAAAGACAGCCCAGCGCCGCCACAGCAGCAGCACTCTCCCGCGGACGAAAAGGCGGAAGGTGACGGGGAAAGAAGCGAAGAGGCCCCGGCAGAAATGACCCTGAATATTACAAGTTTTCGGAAGCCCGGGGAGAGGACGTTCACCCAGCGGTCGCGGCTGTTCGTGGGTAACCTCCCGGTGGATATCCCGGAGGAGGAGTTCAGAAGCATGTTCGCTAAATACGGCAACATTAACGAGGTCTTCATCAACAGGGAGCGGGGCTTCGGCTTCATCCGCCTGGTGTGTAGCCACTAAACTCTTCCCACTGTGCTGTCGGGACAATGTGTGTGTTTTAGTATTTTAACTACATGTGTGAACACCGACCGAAATGTGGCGGTGAAGAGGAGCTAGCTCCTGTGTTAGCATTAGCACAACACCCCCTGCACCTTTACTGAACATGGACACATGTATGTAACAGTGTGTGTCCTCATGACACATGTTAAAGAGCAGGTTAACGGGGTTAGGACCCATTTTATGGCAACAACTGTACCACAGCCTTAATGTGCAGATTTCAAACTGTGTATGAAAATGACAGCAGGTGTTTCTATTCTACTACTCTAGTAAATAATAATAGTTTGACTGTAGGTGACGTTTGACTAGTTAGAGGAAAGGTTTCATACACAGGTGCATAGTCTGTACTGTAAGTTAGCATTAAGGGAAGATAATAATTGTAGTGCAATATGAATGAATGCTATAATGTGGATCACTGGAGAATCATCATCATCATCATCCTCATCCTCCTTTTCCTTTTCAATGTCTTGTCTTCCAGGAAACCAGGACGCTGGCAGAGATTGCCAAAGCCGAACTGGATGGGACCGTTTTGAATAATCGGCCAATCAGGATCCGCTTTGCCACACATGGCTCTGCGCTCACTGTGAGGAACCTGTTGCCTGCAGTGACAAATGAGCTGCTTGAGCAGGTATACTGCTGCACTTTATCTCCTATTACTCCTTTGCTCTGTTAAAGTGCCCGTTTATGTGCAGCGATATTCAGTCTGAAAACCAGCCCTCTATCTTCAGGCGTTTTCTCAGTTCGGGCCGGTGGAGCGGGCTGTTGTCGTGACAGATGACCGTGGGCGGCCCACTGGGAGAGGCATCGTGGAGTTTGCAAACAAAATAGCTGCACGTAAAGCCCTGGAGCGCTGCACAGAAGGAGCGCTGCTCTTGACTAAGTAAGGAGTACGGGGATGCAGTAATTTGGAGGGGTGATGGCACAGTTGTGTTATTCATATTATCTTGTGATATCACTGGGTTTTAATCTGGTGTTTTCCCCCTTTTCTTCAGCACCCCATGTCCAGCTATTGTGGAGCCCTCGGAGCACTTAGATGGTGAAGATGGGATGTCTGAGAAATTGATCCAGAAGACTCCAAAGTACCATAAGTAAGAGTTGTTTTACAGCATCTTAACTCTACCAGTGGATCTTAGTAAAGCCCTTGAGTTTATTTTGTGTTTATGGTTCCCCCTCAGAGAAAGAGAGCAACAGCCACGTTTTGCTCAGCCGGGGACGTTTGAGTTCGAGTACTCGTCCCGCTGGAAAGCTCTTCATGAGATGGAGAAACAGCAGAGAGAGCAGGTGGAAAGGAACATTAGAGAGGCCAAAGAGAAGCTGGAGGCTGAGCTGGAGTCGGCTAAACATGAACATCAGCTCATGTTAATGAGACATGGTAGGAGATGTAGCATTTTGCGTCCTCCTTTAGGCCGGTGTTTTAATACCAGCTTCTTTGTGTGTTTATTAGTGGGCCGCCTGCAAGCAAGGCCCACTATTGTGTCACACTCACTCACTCACTCAATCACACACTCACACACTCACACACTCACACTCACTCTCTCACACACACACACACACACACACACACACACACACACACACACACACACACACACACACACACACACACACACACACACACACACTCACTCTCTCTCACACACACACACTCACACACTCACTCACTCACTCACTCACTCACTCACTCACTCACTCACTCACACACTCACTCACTCACTCACTCACACACACACACTCACTCACACACACACACACACACACACACACTCACACTCACTCTCTCACACACACTCACACACACACTCTCTCTCACTCACTCACTCACTCACTCACTCACACACACTCACACTCACATACACTCTCTCTCTCTCTCTCTCTCTCTCTCTCTCTCTCTCACACACACTCACTCACTCACTCACACGTCTTGAGCGATCTGTGGTGGTGCTCAAAGTGAGGTCTGTTTAGCAATACGGACGTCGCACGCACCACGGTGGCCCACGCCTAAAATTTCTGCGGGAAATTTTCTAGTTGCTTTAATTGTTGCTTGTGTTAAAAAGAAGATTGTATTTGGGCTGCTTTACTAACAGTAGTATACTTAGTATCTGGCATTTGGCCGTCGTAATGTTGCTGAAACTCTTCAAGGATGTTTTGTACTCTATCACTCAGGGTTGTGCCTTCATTATGTACCTAAAGCAAACATCTATGCCTTCCTCTATAGTAAAGAGCGGTTGTTGCACTGTATCCCTTTGCTACAGCACAAACATGTCCAACATAACATGATAAGGATGTTGTTGGATGTTGTCTTCACTGTCAAACACTCCTGACACTAGACACATTTAGGAAAACACTTTTGTGAGCCAAAAATGTTAAATCAAACTTGGAGTGTAAAAGAATGACCTGAGTCATGGGAAATACAGCTAGGGAAGTCCTGCTTGTTGCCCTTTTAGTTTCATTATTCTTTATGCATAGATCCCTGTGACAGGCCTCCTTATGTTGTCTTCCTCCCACCTTCCAGATCTAATGAGACGTCAGGAGGAGCTGAGGAGACTGGAGGAGCTCCGCAACCAGGAGCTACAGAGACGAAAGCAGATAGAGATGAGGTGCGTTTCCTCGCTTGACCATTAGGACTAACCGAGAGAACTAGCGGGAGTCCAGTCGGCACTGTTTTAGACTGATGTTGGCATTCTGGTCTCCTTTAAAAAGAAACAGGCCTTGTGTTAGTTGACTTAATTTGACTCCTTTCCCTTCTCTCCTCGCTCTCTGGCTGTAGGCACGAAGAGGAGAGGAGGAGGAGAGAGGAGGAGATGATGAGACAGAGAGAACAGGAGGACCTGAGGCGCAACCCAGACGGCTTGAAACCAAACTACGTGGACAATGTGAGTACAGCTGGGATACATGCAGTCAGGCGCAGCAAACACATTACACTCACTCAGTCATATTTGGACGTTTGATACAGATTATAATATTGTCCAAAAATATACAATCTCGAATATGCCATTAAAAGAGTTAAACAAAAGTAGTTGCACAGTTGAAACTGCTCATAGTGATCACGGTTACAGTGATCAAATGCTTATATGGATCAAATAGCTTTGGACAGAGTTAGTTGGCTCATAGTAGTCAAATAGTGTGATTATAATGTTTGTGTTGGGTCTTTTTATAAATGAGAGCATATGGAAAAACATTTTGAAAGTACAATCATTCTATTTTTTTTACTTTATTGCTTTATTGATCCTTTGCCTCCCACTGGAATATTTTATTATTCAACAAATGCATACGCTTTCTGTCTACGTTGAGCATTTGCTCAGCTGCACGTTCAGTTAAATGAATACAGAGAGAAATCAAAAGAAAGAAGAAATGCATCATGTAGTATTTTAAGCATACTTGCCTAAATATACCAAGACTGTCATATGTCACCTTAAAGTGAAATGGATCTAGACAGCTTGTTTAGCCTGCACAGTTCATCAGTATCTTCTGTAGGTCATCATCCTCAGTGATTGATTTTTTTATTACAGTAGCTATTTTCCCAGGGGACATAGTCACGACAGTTTGCGTAGTGAATCGATTTCATTGAGGCAAATATGGTGGGGTCAGGGGGTGTCATCAACGTGTGGACCACAAGAATGATCCTCTGAAACTGTTCAAGTAATACTAAGAAGATTTAACTTTGTCTACAGCCCAGTTTTTGGTCAGCAGCATGTCCGTTCTTCAGTCCTGATTCTTTGGCACTGCCTGTATTTAAACATCACCGACTGAACTGTGTTGCTGTGCTCGAATTTCTTATTGCCTTTAGCAGCTTTCGGTAGTGTCTAAAGGGACAATTTTCCATCTCTTTTGAATATTTTCATGACTTTCCATGAATGTAATACTGTGGTTGATTGTATTAAACAACACATGGGACAAACACGCACACTGACCACAGGTATGACACTGTTTCACGTCGGGTGCTACAGTCCTGTATGCAGTTTCTTCTCTATTAATTGGTTGGAGGTTTCTTTGAACATCCCTAGTTCTCCTTGAGCTGTTAACAAAAATCAGTCAATACTGAGATACTCTTGGAATAAGAAAACAAAATCGATGGAGGTCAACATGTGTGGGTGAGAGTTAGTTTTGCTGTCATACTAAAAATATATCCAAAGTAGTACTACTGTTTTTCACAGTGTTTTTGAGTGGGGGCTTCATGTGCATCTAGAAAACTCTGATAGCCCGTTTTTATGATTTAAACTAATTTCTGACCTCTGAAATAAGCCATAAATGAAAGGATTCACAACAATACTGCGTGAGTGGAAACTATTTGGATTATTTATTGATTTGGCTGCCCAAATACATTTCATGGCACAGTGCCTTATCAGCAATAGCAGGCTTGTTTAAAAAAAAAAAAAAAAAAAAAAAAGGCTGTTTGCAAGTGGACTCCCATTGATTAAAAAGCCAACAAGAGCTATTGTGTAATCTTTATATCAAGTAAAATCCAAAATTCTCCAAAGACAAAGTCTGAGTGAATTCCAGGCATAATTAATTATCAGTATGAGTGTGTGTTGGTGTGATTATGTCGTTGATTTCTATGTTATAACTCTTCTCTTCAAATCCTTTGCTCCGTTTAGAGGTCCTGTTGGAGTCTGCATCTTTATACACACGTAACGCACGCACACTCGCACCTTGGACAGTCCGTCAAATTTGTACTGACTCCATTACGGTCGTCACCTGTCCTCTATTGGAAAAAGTGTCTGTACTTAGCTGACAAGTATCAAATAACACCAACAGTTAGTATTATCAGTGAACACATGTTGTTTTGAGTAGGGAACATGAGAGGTTTCCTGGGGGGGTTGTGTCCTTTTTTGTCATAAGAATAGTGTGGATTGATATATTTTTAGTAAGCAGTAATACTTTACTTCACGACCGTTAATTATTTGAACTCCTCATTAGCTTTCTTTGTTCTCTTGAAACATGTAAAATAATAATTGAAAGGTCTATTTTACAAATATTTGTAGACCACGTTGTTGCTCCTTTCTGGTGTTATTCCAGTGTGTACTGTTGTTTGCTGGGTGGATTATTGTTACCCAGTGATATCTCCCCACTATAAATGGTATCTGCTGCCATCTAGTGCTTAAATCAGCTGTAGCTCAGGCATCACTGTCACTTCCAGCACAGTCACATTGCTGTTTTTCTCATTAGAATTGCGACACATTATCCATTTAACAGGTAAGTAAAGACTACAAAGGTTGAGCATCACAGTTTGCAGTAATTTTACATAATTTTCCCTCCCAATTTTCCAAAAGTTTAGTATGTGTGCAGCAACTTCTGCTATTGCTGTAGCTGTATATTTTTGGTACACCAGATTAAATGTGCAATATGTTACTGATGTGAACTCTATCTATATTTTGTACCCTTACAATGAAGAGCATAAATAGATGGTAGTCTTCTGGTCGATCTACAGCGGTCGATTGCATTTATTGACCCCTTTTAGTGTTTACTGTTCATAAAGTCATATTATTAGGTCACCGATGTCCGGCTGGTTTCAGTGAGTTGGATTAAGCCTTGTCTAGATGTTTCATTAAAAACTTTAATCCTAAAGCAGACTCAATCCAGGTCAGTGAAATCTATTATTGTTGAGTTTTATTCACTTTGTGCGTTTGCAAGATTATGTGTGAAAGAGAGGATTGTGTGTTAGTTTGTGTGTGTGTGTGTGTGTGTGTGAATGAAATGTGTCCCTAGCTGTGCTATTGTGAGAGGATGCACGAATAGAGATAATGGAGCATCTCTATTTCTGTTTGCTTGGGTCCTGACACACCGAGCCGACCGTTCTCAGACATTTAGCAGCTGCGTTACGTCCAGCACAGCTGAACTTGCAGGCATCAGCAGACATCTGGCTGATTGATAAGAAGTCACCAGTTTAGTGTGGGTCATAGTTTTTGTTTTGGCCTCCAGCTTTTCTTTCTTCTCAAGCAGAAACCTAAGACAGACAAGTACACAAGTGCAGAACAGTGCTAGTGTGTGTATCAGCAGTAAAACAAGACAGTTAAAATAGATAAATGAAGGTATGATGGGGAAGACTATACTTGCATACCGGCGGTCAGATTTGTCCAAGTAGAATTTAGATTTGTGAGGGCTTTGTTGTCGACTTGGTTTGTCAGGGCCCTGTGTGCATGGGTGAGTGCTGTAAAGATTTTTGACTTAACTTTTAGTGGGGTGGGGTCTAGAAGCTGACAAATGTTTAACATTCAAAAGTACGTGTGTGAATCAAATAGTCTGGAGTCCATTTTATACTACTGATGTTATACAGAGGTGCTCGCACATTTCAAGCTGATTAGATTTGATAGAGGCTCAATTAGCAAGTTAGATTTGCACTGAAGAAGCTTGTCTGTGACCAGTTAATCTACAGACCAGCAGGAGGAAAAGTTTCTGCCTCGCCAGAGTTTAAATTAGCATTGAAGCTAAACCTAAAATCCACCTTTTCCACCACTAACAAAAAATAAGAATATTCCTGAAGGACATGGGCTCTTGACACAGCGTTCATCAGTTTTATGTAGGAAATGAATACTTTTGTGTGGCAGGCTGTCCACTGAAGATCTGTCCTTTAGCTGAGTTTTGTTCTGAAGGCTCTTCTTCACTTCTTACAGAGAGAACAGGAAATGAGAGTGGGTGAGCTGGGCCCTCGTGGAGCCATTAATATGGGAGGTACGGGCATGATTGTGTAAAGACTGGTTGATACAAAAACCAGATCAAGTGGCAACAATAAGTGAATTATCGCTTATTGACCTGAATGTCATTTCTCATCATTATTTTCATCCCAAGTGGCTCCTTTTGAACACGACGTGTTCACTGTGCGGAGTGTGTAAAGTAATACTGCACCCTTTTTGGTGCAAAATGGACTCACTTGGGATGCAATGCAAAGGTGAAAAACATAATGACTGACACCACCTGACAACATAATATCTGTACTAACAAAACATATCGTGTACTGAAGAGGGTTTTTTTTATGCTGAGGTTTCATAGTTTGAGAAGTATTTTGTCCCTAAGCTCTCATCCTCGGTTTTCTGCAGATTTTAAGTGATGTTTGATAATACGGTTCGTGTTGCTTTCCAGAAGCCAATGATAAAGTTATTGGAATGATATTTATAATTGAAGCATGATATTAATTAGCCATAGTGACCTTTAAAGTTTATCCTAAAGGATGAAGCACTCATTAAGTACTTTTGACAGTTTTTAAGTAAATCTTGGCACAAAAATAATCACAGACAAGAAGTGAAAGCAAATGTCTGTTGACTTTGAGAAATGACAACTCCACAGAATCAATGTTGATCTGCTGAGTGCAGGATGAGGGGCTGGGGACCGAGGTTGAAGTCTGTAATGTCTGGGCAGATTTTTAGAGGTCCACTCATTGTCCAAAAATCATAACCCAGGATTGCACATCATCTCATTAAGTAAAACTGCCATTTGTCTCTGAAATGGATAATTACAGTGTTTCATTTTAAGGTTATTTGATATACATGTGTGGGTCATGGTGTCATAGCTTTCATCTCGGCTGTTCTGTCTGCAGTCGTATTTAGTTGTGTATGGTCTGTGTATTAAATGCTAAATATTTATTAGATCTTATTTATTATTTTTTAGCAATATTTCAACTATTATCTATATTTTTTAATGCACAAACTGAAAATGTACATAAAAGCAGGTTTATTTTAAGAGAATTTTCTTAATTCTTGCATGACAACGCTTCTTTTGTTACTATCTATGCAGGAAACTAAGTGACGAAGGCAAAAATAAAGCATTGTGATCCAAATTGATGTATCCAAACACTGTGAATCTAGTGTATACATACATTGCCAAAAGTGCTAGTTATTGGCTTCATCTGGAAATATCCCTCCAAAGGAAATCAGACACGTGAGGTCAGCGAGTAAGGTGGCATTGGCATCGTATCGGCAGAACAGGGGGGACGCCCCTTATTCCGACACGGGAGCGTTCACACTTTATTCCGTGTCCAAGCGCTGAGCTTTGAAGCCTAAATTAGCTCATTCTGCTGCGTGTTTGTAGCAGTTTTCTACCAGATCCAGTCAAGCAGAGCACAGTTCCTATAAGATGAGCTGAATTGATTATATCCGTGTTAAACTGATGGCAGAACGTTAGTTAGGTCAAAATAAAAATCCAGTATTGACATGTCTTTAGTTCTTTTCACAAAGCGAAGTCTCAAACTGAGGCTGACGTGAATAATGTTTCCCACTTGACTGCTGGTAGTTGTGGTTCAAAGGGTATGATGTAAACACAACATAAGCTCTCCGTTCAGGTGCAGCTTAACATGTTAACTTAATATTTGTAGTTTACCTTTCATAGTATACTATACAGTTTACATCTGTCATCATGCTGCATCATGTTCAGATGTTATGTTGTACTTTTGACAACATACTTTTTAAACACTCAAATGTATTCATCTGTGTGATTGTGGAGGATGCTGTTGGGGTTTGTATTTAATGTTGGTGCAGATGTGACTGCTTATTGAAATGGGCTAAAGTTGTTTTCTAACAGCTGCGTCTGCTCCATAAGGTGATGTGCAATCCGAGGTTTAGTTAGCGAAAGATGTGGTGGACGTCCAAGTGAGAACCTGTCATTCTGTTAATTATATATTCTATCTGTAAAATGTGTTTTTTATGTGTCTACTTTAACTCAATATATCATCTGTTGACTACTTTCAAGTAACGTTGGTTTTTGGTTGTGTTGGTGGCAATAATCAAATTAATTCTATATGTTTTGTAAAGGTGAAATTGCTATTTATTTCAAAAGCACCATAACAGTAGTCAATTTAGCTAAGTTGTTAAAAAAAAAGAGTTCTCATTTAATGGTGGATGTCCTATTAGCTGCCGACCAAAAGCCAACGCTTGTAGTCAAAGAGACTAGTTCTAGCATTCAGCTACCACAGTTGCTGCAGGGCGCTGGGTACATCATGCCGACCCACCAAATGTCAAACCAACGCTCCGTTGTTTTGCGTGTAGATGGCTTTAACCAGGCCTCTCCGGGGCCCAGTGGTAACCAGGGTCAAATGATGGGCATGAGTGGAAGGGGAGCAGCCATTGGCCCAGAGGGAACTGCAAATATGGGGACACCATTGATGTCAGAGAATGGAGCCATGGTAATGTATCAGGAAAAAGAAATAAAGCTCATCCCTCAATTAGTCCATGTTAGACATTCAAGCAGTTTTCTCTGTAGGACATTGGCTAACAGTAGTTTGTCTCAAACTAAAAGTTAATCCTTTGGCTTCTAAGGAATTCTAAATGAAATATGAGGAGTGGTTGGATTTGAACTATCCCTAGAAGCTTTATTTAGAAACAGAAATAGAAAAAAAAGCATTCTTTAACTATATCAAATATTGAAAGACTTGAAATTTTATCTTTAAACTGTAGACTTAACTAATAGTCTTATTCCTCTCTCTCCCTTTGTCTGCTTGGCTCACCGCTCTCCCTTTTACTCTCGGACGGCGACACTTGGATCAAACTAAACCCCGACTGATGAACTTTGCTCCTATGCCTGAAATACAATTGTTTTTTTCACACCATTTGTTTTGTTTGAACGCTGCCCCGGTGATACCCTGCAGCGAAACGATCGATACCCGCAGGGTGGATCGATGGGGGGCCGAGCAGAAGTTGAGTCCCCAAAGCAGCAGCAGCAACAGCAGCCAATGGGCCCTCAAGTTGGACCAGCCCCAGGATTTGGCAGGGGGAATCCAGTAGGGGGAGTCTTTGATGGGCCAAATAACAAGCGCCGCAGATACTAACTCCTCTCTGATCATGAACTTTGTTACTGCCCCATCCCAACCTTCCTTTTTTTGTTTGTGTCTGTCTTTTTTCCCTGTAATGCAAGCCTTCACTTGGGGACATTTATTTTGTGACTGATAAAACTACAGAACAATGCACTGTGTGTGTACTTAACTGCAATGTTTATACATAATATTTTTCAAACCATGCGTTTTCTGAACGAGAGGATTTGTGTTTTTTGGTAAAACAAGTTTCATAGCATGTCAAGGATGACCTTTGTGGTTGGACTACTTTGCAGCTGCTATGACAGCTATTGTCTTGGATACACTGTGTGAAGCTGTGCTGGGACTATGACCTCTCTCTCTCTGTCTTTTTAACTGAAAAGTATTGCACCAAAAAAATAAATCAGTGTAAGTTCTACATTCAGCGGCATAGATGTTTTTGCCCTCCCTTTAGACACACTGTTACTCCGGGCTAATTAGATGTCCAGTCACAGCTACTGAATGTCTGTGCAGCTTCAGTGCATCCTGTATTTGATGGTTAAGAAAAATAAAACATTTGTAGGAAGTTGTGTCTTTGTGATTTGAAAGAATTGTGTATTTTCTCCATAAACTTGATGGTAAATAAACCAAATCTTGCTTAACAACCTCCTGACTCCCACACACTGAACCCAAAACTGAGGTGGATCTTTTATAGTTGCACGTCTGTTCTAATTCAGAAAAGTAAAAGTGGTTTGTGGTTGTGGAAATACACAAAACCTTGATTTGAACTGGTGTCAAAGTTGGGAATAGGCTTAGAATTGTAATATCCTCCTTAAAAATGCTCTATTCTCAACATAAGCTGGTGTTTTCATATGTATAATCACTTGTAATATTTGCAGTGAAGTGATTCTGTCACGTGCGTTGTGTCCCACTCTGGGATGCAGAATGTAGCTAAGCTATATTGACTGAGCTCAGTGTCATGAGGGGGGCCACCTACTGTCAAAACGCCCAACGTTCCTCATTGTTTTGTTTTTAACTTGAGGATCTGTATGCTTCCAATTTCTGTCTGCACAAATTGAAACACTGGAACACTTTGACCTCTTGAGTCTTAAGTAGAGTGTTGAACTGTAAATTGATGTGAGAGAGTGAAAAGCGTCAGTGTGTGACAGTTGGCCCTTTTTTGTCTTTACTCTCGTGCTCTGTGAGAATCTGCCTGGGTGGATGGTTGTAGTGACGACGTGGTGTGGAAACTGAGGCGTTCTCTCAATAAGCACGAGGAATGAGTTTGATATGAAGCAGTGACACTAAGAAGAGCGGACAGACCGATGGACTGAGTTCAAGCACTAAATAATCACTAAGCACTAAACATCCGATCATGGTTGATATAGACAAAGGGATTTTATACAGTGATGGTTATGGGCATAAAGAAGTTATCTAAACATTTGCAGTTATAGTAACAATAAAAATGTGGTAATAAAGGCTTAGAGTCTGGACATTTGTGGTTTAGGTACCCTGACGGTGTGAACCCTGACTGTCTACCTCTCAATCCCATCTGAAGTGGAAATCTTCCAACGTGACTGTTCTGTCTAAACATCAGCATAACTGCAGCTTAACACCGAGCTAAATCCGATTTACTATCAATTAACTTTAATTCCTCCATCAAATGGGAAAACAGGAAATTTTCTCTTTATTTTTAAACCCATAAGCCTCTGATTTTTCTATGTAGTATTTGCTTTGGGAAGCCAGAAAGTGACTTTTATTTCAGTATCTCTTCACAATAGCTAACCATAACTTTGCCACATTAAATTCTTATTGTGGAAAAAGAATCAAATCATCTTGGGAGTCTGAGCTCTAACACATACGAACAACACAGAATAATTCCCCAAATCGAACCTTAAATCAGGTGTTTTAATGTTAGTGTTTCTAAAAGTCTAATTTTTTATGAAATCTGCAGAATGCTGCTACGGTTAATGTTTGGGATCGTGGTCATGGTTATTAAATTCTTCTCCTGTGAGAAACACTAAGGCACTAAGTGTCAGTATTGGACAGAAACTGTGAATTCATCCAAGATGGACATAATTCCTTGGACGCTGGGCCTTTCCTCAGAAGAAGAAGGATGCACAGGGTGTGGCTGAGTTTTGAAGGTGGAGAGTTAGTTCAGCTCAATCAAGTGTGTTTGTAAAATGAGTCATTATCCGGATTGATCAATCATTGAACATGTCAGTGTTATAGCTTACAGGTCAAATACCATTTGTACAGTGTCGTCTTTCGACATAATGCATAATCTAACGTGTGCATGTTGTGGTCCTGGCTCTTTGTGTGTTTGGCCACACAAGCTCTTTATTTCACTGGATCAGACCAGGAATGTAAAGAGTAGTTTTATAACGGGTAAATCCATTTTCATTTGTCTCTCACTGCAAAACACACACACACAAAATACTAATAGAGTAATAGATTTTACGGAAAATGTCTTTGGGTTGTTTTTCACAAATATTTCTGAAGCCACATGAATGATCCCAGATAATGAAATGAAATGATAATGCAGTTGTGAGCTCAGTCTTCCAGGATATTTGGTTTAAATCATCCTCTCTCTCATCTCTTCTAGGTCCTGTTTGTGCGCTGCCTCCAGGGAAGGAATAGGTAAATCCCACCACTCACACACAGTCTGTACATGGAGCGTTATTTTTCTATCTTAGATGTTACAAATGTAAATATCTGTAATAGCACATCACTTTTTGATGCATTTGACCCTCAGCATCAGATCTGATGAATAAAGACCAAATACAGAGAGAAAGTTTAATGTCCTCAGAAATGGAACAATAAATCTAAGTGAATAAAAACAAAGATGAGCAATAATTAATCCAAAATAGTAAATAATGTTGTTGTCCAAAGCAGGCAGTGGGAATAGAGCAGAAAACAGGGGACACAGTGTCAGTTTTCTCCAGTAAGGTTTTGGCTTTTAGACCGATAATCAAACCAACACATCAAAGTGCATTAAGGAGTCTTACTTTACATACTGCTGGATGTCTTGTTTATTTTCCCCTGGAATCTAATCTATTTTTTTTTATCAATTATATTTTGTATCATTGATCTCATTCTGCAAAGTAACCAGCACCTAAAGCTGTCACATAAACGTGTAAACGAGTAAAAGTCCAATATTTGGAGTAGAAGTACCTCAAATTTGTACTTGGGTGCAGTACTTGAGAAAATACCTGTGGTTAACGTTAAACAAATAAATAAATATCAAGTCGCAAGTCACTGTCGATGTTTTCATCAATGCAAAACTATGGGATGCAAATTAAGACTATCCATCTCCACGCAAGGTGCAGCGTGGCTTTAATCAAAGATGTTACCAAATCCCGTGGAAAAGCTGGTGTAGAGCTGTGGTGTAGGTTGACCACACGTTTCTTCTTTTGAAATGGCTCAGTGTTCAGTATGTATGCAAACTGGTCCTCTCTGCGTGCACATCTGTTCAGTCCCTGAAGTCCGGAAAAGACGTTTACGTATATTGTTTCTACCTTTTAATCTCGATAAGGTTTTTAATTTAGCATCCAACAATTTCAGCACAAGACGGAACATTAATCCTCTAAGTAACAATTTCATCCACTTTGTTTTCACTCTTGTCCTTCTATAGTCGAAGGGTGTCGGGCGTGTTTTCTATGAGGAATAGTTGACAGTGTCTATGAATAGGAACACAGTATTAGTAAGTAAATAGTTTGAATTGTAGCCATAAAGATTTGCAGGAGGTACACATCACTTTAACGCCAACCTTTAGCCAGAGGTCCCAAATATAGAGAGTGAAATGATGAGGGCTGCTTTCGTTTGCTGTGATGTTGGGTGGACATATTTCAGTCGAGGATAGAGACAGAGTTGTATTAGTATCAGTATCAACGTGCCATGTTGGAAAAGTCAAGGACAATCATTGGCTCTTTGTGCTGCTTTGTTACGTTTTTGATACAAGAAATGGCTGCAAAAAGGAGATGTTTCAGTCCTCGTGCTGCCCGGCAGCTCTGACAAAGTAGCTGTTTTGTGCTACTTTGAATGTCCGCTGTTCAAAAAGACAAACCTTGTTAATGAAGAGGGATGATATCTATACAACATTATTGTTCACTCACATAAAGAGTTAAAAATGTTCCCTCTGTGGTTCTACAGGTAGGTTTTCAACAAGTGTTTTGTGTCTGTATTAAATAAAGCTGATTTCTAAAGCAACGCCTCTGATTTTGACCTTTTGTTCTGCTGTTAAATGACTGATGTCAATGATTTGTAATGTTTTTGATGATCTGAGTTGGAATGAATGGTTGATATTATTGACATTTATATTGTTTATGTATAAGTTGTTGTTCTGGCAGAATTGTCGATCAGATTGTCACTGAAGTTAGAGGTTTGTGTTACTTCCAGAGAAGTTTGTCCTGTCCTATTAAAACTGATGTTTGAACTGAGATTAGATGCTGTTACAGTCAACTAAATTAGAATCTCAAACATTTAATTTGTTAACGGGGTCACGTCGGTAATTGATGTACGAAGATAATTGTTGTATTGTGGCACCCTCATTGTTTTTTTTTTTTCAGACTTCCTGGTCCAGTTCCAGTGAAACAACTTTTACTGTCGTATTTGTCAGCAAACACAAAGTATAGCTTACAAAGTGTTTGGGGCGAGCGGGAGTGTTGAAGGTTGTTGACCCCTGTTGAAATCATTACTAAAGTCAGACACACAGTCTAGTCTGGCCTCTTTTAAATGTCTCTTCAAACTGTTGTAAAGCTTTTAGTAATGTTTGAAATGTGTTTATTTTACTGTTTTATTGTATTTATTGTATTTACTTCCTCTGTGCCTTTTCATTTGAGCCTTTATTTTGCTTTGTGAAGCACTTTGCAACAAGTGCTATCTAAACCATGATTATTATCCTTATCATCATCATCATCCTCTGATGAATCCATAGACATTGAAACTGTGTGGCTGTTGGCGTGAGGACTGAACATGAGCAGCAGTCAGATGTGGAGGATTCGTTTTGCCTCCAACATTTGGACGACCTGTTTGATACAATCGAAGCAAACTGATTGATGTTTTAAGGGTGGAAAAAGTGTGTTTGGGAGCCAGTCAGGGGACGGGATGGGGGGGAGGGGGGGTGCCCGTTGCTTTTCTTTGCCATGCCCAAGGCTGTTCATTATCAACTGGAGGGAAGGTAATCATTGAAGTGATCCAGTTTTAACGGGGCTGATTGCGGCCAATTTGGGGAATGAATACTCTGTGTCTCTGTTCTTCACTTTCTGGCCTGGTTCTTCTTTAGCCCAGTTTGTGGCCCACTTCTGTTTCTAGAAAGACAATTGATTTGGGGGCAATAGTCATTTTACCTTTTGAAAATGTGCCAAGTTTGCCAGCTCCCTTTTTAAAAAATAAAAAATAAAATTTTGAATCTAGATTTCATCCCTCTTATGCTGTGGAACACTTGTAACCATCATGCATATATATATATGATATCATTATTATATATAACAGTAAGATCTTCTCCACACATATAAAATGTCTATTTGTAGAGTTAATTGAAGAACTGCGCCACGTAAGGTTCCAGTGTGCCCTACATTACAACCTTATGGCCTAGATTGCAGTCAGTAGTATTCACGACTGTTCCCAGAGACACAAGAATCTAATAATGTGGCTTCAGACTGACGGCGAGCCTGCAGCTACTGTACCGACGGTGAGCATCACACTCACGCTGCCAACCCTTAATCTGATCACATCTGACTGTGGGATTTTAGTAACTTCTTTTAGTCTAGAAAATGTTCCCAGGATTCCTTTGAGTTTGTTCACTAATACAATTCAATCCAATACTGTGTGTCCGAGTAATAACTGCAAAATCAGTTCTTTCTTCTCTAATCTTTATGGTCAATATGTAGAAAAGTAATGTAGTTGTAAACTTCTGTCACACAAAATGAAGTGTTTTCATACAGTTTTCAAATTCATACTTTTCTTTCTTGTGAAATGTTTCTCTGCCTTTAGGCCTTCAAATGAAACAATCCTAATGGGATTATTTGGGATTTGATAGTCCTGTGTAAAAAGTGCTCTCAGCACCTGTCACATATCCAGTGCATGTGAATATCCATTGTATTTTGCCACGTTTGACTGCTTTTTTGTAAAGATGTCGTTAACATGTCAGTTTAAGGTGGAAACAATGAAACCTCTGATGTTTTAGTTTTATTTAGCAAAAGATCCCTTTCTTAACCTTTAAAATGGAACTTGGGATAACTATATCATTTGGTTTAACAAGCTTCTGAGAAATGTGTAAGTAAATGTAAAAGTTTTTTTTATTTCTGCCAACAGACAACAGTGGTTCTGCAGAGAATAAAAAAATTTTTTGTTTTAAATTTTAATAATTGGACTTTTTTTCAATGCAGTTTGGCGTCAGTGACCAAACCAGAATTCCTGAAACAAGCTGATCCTTAAATCAATCCGCTATTCTTCCCTAATTATCTCAAAGTTTTCATTGTTTGTTTTAGGGTAAATCTGATTGTCTGAGCAATGAACGGAGCAATTTGGTTAAATATAGATGGGCCTATTTATTGCAGCGTGTTGGCGCCGCCTCCGTTCTGTGCGTAAAGACGCATTAAGAAGTGGCACAGCAACTGGTAATCCAGACAGGAGCTGCTTTAGGTTACAGCACAGCCTTTCACTGATGGTGAGGAGACAGACAGAGAACTTGACTTTTTTTAAGCAAACTAATCAAATTTTTCCTCTTCACAGATCGAGTGTTGCGTGTACGCACCCTGATCGCAGACTAAAAGTTTTCGGTGACTTCTAACAAGCTTGTGTGGAGATGGTTGGTTCCTGCCGGAGACGGAGGTTATTAATGGGATTTCTTTCTCCGCTGCACCACCTGAGGACAGTTGGACAGTGAGCCGGAGGGCGTCTGGAGGCTGAATGGACAACATGTCTCCACAGCAGCACCAGGACAGCCTCGGCGGGGGACAGCAAGAGAGCAAACGGGTATGCTTTTCAAATGCGTGTCCAGATTATTTGACTCTAAATTTAACCCGAGGCGCACAAGTTGTCAAAGGAAAACATGCTGTTACTGTTTTTAGCATATTTCACTTTGGTTTACCGGATGAAATGAAAAAAAACCCAAACCTATTTTTGCACGGAGATAGATGACCGTGAGAGCAGCGACTATTCACATGTTGACTTTAGTCAAGTCATGCAAGCAAAATGTCTAAGTAAAGGTCCAAAAGTCAGGCCTCAAAATATAGGTACAGTGCCAAAATGACAGGTACTCATTATGCAGAGTGGCTCATTTCAGAATCATTGATATTATTGGATTATAATTATTGATCCATGAATGTGTCCACAACTGTACTGTTGGAAACTCACTTTAATGACCTTACATCCTGCTGGAGAGCTTAGCCTATAATAGTATATCATGATGAATTGTTGATTCCGAATTAGTTCTAATAATGTAGTGCAGTAAAAAGTCCAATCTTCTCCCCTGAAATGTAGTGAAAAAGAAGTAGAAAGTAGAAGAAAATGGAAATATTCTTCTAAAGTACAAGTACCTCAAAAGTACTTCAGTACAGCACTTGAGTAAAAGTACTTGGTTACATTCCAGCTCTGTGAATGAGTGGATTGTAAACTCTGTCCAGCCGGTGAGAGGTTACTTCAGAGTTCAAGGCTTTTACCTGAGTGACACTTTGCCTCCGTCAACACAATCAAACAACTGTGGATGGAAAATCGACTTATTTCCCCAGTGTGGTAACAATTTGATCATAAATCCCCCCTTAATAGCATTTCCAAGCATTATAATTATGCTTTAAATGCATAATAACACGCTGTGATGTCATTGTAAGCAGATCTGTGGAGATTTGCAGTTTTATAATAAATGTGTTTGTCAACAGCTCAAACTCAATCAGTTAGCCTGATCACATAATAAATCACCATTGTGTTCTTATACAGCTGCTAAAAGACTTGTCATCAAAGTGTAAGGACTTGTGTGATAAAATATCACTGTTTGTTATATTGTTTTATTCATGAATTATACAGTTATCAGTCATGGATGCTTCTCCAGAGGAGTTATGATAAAACACTGAATCACTGTAGTGTCTTATACGCTCACAGTCACTAAACGAAGGTCGTTAAAATAACTGAATATAATATAATATGTAGCTTCCAACATGTCATGAATTACTGGCATTGTTTAGTGTAAATGCGTACTGACGCAGGCTACGTCGTCATATTTGTAAAGGCATACTTGTTATATGTGCACGTGTCCAGACATTTGGTCCAACTTCTCAGACGTTTGCATTTTCTGCTTTTATATTGCTGTATTTTAATGTCGATGTTTTTGAAAATGGCGACGGACATTATTTTTATAGACCAAATGGCTAATAGAATATTTCAAAAATAATCAGCAGATGAGTCAGTCATGAGTATCATCAGAATATCATGTTTGTGCCCATTCAGGGTGTTTCTATGAAGTTTGTTGTTGCACATGATTATGTAAACCTACATATCATCCTTCTGTTTTAAAGGAGCGCTCCCTTTTCTAACTTTGCTGATTCCATTAGTTTTTGATTAATGGCTTAATTTATTCATCCAACGCGTGAAAGTGCTCTTTACTGCCTGCAGGCAGTCCCGGGAAAGCACAGACAGCTTTCCTGTGCCGAAGCCCCCGTATGTGTCGCGTCCTTGTGTCCATCGATGATCGATTCCCCATCGGCTCCAACTTCTCACGTGTGTGTTGTGATTCAAAAAGATCCAGATATACAGTCGATCACCATCACCTCCCTGATCCCTGCTGCTCCTATGGTATCGTTTGACAGTGTGAGTAAACGCAGGGAACTTCTGGCAGGACGATGGTCTGGAAACAGACTCTAAATCAGTTTCATCTTCAGCTGCCTTGTGTTGTAATACAGCGGATTACACGAGAGACGGGCTGGTGTTTCCCATACGTCCACGTTGGCGTGGAAGTGAAAGGTAACTTTGTCACGTTGTGGCCGGACCGTGGGGAATGTTTCACCACCCCGAGACCCTGCAGCATCGACGATATCACACTGTGACATGTCAAAGATGTGTGGACATGCACCGTGGTTATAGGATGGAGGTCAGTGATCTTTACTCACTGTGGGATCTGTGACGTTATTGTGACCTGAAAGCTTTACAGATAAATGAATGACTGTGGTCTTAGTTGGTCTTAGCTCAACTATTGGAAGAGTTGGTATGATGTCCTCAGGATGAATTATGATAACTTTGGTGATTCCCTGAGCTTTATCTGTTCGTGTCTAGTTGGTAACCACAGATATTTCCACTCTTGTAAGATTTGTATATGGTGTTCCTTCATTGTGCGCTTTGCTTGTCATTGTGTAGCTTTAACTTGAACCCTGAGCCTGGTGTGTAGGAGCAGAGAAAAATCCAAAACATGCAGGACAGGATGGCCCAGGACTGAAAAACACTGCCCTAACCTAACCTAACCCTAATCCAAATGTCATGAGAGTTGTGCAAATCTAGGGTTTTAATGTGGTTGGTACCATGAAATCATCAGCCTCATTTTTACTTTGTACAGGAGACTATATCGCTCCAACATGCAATGTGAGGATCGTGAGGCTGAGGTTCACTATCACTAGCACTTCATAGCAATTTGTGAGCTAATCAGCTAGCATGTTTACTGGTGGCTGACCGCTGTTGGTTGGATGAAATGTTCCAGTGGCTCTTGGTTTGACCATCGTGACTGTTGTGGTCTGAGAGCCTCACTTTTGATATGTTTAACATGCTTAACACCGATGGTAGATACTGTAAACATTATACCTGCAAAGCCTCACCATGTCAGCACGGTAGCATTCAGCACCAAAAATAGAATCAGAATAAAAACCTTGGTGAATTGAACAGGTACTGTTAGACTGGTTTATCCCAGAGTCACTGTGGTTCCAGTGTTACTTGCAAACAAGCCATTAATTGTAACGTGTCAGAGCAGATGGCTGCAGTCAGATAGATGGTGTAGACAGTCCACTGCTCTCAGGCTTATTGACATTAGGCTGTGCACCAACAGTTCAATCATGAAACTATGCTGTCTGATGCAGTGACAGCAGATTAAATCAGAGTGAATTCAGCTGCCATATATTTGTCTAGTCTAATTTCATTTAATTTAAGAGACTAGTAGTTTTAAATATGTAAAAAAAAAAAAAACAGACATTTCCTGAGTAAAGAAGGGGTCAGGGGTGTCCTGGCAGAGACGGAGAGAGGCTGCTGAGTACTGAAGGTACCACAGACTGTCAAATGTTGTCGCTTGGCTAATGTTCACGCTCTGACATTCCTCTGTGTTTAAACTGTCCCGTTTCAACCTGCTGTTCCCGTCCGTTTGGAGGCCACAGTCGGTCCCAGCGATGTGATGAACGAGTTGAACATCAGGATGCTTATGTAATGAACGAGGAGAGCGATGCAGTCCGCCTGTCTTTGTGGGATTTGAGCCTTGTTAGTCATGCAGTGATGTGAAGTCAAATGTGATATGAAGAAGAAAGTCTTTGTATGAGATGGAAATGCTTTCTTTAACATTATGTTGTAACTGTTTTCTGTGCGGAGACTCATATGAGACTACTGGGTGAGATGAGAGCAAGGACAGCACTGTTTTCCAGCTCAGTTGTGAAGTTAAATCCAAATATTTTATTGAAATCCAAATGTAGCAAATTGAAGGCCAGGTCTATGATTCCTAACCTGATCTGTATGGAGTAAAATAATAATAAATAATCCTATTCTCAGAAAAATGTCCCACTGAGGTGTACTGTAGTATGAATATTTAGTGTAAGAAATCTAAAACAAGAAATGTTATTCTGTCCCATTAAAAAAACACACAGTAAAGAGTGACATTCAGTGACACCCTGGATACATAATAGTTCTACCTGTGTTAATGATGCAACAATCAGACAATATTTAAATGTGGATGACTTTCGTGTCGTCTCTCTTTGTCTCTTTCAGCGGATGAAGTCTCAGAGTTATCGCCGACAGTCTGCTCCGTCTCTGGTCATCAGCAAGGCCCTGATCAGGTCCAAGACCCTCTCCAGGTACTGTAAAATATATGTCAAGACTCAAGGCGAGATGAACAGTGCAAAGGTGGGCTGTGGTTTACAATGAGTTCTGTAGCTGCAGCATGTATGTAGCTCCTGATTTAGTCAGACAGCCGCTTGTGACCTAGTCAGCTCCTGGACTGTGGGTGAAGGCAAACTCAGGAGCTGCAGTTCAGAGGAGAGATTTGTAGGAGCTCAGCAAGTGTTTAAAAGAAGTAGTAACGTAGTTACGTTGACATGCACATATCAACACAGAAACACGTACATAATCCACAAAATATCCACTTGGTCACCTCTAAACATAAGCATTGACGCCCCTGCCTGTATTCCAGCCCATACTTGTGTATATGCACTCCTACAGCTGAGTCTGGACACTGTAAGGGTGTCTATGACAGAAGTAAGACATGTAAGAAAACTCCTGCCAAAGCGAGTCTGTCTCCATCCTTAAGTCCTGCGTACACCACGTGTGTTTGTGGCGACAATTAAAGCCGTCCCAGTTGGGTTCACGCTCTAGGTGTACCTGCAGGTATTATAGTAGGTCAGTCATAAACAGCCACACATCAGCCACTTCTTCTACAGAGAGGTCTCTGGGGCCACACACACACACGCTTACTCACACTGGCCTCAGGCACGACCCCGGTAGAGGTGTGGAATCCACTCGGATAGATAATCCCTCTGTAACCAGACTTATCAGAGGATCAGGCGTCTATTAATAGCTGTGCCTTTGAACGTATGGACCGGGAAAGTGAAGAAGGAATAACGGCATTAAAAAGCTCCCGCAGAGGTGTGAGACCTCACTGCACAACCCCCGCCAGTAAAGGCCCAGACTGTTGTCGGCGCACAGTGTACAGTGCGTCCCCGTCTGATCTCATAAGTCTGACCCCAAGCGGGCACATGGGCACCCAATGTACCCCTGACATGACAAATGACGTGCTGAATCAGAAATGTAGTTTTTTTTTCCTACCATTTCTTCTTCTTTGATTTGGTTTGAATTGGTCTGACTGAATGAAGCATTAAAAGGTCTAAAAGTTGTTCCCACTTTGTTAGATAACTTTCACTGTTTCCTTGTGAATAGGCCACAAATCCCACCGCGCCCCCTCTGAAAGAAACAGTACCCGTGCCATGTCTGTCTGCTAATTGTGTCACTCAGATAGATGTCATTGTTTCAAAATGTTTGATTGCTTCATTGTTAGAATTAATGTTTCTCTAATTTTTGGTTACCATTTTTATTTCCAAAAATATTTGTTCACTAGTTCTGACTGTGAGCTGTTTCCAGTCTTCTAAGCTAAGCAGCTACTGTGTGTAACTTTAGATAAAAACAAAAAAAGATGTGAAAGTTTTCCTTTAAATGGGGATCTGATCATGAACTAGAAAACAGAAATCCAAAGTCCAACAACAAAGAAATGAATACTTATTTGGCACAGTGAACTAGGACTGAGCACCAACAACCCTTTTACATCCTATGAACAATTTGGAAAGATCCCTATTCCCCTAGGGTACTAGTACAGTTTAGTCGTGACTTCACTTTTGACCGTCTGACCTCGTATGTTTGAACTTTGTGAGACTTGCAGATTCCCATACTGTGCTCAACTGTCCACCCAATCATGTGACTTTAAAATCACATCAAACAATTTACATAATGAAGAAAGCAGGAGTCCTTTGATGTCTTGTCAATGTCGCTTGAATCTAAAACCCAAGTCAAAGCGGATCACGTCCACCGCACGTACGTACATGTCAGTATTTTGAAGCTATTTGGTGACGAAGGGTCCAAGATGGAGACGGAGATCTGAAGTGGATAATCTAATAAAGGAGGCACTGACCAGCCATCATAAGAGACGGGGGCTGACTAAGTCTTTCTATTCAATCGGGGGCGTCTCTGATCAACTAACACTGTAAACCTCCAAACATGTCCTTATGAAATGGAAAGGTTTGACCCAACGACGCAGCAGCTGCTTCACATTACCAGTCGGTCACGCTGGTTTCAAAGGCGAATCACATACCGGAGAAGGTCCTTTAAAATGCGTTTGGTTCGAGGCACCAAAAAACAGATGCAGTGCCAAAATACTGTAAGTCAAACTGTAAAAGGAACAATCCCAGAAGAAGCTGAACGTGGTCGTCCCTGGGCGCCGCCCCTCCCCAGCTGGGCCTCACTCCCCATCACTCTACTTGAAAGTCCTTGGTTTCATTGTTGAATCCATCTGTGTAATTTCTGTGGCTTCTCTGGATCCAGGTTGGGTTCATGTAATAGATTTCTTAGGGATTATTGTTATATTCAAGAAGGAGGAACCCAAAAAATATTGTCCCGACTGATTTTCCATCCCGCTTTCATGTTTTGGCAGGTACGATCATGAAACGGATATTAAACTGCACTTTATGTGACATGAAAAAGGTCTGAAATGTAACTGGAGTCCTGCAGAAACTCTGCAGCAGCTTTGCAATCAAAGTTTGAAGGAAAAACCATCTCCAGTGTTACAGTAAAGAATAAGAGAAACCCTTTGGCTCCAAGAAAATGGCTCTTTGTGAAGAAAAGGGGTTTCTGGGAAACGTGGTCTGACATGGACAATCCCAGTTGTCTTATTTTACTCATCATCCAGAAACTTTTATTGTTCAGAATCCCAGAATATCTTTAGAAATACTGAGTGTTTTTGATCAGGTGGATATTTGAAAAAGAGGATCTTTGAATGTGAGAAGTGCACGTGTGATTTGCGGCTCCATGTATTTGTACCGCAGAGAGAGCTTCCTGGTTCCCGTGTGCCCAGAGAGCTGCCCATTGGTCCAGTCCCTCCTCGCCGGCTCCGATAGGTCCTTTCTTCTCCACGGGCACGCTCAGTTGAAGACTGGGATGCAGACTCAGGACCGACACCTGTTCCTGTTCAGTGACATCCTGATGATTGCCAAAGCCAAGTAAGCGCGCGTGTGTATTTCTCCACGTGTTCTTCATGTCCTTCAGTGGTGAATTGGGGTTAACGCCTGGGTGTAAGGTTAAAACGAGAGAGCGTGTTTCCAGATCAGCCAACCACTTCAAGCAGAAGGCCCGAGCGCGCGTGTGCGAGATGTGGACGGCAGGCTGCACGGACGAGGTGTGCGAGGGAAGCACCAACCCGGAGAGGAGCTTCGTCATGGGCTGGCCCACCTGTAACTGTGTGGCTACGTTTAGGTAACACACACACGCAGTGCGTTGTTGTTGTTGTCATTTCTGTCGTGATAAATCTGTCCACATATTGTACACAGAAAGTCTCCTGCTGCTAGTTTGTTTTATTGGGTGTTCCAGAAATATAGTGTTGGCTCCAAACCCGCCCTTGAAACCACCAAAGTCAGTCAGAGCCTGTTCGATGAGTTTGTTTGAGATGTAAATATGTTTGCGATGCTGTAAACATGAGAAATGAACAGGAAACGGACAGGAAGAGCCATAAGCACTGGTATAGATCAGTCAGACTGAATCCTCAACACATTTACACATCCACCAGTTCTCTGTGCCGCTTAACCTGAAATTCAAATCTGTCCAAATGCTGCTGGAACATTTTCTAAAAAAAAAAAAAAATACATTAAAAGCCACGAAAGCGTCCATTAATTCTGATAAAACCCATTAAAAAGATTAAGAATGAGCCCAACCAAAAGGTAGACCAAACAGTTTGTGCGTGTGGAGAAGCGAGTCATAATGTGAACACACACCGACTGAGCTGATGTTCTTGTCCACGTTCCCCCCCCCCAGCTCTGCAGAGCAGAAAGAGAGGTGGCTGTCCCTCCTCAAAAGGTAAAGTCACGCCTTCATGGATCAGCATGTAAAGTGTCCCCACGTGTTTAGAGGGAAGAGAAAGCCTGACGTGTTTGTTCTTTGCTTTCCGTCCAGTCGGATAAAAGAGGAGAAGGAGAAGGAGGAACCGAAGACCATTCCTCTGAGAGTGTACGGGAAGGGAATCAATACTTTTGCAGTTGTAAGTTGACATCAGTGTGTCTGTAGCATACAGGTACTTTTCTGACTAACCCAGTGGTTGAGCGTCTGTCTGTCTGTCCTCACAGTGCACAGTTAGTACATCCCGCCGACGCCTTGTGCTTTCTCCCCCCGTTTAGACCAAGACGCTCCCCGTCAGCAACTCCGATTCAACCAACGAGGTGGTCCGACTGGCACTGCAGCAGTTCAGCATCATAGTAAGGGAGGCAAAATGCCAATGAATATGTTTAGCGTGGCCGGTCGTCACAATCCCAAAGTGTATGATGACGTTTACGGTGTAGTGACAGTTTAGGTATTTGTGCAATGGGGGCTTTCGGGTTCACAACTCACTGACTAGTGAGTGTGTCCAATAGTAGTAGTTTAAAGACAAACACCTGATGAGGTCACAGAACGGGCCCTTCAGAAAGGAACACATTTCTGAGTGAAACAACAGGCGAGACTGATCTAACAGGACTAATTAAAGACACAACTGTGCACGTGATTCGGAAGAAAAACACAGTTGCAAAGAGTCTTTTCTGATCGGCCAACACAAGCCTATTTCAGATAAATGACATATGTAATTATGTAGATTTCATAAGTAACAACAAATCATTTTGTTTAAAACACATCAGAAGGATTTGTATCCAGATTCTGTGTACTTATTAGATTTTTAGACTCCCAAATGTTGATCTGAGCTTCCAACATCCCGCAGCAGTCGGGCTATAGTATGAATATTACAGTCATGCCGTTTCCACAGCAGCCCGTCGCCCTGTTTCCCGTCCCGACCCGTGCTGTCCAATCAGCAAACAGATACATATTGAAGGGGTGTCGCCTCCTCATTGGTTCCTCTCCACTCTGTCCTCGATCACGGTGGGCCTCCATCAGTTTCCAGGTCACGACCTGGAGGACGGAGGAATGAGGCGAACGGAAAGTACCCCACGGTGCCATTAAAATCCAGCAGCACCGAACACAGAGAGCCAAACAAAGGATGATGTTTTCACAGAAGCCCGTTGGCCTTCCCAGCTTAGTTGTGCAACACACATGTGACGCTAACACACAGCATGTGAAAGCGGAGGGAGAACACTAGTCTGTTCTCTCATCGTGGCTTCCTAAAAATGTCTCCACAGAACAAGACGCCTGCTTGTTCCATCACCTGGCTCTTCTTGTTTGTGTGACCGTCTCTCTCTCTCTCTGTCCCGCTCAGGGAAACGTGAAAGACTTCCAGCTGTGGGTCATCTCCAAGAGGGACAACGCTCCTTATCCTCTCATCGGTCAGTGAGTCAACATCAGCAGACTGTGTTGTTGTACGGCAGGAGTTATTTGAACGGTTTCCAAAGTTTGAGCAGGGCTGCTGTAAGCCTTGGACACGGGGGCGAGAGGTTTTTTTAGGCACACTGGTACCATTCATCCCCAGAGGAGCGCGTTGCCGCTCACGGGGAGGAAACCGGCGGTCACAGCGTCTGACCGGTGTTGATGTTCTCTAGCAACCATGTGGAGCCTCCAGGGAGTGATACTGCTTCCTGTCCTCCGTCTCAGGTCACGAGTTTCCCTTCAGTATCCAGATGAGTCACGTGAGACACGCCGCGTCTCAGGGCAGGGACGCCGCCGCACCGGCCGCGGAGCGGCAGAGGGCCACGCAGGCGGAGCAGCTGCAGGTGTCCAAGCAGTGCCAGTTCATCCTGAAGCCTCGGCCCGCTGACACACTGCAGCAGCAGCACGTATCCGCAGGTGACGGCGCGCGTGTCAAAAGAACTTGAAACGGGTAGAAGTGTTTCTGCTGATGCACTGAGGGATGTTGTGCTGTCTTTCCAGAGTTTTCTCAGAAGCCATTTAAAAGGAGACGTTCCCTCATGAACTGGGCCTTCTGGCGAGGCTCCTCCTCTCACCTGTACGACGTGCCCCTCAGCGGGGCGGCCCACGGCTGCCTGTTCAGCCAGCCGCTGAGCTGCGTGTGCGTAGAGGACGCTCTGCCAAAGCCAGTGATGGTCAGTGGGCAGTTTAATTTCTACGTGATGCTCTTATTCAGATGAAGTCAGTGTGCTGACGGCAGCTCTGTAGTTTGAATCCATCAGTCACACGGTGTGGTGCACCTGCTCTGAACAGTCTCTGTCCTCCCCCACCAGGACATGCTGGCGTTTCTGTACCACGAGGGTTCGTGGACTCGGGGGATCTTCCGACGGCCGGCGGGGGCTCGCGCTGTCCGGGAGCTGCGGGACTCTCTGGACGCTGGAGAGTTTGAGCTTCCCCTGACAAGAGACCACGTCTTCATCATTGCCGGAGTGTTTAAGGTGCGACAGCGTGAGAATAAATGGGCCCGAGGCTTCAAAAACACCCCTGTAGTCTTACCTGTTGAGAATGTGACATAATTAATGCCACTGTGTGTGATGTGTGAGCAACATGTATCACTGTGTTAGTTACCTTATTGACCCACATGTCTAAGCACCAAATTAATCCGCTTCCATCGTACTCAGCCTCGTGTGTGACACGCAGCCACGTTAGCAGGACGAGCTGTTCACAGCAGAGGAGCCTAGAATGGCTTGTTCACGTAATCTGGATTATAATCTGTTATTATCTGGAGGATAACAGAGATCTTGTGTGCACAAGTGCTTAAACTATGTCACGTCTTTACACGCCAGCACCAGAAAGTTGTCATTCGTAAACATGACTCATATTTGTTCCAGCCATGTTCACAGCGTAGCGTGTGAAACAGAAGTCACTGATGTGTGCCTGTTTTCAGGATTTCTTGCGCAGCATCCCAGGCAGCCTGTTGTGTTGTGAGATGCATGAAGAGTGGATGGATGTCCTGGAGGAAGAGGAGGAGGAAGAAGAGCAAGTGCAGGACGTAAAGAGGTAACATGTTGTCACTGTACCGGTACTCTACCGTGGTATTATTTGACTAGATAACACCAGTATTTTTAAACCTGGGCCCTAGTTTAACAAGTCCTGACGACTGATGGGTCCAAGACGTTTGTAAACCCCAGTCGATCACCTTAGCCACCGGCTGAGAACTGTTAAGGCTGTAACGTTATCCTTTGAGGCCAAGTTGCCCATCCAAGTGGTTGTTTTTGCCTCCGACAGGCTCGGGCTTGTATTCCAAGCGTTTGACCACATCGAGAAAAGAATCGACGATAGACAGACGAGTCACTCCTGTTTTGTGCAAGGTTCAATGACAGACGTGAAAAACAGTGGGGCTTTCCTTTAACTACCGAAAGATGTCGATGTTTGAACACGACTCGACTGTTCCTGCGGTCTTACTCCCCGGTTCTGTGTGTAGGATGATTCGTCGTCTGCCCAAAGAAAACACCCTGCTGCTCCGCTACCTGTTGGCCATGCTGCACGGTATCCAGGGCAACGCCCAGGAGAACCAGATGACAAGTTTCAATCTGTCCGTGTGCATCGCTCCCAGCATGCTTTGGCCTCCCGGAGCACCCTGCAGCCCCGAAGTGGAGGGAGAAGGAACTAAGAAGGTAAGACAGGGGAAGGAAGCTGCTGTCCATCTGCGTGCCTTTTACCTGTCAGCGTTAGGTTCCAGCCGTGCGCCCGGCTCTGCTGAAGCAGCCTAGTTTGCAACATCCAGGACTACTTAAAGCGATCTGTATTTTTGGTGTGAAATCACTTGAAAAGCTAATACTTTGTGGACACGGGAGCCAGACACAGGCTGTAACTTTGGCTGCTCTTGCTCTAATGACTTTGTCACCCAGGATTGTTGAAATGTGGCAACACAATGAAATCAGTGTCCGTAAGCCACGGCACAGCTCCGTAACAAAGAGAAGTTTGTTAGTTTTGTCTGGAGGCCATCAAAACAGCACACAAGTTGCAATCCGTCCAAACAATAGCCCAGCTTTGCCTGGGATCAGGACAAGCTCCTGTACTTTAGGAAAAAGTACCTTAGCCATTCTGTGAAAACATGCTAGAAAGCACTTTGAAGATACTCTGTTATTTGAGTGTTCAATCATTGTAATGTTAAGCTGCCTAAACTATCAAGTGAATGTTATGTTTGGAGATGTTTGTGTTTGTTCATTCCTGCGCTTAAGCGTGCTTTTAACACCTGTAAACCACATCGAGCTTTTGTCAATGTGTCAAATCAGCTTTTCAGAGGGCAAAAGTCCCGTCAAAGACTCACTCGTACGCTCCGAAGCGACGCACTTTCAAATGGCCAAAGTGTCAACATTCCAGTTGGTTGGATAACGACCACTGAGAAAAGCTGAAACAATCCTGACACTGCCACACGTTCAATCTCACTTCTTGTCTTGTGGGCTGCAGGTTTGTGAGCTGGTGAAGTTCATGATTGAACACTGTGTGCAGATTCTGGGAGAGGATCCCTGCTCCCTGTTTGGAGGGCCGCCACAGCAAGTCAACACTGACGAGATGGGATCAGGTGAGAGAAGAGCGTGTGAAATGAGGCATTTTGACACAAGTGACTGCACAAGTAACTCAAGGATGCAGAGTTGGAGGTGGGATTTTTATTTCATTACGTCTACTAAATCTCACAGATTTGTCTAAAAGTCCATCTGTGTCTTCATCCATCAGAGTCCTGGATGTATCCTCTGACCGACTCCTCTTACGACAGTCTGGAGAACGAGCTGGACAACAGCAGCGGGGGTTCACCCAGCTTCTGCGGCAGCAGGCGCCTCAGACCCAAAGCAGCACTCCAAGGCAGCCTGGACTCCATCTTCACATTCAGCGACTACGACCAAGACACGGACCCAGATTTCCACCCCCTGAGGGGAGAGAGGAGACAGGAGCCTTCCTGCAGCAGGCAGGACGTGCCCCCACTGGACTCGCTGTCCCTGGACGGCCGGCGCAGACGGCGCTCGGAGCCGGCTATAGCGTACGTAAGCAGGTTTGGGCCGTGCATTTCAGAGAGCACCGAGGGTCTCGCTGGTGAGGAGGAAGAAGAAGCGCTGTCCAGGAAGCCTAGTAGCCACACACATTCCAAAGGACAGACCAAGATGGGTGGAGGTAAGTTTGCAGCTCTAGAAGTGAGTTGTTCCAGCCTCTCCTCCACCTCCCCTGCACCAAACTGCTCCTCCCAGGACTCTCTCGACTCCCTGCCCTCCCCTAGCGGTGACCCCACCTGGGGGCTTGAGCCAACCAAGACACACGTGCCCTCCAACGCTCCAGCAATCACTGAGGACTCTCAAGTCAAGGAGTCCCACAACTGGGGGACCGTAAAAGGCTGCATGGGCCTCCACCCTAACTCTTGGCTGAAGAAAGGTCGGAGGCTGTCGTTAACTCAGCAAGACAACTTTGAGAAGGAAGATGAGGAGAAGAGTGGGGTGAGTGAGTGAGTGAGTGAGTGCAAATACTGTGATGCCCAAAGTATCTGTGTGCTTGACTCTGAATAAAGTGTTGCCTTACTGAACGTTGTGAGACCCATCTATCCACCCACCCACCCACCACCACCACCACCCATCTATCTATCCTTACTTACTTCCTTCCTCCCTCCCGCACTCACTCTATCTATGGGTCTAGAGCACCAACAAACACTGACAGTCAACATTTGGGACTCAAGCCATTTATTTACCACATATTCAGACAAACATGACAAAGTTACTGCTGTGGCCTGTGGGAAAAGCAGAGGAGACACACTACTGTTCAACAGCAACACTTCAACACTTACTTAAAACATGAAAAAGCCACATTGCTCACTGCTGAAGAGGAACAGGCCAGCAAACAGACATTACTGAGCACAACTAACTCACCGCAACATGACGTGGGGAACACAGGTCAAACTGCAGGGAAAAGTCACACAAACACAAAACACTAGTGCCACAATGGGGACGGCAACTTACCAGACACGTGCAGCTTTTCACTTCACTTCCTTTCCATCCACAGGGAGGAGCCGCTGACAAGTCCTTCGCTCTTGGGAAACTGGTCCTAGGAAGACCTGTGGAAAAAGGGGGAGGGAAACTGCTGGCCTCAAAAGATGGGGGAGGAGGCCATGTGAGGGGAAGGCCTGGCCAGGAACCCCACAAGCCCCAACATCTCAAACAGGGCTCCTCCTGCCCTCCTTCCCACCACCGCTCTACAGGGACTCTCCACATTCCAGACTCCCCGCTAACTGGCAGCAACCACGGGAAGCAGTCATCTCCATCTTTCTTTTACAAGCACAGCGGGGTGCCTCTGTCCCTCTTCAGGCAACACAAGTCTCACTCCGTGGAAGAACAATGCAACGCCAAGCTCTACCGACGCCGGGGCTCCGAACCCGAGCGCCACGTTGTGGAAAGAGCCACCGCGCGGGCACGGCTGCCCAGCGACCCAGGACTGAAGGTGTCTGAGGTGGACGCGCAAGGAGACGCGTCACAGACCCGTTTCTGCCTCTCCCCAAACGCCACCAAAGCAGTGAGGGAGTACTTCTCCTCTCACCCACGCAGCAACCCCCACAGCAGCCAGCAGGTGGCGCTGGCCCTGGTGGACAATCGCAGGGAATGGCTGAGGAGATGCAACGATCCCTCGGCCGAACCGGACTTTGAGCAGCTCCTGTTCTCGGAAGAATCCTACGTCTGATTTCCACTACAACCTGCAGCAAAGCACCAACCGCTTCACTTCAATGGACCGTAGACACACTCATTCACTGGTTTGCAACCCAATACTACAACTCTTCACCTTCACAATGGCTGTTAGGAGTTTGGTTCAACTGCTTTGCAGGAGTAGCTACATGACAACAACAATAGACACTTTGCCTGGAGCTTCTCGCCATTAAGGGAACATTTCTTTTTGCTGGATTTCTAGATGCACAAGGAACACTACCTTATTTATACTCCAATAACACATTTAGCACAGTCTAAGCACATGGCTGCTTTTCTTGTGTTTACTTTCCAGCCAAAGTCAAAACCTGCCAATTAAAGCTACCTGCTGTTGCCTTCTCTCAATAACCCATTTTTTACTTGGTTTCTGCCCTCAAAGCTACATTATGAGCGCTTCACATATTAAGTAGGAGACTTAACGCTCAGCACTGATTTAAAGTGCTGAATGCAGTGTGTAGAACAACCTAAGAAAGAGATGGCATTTTAGGGGATATTAGACATTGCATTTCTTTGGGCCTGCAGCAGAAATGGAGCCTGGTTACACACTCACTTCCTAACAACACCTGCCATTTAATCAGCGTTCACATTTAGACCTCTCATTTAACACTCAGCAGTTTCCCACTTTACAAGTTTACTTTTGGAGATTAAGGTCATTCTACACTTTCATGCAAACTGGACAGGCTCTGGAAGGAGGAGATCATTACATTTGGCTGGCTGCAGTGACTCTTTACATAGTTGCTCCATTTTACTCTGCACATTTCAAATGCTTCTCAGCACTTGACATGTGTTCCACTTTCCTTGTTGCCAACAGTGTGATTTTGACACAAGCCTGTATTGATCTGGGTAAATCATGTTTTCAAGCTTCACATTTTAGGCAGCTTAACACTTGTTGTTTAAATTAGATCACAGGACTGTTGCTTTTCTACATCCATGTATTCACACGCTGTGTTAACCACTCAAATCTGCATTTGCAAATAAAATGACTGAAAATCAGACAAGCAAAACTTTTTGGAAAGAAAGGACTTTCAGATCTAACATGGTACAACGTGCACAAACTGACAGTTCAACACGCCATTAGAAAGGTGATTTTTTTATTACATTATTTGTCACTAGACACAGATCTGTGTCTTCTAGTTATGTACAATCACATGATGAAATTAGATCATTACATGAAGGATTCAATCAAACCAACAATAGTTGGGGTATACATATGTATAGAATAAAATACAATAAAATGTTCAGGGGGGGTCAGCATCAGCACAATCTCTAAGGCATCAACGACTGTTAGTTGCATTGGTTGGTTTCACATTTCACTTCACAGGCTGTGGCTATGACTGAACTCACACAGGAGATCAAGCCCCTGAGCTACAACAAAAATACACTCAGCACGCAGCGGTGTGAATCCAGTCATAGTTACAAGGGTCTGTCTTTAATAGCTCAAGACGCAGACAAACCTTCTATCACAGCAGATTAACAGCTAGTTGTGATAGTGACATCACAGGTTTGTTAGAGCTCCTCGCTAGGGAAGCAAGGGCAGTTACACTTTAAAAAAACATTAATCCTTTCCTAGTGCAGTTTTACTTTCTATAAAAAACTGTTTTGGAGAGTCGAGGTCCTGGATTCTGGCGCCCTGCTTATTGACAGCTGGCTATAGTCGTCTGGGACTTGGACGTTTTAGTTACTTGCTTTAACACACGCAGAAACAATACTGTGGCAGCCGAGCAGACACATTTCCACCTACCAGCGTCCCTGTGTACACGTCATACCCGCAGTTCTGACCGGGCGCGACCGCACTGTCTGCGTCCACAGGCTCCCAGTTAGGACGAGCCGTCTTTGCTCTGTCTGATATCCGCTACGCTCTCTGGCACTCTGGCCACCATGCCCTCCAGAGACTTGGTCAGACAGATCTGACAGCCCAGCCGAGACCTGAGAGGAAAGGACAGAGCGTTAACTTTCACCTCTCTGGTAACTGCCGTGTTTTCAGCAAAGGCGGTCACTTTAGTTGCACTCTGACAGCTGCTGTAGAGATCTTCTTTTGGAGGCACACATAAAAAGAAACATACTGAGCATTACAGAAAACAAACAAACACAACAACTTCTGATGTCATTTAAATGCCACGAGTGTCAGGTGATCATTGGTGTGCCCAACATTTACTCTGCTGTTTGCTAGTGTGAGGGACGGGGCCCTGGTGTGTTCACACCTTTGGCCCTCACTTGGTTGACTGATCACATCTGACAAATCTCATTATCTCAAAAGGACTGGCATCAGCATCCCCCAGGGTGTGGGACCACCTTCAATGTAACATTGACAGCTCCCATTTTAATCAGCAATTTCAAAACTAAACATTCAATGCATACACCATTGACAAGCATTCACTGTCTGTTGCCAAAGGCTGGTAGAATGTTCCTGTGCCACAGATGGGAAGATTGTGTTTTACAAAGGCAGGGTTGGCGCATGTGTGTCTTCTGCTTACGTTTCAGTCAAGCCATAGGCCAAGTCTAGCATGTCCATCTCCTCGTCTGTGACTGGCCCCAGCTTCTTGTACACCTCCTCTTCAAAGATCAGGTGACACGTGGAGCACGCCAGGGTTCCCTCACACGCTCCTGAAACCACACACACACACAGTTTGAACTTCCTGTGATGGGAGAGTCAGCTCAACTACAGACAGCAGTGTCAGAAAGACACCTCCAAATCTCAGCCTATGACGTCAAAGACCTGTGTGTGTGTGTTTATGTACCAAAGCCATCAAAGTCGAGGTCTTCATTAATGACAATATCCAGCAGCGAGTCTCCAGGCGCCCCCTTCACTGTGACCTTCTCCCCGTCTCTGTTGATGAAGTGGACCGTCACCTTATTGTCCGACCTGACAAAACAAAGAGGTTCATTTTATTTTATTTGATTTTTGACATTGAAAGATCGTAGCTAAGTTGGGCTGTCTGCTTAAATTACATACATTGAGACGTTTCCTAATGACTGCAGTCACAAAACCAAGAAAAGGTTTCTATATTTAGACCAGTGCCTTGTTTGACCTGCCGCCTCCACACACCTCTGGCTGTTTCAGCCACACTTGACTGCCCTCTAGTGGCCACAGGCCAGCACGACACTCAGCTCAGTTAACCAACATGTACACTTCACACAAACATTGCTGTCTCCGTTTGGATTAAACCAGCTTTGGATAAGTATGACCCCCCCCCCAACCTATCGGTCTAATAAAACAAAAACGGGGAATTTTAAGGCGCAAACCAAAAACAAACACCATTCTTCAATCGTTGGCTCTCTTAAACACTTTGGTCTGGAGATAACACTGCTATGGATTGATGCTGTATAAAAAAGATGACTCATCAATGTAGGGAATCACAATAGATAGGAAACTAACAAAAGCTGACTGGATTGACACAATTAACGTTTTCAGCCTAACCACCGAGGATAAACATTCTTCATCTGATTACACTTAAAGCAAAAGTTACCATTTGGCTGCACTGAATGTTCAGGAGACAGTCTCATTAACACAGCAGCTCGGGACCACTTTAGGCTTTCATCGGGATTGGAAACATTTAACAGCGCAATGTGATTGATTTGTCCCATGAAGATGCTTCAGCACTCTGACCAACCTTCACTAGAAAACACTGCTGCAGTCACCTGCACTCACTTTAAACTGCTGAACCTCAGGTGTCGGCCGTGTCTTACTGTTTCATTGGGCTTCTTCACTAACATCAATGCACAGCACACGGCCAGACATAGTAAACTCACTGACCTGGGAACCCAGCGGAATCCGCTTTACACAAATGTCAATCATCAAACTACACTCCACACCAACACAGGCAAACACTTACAAAGTCCCACCTTCACAACGACAATTAGGGCCTGATGTGAGCTCACTCACACAGTAATGACCACTTTAAGGACAAACCGCCACACCAAACCTTCACCCTGGGCAGCACTCAAGGAATTCATGAGGTTGTTGAGCCTTGGACAGCACAGCCTTGGTCCAAGCCTTGCACCTCAGCGGGAACATGGGTCCTTTTAACCTTGCGGACAGGGGAAATCTTCGACAATCACTCACACTTTAAGAGGAAAACTTAGACATTTGGTGGGAAACACGCTAAAATCACACCATTTCATAGGTCCATCTCAAAGTTCACAGTTTGTTTCACACTTCTTACCTTTGAAGAACTTCACAACCAAACTCCATTCACAAATGTCACACTTTAATGGCGCTGCCCACACTACTCATTTCAAACAAGCAAACCAGTCGCTGAGGCAATTAGTGTTCACACACTTGTCTCATCTGGAGGAAACCGAGCCAAGGAAAGGTGAATGGACCTGACAAGCAGGTGTTCACCAATGCTGAGCTGGACCTCATAACAAAGGTCATATAGAACTACCTGTTTTCTCACTGGAGTTTGGCTCCGACATGAAACACTGACGGTCACCTCGGATGTTTTAGCTCACACTTTACAGTGTTACAGCGGTGCTCCCTCAGTAAATGACCCACCTCAGAGGCTGTGTGCCGCTGGTAAAACTCCTCTGAGCCGCCAGCCAGGTGGCTGAAGTTGCTACCGTGGTCCTCCTCGAGTACTCTCGTAACGTTAACTTTACACGACCCAGTCTTCTTAACGCGGCTACAAAAGCCATTTCAGACACAAGCTACACGTCGGTGGAGGAGATGAGAAGCTAGCGGTCCACTTTGGTCGAGCTCTTTGCTTCTCTGCGGACAGACACGCAAAGATGTTTCACTTAGCTACCGGCCGAGCTAGCTAGCTAAGCTAGCTTGTTTTATCTGCGAGAGTCACTCTGTCACTGTCACGTTCATTGCGTAACGCGCTACTTATAACAACAGCCCGTTTCCTAATCAATCAGCTGTTCGCCTTCGAACGACCAGCTGAAGATTGCGAACAATCAGCTGCGACCACGCTAACCCGGTTTTCCTGCTCAATCACAAATATGAGATCCCTGATGTATTTCCTACCAAAGAAAACAGTGTCAGAGACACACTTACGCAACATCCTGTCATGATTCAAAAATTAAAGCCGTAGCAAGCAACATGTTGCAACTTTGAAGGAATTACATTGTCCACAGGTTGAAGTTAAACATCTATTTCATAATACATCTAGAGATAATTCAGATCCAAACCGTCGCTTGGGTACACGCGTCTTCTTTCATGATCAAGGGTGTTTCCCTTTTACTTTTATTTTGAAAGACACAGCGCTACACTTCCTGCCGTGTGCCGATTCATTATCGCTAGCTTGATGCCGCGAACAAAAGTCACTGCGTGTCTGCACACGTGCTTCAGATAGTTTGCCAAACAGGGGTGAGTGCTGATGCTTGTTTTGACTTGGGGCATTTAGCCCAACGGGGAAGTTCACTAAAGCACAACAGACAAACTCTATCATGTTGCTCAGTTAGGGTCACAGCCCTGCGCAGTTTGGGGCTCCACACTCTTCTCTCCTGCCAAAGGCACCGAAGAACACAAAAACCAGATGCCGCAAGTGACCTTGGCACAGTGACCTCCACAAGGACATAAACAGGTTGATTAGCTAGTGGATGGCTGCCTGTCCCATGACAACCTAGCTGACATGGTTTATACAAACAAACATTCAAGACACGTATCATTTCATTTCATTATTTTCTTAAAAGGCAGCCACACAGCCCGTCTTTAGGTCAATGTTACTAACGCAACCTTTAGATATACCATCTATATCTAAATGACCCGTAAAATACTCCCACCCCCTCCAGAGCCTTCAGTGACCCCCCCGCAGTCTGTTCACATCTGTGAACTCTCTTGCCTCGTTCCCAAATATTGATTGAACTACCCTCGATTAAACCGAGTGTCATTCACCTTCAACGTATTTAGAAACAACAGGATGTGTAAAGCACAAAAGGATGTCAAAGAAAAGCGGCCATTTTGTCCCATGACTGGATGTCAGAGGTCGACTGTTGACGGCCTGCTGTCAGCTTTGTGCTCAAACCCTTATCGAGCAAGACGTGAGGGCAAAGTGCATCAAATAACTCATCACATCCATTAATAATCTCAACGTGTTACTGGCAGGGTTGGGCTTTATGACCAACACAGTGATATATGAACGAGCTGCTCGGTGTTCGGCCATCACTGCTATCTCAGGTAAGCGGCGCACGACCTGACACACCGTCTTAAAGGCTAAAAAGACGTCTGAGGAAATGTGTTGTTTAATCTGATGTTTCCAGGATGTTCAAGCTAGTGCTGCTGCTCCTGACGCTGTCAGGTAAGACTTCTGTTTGACTTTTGTTCTTTTCAGACATCAGCAACAATTCTTAACAAATCTTTTCTGTGCAAGCATTTCTTTTGCTGCATGACTTATTGAATGCTTTCATTTTCAGATGATGTCTTTCTTCCGTGCAATCATATACACTTTGTTTTTCATGATCATTTTTTGGGTTTCAACATCACATTCCAAAATTGGAATCAATAAAATCTAGTAGAAATGTTTTGCAGCTACATTAATAACTGCTTATAAAATGATTGTTGTTTCAAATGCAACATTTCGATTTCCAATTACAAAACATGAATACCTTAGAAATTTAGCTAAACATATTGATTCCTTTGTTCATTTTTGAATGATTTGTTGCTTTGGTAGTCTTGACTGTGGCAAACAGCGTCTGACTTGCACTGAAATGACACTTTTACCATTAATGATTCATTTCTCTGTGACGTGTATACCTCTAACAGTTACATGTCTGTCAACTGGCAAGGAGATTTGTTTCATCTGCAAGTGTGTATTCAAAGACTTCAATCACCAGGTTTACCTTTCTGCCTGCATGTGAGCATCTCTGACACTCAATAACAGGATGTGCAACCGACTCGGTGGCCCTCGTTTCTTTGACAATTTACTCTTTGGGCCCTTATACAAACCCAAACGACACCCTTCGCAGGCCTCCAGGCCATCCCGCTTGCGGTCCCTAGACGTTTGCAGAAGACGTCTTCCGCCCACCGGCTCTCTGATGGATTTCGACAGGGCACTGAGCGCTCTGACACCCGTGAACCACTTCCTGGAGGCTTCCGACAAGGTACCGAGCCCTCCAGGAGAATCCTCGTGGACCTAAACACCGGCTTGGTGCAGGAACACATCAGTGAGATGGAAAGGAGAGTGGGTCAGTATACAATCAAATCCAATCAAGAACTCATTGCTTTAACCCATTTGGTTTACTTTTACTTTTTTGGTCTCATTTGGCCATCTTATTAAGGGCACTTGGCAAATATGCTAATTCAACTTCCAAATTAATTGACTTCAAACTAAATAACTGGTGCAATGACAAATGTTTTGGTTTTCTCTTGTATATTTCCTCTTTTAGCTTTCATGCCTTCTCTGGGAAATGGATATGGAGAAATGCAGAGAAGACACTGGCTGACAGACAAGGGTGAGGGAACCATAAAGTGAAACTGTCAAACCATAACAAGAGATGACCAAGATACAGCAGAGATGTCTGTGCTTACAGATGGAGGTGTCCATCACATTCTATATGTCAAAATCTACTGGATCAATTACTTAGTTAAACAAGCTGGATAATCTAAAGGCCCTCTGTCTTCCAGTCCCTGTTGACGTCCCAGTCCAGAAGAATGGTGGTGGTTGGGTCCGGTTGGAGGAACCTTCTGCTCCTCATCTCTCAGATGGTTTTAGGCAGGGAACTGAACCCATGAAATCTATCCCAGATGGCTTTAGACAGGGAACTGAACCCATGAAATCTATCCCAGATGGTTTTAGACAGGGAACTGAACCTGTCCGTAAGGTCCCAGAAGGTTTTAGGCAGGGAACCGAACCCTTAATGTCCATCTCAGCTGGTTTCAGACAGGGAACTGAACCTGTCCGTAAGGTCCCAGAAGGTTTTAGACAGGGAACCGAACCCTTAATGTCCATCTCAGCTGGTTTCAGACAGGGAACTGAACCTGTCCGTAAGGTCCCAGAAGGTTTTAGGCAGGGAACCGAACCCTTAATGTCCATCTCAGCTGGTTTCAGACAGGGAACTGAACCTGTCCGTAAGGTCCCAGAAGGTTTTAGACAGGGAACCGAACCCTTAATGTCCATCTCAGCTGGTTTCAGACAGGGAACTGAACCTGTCCGTAAGGTCCCAGAAGGTTTTAGGCAGGGAACCGAACCCTTAATGTCCATCTCAGCTGGTTTCAGACAGGGAACTGAACCTGTCCGTAAGGTCCCAGAAGGTTTTAGGCAGGGAACCGAACCCTTAATGTCCATCTCAGCTGGTTTCAGACAGGGAACTGAACCTGTCCGTAAGGTCCCAGAAGGTTTTAGGCAGGGAACCGAACCCTTAATGTCCATCTCAGCTGGTTTCAGACAGGGAACTGAACCTGTCCATAAGGTCCCAGAAGGTTTTAGACAGGGAACCGAACCCTTAATGTCCATCTCAGCTGGTTTCAGACAGGGAACTGAACCTGTCCGTAAGGTCCCAGATGGTTTTAGGCAGGGAACGGAACCCTTAATGTCCATCTCAGCTGGTTTCAGACAGGGAACTGAACCTGTCCGTAAGATCTCAGCTGGTTTTAGACAGGGAACGGAACCCTTAATGTCCATCTCAGCTGGTTTCAGACAGGGAACTGAACCTGTCCGTAAGATCCCAGATGGTTTTAGGCAGGGAACTGAGCGCGTTCTTACAATCCACAAGGGCTTTAGACAGGGAACTGAACCCTCTGCATCCAGGATCAAAACACACACCGTGGCGTGTAAGGGAGAGGTCGTCGGTGGAAACTGTTATGAGTTCAACCCCGCACCGCTGGCCTTCCAACGTGCACAGGTTAGACTCAGTTAAACTTGCAGTGGTGAGTCCGCATCACTGGTGCTGTTCTGTTTCCAAAACCTCCCCTCACTAAAACTTCTTGCCACTACATATTCAATCTCACACTTTTTGGTGTCCTTTGTCCTCCAGGCCTTATGCAGAGCGCTCGCCCCAAATGCTGAGCTTGCATCTGTAACAAATGGTGATTTGCATTCCCGCCTGGTCTCCCTGGTGACCAAGGGTGGCGAGAGCAGCCCTGTGTTGACCTGGCTGGGTGCCATGGTCAAGGCAAGTTCCTCTCATTAAGTCAACTATTGGTATTTTCAAACACACTGGTTTTTTGGGGTTGAAAATATGCACTCATGTGGTAGCCATGAAACCATCCCATCAATATCACTAACTGCTGTCTGTCTGTCCTAAAAACATCTTGAAAACTTCACTCCCACTAGATTCTCTTTTAAGAAAAACGAGTAACATTAGAATCTTAGAAAGACGTTATGGAAAACTAATTCATACCACCTACTTCATTCGTGTAATCGTGTGCTTACTGACTGTGACGCCAACGGTCTGGTCGTGTTCTGTTGCACCGAATGGAGGCCAAGGAGAGTGCCATCAGATATGTTATCAACAGGACAGATAATGTTATTCTTACCTTGGTAAAACATTGACCTTTGAACTTTTATTTTAAAATGTTCCATCTGTACTGTCACTACATGAGGCCAGGAAGCAAAAAAAACTCACTACAACAGTAAAACGCTTCTTGTGCATTCACTACCTTTATACTTTAAGCACATTTTGCTGGCAAGACTTCTGTACTTTTACTCAACAATCTCAGGACATGACTTTCATTTTTAACAGTTACATATTTAGTGTACTGCTACTTTTACTTGTGTTAATTATCTGAATATTTTCATATTTCTGTATACTCTATGTTATAAAGTTCACTTCAAGTTTAATAACAAAATTACTGTTTTGTCAAACTTTGATGTGTCATATACTGTATGTGTGTGGCACACCTCAGAACCAGCAGGGATTGTGGGTAGATGGATCAGAGTGGAGATACAGCGACTGGATGCCAGGTCACCCCAACATTCAAACTGATAAACCAGTCTGTGTGGAGATGTTCAAGATAGGTAAAAGCTGCACTCACACACCACAGACACAAATTAACACACTGTATCATAGAAAAAAGATACACACAAGTTGTTAGAAAAAAAAAAAACATTAAACATTTAACTCTCGAGCATTTAAATGCACCCTTGTTTGTTTCATTAAGCTACCTTATGGTGGCTGATATTAAGTCATGCTACCAAACTTGACACAAATTGCTCAACAGATGCTACCGACTTTAGGACTTCTCTGATAAAATACACATCAGCCTACGTTTACTTCCATATCACTTTTTTGTCTTAACACTATTGTGCTAAATACATGTATTTTTGAGAGGCATGTGTTGTTAAGTCACAGCTTTAGCTGCACTTTCATTAAAGGGTTATGGAATAAGGAAGCTCAGATAAGGGAAAGTTAATAAGATACTCAAATACAACTGTAAAACTATAAACTTGTATAAAGGTATCTTTGCCCTGTGGCACTAAGGTCAACCTAACAATCTCCCTCAACATGTTTTGTCTTTGTTTCATCAACACAATTACACAACATTTTTAGATGACCTCAATAGCACACATACCTTAAATACCACTAACCACATCTGCTGGGTTCAGTAGCATTTTTACTAAATGCTCTTACAAATATCTAAGGAATGTGCAAGTTATGTTGGACGAGCCAATGAGTCTTGACAAATCCCTTGCATTTTTGGCAGATGAGAGCTGGTGGACGGCGGCTGACTGTGACCTGGAGAGAGCGTCCATCTGCTCGTACCCGATCACTGCGTGAAAAACACAAAGGCACAAAAAGTTGATTGGTTTCCTCCTGAAAATTCTTAACCATCTTTCTCACAGTCAATATTGTTTCCATTAGTTGGGACCAAAATGTGGCTGCTTTTTCTTCAATCTCCTTCAATAAAACTGGGCATAATGACCGTGTGTTTGTCTCTTTTATATGTGTAAGATGAGGACAAATGAAGACATTTTTTACTTACCTTTCTCTTCTTTTCGGTGTTTACAGTAAAGACCTCAAAAGACAATTCGTATAACCCATTTAAATTTAGACAAGACTTTAATGATCATTTTCCACTTGTGTATACAAAGCAGTTTGTACAGATTAAGGAGCCGAGTTAAAACAATTTGTTACAATTTAGTACCTGGAAAGTGCAAAAGTACATTTCAAATACACTGAAATAAAAATCATGCTGTACATTATATACTGTATTCATAAATAATCACAGATATACACACATCCATTTGGTGACAGTCACAGAGAATGTTGCTAAGACACAAAATAGTACTTTTGGATTTTTGCCTTGAAGTCCCATATTCTTGGTTCCCGTTGAAACTGTGGAGGTTTAATTTCTGGAATGCTGCTTTCATTGGATTGACGGAAACGTCAGGGATGATAAGCCTCGGTAATGACAGAAACCTAGCTCTATGTTAACACCACACTGGGATAAAGGCACTCCGTTTGTTGCAGTCGTGGAACAACTTAAACAGTGGTCTTGTCTGAATGACAAAAGGGGATGAAGGACAAAAAAAATAATAAATGTATGCACCGTTCACAGAAATCTCTTAAAGAAGGACACAGATTGGTCTTTGCACTCCACCTTGCTGTGACATTTAAATAAAAACGAAAGAAAAATTACAAAAAACACTAGAGCAAACGTGCGTCCAATGCTGAACCCATGACTGAGCCAAAACAATCAAGGGCTGCCATGGTTCACTGAATCAGACATATCGACATGTACGATGAAATCAAGAATTTGGCTATAAAACAGAAACATCCGTCGGTGACATGTTCTCTCTCACACACACACACAAACGCACTCAATCCGATACACACACAGGCATGGTGCAAAAATATTAATCACACAGTGTCGTCCACAGGAGCTTTGGACTGTGGTGCTTTTGTGATTCTGATATTATAGACTGAAGAAATCTCATTCACACAAACAACACGTCTTAAGCAACCTAAATGAGGCGTGCAAACCTTCTTGATGCCCCATAAAAAACTAAGAAACAAACTCCTCTGATATCAGTCACTTCACAATGAGCAGGAAGGAGAATGACATGTAAAGACAACAAAGGATGATAGTTTGAGGCAGTGATGAGAGCTGAAGAATGCTGGAGTGGGAGGAGGAGGAGGGGGGGGGTACATTTACTGCCCTGGCTAAGCTATAGGAAGACTAAAGATAGAGGGCTGGCTGAGAAACCGATACGGGACAGAAAAGCAGGAAGAAAACATCGACAGCCACCCGATGAAGGAGCTGTATTGCTGTTAACACTGACATCTCATAAAGCCCTTGAGGATTTCTTCTCTCTCCTTCTTTTACAGTCAGAAGAGTTTAAAATATGCCATACTGGTGTCTGTGGTCAAGAGACAAAATGTGACTTAAAAAACTGCTACTTTGACTTATAAATAAACATGGATTCAAGTAACTTAAAAACATTCGATGAAGCCGTTAGGTGACTTTGACTTGTTTTTTTGTGTGCTGCTGTGAGAAATCCTCACATGGAAGCTTCTTTTGTGTTTGAGAATGTAGTGTTTTGCCTGTAGTGACGATATTCTTATTCATAAATGATATGCAAATGTTAAAGTCAGACGCTACATTGCCCTCTTCTTAAACAAAACAACTACGCTGTATCCAAGTCTAAAAAAAAAAAAATAACCCTCTCCATCGCTGTGTCTGATACCTAATCTCAAAATGGATTGAAAATGCCATGCATACATACCATATATGCATAAAATCTGTCAAAAAGACAAAAAGAAAAACAAAGAAATACACAATACAAAACAAATGAAAATCACACACACATAGATATAAAAACGCATAGGAAAGGCAGAGAGTTTGGTCTTGTGAGCGATGGAGTCGTCTTACTGCATAAGGCTGCCGAGTGGCAGCTTTGAGGCAACCGTGAAACATCTCGGCCTACGGAGCACAGGCCCGCCTGTCTGCATCCGAGGCAAACTAAGGGGGACAAAAAGGCCACTTCAAACTATATTTTGAGATTTGGAGCATGGAAATAGAGTACGCACTCATTCTCTCTCTCTTTTTCTCTATCTCACTCACACACACACACAGTGCCTATTTCAACAGGCTCCTGTGGGAGGAAAAGTGATGTCAAAGTGATGATGACTAGCTCAGGGACTAAGAGAGAAGTCGTGCTGTTTGGGTGTGGGGTGGTGGCGGTGCTGAGGCTGCCGCTGCTTCTGGATTTAGAGTCCGGCGCCGGCGCCCTACACTCAATCCAAAGCGGGAAAACACACACAGAAAAACATGGATATGCAGATTTTGTGATGCTTAATTCTTTCAACATTCAGCTGCCCACCACCCATTACACTGTGGAAATGTGCTGGAGGGGGTTCAGACAGAATGAAGCAACCTGTTTGGTGAATGACGGGTATGGAGGCAAACGGGGTGACGGGAATGTGGGATGTGCGCGGAGGGGAGGGTTCGAGGCCGGGGGACCGGGGTGGGTCGCTTGTGGCCGCGTTAGATGTTGTACGCCGTCTCCCCCGAGGAGATCTGGGTCAGTCTCTTGCTGGAGCCCCACAGCTTCCGTGTGATCTGGCCCGAGCGCATCTGAGAAGAGTGGAGGAAGAGGAGGAGGACGAAGAGGAATGGAGGAGGAAAGGGGGAGTGGGGAAAGAAAAGTGTAAAGTCAAAGGAAAAGGGGAAAAAAGGAGGAGGGATATGATTCATGAGTGATTGATTAGTTAATTGGAGCTTGATTGACTTGTGAAGCTTTGTGAGGCATTAGAGAAAAAAATCAAAGCCCGATTCACTTTGGTGACTCAGTTGGAAGAGAAAAAATGAAAAGCAGAAACGTGCGATGATTCACATCAAACTATTCTGAGGAGGATTGCCTGGATCGCTCTCAGACATCTACACTAACATACTATTTACATTATCAAAACACTCAAGTCTATCTTGGCGCTAGATTATTAGTTTGCATTATTAGATTGTAGCTACACTGTTAATATGGCTTGAGTTTGCAGAAGCGGAATTAGTGTTAACTTTGTTTCACAGCATATTTGTTATAGTTGGAGAGCACACTCAAACACGTAAGATAATGACACTTCAGGTAAACAGCAGGGGAGTTTATCCCAGATCGATGGCCAAATCAAGTCAAATATTGCACAGATGCCAATTTCTTTGAAAAAACTGAATGAGGTAAGCACAACAACTTCTTTTCATGTCACAGTTGTGGTTCTAGTAGCCACCGTGTCTGCTCAGCTGTGCGCTGAAGGAATGTGTTAAATCTGCGTGGCTCAGGTGGAAGTGTGTGTGTGGTTAGGGAGGAATGAGGCCAAATGACTTCGTGGGGGCGACAACCATCCCTGAGAAGGAGAGGTGACTGTGGCTTAAAAGGTCTTTGAGGACAATGAAGCCGAGCATTGCGACGCAGGTGACGTGTGCGGCGGGTTCGTCTGTGTGTGAGATCTACAGCAATGGAGAGGGAGGAAGGGACTAGAGCTGCTAGGGCTTCTGGGAACTGGAAGTGGGGCTGAACACCAGCTGGTCGCGCTGGTGCAGCAGGCGGGTTGGAGAGCGAGCTCGAAGCGGGGCCAGCAGAGGGGAGGCCATGAGCGGCGATCCCTCCAGGCTCTGAGCGATGTAGTTCCTCAGCGAGTTCTTTACCTCCGCCGGCTTGCCCACGCCCACGATGATCAGCTTGCCGTCCTCCAGGCCCACCAGCACGTGGCTCTGCTCCTTGGTGACCGAGACGCAACGCACCGGCACCCGCATGGCCATGGGCTCCGTACACAGAGACAGGCTGCGCGGGACAAACAATTATTTCTAGAATGTCCGATGAAATCGATTTCACTTTTTCGATCTGATACTTGTAACGTGAGTGGGACTTTACCTGTAGAGGTCACGGATGGACAGGTATCCCTGCTCGCTGCCGATGACGACGTACTCCCCTGAAACACGCATATCAGTCACCTGCTCCTTCAGAGGCTGACTGCAGAGGTGCTTCCCATTCACAGAGTAAAGATGGAGAGCGTTTTTATCCTGGGGAGAAAGAAAAAAAACACTTGAAAAATAAAATATCCTTCTTTTCCTGTGTGTACTATGTGTGGGAAAAAAACGTCCATGTACCTTGAGTGTTGCTTTCCCCTCGAGGCAGGTGTGGACCAGCAAGTGACCCTCCCAGGATACGGCCAGGTGGAGGATGGAGAGCGGCAGGGAGCTCTCGCACGGCGGTCGCAAGCAGCGCATGTACTGACCCCGACGCACCGTGTGGATGATCACTGTCCCGTCCTAGGGCGCAGCGAGTGAAAGCGTGTGTTCAACGACGCGCAAAAACACACACACAGTTTTTCATCCATCTACGCTTCAATTTTGGTCATCAAATACCTCACGCCAATAGCTGTCAGTTTTCTCTAGATTCCTCTAGTAATCATTTAGCTTCTACTAAAATAACATCAAACTTTTATTCAAAGCATACTGCTAATTAGAAAAAACGGTTCAGTCAGCTGTAAAGGTTGTGAAATTCTAAATGTTCATTTTCTGAAATTAAACTGAAATTGGTGCTGTATTTTGTTGGCAGAGCTTAAAATGCAAGTTCACTGTCATTTCACTTTAAAAGGAATCAAAGCCGCTGAGCACCAAACATTACAACAATGTTAAAAACCTCAAAAATGTCCCTACCTTTAAACACCCAGGATTACATATATCCAGGCCACGACTTTCCGTCTGAAGCCCATTTTCCAGCTCGTTAACTCAGCGTGTGATTGAATAGTTGTGCAGTTTCATTTCCTGCATGGCTCCATCATTCTTTCACTCTCAGATATAAAACTCATATTTGAGAGAAACCCAACCACAGATACACAGTGAGCGCTCCCTTACCCGCGATCCAGACACAGCCATGTCCAGCTCCGTGCTGATACTGACACTGACCACCTCATCTGTGTGTCCGTACAACACCTGAACTGGTTTGGGACAGAGACCGACAGGAGCTCCACCCTGCGCGACAGAGCAAACAAACCACACGGACTGAGGTGAATGCATTCCTTTGATGAACAAATAAGTCAGATGTTTCATGCGTGTCGTGATTCATTAAGTCTGTTTCCATAGCACTTTGTTGGATTTCGCTTCAAACTCTGTTGGCAGGTCATTATCTGTCGTGGTATATAAGCGGATCCTGGCTGTCCTAACCTGCTGCAGAACCTGCCACACCATGCAGGTTGTGTCTCTGGAACCTGAGATCAGGTGGATGCCGCAGTGGTCTGTTGACAAGCAGGTCACGATGTCTAGAGGAGAGAACAAAACCATGCATAATTACAGGACATACGCATATACAAAGGGACGCAACACTGAATCGTAACTCAAATTGTGTATTTCGGGGGGGTTGTTTACCCATGTGTCGGATGTGCTGTCCCACAGTCTTGCCCTTAACCAAGGAGGTGACCTGGAGGCTGTTGTCCCAGTGGCCGCCACTGAAGAGCAACTTGCCGTCATGGGAGATCACAAACAGCCCGGCAGTGACCTCCACGCCGGGGGCGAAGGGTCCGGACAGGAAACGCTGGGTCCTAGGTGAAGATGGTGAGAGGAAGACAGACCGTGCAGATGGGACAGAGGTTACAAATACTTTTCAGGACAAAAAGACCTTCGGGTGGCACTGCAGAGCCACTATGCTGTAAATCTACTGCATTGGAGGGTGCTCTCACTTGGTGTTGGACACTGTGGGGTCCTTGATGAAGGTGAAGTAATTGGAGATGTTCTTGTTGTAAGGCAGCCACCCATGGGTCCCAACCAGGCAGTTCTGACTAACCGTCACCTGGAGACAGAGCAAACACCGTGACGACGTTCCTGTCTGTCCCTTGATTCATTCAATCCTCCCTTTACAGTACAAAAGTCTCTCTACAACCATCATTATAAAGATTAGTAAAAGCACCAGGACGCACCATAGTGTCAGGGCTCCCCTGGGTGATGAAGGAATGGGACTGATTCTTTGGAACCACAGCCTTAACCAGCGGAACATTGTCACTGATGCCCTGCAAAAATGTATGGTGATACTTTTGGTCAAACTACTCTTGACTGGTGTCAGTTTACCAGTGTTTGACGGGTTGGAAAAAAATGAATGAGCGGCAGAGAGATCAAACCTCGACAAAGAAGGACTTGAGGTCGCCGAGGTGTTCGAACATGTTGAGAGGACACGAGTCCAGCTGAGCTTTCCTCTTCTCCACTTCCTCCTGAGACAGACGCACTGGATGGGGCTCCTATGCAGCCGCACACGTACAAAAGTCTTAATCTGACTCTTCGACACGGAAAGCAGCACTTTGTCATCACCTTGATTCACGAGAGGTCCCGGCCTTTTGTTTATTTCTCTTAAGCAAAATAAAGTCATGCATTTGTGTGTGTCTGCACCTTGAGTAACTGGCAGGGTGTCTGTCCGAAGTTGCTGATCATGCCTTCCACGGCCTTACGCTCCTTTTCATCAGTAATGGCGTCCAGATCCACCGCCCCTGCAACACCAAAACACATCCTTCTGTGACCAAGCTTTTGCAGAAAGTTCTCTATACACACAACACTGTATATGAGAAAAATACTGTCGATTGAAGAGTGAGGAAAGAATATAACAATGATGTGACACCGTGACAGCTGCCCTGCTCTTTACCCTCATATGTGCAGTAGTAGAAGACGTTGAGGGCCTCCACCGCTTCAGGGCCCCTCTGCTTGTAACCAAAGATCAGATCGATCCACTCGTGAAGGTGGGCTGATACGTACTCTGACTCCTGTTACAAAAACACATACACGCAAGGTTTTAATCTTGGTTACGGTTCATTCAGTGTTCTACCGTTTTTCTTTACGGAAAATATCTTCATACTGCGGCAGGAGAAAGAAATCTGCATCTCACCAGGGCTTTGCGGTGCTTGTAAATGAAGTCCTCTGGGGACTTGGCCCATTTGGGGAGAATAACATCATTGACCCTTTCCTTGGAGATCTGCAGGCGCCCCAAATCAAAACCTGAGGGACAGCGACAACAAAGGACAAGGGAACAGGAAGAAGAAGGAAGGTATTTTGAGAGAGAGAGAGACAGACAGAGAGAAGCGAGGAATTGAGAAAAAAGTAGAAAGGGATCAGACAATGAACTCCAAACATACTTAGGCCCATTCTCAGAGACACTGGACTGTGAGTATCTTCTCTCCAAAATGTTTTATCCAGTGGGAGAAGAAACAAGCTTAGCCATTAGATTTTGCAGTTTGTAATGTTGCACGTCTTTGCCCCAAATCTGGGTCCTAAAATAGTGACCATCTTCCGAAATTTACAATTATAAATATTTTTAATTGGATTTCGATTTATTTTTTCTATTCTGCATGCATTCAGATCAGTACATTGAAATTATTTGACAGCTTAGACAATACATCCTGCCCTCATAACTTTGCTGGTAGCAGTCAAATGTTTTGCAGTAAATATCTTAAAGGATTTCAACGGGATACATAATACTCAAACCTCACCATTTTGGTTCTCCAGGAATTCTGGGAAGTAGAAAAACTCAGGGATGAGCTCCTTCACGTCATTGGGGTTGTCCATGAGGGTCTGCCATGTGGCAGGGATGGAGTGGAACTGACGGTCAGCGCAGTCAAACCTGAAACGAGGCAGGACGGTGATGAGCGTCTAGAATGAACACTAGAAACAGCAGCTGGATGCTGCTGCATGCTATACGTCCAAATCTTTCAGTGGATGCTATGAGTACAAACCACCCTGAAGATAAATGGAGGAAAAGTTGAGGAAAAGTGGCTGTAATGTGGGTGACTGGCCTCCTTACCGTCCACTCTGCAGCTGGATGTGCAGGGAGGTGAAGGGCTCTACTCGGATCAGGTAGTGCATCACTCCGGCGGCGTTCGAGTAGTGCGTGCCATAATGGAACCTGTCAATGGTGCCCGTTGGGTCCTCGAAACTCTCATACCTGAGGGACACATTTAATCGGTTCACTTGGACTGAGCTTTTCAGCAACATGGCGTCCTCTAGCTGCTGACAAATCTCTTTTACTATTTATATATCATTACTGATAATTCAATAATCACAGTAACTGAGGTATGAACAGATAAACCTTACTTCTCTCTAACAGCCTTGGCGTTGCGTTCGTTAAGAACTGCCACTGGCTTTGACAGGTCCCTGAACACTCGGGGATCAGACAGGTCCAGCTCCTCTGAGGTGTAGTCAGCTAGAATCCAGGGAAACTAGTGACACACAGACACACGCAACAACTTAGCAACAACAACTTATTGACAATCGCCACAGATGGACGTTAATGTCTTTGGTGAGTGACGTACCACTGGATACTGAGCCAGGTTGTTGTACGTTCTGCCTGCAATCGTATTCAGTTGCATCAAGTAGTCAAAGTTGGAGATCTCTCGGTTCACCCATTTCTGCAAAAGTAGAGGTTTTATTCTCATTTTCCTGTTTGACACAACGCACTACAAACCTGCAACGGTTTGTTAACAATATGTTCCACAAGGCTTCACCTCACATCACCTCAGTCATATATTTCATTCAATTACGCTTGTGTTCCCACTGATTATGTGCAATTGTTAATGAGATCTCTGCGTCATTATTTCCTGTGGTCCTGTTCCAGTGTCCTGACCTGTGTGAGTCCAGAGGCTTTAAGGAGCTCCTGTGGTGAACGTGTTCCATAAAGGCTGAGGGATCGCAGCAGCAGCATGCGGCTGTAGACCTTGTTCCTCGTCTGTTAATAAGAAAACACAATGTTATTATAAACTATTTAAAAGGAAAGAGAGTGATACTAATAATAAAAGTTACATTTGTGACTCTTCACCTCTTTCTTGAAGTTGAGGAAGTAATTGGTTTGGTCGATGAGGAAGATCTCCAGAGCTGAGCGACGTAGATTATATCGCCGCAGGTGGACCTCTCGGATTTGAGACAGGGGCCATTTGAAGTCGTGGCCCACTCCTTTAAGAAACCAGTATACAGTTAGTGGAAGTATATGTCTGGGGACGTTTTTTCCCATGCCTTCTCATCCACCGCTCTCACCTTCTTCTTTCTCCTGGCTGCTGTCATAGAAGTAGATGTGTTGGGTGGTGAGTTCAAGGCGGCCGGGCACCACGTCTACCACTGTCACCAGCTCGCAGTCCTCCCACAGCACCAGCTTCTCCTTCTGACCTGCTTCCTCTGCTTCAACTCTGCAGAGTTCAGGGAACGCTGTTACAAAATATCCCAATAATCCTTGACTTTCTATCTATTATGTTAACATTGGTTTGTTGGCTGTTGTAATTGGCCACTGACTGGTTGTTGACAGCAGCAGGGTCGTCCTCCGGCAGCTCCAGGATGTCATCTTCCAGGTCGCTGACTTTGACCTGCTTCACGGCCTCCAGCAGTAGAGACTCTGGGTTTGCACGCTGCTGATGGACACCTGAGCAAAGCAAGAGAGACAGGAGAGGATTAAAAAGGCATCCAGAGATGCTGCGGTGGCTAATATCACATGGCAGTGCCCAAAATTAACTTCATAGCATGCTTGTCAAAAGTTGGCAATGCACAAAACTGCCAGAAAAATTACACCTAGCATATGTTTTTTTAGGTGTGTTGATTTTTGTGATTTTTGCTCTACTACAATTGTTTTAAACTTGCTCACTCATGTAGTCTCTACTTTCATGTGACATTAGCCTTTTGCGTCGACTTGGATAACTTATTTTCATTCATATCTTCAACTGCTGGCTTGTTTTTACATATTTCAAATACATATATGTGTTATATTTATATATGTATACAAAAATTTATATATACACACATGTGGGAGCATGAGCAATCTAATCTCTGCCTGAAGAACTCAGGTAGCAAATCTCTAGAGTCCTGAGTCTAACAACATACTCACCTTTACACACAAGTTAATAAGGAAGAAATACCAAGCGCACTGAATCATCCTTGATGGATGTGTAGGACGTAAGTTCGGCTTAAAGAGGATTTTCTCGGTTGGTCCTTTTTAATCTGTTTATCGAGGGTAGGCTGGATGAGTGTGCTCCTGACATACTGTACGCACACTTATCCCCCCATCATCATGGCCAACCAATGAACACACGCTACTGAAGCAGGTACAATTTACTTCCGAATGATGCCACAGATGTGCTAAATCTCCAAGTGCGCTTTTAAGATCACTGGAAGTTTGAATTTAGTATAAATATTCAAGCGTAATGACACATACTGAAACTGTGTCAGACTGTTAGTGTAAACACACACTGAAAATTGGAATTTCCCACTGATTTCAGAGAAATTTAAAGCCCACAAAGAGGAACTGCTGTCTCACCCAGGTTGTCTCTCAGAGCGCTGGCCTCTCGGTGTAGGTCAAAGTTGTAACTACGGACCAGCTTCAGCCTCATACGAGAGAAGTTCTCAGCACTGGACACCCTCCAGTGCATCTCATCCTGCTGCCTGTTAGAAATGGTTAAAACACATCTGTAATGCTTCTGAAGCCAGCCATTATCTAGATCTGTACACATACTGTAAAATTTTGATTTATTGTATTGAAACACTTTGACTTCTTCCTATTTGTGTTTTTTTCTTACCACTCCTGCTGCAATTGATTCCATCTTTTCTTTTCAAAATAAAGTTGACATTAAGCTCTACCCATATTGAAGTTGATAAGATTTGTATTACTAAAATAGACAGTCTACACTGAAGCTGAGCAGTTTACCTGTCTGCCCACGGCCCTCTCTCGCACACCAGCCCCCGACGTGCTGCCTTCCACTGCCTGAGGGTGGCACTGTTCTGGCTGTGCTGTTGCTTCAACATGCTGTTGTAGCGCAGGTTCTCCTGGCGGCCTCGGCGTGAGAAAGGCTCCACAAATTGCTCCTGAAGGGAAAGTGAAGAGGTGCAGTTCATGAGAGAAAAGCTTTACACCAAAACAAGGAAATGAGGCTTCAGTTATTACTGATCCCACTAACCTGGAAGCGGATCTTGCTCTCACCCCTCTCCCTCTCCCTCTTATGCAGGCTGACCATGAAAGCCTCATAGCACTCCTTCCAGTAGAGAGCCATAGTCTCGTGGCCCTGGCTGAATGTTTCAATTTCATACTGCTTCATATACGGAATAATCTGGACGCAAATGGAAGTAAAGAGAACAACATTTGCATTACATTTTTACATTTACATTTTTTGTGTTAAATGAACTAAAACAACAAGTAACTGTAAGTCTCGTACGTATTTGTCGAGGTAGACGCGCCACTCGGGTGAGTTGCAGTACAGCTGGAAGTCCTCAAAGAAGGACGGGCTGCCGTTAGTGTCGGGGAGCTGAGGGAGGTGCAGCTCCATGTAGAGGAGGCGGTGGACTTTGGAGAGCAGCGTTCGCAGCAGAGGAACCAGGAAGGAGTACGTCTCTTCGGTTTGCTCCTGGATGGAGCGCCGCAGGATGCCCTCCACCTTACCAAGCAGGTAGCAGGCCTCGTCCTGGCTGGAGACCTCCTTGGTCTGCAAAATGCCATTGAGCTTGGCGGTGGCCATGGCACACACCTGGGACAGAGGTCATTTAGAATATTATGTGTGCAAGCGCTTGTGACGCAAAAACACTACAAATAAGGGAGAATTAGTGGAGAATGGGGAGAAATAGCTCACTTCAGGGTCCTCTTGAGCCATGAAGCCCAGCAGTAGTCTGAGTCCAACTTGGGAGAGCTGGAACCACTGGGTGCCCGCCGAGTACCACACCATGAGGCTGTCCATTAGCGTCACAGTCTCTTCCAACACCTTCTCTGTCCACAGGGCTGGATTGACCAGACCCTCCGCCTGCAGGAAGTCTTGAACCATGTGAAGCAACCGTACTGCGTTTTCTGTGTGCTGCGGTAACGTGGCGGCTGATGCCTCGCGGTTATCGCTCACCGCCCACTCCAACATACGTTCCATAAGACTTAAAGGACAAAGAGAGGGCACAGAGGAAGTAGGAGGAAAACAATGGATAATGTTAGCAAGACATTCTGTGGAAGCAGTCAGCTCCCGCTATGTCTCGTGCTGCTGGGAGCCGAATGGAGTTTGGCTCACCTGAGTTTGATTTGGTCGACAGGAAGCAGCAGCTCATTGGCAGTTCCCAGTTTGGTGAGAGCAGAGAAGACCTGGCCGCGCTCCAGCCACGCCGAATCGTCCGAACCTTCGACCCCACGCCACATGACACACAGCACAATCTCCAGCAGCATGCTACACAGCTCCTCCTCCGCTCGCTAGGGGGCAACGCCAGACCAAAGAGACAGAAACAGAGAGGGGTTTTTTCTCTCATTAGGATACATTAGATTCAATGAACTTTCACTGATCCCTCTGGTGGATAACTGCAGCAGGTCTTTTCATTGTGATTTGATGACTGAATATTGAATGAATATTGCCAGACTGATCCTTTAATAAGCGTCTCCTGTAAACAACATTGTTAATACAAAACTCAAAATCACCCATCTCACCTCAGCATTATTGAAGGACTCCCCCAATGAGATGTTGTCACTGAAGAGAAAGCTGTCCTCAGTCAGGGAGGGAGTTGCATCTCGATCTCCAGAGCCCCCTGGGAAGGGCTTTGAGGTCTCCAGTGGCGACGGTGTGCTGGGCACGCTACCGGGCGTTTGGCTGCCACTCTCCACGCCCTCGTAGGCTTGAAGGTGGGACAGATCCAGCATCAAGCCCCCCGACTTCCCCACCACCCAGGGCTTGACGTGCAGTTGCGGCTCGGTGGACGCAGAGGAAGATGGCGTGTCCAGCAGCGAGATGACGTCGCCGTTCTCCATGCTGTCTACGGAACGAGTGTCACCTATGCTGAGCCGGTCGTCCTCCAACCGGTCCAGGCGGCTATTGCTGCCTGTCCGCGCCCTCCTCTCCAGTGGCAGCTCCAGGCGGTTGGCGCTGCTGCCACCGGCCCGATTCAGGTCCAGGCTGCAAGTGCTGACGGTATCGGCGCTCCGCAGTGGCAAGGAGCCTTCGCCTCGCAGGTACAGCCGCATCAGAGTGTCCTGCCAACACTGCTGCCTTGAGATCTGGACAGCAGCATCTTGTTGGGATTGTAGCAGCTGGTACACCTGATGACAGAGGAGGAAAAACATTTTAGAGTTTGATGATATCTGCAGCAAACTAAGTCATGTAGCATCAATAGGTAAAGTCAAAACTGTAACTGCTGATGAAACAATTCATTGGCTATTTCCCCATCTGTTGGTGTTGTTTTCTAAGTGATGCACTTTGATGGTTACTAGTTCCCAACTTCAAATGCAGTGCTGTTACAAATTGGATGAAGGGAAACAGGGCATGAAAAAAGGAAAGAGAAAGGAATGTAGAAAGCATATCATGGTGCTAATCAATTGCTGGAGCCTTAAGTCATATCCTGTGTCTGCTGCTATTCAATATATATATATAATCAATATTGTGAGTGTCTGTAGGTTTGAGTGCTGGTGTTTCCTCACCCTCTTACAGACGATGAGACGTACACTGGGTCCAGCCCGGTGAGTGAGCTGGACCAGAGCCATCAGGTCCTTGTAGTTCACCACGTGATCTGTACATTTTGGACACACACACGCTCAATTTTACATTTGTGTAACTGTATTTGTTATTGATTAGTGCTTCCATATGCTAATGCTATTGTCTGTTTTTTCCTAAAGACAGACAAGGCAACTCTAGTGTGCTGTATTTTATATCTGACTAAAAATGAATAAAGGTTAATCCACAACGCTCATCTGTTGAACTAAAATAATGACAACTCACAGAGTCTAAATTCCGTGAGTAAATTGATTCCATTAATTCAAGGAATGACACATAATGGCAAAGCTAACAGGAAAAGTCAGATGACCAGAGATATTCAATTAAAGCAGCTACTGCAGCATGTATACATGGACAAAAATCACATTTGCAAAAAATATGGTTAAGTAACTTTAGTGGAACAGAAAAGCAGACCTGTGTGGAGGACCTGGTTGAGGAGACAGCGGACCAGGGTCGGAGTGATGTGAAGCTCAGAGAAGAGCAGCGACAGCCCGGCGTAACCTGCCTCCCTCAGTCTCAAACGCTGCTTATTCTTCTCATAGACACGGTCGCAGCGCAACATACGCTCAAACAACTGCGAGGAGGCAAAGAGAGCAAACAAAAAGTTTGATGTCACATTTTGATCAGATTGTTTTGGCTATTTTTTTATGACTCATAGTGTTTTAATGCTTTGTGTTTGAATCCGGAGCAGGATTGGTGGATTCGCAAGTCAATGATTGTCTGTGGTTGGAGGTTCTGTACACTTCTGATAGCATCAGTGTTTGCCCCAAAATCACTTTCACATTGAGGTGAATGAAATGCATGGGTCCTAAATACTGTAAGACAGCTTGAAAGCATTCACTTGACTATATGAATCTGTTCTTCAGACTAATATCATGATCAGGATGGACACCAGTTTATTCAAATTCCTTGACATGAAAACACCTGACTTTTCTGCAAGACATCTCTTAAAATTCTGTGATAATCCAGGATTTCTATCACTAACTAAGACATTTCATGGACTCGTATAGGCAGTGAGAGGCATTGGCTTTGACCCACCTTGAAGACGAGCTCTCTGAGCCGATCTGAGTGTTTGTTGTTGAGCGGGAGAGCGTAGCAGGAGTCGGCCGCCCCAGGCTCAAAGAGAAGCAGGAAGAGCTGGTCCCTGGCTGGACTGCTCTGAAGGAGGCTGAGTAACAACTCCAGCAACCCACACAACTGCAAACACATTTAGTCACTTTTACGTAGTTGTGTGTTTTGACAGATTTCTACATTGTTCTGAGAAGGAAATCAGAACTAAAAGACAGAAAACACAACATAGGATTTAGCTGATTTAAAATATTTAAAAAATGGAAGCAGGGAGGTGGGCAAAGCTAATCTGACATTAAATGTATTGTTTCAGTGTAAAACTAAGAGTAGAGTTTATTGCAAGATTTACATCTGATTTACATTATGTTTTGAGAAAGTGAATTGATTTTCTTTAGTGTGGCATGTGAACAATCAGTCTGGCTTAATGAATGGATAAATAGTATCAGAGAGATAACAGATGTCGAGCAGTGGAGGATGGAGGATCGTGCGATTATATTGACCATATGTTCATAGAGGGTGATGTAAGCTTCCGCATATAGTGCTGAAGTGTAAGAGGATATGCAAAGTGACAGACGGAATGAAAAACAAGACGGCTCTAAAAATGTGAGAGTGGTGGGGAGGAGGTGTGACAAGAGGAGGAAATGGATTTCGCAAATTAGGTGACAGACACCAAGTCCTGTGGAAACTTCATCTAGTGGGAGTTGGAAGCTTTACAGATGAGGAAAACAGTCAAAAAATGAAGTGGTCTGTTTGAGCCGCTGATGGATACTGCTTACAGACAGGAAAATGTTTGAAAATAATGCAGAGAAATGCTGGCAAAACAGCTGCCAGGCGGGAAATGAACCCATAGTTTCCTGTACAGGCATCACTACAGTAAGTCTTGTGGGGAAACAAAATCCTGTTGTGAAAGGTCATCTTATTTATTTCACAATGAAATCCTGAAATAGCAAGACTGGTTGGCATTAACAGCTTTCATAATATATGGGTCACCTGGCAAGCCTACACTAATAATAACCTGACCTACTCCAAATGTTTTACATTTTGGCCTGACACACCTCAAAGTGTTTTTCCCCAACCTGCTTCATGGATCCCTGCAAGGCTGAAAAAGAACTAACCTTCTGTTCGTGATCTCATACTAAAGAGATGCCTCTAAAAATACAGTTTTTTTCAAACAACCTTTAAGCGTATACCATAATATCTGACCCAACCCTCTCACCTGATCCTCATCTCCAATGGCAGCAATATATCCCAGAATGCTGTGCATCTCCTCCTGTGACATGCCCTTGCTGATGTAGTACTTAATGAGGCCGCAGAGAGACGCCCGGATGGTGCGAATGTCGTCCTCGCTCAGGTCAGTCTCTTTATTGCTGTTCTTCCTGAAGTACAGATCAGGTGAAAATTATGTTTGGGGAAAAAGTGACTCAACGTACGGGGAAAAAAAAAACATGTCAGATCATTTTGAACTGGAATCTCACCCATAATAAAGGCGTACGGTGTCCAAAAGGAACTGAACTCCATATTTCTTTCTGAACTGCTTCCTGTTATCTTTGATGACGGTAGACATGTACTGGATATGACCTTTATGTGAAGAAAACAAGCAAACACAACTTAGACTGCAGCACATGCACTGTCCTTCGTCGATCAATACGAAGCTAATTCAACCAGCCCAAACGTGTCGTGATAATTGGATGACTCTTGGCGCTCATCTGCATGCTGTATGTATTGACCTGTTGAGGGCGTAGCTCGACATTTTGAGAAATACGCTAATTTATCATTTTTAGTTCGTTTCACCTGACACATAAATACAAACATAGAGATCTAACCTATGCGTAGAGGGAAGTCTCCTTTGTTCCAGATGTTGAAGTTGAATAGCAGATGTGTGTGAAGCTGCTGCAGCAGAGCCTGGTTCTTCTCATATGTCACCTGCTCTATCAGAAGCTGCACAGCAACCAGGACACTCACATCCACGTGACCTGCTGGCAGCTAAACACAAACAAAAACAATACATTTTATTTTACTTCAATTAGTTTAACCATGATCTGAAAAGGGGCATTAGAAACAAGACACGCATTAACGGCTGTTTATTACGCAAAGTCCCATAAACCGTGTCAAGGCACGTCAGTGTAAAGCAAAGCCTGTCAGCCATAACTTGCCACCACAAAACAGATAAGGAACATGCTGGAAGGAGGAAATACATTAGTGGTTTATTTGGATTGGGATTTACGGGGTGTGGTTACTTTTCTTAACGCAATTATTACCACATCTAAGACATTTTCTTATATCTGGGTCTCTGTGGAGGCTTGCGTTTTCCCATGGTGTAAATGCTGATTCAGAGGTATTTCCATCCCCCACTTGATAAACAAATAAATACTGAAGCACTTGGACCAGACAAAAGATAGAAGAGGAATGAGGGAAGAAAGAGAGCTGAAAAAATATAGAATCAAGGGAAAAAGACAGACACAAAGGAAAAGACAAACACAGACACGCAGAATAAACACAGAGATTAACCTACAGACAGGGACAAAAGCTATCTGAGGTGAATTAATTTCACTGGCGGAGGCACAGCAACATTACCAGTTACACCATGTGAGTGTCCTACAATATGAGCAATGTCATGAAAGCTGTAGGTGGCCTTTTGCAGGGTTCAAAAATAAGAGATTCTTAATTTGTTCCTACCAAACTAATCCAGTTTGAATACGGAGAAAAACAAACAAAAGAGGCTTATGTCCTTTTTACATGGACTAATATTATGCAGAGACCTTGTGTAATTAATGCAGTTTGTGAGATGTTCTCCACTGGTACAAAAAGACCAGTTAATGCTTTTAAAATGTTCTTGCTATCTTTTTGTATAAATGCAGGATAGAAACCACACGTCTGAAGAGGGAAGAAACTTTATACCCACCCAAGGCTATTCTATCAGGCTATTCTTGATAATTAGGTGACTTGCAAGGTCACAAATTTCAAAGAGGCATGGGCTTTATGTTCTATTTGGTTTGTATGTGGGTGAGGTAGACATAAAAATTTGGATTAAACAGACACCTTCTGCAGCAGGGCTCCCAGTGTAGCCACACAATGCGAGTGGAGCAGGTTCTCCTGGTTGATTAGGTGTCTCTGCAGGAAATGCTTCAACACCAACAGGAAGGTTGCCACCAGGTTCTTCTCAAGGCGTGCCTCTGAAATAAAAATAAAAATCCATTTGTTTTCACATGCCCCAGTTTCACGGTTAAATTCAGAGTAAAGAGAAACGAGGAAAAAAAGAAATCTATCATTGTGTTGAGGCAGTACAGACCTGATGCCCGGTTGGATGGGAGAATGACCCAGTCTCCATCAGCTGGCGTGGTCACATCAGGGGTGATGAAGTCTGACCCAGCTGCAGGATCGCTGGCCTGTTGATCAGGGGTCACCAGGGCCAACTGCTCCAGTACGGGGAAGAGCACTGGCAGGCCGCCCACGCAGTTGATCATATCCTGCCACGCCAACACATTCATTCATTCAAATATGTAGATCCGATCAAATCACGTTGGAATATTACTCTGAACGCAGGACAAATACATGACAGCGCAAGTTGGATGTCGCTTTCACCTTGGCATCCCAGTTGACGACTTTATTCCCGGTCAGGCGTCCGTGCAGCATGTTTGGAGACAGATCTAGACAGATGGGTTTCCTACACGCCTGTTGACAAAAGGACCTTGTTCAGTTAATACATAATAAACAGTCAGTGAATAATAAAACTGTAGTAAAAATATCTTTTCATCTCAACAGAATCATTCCTTAATTTTAAAAATTCCTCGTTCCTTCCAAGGAGAAACTTGTATCGCTGTGTTAAAGTGATACGACCCCAGAATCACACCCACTGCACACCACATTGTCTGTGGCCACAGTGGTCCAATCACCTTGGGTGAGTAGTACAGCAGCAATTTGGATGAAAGGTCACCGAGTTCTGATTCCTGGGCTTTCAATGGAGAGATGCAGTTTGGACCTGAGTAGAAGACAGTTTGACGGACAGAGAAAGAGAGGACAACAGACATTCTTATGTTTATTACCTTGATATATCTGTGCTCTGTTTCAATATGTCATGTGAATGTTCCTACTTTTTTTTAATTTTTTTTTATTTTATTACTCTTACACCATCTCCCTCTGCTCACCAGCACTACAAATGGCTTTTATGTGGTTGGGCTGCAGGGGTTCATGGAAGACCATGACGCTTCCCAGCTGGCCCTGCAAGGAGGTAGGGCTTCCCCACTCGCTGTCCTGGGTTCCTGCAGAGATGAGCTTAGTCACAGACTCAGGCTTTCCCCCCAGCAGTCCCCCCCAGGTCTGTGGCGACAGGATGCCCCCCAGCGAGGAGCGAGTGGTGGGTGTGGTGGCTGAGGAGAAGGGAGGATCTGGAATCTGAGAGGGTGGGGGAGTGGTGGTCCGCTGGCCTGCTGAGCCGATACAGCAGGAGATGAATGGCTGTGGGTGGGGGACAACACAATGAGATAAGGGAGTGCATAAACAAAAACAAACATGATGTGCATGTTAAACAACTTTGTCTCACCTTATACACAGATAAGTTACCCCTTAACAAAAAATTCAAATCCATTATTATCCAATAATGCAGGCCTCACCTCTGTCATTGTAGGATACTTGAGGGGGGCAGACAGTTTCTGCTGTCCATCGACGTAAATGTACACTAGACTCTGTCCAAATGGCCTCTTTCCTGGTACATGCACCACACCGATGCTGTGCTGTGAACGCAAATTTCAGCAGAGTTCATTCCCTGCCCTCTTTTTATTCTAAATACATTTCCATATGTCAGTGGCACTACCCTTTCAGTAAATCATGTCAACAACTGATGCCATTAAACCTAACTCACCCAGAGGGAGTCGCAGAAGCAGTAGTCTGGCAGCATGACTGTGACATACTCTTTCTTGGTGCATACAGCCACCACCAGCACACCTGCTGAGCTGATGAAGGCCTCAAATCCCGTCCCTCCTGGGGTAAAAAAGCTGTTCAGGATAAAAACAAGGAACAAGGAAAACAGGGTGAGCAATCGTTGACATACAGAACCTTCTGCTGCGATCATCTCTGGCTCTAACTAAGTTTTTGAAATATCACAAGATATTCTATACTTTATCAAAACCAGACATTATGAATACAATGTTCTTGGATGTGTCTCTTCTGAAAGCTTTCACTGTTTCTACTCATCTTACTATATCTCTTTTCATCTTACCTGTAGAGCTGCTTCCTTTTGTCTTTGCTGGGTGGGCCCAGCTGATCCTGATCTAGTGACAACCAGGCGAGAAAGCTGAAGGCAGAGCCTGGCCAGCGATGCACAGTTGGAACTACAATGCCGGCCATGCTGGGAGACAGGTCAAAGTACTGCATGGCACTTTCCAGACCCTGCTTCCGTACCATGGCCAATAGGGCTCTCAGGGCAGGACCTACATAAGGGTGTGCTTGAGTGGTCTCTGGTGGCCTGAGAAGGCGCAGGAGTCCCAAGAGTTCCCTGGCACTCAAGGACTGGGAGCCTAGTGAGCCCACCAGCCCCAAGAGACTCTCTGCACAAGCTCTGTGTAGCCGCTGGTGGCACTCTAGGGTGGCCAGCGCTCTCATGACCATGGCAGCGTTGACGCAGGTGGCCCGGGTCTGACGGTTGAGGCAGCTGAGCCGGCGGAGCCAGTCGGCTGTAAAAAGCTGCCTCTCTGATGAGTCCAGCTCTGGGAGCCACTGGACCAGCAGCAACAATGGCTCCACGTTACTGATGCCCAGGAGCCCCACTGAGGTGTGCTCACCCTCCACAGCCTACACACAAAAACACACATACACATAAACAACAACAAAGTTAAAGACACAGAATACACACAGATAGACGCAGTGGAACCGAGAACAGTATTCAGTCAATCAGGCAACTAAAGCCCTTTTTAAGCAAAGATCCTGCAACATCAACATAAAGAGGACTCGCCGTTAAGCTTACATAATGCTGCCCGCTGTGTGATTTTAGATGGCATGCCTGCAACCTGGAAGCAAAAGAGGCAGGTGGCACAACAGTGTGGGCATTTAGTGGTGTCCTGTTCTGCCAGTTCACCCTTATCACACAGACATCGACTGAGCTGTGAATTCCTCTGCTGCTGGCTTAACGGCGAAACAACAATGACCCTCCATTCTGTCTCGTACATTTTACACAGACTGTGTTCTGCCTTGAAAAAGCAGTGTAGAAGGGGCTAAAGAAGGACACGATGAGCGTGGCATATCAGAGGCAGGCATGTCTACACGAAGCAAGCTAGATGAACAATGATCTTTCTCTCACCATGTTCATGAGCTCTTTAAGAAGATGTCGTGATGGTTGGCCGAGGGAGATGAGCACCTCATACAGGTGATTGTAGCCAATCCTCTCCTTGAACACCTCCTGCAGGGGTGGAACAAAAAATACATGGGAATACAATTACATGGAACCTGAGCAGAGGCAATATTAGCAGTATTACATGTAATTAAATGCATATATTTGCTCCCCCGTTACCTTTGCAGCTGGTGATTTGTGCATCACTGTTGTCAGGGCTTTGATGGTTGCTACAGCGAGGGAGTCTAGTCGCCCTTGAAACACCTGAAGGAGAATCAGACTTGTCAGTAACTCAATAAAGACAATCACTTGTTCTTTTAGCCAGCAGAGTATGTTGTGACAGATGATTGGACGCAAGTCAAATCTCTTATTCCTGATGAATGTTAGAGCACTTTAATAAGGTGACAAGCATGCATACAATTTAAAGCCACATCCATATATAAGGTTTGTAATGCTAAAAATGATAACTTATTTAAGGCACTGAATGCATCACACACATGCGTCACACTTGGAGGAATAAAAGGGAGACTCCAGTAGATGCCTTGGAGTTTGATTCACTTAGTGTACGTAAAATGTGAGTAAAATCATCTTTAATGGTTAGAACCCTATCGGTCACTGCAGTAGGAGCTGGCATCAGAGCTTGTACTGCAGATGTTATAATGCGGATAAGTGTCGTCTTTCTGCTCCAGGTAAAGAAAACAATGCTTTTAATCGCATGACAATCTGACTGGAGCAGGAAGCTCTCAGGCCTTGGTCATTAAAAAAAAAACAACACCCACCTCCACACACAGACAGCCACAAACAAAGAAGTACCTCACTCTTTCCTTACACAGACACACATTCACAAAAAGCATGCAACCCATAAAACACAAACCATGAAAAATAAACGCAAACACATCTCCATCCAGCTCTGTCCTGCTCATGTTCAACATGTTCTGGGTCACTGAACCCATTGTTCCATCAGAATAAACATGCAGCTGGAACTGGTTGATCCTTCAGAGTCTTGGACCAGCTGGAGAGGGACTGTGGCAAAAACCAAACACTTAGATCACCGTAAATGAGTCCAGACCACCTCAAACCACTGAACTCTGTGAGAACACACAGCAGGCCAATGTGATAGCATTCCAGTGGAACCCATAATACGCCGCAGAAAACCAGGACAATGTGGTTGGGAGGGAGTGGGTTGGGGGTGAAGAGTGCTGGGGGGGTGAGGAAACTAAAAATGGCAGAAGAATAATTAAAATGACGTAGCTGGGTAAGAGGCAAAGTGGTCACTCCACAGCAAGACAGCAAAGCTGCATTGCTGATCAGCCATTTGGCACCTTGGGTCAATTCTCATTTTGGAATTTCAGTTTCTGTGCTTGTTTTTTTTTTTTTTAAATTAATTATATCCACATAACTTTTAAATCTCTCTGCCAAAAATTAAGAAAGAAGCGTCTTTGACCTACTAAGCTCAAGTTACACCAGTGACCTCGGAAAGAACAAAAGTTTTGATGTTTAAAAAAAATTGCCAAGCAGGTTGGAGCATCTGCTACTGCATTAGGTTACAGCTGCACAACAACAAAGGCACACTGGTGTGTGTGTGTCTTCATGCTACTTTGTCCACCTGTATTCACATTATCTAGATCAATGGAGGGATTATACCTTATAAAGGTGGCTCTGTGAGTAGAAAAAGTACAAAGCGTAGAATGAAAGCTGGTATTCTCTGAGGGAAACAAGTGACCTTTCTGTGCACATGAGATGATTCAGTGAGAGAGCTCTGACTGATAGTTGACACTATAGCATTCAACAGACAGGCCTCGGACATAGAAGACAGGTAATGTAAGTGCCAGCTTTATGCCTGAGAAATCTCTATCTGATACTTATAACTAATGCTTTACTAGCCACTGCAGTAGCTGACTTGCTGCACTTGTTATAACCTGCTCACATGAGTGAGGTTTATAGCGTCATAATATAACATGATTAAAGAAACGGTTTTGGGAAATTGCACATTCGCTTTCTTGTACAAGTTAGACGACAACTCTGAGGGTAACAAAGTACATCTACCATTACATGGCTGGGCTCAGTGACTTCTACAAGTCCTGAAGTCAGCAAGTCACTACTTTCAGCCAGAAAATAGTGCTGGGAGACAGCTTTCGTTACCTATGGAGCCAGGCTAGCTGTTTCCAGACTTTGTGCTAAGCTGGCTGTAGCTTCATAATTAAGGGACAGATATGAGAATGGTACTGATCTTTTGATCCAAACAGTGAATAAGTGGATTTCCCCAAAAATGTCCAACTGTTCCTTTAACAAAGAGGTCAGTACACTACTTGGGCCATGTGTGAAACCTACTCTAACAGTAAATCACCACAGCAAAATCTTGGTGACAAAAGACCTACAGTACCTTGAACACCACTTCATGTAAAATGACACTGTGAAACTGATCTCTGGGCCGACTTTAGTCTTGGCTGAATAACAAATAAAGCCAGTTGTTACAATTGGTGCGACAAGAAAAATGGTATTAATGAGCTTAAACTGCACAAACATGGTGGTGTAACAGTTAGAATCTGTTAAATAAATAAGGAACACACAACTAGTAGTGTGCTGCCTGTCAGCACTCTGAGAGTCCAGTGATTCAGTTTCTCTTAAGACATGATCCAATTACAAATAATCATCCAGGACAAAGCAGTGTAAGTGTCTTGCTATGGAGTGGTCATGTGCCTCTGGTTAGGTGGAGGTGGTGGGACTTGGCAGCGGGTAAGGGCAAGGGGCAGGAAGGTGGATGGTGTGGGGGTCAGGTGAGGTGAGGAGGGGCTTTCTCGGCGGTACCTGAGTGTCCCTCTCTCCTGTCAGTAACCTGTTGTTGGTTATATCTTTCTGGTCCTTGTCTGCCGCCGTGCACCTAGCATTAACCAGCTGACACACACAACAGGCAACATGTCAACATAGCATGTGGGGATGTTGATAGAGAGAGAAAATGGAGACAAGGGAAAGTCAGAGGACGGTGCGGGGGAGGAAAGATGTTGTAAGTGTGGGAGGGGGTGAGAAGTTAGAAGCCATGACCCTCAGCAGGGGTCACTGTGTGGAGGCGTGTTGGTGATTCAGCCTTGCTACGTGGAGGTAAACATGCAAGGTGGGAAAAATGCTCTTTGTCTCACTGAAATATTAAATACTATATGTGACATACAGGCTAAACCAGAGCGAGACAATTATGTATCCAAATAAGATGTTAAATACCAGGGGCCTTATTCAAAAAACACTTAGGCATAATATACTTGTGTAAAAAGCCTCTTTATATTTATACTCCACAACATTTCAGGGGGAATTATATTTTATCTACATCTATCTACAGCGTCTACAGTTACTAGCTTGCAGATGAAAGATTTCACAGACAAAATATGATTACCAAATTAAATATGATGCATTGGCACATATGAAACTAAAGTAGTTCAACTTAGCTCCTCCTCAACCAGGGACATTTGTAATAATCAAATAATATATTATATATAAAATAACATAACATACTGATATGTGTCGTTCTGCAAAAGGAGTAATTTTGATACCATGAATATAAGAGTGTTTAAGTTCATTTCAAAGTGCATTTGAGTACATTTTACTGAAAATACTTCTATACTTTTAATAAGAGTGTTTTTACATTGTGGTATTGCTGTTTTTACTACTGTACAAGTAATTTATCTAAAATGAAACAACCTTCTATAAAAGATACACACTACTACACTATGGTCTTTTGATAATGTCTTAAAAATTGAATAAACCTACACATAAATAGACTGCAGTGGGGTAAAATTGACATATTAGGGGATGTCATTCAAAATACGATCAAGTGCAACTAATAAGCTAGGAATGATGTTCAATTTGACCCAGTTCTGAGTAGCAAACATTTCAAACACCAGATGCAGACACTCACACTCATAACTGAGTTGTGTCTTCTGGCTATATTTAGATAGAGAGATCTGTGCTGTTACCTTGCTGTTCTGCAGCAGTCGCGTCAGATGCTCAAAACAGTTACTATTGAGGAAGATGGCTTGTAGAACTGGCCTGTCTGAACACAGGAACATGTCCCTGATAGTGTCTGAGAGCAAGCCGGAGAGACCCACAGAGACAGGCAGACAAAGACACAAGGAAACACAGAGAGACACAAAAGAGAGAGAGAGAAAAGCAAAGGCAGACATAAGTTACATTAACTTGAAGTCACTGTATGCAAATTGTGATTCAACATGACAGAACAGTTCAAAATAATATATTAGCTATTACAAAAGTCTTGTTTGAGGGCCTACCGAGCATGTGTACTTGCAGCGCCACAAATCGGCTCTCCCAGTGTCGGCCGAGTGTAGGCGCCTTGCTCTTGGCTTGTTGCTGCTGCTGCTGCTGCTGCTGCTGTTGCTGCTGCTGCTGCTGCTGCTGCTGTTGCTGCTGCTGCTGCTGCTGCTGTTGGGCAGCAACAACAGCTGCTGGATCCGAGTTGAGCAGCTTGAAGTAGTTTTCCAACACGGAGGCGATTTCCACTTGCCGCTGGTCAGAGCTTGCAGCCAGGAGGCGGTGCACCACCTCCCGCAGACAGCCCAGAGTCAGCAGTGCCTTACGGTCGGGGGCCTCGCTGTCCCAGTCCTCGCCCTCATCTGAGGAGCAACTACCCATGGAGCAGTCAGCCAGCACCCGCATCAACACCTCCATGGTGGCTGGAGAGATGGCGAGCAGGGCGTTCTTCTGCCAGAGAGGGAGGGACGGAGAGAGAAATGTATAGGGGTTAGTCAAAGGAGGATAGTCAAGAAACGGAGAACAGGAGACCCACAGCATGGGATACACACCAACCAACACATTTAGAACTTTTCATGCTTCATATTTTACTGCCTTTTAAACAGTTATGCATTTTTTACTGCTGATTTAACTATGTTTCTTGCTGAGAGATGAGAAGATCGAGGCGATTCTAATGCCCTGTTTTTTCCTTAATATTTGGTTGAATAACACACTCATTTTGAAAATCCACCTGTGACTTGTGTGTGCCTGCTAAATCCCCTCACAGTGCACAAACAGAAATGTAAAAACACATGGTTTTACGGGAAGTATTTCTTTCCTGGGCCAGTAACACCCGTTCTTGGCGTCTCCACAAATTCTCAGTGAAAACAAGACTCCAGGAAGTCATTCTGTCCCCACTAAACACAGGGCTTAGCTGTTACATTATCAGAGCAAACCAGGACAGAGGACTGAAAGAAACATACAAAACAGCTGTGACAAGACCTACAAGACTTCATGTTATCTAATGAGTAGTTGGCATTAATGCCAGTGTCTTGAATGTATGTGGTGCCATCTTGAAATATTCTCCAAAAACATCCATGGTCAGTGATAGGTGATAAGAACACAACACAACTTACCTGATCCCCAGCTACTATGGCTCCAAACAGGTGCAGCAGGCAGCATTTCAGACTCTCCTTCAGGTGCTCGCTCTCCTGGAAGCACTCTGGAGCGAGGACACACGCAAACACACACACATACAGTCGCTTAGTTCGATCCGCTATGCAAATACAGCAACACCACAAGACGAAACTAGAGCTCACAGCAAACTGTTCCTGTGTTTTTGTCTTTAAACAAAACACTAATGAATGCAAATGACTCTCACACATAAAAGCTACATGAAATCTATAAGCCAGATAAGATAGGACCCCAGTTAGCACAAACATCCACAGGCATGCGGCAGCCCTGCCAGTAACCTATGGGTCATGGTGGTCCCAGTCATTCATTAACTCGTCTGTCAACACGTCAAACTGAGGAGAGGATCTGTGACATCTTGGCTCCGAGATGTCTGTTTCCTTTATCACAATCGCACTACAAATCCATTACACTCTACCATCACTGGATCACACTAATTACTAAATTATCCATTTGAGTTTAATATATAGATAAGCTTAATAAATATAAAAAAAGAAGTGAACTTTTGTCTTTATCGAAAGTCTTCCCTCAGTATTCTTACAAACTTTTTCTTAGCACATGCAAGAACATAACTAGTGTAGAAAAACACACGTTGGGCCCTGGGTGTTATCTTTGGTGCCAAACCACAGCAGCAATACACAGAACAGAGGACAGAAAGGAAGTATTTATTCAAAATGGCCGCCAGCGTAGCTCAAGTGGCTTGACAGATACCATTCGCTATCGGCTCATCTCAGCGCCTGGCAAACAGAACGCGAACACAAAGAGTGGATTCAACTGGACTCAGAGAGGAAAGAAGAGGAGGCAGCGGGAGGGAGAGTGACGGCATGGGAGAGTAGAGGAGGAGAGAAGAGAGGAATGTTCTGCGATCATGTGCTGGCATTTTCATGATGTACAGGATTGCTTCCTCATCCACACCCGCAGAGTCTACTGAAGCAAGTGATGCAACATATGGAGCAAACACAGCAAGCACTGTAATGTTGCTGCATGTCAAGTGTGTGCAAAGCTACATGTTACTCCCAAGATGTCACATAGTAAAGCTGAGGAGACTATTTTTAGCTTTATAGGTACAGGTTAACTGAAAGTACCATGTACAGATATTTGTGCCTCAGTCAAACTACTTTAATACAAGGCTTAACTACTACTCCGTAATACTCTTGCTGTAATACTACTTCAGCACATGAAAAGAGACTGAGAAGAACAGACAACAAGAGACTTACGGTAAAAGAAAGGAACAAACTCAACAGTGAGCGGAGCTGCCTTGTACTTCTGCCTGCTCCTCTCTACTGTACCCAGCTGCTCCCTGGGAAAAAGCACACACAGTTCAGGTAAGACACAAGCATAAAACTAACATACAATGAACCACATATGATGAGGAAGACGTTTTACACTTAACATTCTTTTAATTCAATTCAATTCAATTCAATTTTATTTGTATAGCCCAATATCACAACAGAGTGTCTCATAGTGCTTTACAAAGTTCACTGAAATAAACAAGTGTAAGCGAACAAACAATCTAATAAAGAGTCCAGCAGTCGATGAGGCCAATGGATCAGTTTTAAACCTTCTAAAAGATGTCCGAATCAGTTGACAGGTTGCTGGGTTCTCTATCTAGTTACTTATTCAGCTGGTTGACAGTATTGATGGACAGTGCTGGCTTTATTGTTGTTATGCTAATGTAAAACAATGCCCAGGTAACTGCAGAGTTGTTGGTACCCGCAGGTTCGATGCCTCCAGTTGTGGTACGGGTCATACAGGCTCTCACAAAAAGCCAGCGCGTGACGGACAAACTCCTCTGCCTGGCTCTGGTCCGCCATCTCCTTCTCTTTGGTCTTGCTCTTCAGCTGTAACACCACACACACAACTACTGTTTAGTGAACAAATTAATTATTTTGAGCCAAGCAGTAATTTTACCAAGCAGAGAGAAACAGATCGATCAGAGCTCAGACAAAGGGAGGAGTCAGACCTGCTGAATGTAAAGCGTTGTCATAGTGATGATGTGATTGATGTAAGAGCAAGTGCCAATCTCCTCCACGTTGGATAGGTTCCTTTTAAAAACACCCAGTCATACACACACACACAAACACACACACACACACACACAGTCAACCTTTAGCTCATCATTTACTTGCTTTGTATAGATACCAACTATACCATGAAGGCAGCATACGACACAATTGATAATAAACATAGGATTCGTAGGTCACAATCTCTTCTTTTCTCTTATAAGGAATCTAAACAATTTGTGAATGTCCAGACCTGCAGATGATGATAAGGAACTTGAGCAGTAGCAGAGCCAGGTTTTGCTGCTCAGGCTCCAGGCCATCAGAGGCTTTTTGGACGCACTGCAGCAGCTGGTGGCGCAAAACCTGCAGGATGTTGTCTGGGAGGAGCGTCAACACTGGGGGAACCTCCTCTGGCCTGAAGACACAGGTGCATCACAGCCAAAAAGAAGCAAGATGAATAAGATCACCATTAGAGAGAAGGGAAATGTGCTTATATATGAGGATTAGGGGGGTTAAAGTCTGTGAAAACTGTGCAGAAGGACCCTTTACATGTAGCCTTATATCTTGCAGGTTTATCACAAAGGTGTCGCTGCAGTATATACAAGGGCAACTTGAAGGAGCAGACCATGTTCTGCATTCACTCAATCATTAAACATTAAAGGAATTCTGATTCTGATTCGGATACACATGCCTGGTGCCTTCATTCTTAGGAAAAACAGCATGTGTGCACTGCTCATATATGAGAGAGAGAGAGAGAGAGAGAGAGAAGCCAAACCAATGCAGTGAGTGTCAGTGGGAAAGCAGGACAGATGTGGCAGCTGCAGAGAAAGGGAAGGAGGAGGGGAGGGAAGAAAATGGAGAGAGGACAGAGGACAATAGGAAAAGAGACAGCAGAGGGAGGAGGATGAAGGAAGGAGTTGTTGAAAAGGCAGGAGAGGATGGGAGAAAATGAGTCAAGGAAGGAGGAGGGAAAGGGAAGAAAGATGAGCTAGGGTAGAGAAGCTTGACTAATAGGATTTAACCACCCATATTCCTCTACCCCACTCCACCCTTTCACATGGCCCTCCCTCTGTTATAAAATGTGCCTGTCTGAAGCCCAGGGCTTCATCTGATGTGATCACAACTGCCAGCAGAGCAAAGGTATCAACAAACGTCCAGTTTCTGCTTTGAAATACTGGATACAGTATGTGTGTTTGAGCACTATCACATTAACTTGGATCATATTTTCACGTGTTGACACCAATCAGAGTCACCTGCAACAAAATGTGACCGCTCTGCACAAAAGCATCTGGCGTGGCTGTGGCTATTTTGGGTTGTGCTGTGGAAGGCTGCACTGTATGTGGTCATGCTGTGGATGAGGCATAGAAGAGGAGACAGTTCTGATCCTTAACACAATGTCCTAATGCTGCATCTATATTTTTTTTATTTCAATCTGACAATTACTATCTTGATCAAGCAATCGTCTGGCCTACAAAACAAAACAGTGAAAACAGAGCCCTAAGTGACCTCTTAAAATGTCCTGGTTTGTCCAAGAACTATTCCAAAACCCCTAAAAATTCACTTTGTTAAAATGCAATGCAAATTTCTTTTGCATTTTGGAACCTGGAACATGAAAAACAACTTGAATGATTAGTCGATTATCAAATTAGAGATGGACTATAAATCGACTAATGCTTGCAGCTCTAGAAATTGTGTTCACATAAAAAATGATATCCACATATTTGTGTTAAGGAGGAAAATAAACAGCCAATTCAAGCACAACACATCACGTAATCACTACACAGTAGGTTTGGAACTGCTGGTGTAGGTGCACCTATGAAATGCATTGTCACATCCAAGTCACAATTTATTTTGCAGTTTTTAGCTTCATATCTACATTTACCTTGCCACCTTTTGGCACCGCAATTTCATATATTGGTTTTTCTGGGAGAAATTCTCTTGTGCACATAAAGTGATGCATTCTATATGTTTTAGACCAAGAGAAGAACTGGGTGTTTGTCAAGGACAGTAGCAGCTTTTCTAAGTACTACCACAACTATTCCATGTAGAAGTGTGTGTATCATAGAATGACCTTCAAGTTTTTGAATATTGATCACAGTTTGCCAAATATTTTACCTTGAAGGTGGCTTTTCAAAGTCCACATCCAGGCATCGCTCATAGGAGCTGATAAAAATCTCCAGCCATAGTTTCAGGTAGTCTGGATCCCTCTGAGAAACGAAAACAGGCAGAGAGAAGGAAGGGAGAGGGAAAGAGAAGGGGGGTTATATAGTTAGTGGCCTTTGCTGACAAAAGCTGTCATGGTTACAATACATAAATGGCGGGCAGCTGACAGGCCTCGTCTGCGGTTTGATTCAATTTATTGTGTGTGTTTGTGTACAAGTCTCCTGTGACTTCTACATCCAGACAACAATAGGTCGCAAACTTGTTTGTCTTCTCTTAATTCATGATGACAATGGATATGAAGAATTGACACAACCTTTCAAATGCTCAAGAGATTGTTTTTCTTTTTTACTTCTTTTTTATGGTTGTGTGAAGCAGCACTGAAAGAACAAGAAAACAACATGCAGCGTGTCCGCTACACAGCTTAAAAAATGGACAGAGGTTTCTGAAGATGCTATTGTAGCATGTCAAACGTGTGAAAGCAGGAATATCTTAAGTGGGCGTGTGTGTATCTTATCTTTCAGGGCGTGGAAACTAAAACATGCACCTGTTAAGAGTAGGAAAACAGGTCTGGCTGCATTCTGAGGGGGTGTTTCTAACAGCCGCTGGCTGATCGACATTTCCTGAATTCCTGGAATAATGCCCAGAGACGGACGGGATGGCAGCATTAGCCACAGAGGAAGGCTGCCCTGTCTCGGCCTGCTGGGTCACAGAAGAGTTCCTGGTGTAAAATCCCCTCAGCCCGCAGGAACACAAACAGAGAGCACCAAACACTGGAGACCATGCGGCAAAAACACAATACTGCTTAAATAGCAATAAAAAAACATAAAGACGTGTTCATATAGACTAAAACTAGTCTCATAATACTAGACCTGTTAACCTGTCAGTTTTTATTGCCATATTGCAATAACTGACAATGAACCCTGAGTAGTAGTCACTTCTATGCTAACACAGGAAATACACATTTACCAAAGGTGAAGAAGGCAATGTTTTGTCTGCAGGAATACGGAAGCAATGAAGGAAGTTTTAACTTTTATATGGTGTTTAATACAAATTGACTTCAAGTTATTTTTAGTCATCTAACTATGTTACGCATTTTCCTTTTATCTAAATAATGACTTCTATGATTATCATTAAATCTTCAATGAATCCAACGTCGGCACACTAGCAACACATACAGTAATGTTATTATATAATCTCTCCTTCCACTACACATAATTGATGGCTGTCTGCTGTAGAAATTACATTTGTTAGTTGTTAATTAATTTCCTGTTGAACAACTGAATGACTAACTGTTTCAGCTCTACACCACAGATGTGCAGGGTGCATGGATGGCCCAATACAGCTTGGCAAAGGTCATTAAAGCATCATAAAGGAGTAATCACTTGCTCACGACCCCCCAGCTGATCCTGTCATAGGGACTTTGGGCCATCTGGAAGGTGCCCCTGAGCAATCTAGGTCAAGACGGGCTGAAGAGGTGATCGGGACAGATTACCATAACGCCAGTATTGTGCATTTGGTAGTATAGGCCATTCATTCAGATGTATCCTGTCATGAACATCTACCTGCTGATGGAGCTGGACGAAAAGCCAGGGATTTGATACAACCATTAGGATTCACTGTCCGAGTACTTTCAGTCAAATTTTAAAACTATCAATCCAATATAGCAGACCAAAGTGTGAAACCAGTGTCATATTAACTAATAATGCCATTAATGTCTAATTGAATAAGTTATATCATATCCATCACCTCGGAGGTGAATGACACTAACTTGCTGACCTGATGTTTGGGGTGTATAAAAAGTCAGGACATAACCAAGGTGATAACAATTCATCGACATATTCGTCGTATATCATCGACAGATTCAATGGCAAGTAACCTGGTAAATGTTTAGATATCTCAATATAAAAACTAATGTGGACCTCACAGTGGCCCTAGGGGAAAGGTTGGGGAGAGGTCAATAGAATACATCTTCTAGGGACCATGACTGTCTGAACATATTTTCATTGCAATCCATCCATTGGTTGTTGAAACATTTCAATCTGAACCAAAGTGGTGAATTAGATTGACATTATGCTAACAAGATTTGAAAACATCAAAACCAGCCTATATAGATCACTAATTGCTTTCTGAAACATGTCCATCAAAAGATGAAAAAAGTCAACTTAAGACAAATTGTTTTCCGGTCTATGCCTGTTTAAGCCATGAGGGACAATATGGATTTTGAAGCACCACCATGCCTCTCGCTCACTCCTCTGCCACAGTTGTTGAGGTTTGTGCCCTACATTTGTCACTCATCATAAAGAGAAGTCTATTTTGACACAGACAGAGGCTGCCTGAAGCTATTATAACTGGCATATATATTTTAACCTTCATGCTACCCTGGGAAACAGAACAGAATTCAGAACAAAACGCAATGAAAGTAAAAAAAACAACACTGCGCTACTGTTCACCATGTTTTTGAACAGGTCTTTTGTTTTATTTTCTTTGCAATTTCTTTAATCACTTTTCTGGACACTGCAAATGAAAATATCCCATGATGCCAATTTCAGACAAACAGGACGATTGACACATGCACACAGGGCCACAGACAAACTAATCTATATAATGTGCTATGAAGCTATGACTTTAATATGGAAGAATGTGGATCAGAGCTCGAAATGGATGAAAAAAAATACAACAAGTGGAAAAAATGGGGTTTTCTCAGGATAGCGGTGCCATCTGGCTAAAGAGTAGGAGAGGGGCTGAAAGGCTGACTGCTTCTGTCTGCGTGTCAGAGTGGGAATCAGCCAGAACTAAGCAGGTAGCCAGCTCTCTGTGATTCCTATGAAGTCATCAGAACAGTCCTGCGATGCTGGCCTGTGTGTGTGTGTGTGTGTGTGTGTGTGTGTGTGCGTGCATGAGAGGGAGAGAGAAAGAAACTGGGGAGAAAGAAGAGGAAAAGCGACATCTGAATGGAGTCAGCAACAGCCACGTGTGAATAATATGTCCTGTTGAGAGACCATGGCATGTTGCCTGTGCATTTCTTTTTGTTGTGTTGCCATCACTGACTATAGTGAGAAAAAACACTTTCATTTGTGAATACTGCTGAAGCTGTTCTTCAACTTCAGCAGTAAACACGGTATTGTCTTTACGTGCATGTGAATGGCATGGCGCTGCCAGAAAATTAAAAGATGATGATTTAAGCCAGCAGCTTCCCTCTCAAGTGACGGAGTTTCCTAGTAGCAGTGACTGAATGACTATGTCTGTCTGTGTGTCTGTGTGTTTGTGTGTGTGTGTGTGTGTGTGTGTGTGTGCATGAAAGAATGTCCTCTTTTGGGCAGCAGCTTGGGAGCACAGATGCCCATTGAGGGTTCGGACTGTGGCAGGCAGGGACACACCCAGCTCTGCGTGGCTCTGTTTATCCTTCATCACTGGCCTGACACACACACACACACACACACACACACACACACACACACACACACACACACACACACACACACACACACACACACACACACACACACACACACACACACACACACACACACACACACACACACACACACACACACACACACACACACACACACACACACACTGATTGAGGCATACAAGAAGGAATCCTAACTCAACAACAGTCACCTTGTCCAAACTCTACCAACCATCTTGTGCCCTTGTGTGCATCAAGACATCTCCCATGAGAGGATCACATGCCTCTCGTAAATATAACGATTATTGTGTTAGGGCCCCTTTCCGATCACATTCTTGCTGATCTGTTTAAGCTGACCTCTGTGAAACTGACAAGGCCATCAGCAGTACAGATCAATGCACTTCATTCTAAAAATTGAGATCCCCATAGACCAGCAGAGGGACTAGAACAGTGTTAGTGTTAGATGGCCAACTGCTGATTAAGGATCAGTGTCTGGATACAATGACAGCTCTTATAAGAGAGATCTGTAGACTATGAGCGAAAATGTGTTGCCTGGGATAGCAGATCATGCCCTGCTATGTGATATCACCGTTCCAACGATTACCCATCACTGGAGGTTTCACAATAACTGATAATAAGGGCAGACAATGTGTCTCTAAATAGAAAGAAAAAGTGATTTAACACATAAAATCAGTATATGGTGACAATTTGACCAAATAGTTGATAAAGTTGAAGAAAGCCAGCAGGCAAACATGGATGTACACAATGCAGAAGTTAAAACATAAAAAACAAATCAGTTTACAAATGTTCTATGAGGAAGGAAATGTACTCAACATGCTTGTTAGACCTCAATGATACACCCAATGCATGATGGTGAGAAAACCTTATGTAAGCAAAGCCTATGTTTGTGTACATGAAAACACTGCAGTGCACCTTTAAGTCAGTGGAACAAAATAAAATAAATGGCCAAAAAAGACAAATTAGCCACCTGTAAAAACCGAGCAAACTACAGAAAGGAAAACTATTTGAAAATAAAGTCAGAGAAACAAGTCAAAGGCAAGTGAAGCAAAAACCACATGACACTCAAGTCAACCAAGTTTTAAACACATAAAACCAAGAATTCTCTTATAAAACCATTATGACAAACATGTAAAAAACCCAAAGGCTAAATATGTCATTATTTCTGTGGCACGTCAACACAATTTAAAAGGACACTTTTAAACAAAAAGGAAATTACATAACTTGATTGATCTGTTATCAGTTGCTCTAAGCTCTTATGCAGTGAAGCTAAACATTCTGCAGCCCAGCAAGTGCGCCGCCCCTCCAGACAGGCGCGGTCGACCAGCTTGTCGGGTGGCTGCTTGCTTAGTTTGGGTGGGTGACCTGGTTCGGTGGAAGTGGCGTGGAGTCACTGAAACCACAATGTTTAAAGGTCCCCTCCCTGAAGGTTTAAAAGGCAGCTGTGGGCATTCTGTTCCTGCTGCATTACAGGCCAACATCAGCGCCTGGGGTGACTCCTCTGGCCATGACGTCACTGCCAGGAGTGTATTTAAGGAGGCTGGTGTGAGGGGTTAAAACCACAAGAGGCATGCATGATGCACAATGTCAGTGACATCAGTGTTATTCCAGAGATATTCATAGCACAGAGGAAAATGAGAAGCACTGAAATAAGCTGCAGAGAGAAAGAAAGCTAGCCTGAGGGAACAAACTTTGCATACCAGCGCACAAACCCAAGTCTGAGTGTGTAAGCTTGTGTGACTGTGTGGCATGGTGAATGTGTGCGTGTGCGTGTGTGTGCGCGTGACAACTGAGATTAGACTGCAACAAGCAAACAAGCAGTAAAGCCGGAAAAAGACCTGAGTAATCTACTTGAGCAAATATGTGAAACCGCGGCACTTTCTCCTCCTCCGTCATCTCCAGCTCAACTGTTCAGTTTTATTTCCTTACTCATTTCTATCTTCCTCCCTCCAATCCTCACCCATCTCCCTCCAATCCTCTCACTATAAACTGACTCCCATGAATGCAGGGGGTTTATGTTAATTACTGTTGTTTCTCTGATCCAGTCAAGAAGCGAGTCACTGTGCAGGGTAGGGTGGGGTGACATGAGACAGGATGAATGCTAACCAGAAATCCCTGGTTTGTAGACAATTAAAAGGGGGCTGCTCTAGAATTAAGATACCGGACTCGGCTCTAAAGCCACTGAGGAGTGAAATGATGCCCTGGCTGTTGAGGCATGTTCCCTGTGGATGGGAATTAAAAGGGCTTTTCTGCAGCAGACAAAGACTCTAAGAGGGTAACTGGCGTTATTCAGAACACTGCTAAACCCTCCACTTTCTCTGACAAGCCTTCTGGATAATGTACTGATGAAAGAGCGCCACTGCAGCATTGTTGCCCCTGTATACCAGCATCTGCACGTGCTTGGGGACAACACTACGGCATCCAATGACAGACAGCTAAGAGGATCGCTGGTTACGTAACCGTCTTAGTGTCATCTGTGACCTCTCGACCCTCTGCAACTCTGAGAAACGAGCAGCAGATTCTCATTAGAACTGTTAAAATTCATACATTATAAATCCTCTAATTGCTTCAGGCCTCCGCTAATACACAGGATCCTCCCTTGTGCTATTTATAAGCCCTGACTGTGTATAGAAACCTGCAGGCGTGTGCAGAGTTTCTAGTTGCTGTGATCCTCCCATTTATTCTAAAGAGCATATCAACAATACAATAACAATACAATACAATTTTAAACAATGTATTATAAAAGGAAATAATAATATGCATCTAGCAATCCAATTTGCAAGTGGGCGGATGCTGCGATGGTTCACTTGTGACCATCTTTAAATGCCTATTCAGCACATTTTTGACTTTATAATTACAGGTATATTCACAAATGCAATGGCACACAGTATAATAAGTAATCAAACAATCAATGAGTGATTGTTCAAAGGCTCGAAAAGAAAAACATAACATGGAGTTGCTTAGACTGCTACTTCCCATACAACCCCAGTGCAGCACCAGTCCCCATCAACACACTAACTCCGTTGAGTTGACTTTGGTGAGCTGGTTCTCCTAATGCGACCCCTCGGCTGCTTGTGTTCTATGAGCTTCCTCTGTCAACAATACGCATCAGACTGACTCCTCCTCGGAGAACAGTACGAGTGTTAACCTCTGACGCTGAAGGCAGTGGTGTCTCTACTGTTGTGTCAATCATTAAACAGACAGATGGCATGATGAGCACAAGAATAAAACAAACACCTTCCAAGCCATTGAAGTGAATTATATAATCTAGTTTAAATAGCTATTCTGTACTTTATTCAGTTTTTATGTTTGAATTTCCTTTAAAGTGGCAGTACTATGGTGATTGTAGGACAGAAGATGTCTGAACATCGGTTTAAATTTAACCACTTAAACGCCAACATCACTGAATGTATGAAGCCCCAGATATTAATTATTAAGGGTTAGTTCAAGTCACAACCCAACTACCAGTGTAGTAGTGATTGATTCTACAGTGAGAAAATACTATCCATCAAAGCCAAACTACCAGTGCTCCCTTGCACAAGATAAGAAAACTGTTGTTCTGGGGTGAGACAATAAGAGGCTGGGAAGGGGAGGTAAATGTCTGGGGTTGGCTGTGAAACACTTAACCCTTCGGTGGGACACAGGGGGTCTCAGGGCTTCACATCAACATTCTTCATCTGATTTAGACCACGTGACTGCAGGTTCTCCTTACAGCCAACATATCCTGGCAACCCTCACAATCACGCATGAACATATATAGTGGAGATACATCCCGCTGGCCATACCTGACATTTCAGCTGCTCTGGGAGACAGACAGACAGACAGACAGACAGGCCACTGCACATATATATTTAAATGCTTCTCTCTGTGTCTGTTTAAGCTCACGCAGAGAGAAATATTGGCCCGGTGGACCCTGGCTCAAAGTCAGGATGAAATAAAATGATCCTTCCTCGCAGTGTAATGCTTAGTCAATGCAAATACACATTCCTGCTAGAGCAAATGCAATGTGTATGCTCGCAGCAATTGCTGGCATTTTCACAAGTGACTGTGACAAGTGTGTGCGGGTAGCAGTGTGTGAACCCCAAACAACCACAGCACTGCCATTAAATATTCTATTCATGTCAGCATTCAAGCTTCTGTACTTTACTTCACAGGGTGAGGATTATTCAATGTCATATCCTAAACTTGCAGAAAACAGCTTTGCTTTCATGGAGTAAATGCTTCAGAGAGGGTTGTGCACTCTGTGTGTGTTGTTGTGAGGGATTACTGTGGGGAGTATGTGTGTGACTGCAGCCACGCTCACGTGAGGAGAGGCTCAGGGAGGCCGTTTTGATTGGACAGCGGGACATGCGCATGCTTTATCGCCAAGTAAATTAAATCTAGCCAACAGCTGACTCAAGGGGTGCTGGCTCTACTTGAGTGCCATTCATTCATCTCCACTGTAAAAACAGAGCAGTATCCTTCACGCACCGCACTGTTCACTGCAGCAGTGCCCACCACATTATGAAACATCCTACATTAAATTGATTTTACAGCCTGGCATTGTATTCCTAACTCGTGTTGTGTACACTGTGTTTTATCTGTAACTGATGGAAATGTATTTGGAATTAATTGGGCTGGTGACTTTTTGATAAATATCAGATATATTATTAATTCAGCGCTAATATGATGGAGATTCCTCCCTGTCCACAGCTGCAGTGACTACGTTAAGTTATATTGGTTTTCTGTGGAGTAAATATACATTTATTAGCATAATGGACCCCCCCTACCAATAAATCCTTCTGCAAGCAATTTCATTAGTCTGGGTTTAACAGGAGCATTTCAGAGTCCTATCGTGCTTTATATGCTGCTTTAGAGGCTTTTGCATCCTGAGAAGTTTAATATGTGGTATAACAAGATGCTAACTGTAACTAAATCAAAAGCAATCCTTCACTTTAGTGTAAAGAACAAGCTTTGAAACCCTGTATTGATTTTACTTACCATTAACCACAGCGTGCCACGGCAGATACGCTCAGTGTGTTATAGAAACTGTAACATTAGACTTCAAAATATAAAAGCCATGAAACCTCTCTGCCCAGGAGGCCACGACATCACACTGTCCATTACTCCAGCTAAAGACATTTCCCAGACTGTGTCACAGAGAATAATCAGGCCACAGTGGGAGTGTGTGTGGACAGGACTCCACCTTACCTTAGAACAGTAGAGCATCCACACCTCGTACAGTCTCTCCTTGGATGCCATGGTGCCACTGACTGGCACCCTCAGGCTGTAGTGTCCACTGAGGTCACTTCCCTGGCTGCTTCATGGTTTCAGTCAGGAGCTAAACCTCTGCTGCTGGCCTTCAGTGCTCAACATCATGACTGTCCAACTCTGGCAACTCCTTCAGTAAATGGAAAAGATGGACAGAAGCAGAAACTTTGCAAAAATTATTCCATGGCAGATGAGAGTGTCCCAGTCCAGGGGAGGGCTTGGTGCAGCTGGGCCTCTTCTTCTTCTTCTTCCTCTTCCTCTTCTTCTTCTTCTTCTACGGCTCTTCTCGGAGGGTATTCCCGGTAGTGTTTGCGCTACCTATGACAACATAGACAATTACCTCTCATGGGACGGATGCTTTGTCACGGTCAAAAGAATTGGGGAACTATTCACAGCTTGTAACACCAAAACACCTCCAGTAACGTCAGTCCTGGTGCACTTTGAGCTGCCCTGCTGGCTCCAAGCGCCCACAGACTGAGGCGACTACACGGCAAAACACACACCATTAATAACGCCTGTTTCTCTTGTGTGCTCTACAATTAAGCTACAAGAAAACTCGTTCGTCCTGTCGCAGCCGTACAGAGGTTTCGGTTTTCTTCGGCAAACACTGCTGTGACGGTTATCCCTCGACCTTACCTGACCATGCTAGCTATAAGCTAGCTGTCAAAAAAGCCTATTTCTATTTTTTTTAGCCTCCCATTCTCCTCCTCCTTCTCATGTGACACAAACGCCTCGTCCTCCCGCGCCCGCTGAGCTACAGAAGCCCCATATAAAAAAACAATAAGCGTATAAATACCTGAGAAAATGCATTAAGACCGTCGAGAAATTGAAAACCACTCACCTGTGCACGGAAAAGACCAACTGTCACTGACGGAGTTGTTGAAAATGCGTCAAGCTGCCAACAAGCAGGACGCACACAAAAATAACGGGAACATCCGGTCAAGGTGCGGTTGGAGTTATTTCAAAATAAGAGCGAAAGATTCAAAACAAAGGCACAAATGTGGCAAACATGAATTTTCTTCTTCTCTAAAGCTACACCACTCCAATACTTACGTTTGATTATAAAAAATAAATGCCGTGTTAAAGTATATTTTGTATTGCTGCGTCAATCTATGGGATCACTCCTAGAAATTTACTCAGATATGAGAAAACTCTTCTTGTAAATGTAATGATTTTATTATAAGTCACAGAGTGATGTGGTACAATAAAGATTATTGGTTTAAGGAAAATAAAAAGACAAGATACCCTGGCCTTAAGGTTTATAATGGTGTATAAAGGTGTTTGCACTAGAAAATCACGGTTTGTGGTGTAGGTTTTTTGGTTGTAGGTTTTCAATGTGCAATCAAAGGTAAAACAAGAGTACAATATATGCTCAGTGTTATGGGTTTAATACGCCACAATGAGATGGCATATTATATGGAATATCTGACCTGTTGTATTTCATTGGTTGTATTCTGTATGCACAATGTAAGACGAGCTTTTAATATGGTAGGTGAGCCGGAAACATAATGCACTGCAGCAATTGGCACAAAAATACTACCAACCAAGTGAACGTATTCGGGCTTAAAATGCAGTTTCAATGCACAATACGTGTCATTTATTATGATAAAAAAAATTAATCTCATAATATGTGGCCTGTAATATTCATCATAATTGTCGGCGTGTTTGCGACAGTCTAACCAATTTACGTTGTCGATGTGGACTACGTGGTTGCTAAGGGCCGGGCTTGGTTGCTGCGTCTGTTTGTTCTGATGTGGCATCGCCACCTAGTGGAGTCATAGAGAACTGCATTTTATTTATGTCTGTGACCAAATGTTTTATTTCAAAGGAAAAAAAGCTGATTTCAGATGTTATATGATATGAACATATAATGTTTGTAGTGTTTTAACTGAAATGTTGAGCAAAATGTCTGCTGTCCACCACAGATAAATGCTGCATCAATACCTAATTCCTTCTTAGAAGTTAGTATTTCCCTTCCTCTAATAATTATTGTCTCAGAAAACAGCTGCATGTGGCCCCTTTTAGTTAATCATACATAAATTATACCTGGATGGCAATATAAAAATATAAATCATATACTATAATGAAATATATCAACTATTATAGATCTCACATTATTATCTACCACAAGCTTTTGACTTGGAAGGAAAGTGAAATACACAGATTTGTTATATAGAGACAGGGAACGTAATGTGTGGTCATTCACATATGATATACCCCTTCTCTCGTAATTTATTCAAATATTAGTGTCAGATTGACAAAAAGTATTAAGTCCAAGAAAAGTAGCCACAGTGACATGAAGTTATGATAAGCTTAAATTAACATAACATGCCGATATTGTTTCATATAGCTACCCTTATTTCTAAAATATAATAAATGCTTGTGTCTTACTTCCTGTCACAGAATTACTTCCTGCCTCCAAACCCTAAACATGACCTGCAGAACCAATGAGTGAACAGTTAACAGAGGATGACGGTCCCCTGAATTGTTCACATGTACATTACCTTAATATATAGCTTATTCATTTTTGTCACAGTTGTTCTCATCACTTGATTTGATGCTGAATTCAATATAAAAAACCTCAGACATGTAAAATGATCCTGTGACTCTTAGATTGACGCCACCTGGAACCTGTTCAGCCAGGAGTTATATAGAGTTATCTGAGTAACTTTGACTTAATTTAGTCTTTTTACAGTCTGAGTTTGAGATTAGAGCAACTCCCACAGTCAAAGCACACACAACACTCATCTATCAGCACAAGTCTATAAAGAAACCAAGCAAGACTAACAGGAAGTTTAGAAATCAAATGTTGTATATACATATACAGTATATCATTTGGAATATGTGTATATATAAGGCTCATATAGCTACCATGTTTGATATGTACTGTGGGTCACAGTTCTCGTACACAGTACACTAAATCACAGTTACAGATAGATCACCGTATTCAGAATGCAGGTGTCAGCCAAACATAAAGGCATTGTTGGAGCGGTGGTCACTGACAATATTCTTTTGTCATCTCACTGATGGTGATCAAGGCGGGGAAGGTTTTCATCTACTGATGGTTTCTAACTCCTACGAGGAACACTATATATATATTCTATTGCTCGTGTGCTCTTTTTGCACTTTGTCTTGTTTGCTCAAGGGCAAACATGCGATAACATGTTTTAAAAGGACTATACATAAACACTATGTGCATATATGCTCAGACACACAGAAAAACTATATTTACATATTTGATTGCGGCTAGTTGTCGACTATCATTACTGACATAGATATATAAATATCTATCATGCTCTAAGTTTTGGTAACATGGTTCCCATAATTTGGGGGATTGGAGGATGTAAAAGTATAATGTTGCCATAGAGTCAATTAGTAAACTGCTACAACTTGACCATATTATTATATTTGTTTACATTTTAGAAAAATTGGCATTAAAAAGTATGCCGAATTAGCTATTAACAGCTCCTATTTGTACCGTAGCCATGAATGTAGAGATAACTGCCACCCTGAAGACAAATTAAAAACATGATGATTTTCAAGCAAGTTCTGGAGTTATGAGCTTCTTCTGTGATTTATATGCAGGTTTCTAGAGGTTTATTCACAGTGGAAATCAGAGATAATGATATCCTCAAATAGTGTAAGTGTAAATTTGTCTATTGTTTTTGTGCGTTAAGATTTGGCCGGGTTATGAGTCAGAAAGCGAAAAGAGTACATATTTTGTCACAAATTGTGCCTCACGTATCTGCCTCCATGCCACCCCCCTTCAACAACTGTTTAAAAACCTGACGCAGATGAATATATATGCACATATGTGTTGTAAATATATTTCTATGCACCTGTATTCACTATTCACAGTCTGAATACACAGTAACACTTTAAAGGAAAAATCCACCCTCACATAGTTTTACACTTTTCGATGAACTCACTAATGTATTCAGTTAATGAGGTGCTCCATTTGTCTGAATGCTATTAGGGGAGAAGAGCAGGTACAATACTCACCCATCAATGGAAATATGAAAAGTACACTGTGAACAACTGTGGCACAACTAGCTGTTTTTAACAATGAAGTATTTCTGGGTGGACTTTTCCTTTAACTCATAGTTGCCTTTCACCTCAGAGGAAGGGCCTGATTATTAGTCAACTCATTCGTCTTTCGTTCTGTGACTCGTCAACAGTCCATTATTATTATGGATCCTTACTTCATGATCAGAGCAGCTTTTTTGATCCAGCACTTTCACAGCCACATCACTAACCCACGACCCAAACATGCATCAGACAAACATATTTAAAAAAAACAAACTACAAAACTACTTAAAAAAGGCTCAGAGAGTCGGGTTAATAATAAAAAATAAAAGCACAGTAGAATTTGGCCTCATTGCTTCGCTTTGATTGTCTTGTGTTTGGCTTGCTAGTCAGGATTTGGAGATTTGGGGACGGAGAATCAGGGTTAGGAGAAGTCCCACACAGCTTCAGCCGTGTCGGTGGGGGCTGACGGCGGAGCATGGCAGGACGGGCCTGGGGGGCATGATACTGGAGGGTCCTCGGGGCTGGTGAGGGGCACTGCTGGGTACATGAGGCTGAGGAAGGAGTCTCTGGTGTGCCTCTTCACCTGTCACAGAACAACACAACTTCATTTCCCAAGATTGTCTGGAATCTTTGTCACAGCATGTCACCAGGTGAGATGTGGTTTTCAGGTGTTCACCTCTTGTTCTTTTGTTAAATTAATTGTTTATTCCATTTGTTATAATAAATGGTACAGCAAGTCTACCTGCTTGAAGAAGGCGTGAGTCAACAGTGCAGATGCTGATGGTCTGTGGAAGACAAAAACAAGATAAACACACCGTCATTTGCATTAAGATCTATATGTTTCCACTATATATGACTGCGCTCCTATCAGTTTCATAATCGAATGAAGCTGACTGGTCCTTTAATGTAACCACCTGCGCTCAGGCTGCTGCTGCAGACACAGCTGGACCAGGTTGTGCAGGGTGGCCGAGTGGTTTTTGGGTCCGGGGCTCTGAGGTCGGTCGGCAGGGGGAGCGGTGGCGCTGTGCGTCAGGCTTCCGGTGGCCACGCTCTCCCCGATGCCCGAGTCAACTCCGGACCGCGACACCTTCAGCCCCCCCAGCTCGCCCAGCGGGAAGGGAGCCACGTCCAGCAGGCAGCAGTGGGAGCCACGCAGCTTCTGAAGCAGCATCTGAACGGGAGGAATCAAATACTGATGCTAACACTTTTGTGATTTAGGTGAACAGAGCCTTTAATGCTAAAGACACACATACATGTCCCTGATAAGCAGTTTGAGTGCAAGTATTTTAATTACCTGAGTGGGGGGCATGTCCTGGAAAGGCACCCTGCCGCTGACCAGCTCACAGGCCACAATACCTAAACTGTAGATATCTGACTTGACTCCGTACCCGTGCAGGTCCTACTGAGGACAACGCCATGGGTCAGGAGAGACAGGACTCAACAGAGCAAGGCTAGAAAAAACTGACTGCACTATTGTTATACTCATTCAGGAGTATTTGTGTTCATCTCGTGAGTCCTGACCTGTCGCAGCAGCTCGGGGCTCAGCCAGGGCAGCAGGGCGGGGCTGTGGTGGGGCATGTCGAACACGGCCCTCATCCTCTTCCCCTCACGCATCATACTGTAAACACTGTGGAGCCCTGAGAGGTAGACACGCCCCTCCCCTGACAGCAGGATATGACTGGCCTTCACCCCCCTGACAGCAGAGCAATATGTGGACAGACAGTAAGATAGAAATATTTGCATCTTTTTTTCCTCCTTGTGATAGAGGTGTATCTTATAGCGTCTCCCACTGACCGGTGAACGTAGCCCATCCGGTGCAGGTATTCCAATGCTTTCAGGACACCGTACAGCAGGTACGCTATCAGGGATTCACTCATTCCATCCGGGAAATAAGTCCTTAGTAAGGTGTCTGCAGAGCCTACGAGGAGAGGGAGAAAAAAAGGGGGGAAAGGCTGAGCAGGTAGTTCTAATGGAAAATCAGCAGTGATTTATCTGAATTTTAAGAGCACAATCATTTTGACAAAGAAACAAAAGAGGAAACTGAGGTGTGGCAGCGGCTGACCGTAGGCCATGAGGGGTGTGAGGACCCATAACTGGCAGCAAGAGTTGAACACCAGGCGAGAAGTCAGCAGGTTGGGGTGACGGAACAACCTTGACAGCAGAACCTCGTTCTGGGGTTTGAGACATAATAGAACACAAACAACCGTGGATGGAAAGCAGCTGGTAGTTGATTGTGGGTTTACAGGCTTTGAAGAGAAATATACTAAGAAAATGTGTCTTTTAAATAGATGTTTGCCTCACCATGAGCTGCAGCAGCTCCTCCTCGGTGCACTCGTCCAGGTTGGTCTGTTTGACGGCCACCAGCTGGCCGGTAGGGATGTGGCGTGCCATGTTCACCTGGCTCAGGTTATTGAAGCCCCGCCCTGTGACACAGTGAAACCATATTGCATTTACAGTTGTCTTGAAAGATCTGGACGGGAAATTAGGTGCAATTTAAACTCGTTGAAAGCGTCTCTGTAATGCGTGTAATGCGTCTGCTGCTGTAATGGTCTGACTCAGTGTTGCGGCGCTCTCACCCAGTTCGGACAGAAGCTGGTAGTGGGCTGGCTCGGCTGACAGCCCTGTGATGTCATCTCCACCTGCTGGCCCTTGCAGAGTGTACTCAGATCCGTCGCAGCTCTGCAGGAACAAACACACACATATAATCTGCATTTACCTCAAATGCAGAGCAGAAGTAACTCAGCAAGGTAACTCAGCAAATAGTGTCATGTTAAAACCAGATGATGGCGCAAGAGGAAAAGTTAAGAGATCAGAGTTATTAGGATTTGTCTGAACAACATTTAATGCCAATACGGCAATAATTCATGAAATATTTCAGTATAGACCAAAGTGGTGAAACGACAAACTATGAATACAATGCGTCAACAATTATTGCAATACCGATATCAACTGCAATCCCCTATAACATAATCACAATTAGATTGTGTTGTTCAGCCCGACCCCCAACTTCCACCTGCCTGCTCCCTGTAACTGATATAAACAAGAGGGTCACATTCTCAGAGTACAGAGAAGTCAGCTAATCCATTACAGGAGATGTCCAACAGAAAGATTTAGTGACGAGCCAGCATGCAGAATATTGGACAAATATTCAGTATGCTTGTTGCTGTTTGGGCCACCATCACTGAGCAGCTGAACTTGTGAGTTGCCAGGGTGGGGGTGGATTAGGCTTCAACAACAACAACAACAAAAGTAGATTACTATTATTAACAACAATCATATAGAGCCTTTTCAGTTCCAATGCTGTGCTGTGGTCCTGAAAATATGTCACTTACTGTCCCTTTAGTAATGCATCTTACACAACAACCTATTTTGCGGTGGTGAGGTAATGTGTGAGGGGACGGTCTCTGCCAAAGGAGGGGGGGGGGGGACAGGTTTCTGGAACACAGTCATGTCTGATTCACTTTCAGCGTCAGCAGACAGCTGAAGGGGTTTCTGATGCAGCTTTGCTTAAAACACACCGGCTGAGTGTGTTTTATGGGTTTTCACCACGCTGTCCCAGCATCAGGTGACCTTACACACTGGCAGTACATTTAATCAGTTAATAATGATGACTAAATGTTGAGCACTGCATTAAGACAGATTATTGTTATAGCAGAATAGCATAAACAGGCAAACTTTCTGCTGAGGTAAAAATATAACGTGGAATATTAGCTATGCTTTAAAGGGTCATTCCACTTCTTTTACACGTGGAGATCAGTTTACTTGTCACATTAAGTGCTATTCAGCCAGCTGTATAATGTCTCCCATGGCTCTGGAGGAGCTTTGTCAAGTCTGAGAAAATAACCCCCTGATGATGTCATAGTGATGTCATCAGGGTTATGCTGACTTGGGCGTGAGGCAGACTGATAACAAAAAGCCTGTGTTAGACACTGGGAATAAAAAAGACATGGGCATTCACCAGCCATAAATAGTCTAATGAAAAAAAAATTTTGAATTGCATTATGGGAATTGTAATATCCAATGTTTTTGGAGGTTGACTCATACTAGAGACTTCAAATCGCCACCTCTGTCACACCAATTTCAACTGCTCTTGTTTTTATCTCTCTCATGGGATTCCTCAAAAGTTAAGAAATGTAAAAGAGATGGAGTACCCCTTTAAGCATCATCAACAGATTTGACAGCTGCAATGTTATCCCAACAGTTTCTGTCTTTCACAACTTAAAGGCAAGAGTCAAGCAGCTCCAGACAGATGAGAAATGAACAGTGATGAGATGATGGAAGAGCATCAGTGTGACCCTGTCTCCATGCTGACAGCGTCTTGGCTACTGACCAGGAACTGGTGGCTGGTGTCCTCATAGCACTCCTCTATGTCCAAGGGCTGGACCTGAGCGTGGGAGATGCAGGAACAGTCCTGGTGAAGGGGGGGGAGGAGCACAGGTGAGACATGCCCCACAGGACAGGGAGGGGAGGAGTGGAGAAAAGACAAGGAGCTTGGAAGTGGAGAGCGATACACCACCTCGAGGGGGAGGCTGGGAGGGTCAGAGATGAGTGAAGGGAAGCGAGCATTTGGGAATGTGGGCTGTGAAGGCACTTCATGGGGCATTTAATCGAAAGTGGAGAGAGTATTAGAGTGATGATAACAGGCAGCAAAGGGGCCGCTGGCTGACTGATGTGTCCCAACAGAGCAAGATAGAGCTGCATGCATACTAGATGTGCCTGCTTTATGAGAGGGACGTGCAGATAGACTATATTGAAATCTGATATTTTATAGCACATAATATGTATGTAATGCAGGATATTTGACAGACCATATTCCCCATTTGATCACCTCGAAACATCAAGTGTAAAAATAATATATTGATATCATATAATATTATTTTCATACCCTTAAAAGACTTTGCCATATTCCACCAGAGGCATCAGCATGAGCCAGCCGATTCGTGACTACACATCCACTAGGTCACATTTCGGCGACACGCACGGAGGCACAAAGCAAAACCCATGCAGCATGATGCTCTTACCAAGAAAGACATGGAGTCCTTTTGGCGATGGGACAATCACAGGCTTTGGCATTCATCCGCTCACAGGCCGCAGGAGACCGACCGCGATGGAGGGAGATGGCGGTGTAATATGAGACAAACGGCGAATCCCCCACTAGACTAGAAAGCAGCAGCCAGCATCCATCCAACTTCAGCCATTCATCCATCCGTCTGCGCTTCACCTGGCAGGATCAGCTGATCTACAGATCTGAGGGAACGATAGGAAACTCACTGTCCATGCGATAGAGGGATATTGTGAATGAAATTGTGAATAGTATTAGAGCCACACATCCCCGATGAGCAGTTGATGTATTTTTTCCCTCTGTTGACTTGGTTTATGCTGCATTGCACAGAGGTTATGTTAGTGGTGCACTAAAGCAAAATGTGTGCATTACAATCCTAACTTCATCAGTTTGCTAAACAATAATCAAATTCAGTTGCACTTCAAGGTTAGATTTACTGCAGCAATTTTCGCTTAATCACAGCAGGATTATAATTAAAATCGACGGCTAATAGTATTACAAGGGCACACATATTAGCTTATTTCGGTTCAAATGATTGTCTCACGCGTTCATTTTTAACTCTGAAGTAAGGAAAGGCGACACAAAAACAATAATACGCATCCTGTAGGTCTCCTAATTCGGTAGCTCGGCTTACAAATGTAAATATGTGGGCACAGCATTGCGCTGACGTTATCTCAGTTGAATAAAGGGTGTTGTGTTTGCTGAATGTATCTGAAGTTCCCTGTGATTAAAAGAAGCTGCTCACCTTCTCCTCTCGACAGGCGCTTCGACGTAAACAAGTTAAAAATACAAAGGAGAGCCTGGTATCCTACACGACACTGTGTCTATAAAGTTCATATTCTTTCATTCTCTGTCCAAATTACAAGAGCTGTTCAAAAAGTCACCAGTTGACTCCCAATATCGACGCCCATAACACCGCGAAGCGATAATGTAGTCCTTTGACAGGACTTTTAATTTGACAGAGATAATTGGCGCATGATAAATACGTCACCGCGCTCACCGTCGCTGGTTCATGACGCAGAAGCTGCCCTCTCCTTCCCGTCTTCTCTATTGTTTGAGGTTTTGGTTGAAGGGATTGACAGACCGCTGGATCTGCCCATGCTGTGGAATAACAGTGAAATAGGGTAGGTTTTTATGATTGTCAGACATCTTTTATACCTTTAACGCTGTGATGCGACTTGTTGCCAGTTTGAACTCGCGATCGCATTGTTAGCCAATGAAAAAATGTTAGCTAACATTTACCGTTGCCATAGCTGGCCTGCTACACATTTGCATATACTGGTTAGCTAACATTACAAAATGAAATATCATCAGTGGCTCGCGTTTGCCTTCATATAACAAAGTGTCAAGTATGTAAACATGTACCATACATGTCAGTTAATAAACAGTTGAACATGAAGCGTAACATTGTCGTTACCCGTGTTTGCGAATTGCCATATTCAACAAGAATTTATAAAATCCTGATCCAAATATCCTGATCATAACCAAAATATATTTTACATTCAAACATGGATCTTCTGGTAAGATCGGCACGTAGACGATCCTTAAGGTGATAACAGTACAACCCAGGTTTATGGTTTTACCACAGCCTACCAAGGTGGGAGATTACTGAGGCAGTTTCACACCAACAGTTTCTGTAATTGAAAATGTTTTCACAAATAGCAGGGTTTTCATATATTAAAATCATGCCGAATGGCAGGTCAGCTCCCAATGATTAATGATTAATTGAAAGTGTTAAACTCATGTTTAGCTCGTCTGTATGTTTACTGGTCAGTGAAGCGCCTTAAAGTAACAGGTTTTTCAAATGGGAGTTTGGAGGAAGGCACATATGTAGATTAATTATTCAGATCAAATAGATTAGATGAGTATTCCATGTAGGTGGAAGTTGCATTAAACTGCACTGTTTTGTCCTTTATAATATGATAAGACCTGCCATGGAATGTCTGCTCATGTTCCAGTCAGAGGTTTCTGGTTATGCAGTTAAAGTGCCCCGTCCAGTTAGTGTCACATGCTGCTTCCAATGTCCTGTTTTTTTTACATAAGCCCTCAGGCCCTGTCCAGTTTGTCAGATCTAAGATGCACTGGGGGCAGATGCTGTGATACAGCACGAATGGAGACAGTGAAGCAAGGGAAATAAGAAACCACTGAAAACAAATCAAGGTCAAGAAGGATATCTTTCCACTGTTGGCTTAAAGTTCAGGTTAGAGTTTCAGGTGTGGAGGGAAAATAACTTCTTGAGGTTTCTAGTGTTGCATAAATTGTTTTGCCTTCCTTATTCCTGAGTACGGTATTCACATACTGACATTTCTTTCGCTGCACTCGTTGTAGGTCAGTGTGGATAAGAGCATCAGCTGAATGCTGAGATTAGAGATGGAGGGAGATGAAGTCTGTGAAAAGCTGATGTAAGCAGCCAGTCTCTGTGGGACAGCTGTGACGGACTAGTGCTGGATAGAACGCCGCTGTGTTGTCTGTGTTTCACAGAGTCACTGTCTGGGTTGCCGCACTGACATTTTACACCTTTTACAATGTGCAACAATCTGCCAACATTAAGTGGCTGTTTTTAGATTGTAGCCAGAATTTCCCACAAGTCTTTTCAGGCCAAAGGAAATTGCCTGTGTGTGCAGTCAATAAAATGTAGACCTCACATCTTCATTTAATTTCTGTTAGCTAGCATTTCTCACTTTGTTTTTTCTTTGTCACTTTGTGCTTTATCACAGCGTCTGCCCTCTTCGTCAGGAAGTTAAAGGGGCCGTGGGGCTGCAAGAGCATCCCTCACTATGTAATTTCTAATATTTGAGCTCAGTCAGTTTGAATCAGAAGCCCCGGCTGTATCACAAACAAGAGGCTGTCTGGCCTGACAGTGTTAGTCATGAGATGACTCACAGGCACTCGGTCAAGATTGCTGTTGGCATTCGCAAATCAGGGAGAAGAAGAAGCATCTGAACTCTGTTGCTATGATGAATTTGAACTTAATGGATGCAGCACTGCTCATACTGATGTCAAGAGTTGGTAAAGATAATTAATAAATGCAATATTTTATGCATAGAATTACTCCTAATGTAAATGTTAATATTATAATTCCATTATCAGCCTTGTTTAAAGTACCAGCACCACTCCCCTTAAAATGATACTTATGCCGATAGAATCCTTCACTTGATACCTTGTTTCCATGTTTGATGAGGTGCTTTGTCATGTTACTCGCATTCCCAGTTTTCCTTTACATAATTCTTCTGCATTTTATGCATTTATTTTTATAAAATGCCAAAGCTTGCAGCATAGCCATTGGTGGCATCTTTCCACGCTGACATACACCGAGCTCGACCTCACCACCACACACTGTGTGGACATGCCAATGACCCAATTACACACTGCATTAAATGGAAGAATGCTTGCAGTGATTGGCTGAAAGCGGTCTGTGTACAAAAAGGATGAATTACAGGACTGTAGTGTCTTCTACTATTACTACTTGTAATAACCCAGTACTTGTTGGTACTAGGTTATTTTGGTCAGCCCTAGTCAACACCAGTGTCATTAATAAGCCAGTACAGTATATCTGCCAGGCCTGTAATGGTAAACTGCACATTTAGGATGTAGTGTTGCATGCCTCACAGTAATCTTCTTTTATGGAGCAAACCGCTTCAGCGTTACGTAAGCAGAGGATGAATGTTGCCCAAGGACTACTGATACACACACGCACACACACACCCTCACACTGATGTGCATGTAGTATGTCTGCACGCAGAGGCCAAGCAGTAAGGCCAGTGAGGCAGATGGTAGGATGTATGACCATGCACACTATCCTCTTAGTGAAGCAGAAATTCATGGCGTTGTCCTATAAACCTCCAGTAACACAGCAGCACAATAACACACATCCTCTCTTTCATTTTCTCAACTCTCTACTGGGAGCTCAGCCCTTTAAGAGAGTGCATCCTGCTTCTCATTCCTCCAGAGATAGGCAACAGGATGTGGGAGGGATTAGTCTCACCCGTCGGCCCTCTATTAGAACAATATGTGGCACATAAGAAGGAAACGAAAATACATTAGAGTAACAGCAGCTGGCATGCTTTGTGTAAATCTGAATATTTCTTTTCGTGAATGCTTAATGAGGGACTTTGTATCCAACTAAAAACACCTGACTGATGTAGCTTGAATAGTTCGAAGGGCACATAAGATCTGTCAGATCCAAAGGAAGATGCCAGACATTCACAGCAAGCACTGCGGGAGCAATGTTGTTTCATTTGACTTTAAATGTCATCAACCAGGAAGGAAAGCGAACGGAGGGAAATGATGAATGTTGTCAGCAGCCCGGAGTCAGAGATGCTCCATGTACGCACACACGGATGATCAGCAACACAATAACTCCACCCCCAACTGATTTTAGGAACTGATTTTGGCGAAGTTATTATACTTCACTGGCTCTAATTTGGCTTGTAAACTTGAGCAAAGGCAGTGTTAACTAAAACACCCTTCTCTCCTCAGGTAAAGGTGTGTGGACACCACCCATCAGTGCGGAAACAGAATGTGATGTCACAGCGGCTGCGGTTTTCTGTCCAGCTTTGTGTTTGGGAGTGGGGGACCCCCTCCTGCTCCACGGACAGGACATGTTTGAAGCCAAACCGCGGGCGGTGGAGAAGAAAGAGTCGAGCACTGAGACAGGTAGTGTGTTTAGGCTGTGCACAGCTGTGTCATGTACCAAAATGGATGTTAATGCTACAGTACTTTCTCCTTCTCATAGGATGCAGTAATGGCAAGTGCGAGCGTACACTGCCAATGTCATGCTGCCTCGGAGTACAGTATGCTCCGTCTTTGGGCTCGATGCTATAGTTAGTCCCATCTGTCCCAGTAAACCACATATTTACTCAAGTGGAAGGACATTGGCTTATACAGTGCCTGAGCTAAGAATACACACACACACACACATTCAAATGCTTCATCAGCCCACAATCGCTCTCAAAACACATTCACTGCTGCACTGCTTCGACAAAATAAAAGCATCCCTGATCATTCATTTTTTACTTGATATTTTCATCGTGATGCTCGATAACACGATAAAGCCTCGACCTGTTTTTAATAGAATGTGTCGGCAGTGTTATAGCTGGTTACGGCCTCCATCAGCTGAATAATCACAGTGATAAACACTGCTACTATGAATGATATCAGCCAGTCAATAAACTGGTTGATCAAATTAACTTAATTATTCTAAAAACACTTTATCAAGTAAACTTTTTTCACTTTTCAGCCTCATAATGATTTGTTTATGATTTTTCAGACAAAATAATACATCATGTTGGGCATTAATGATCATGTTGGAGATTTGACAGTTGAGACCATATCTTTAAAAGCGATCATTAGATGCTGGATTATATTTTGTGTGTGCTCTAACCCCCAGATGAGGGGCTGGGCAGCAGCGGAAAGAACTACGGCTCTGGCTCGCTGGGCTCAGGTTCGGCCGGCTCGGTCTACCTGTCAGACAGCCAGGACTGGGCCATCTCTCCAAGCTGCTCTCCAGACGAGGGCCCCGGCCAGCACAACGCCATCTCCCCCATGCTGGCCGAGGAGACGTTCCGCTACATGAGTAAGTGTGTGTGTGTTCAGCGTGGTACAGACAAATCTTTGCTTTTGCTTTTCTGTTTATGTGTCTCTCTGCCTACTTTTATTTTGATGGGTCAAGCCTGAGGCAACGTCTTTGAGCAGATGGTGTGTTTGTGGGACACGTGAGGGATGCATTTTATACCGCGCACATCCTCTTCAATTAAAATCACAGGGATTTACTGTGGATATTGTTTGGCACAGGGTTGTTATTGTGTCTGTTTGTCTTTGCTTGTGTGTACCAGGCCGCTCTGACTCTGTGTGTGTGTGTGTGTGTGTGTGAGAGCGAGCGAGAGAGAGAGAGAGAGAGAGACAGTGAGCAAGAGGAATCCAGTGATCCAGCCAGAGTCAAGTGTAGTTGAGTGCAAAGCCAAGCCACAGTCACGGGACACAGAGTGATGAGGGGGGAGGTGGGTTGAGCGGGAGGGGGGGGGGGTGCAGAGTGGAGTGATAGAGGATGCAGACGGGACAGTGGAGAGATGAGTCGAGCCATGCCGGTTTTAAACATCCACAATGAGGAGGTTTACGATAACTTCGCCATGGAAGGTGAGCGGCGGCGTTGGCGTTCGTTTGTGTGTGAGACAGAGAGAGACGTGAGCCGACGTTACTGCAGAAGCAGCTTCGGTAATGTCTGCAAGGTCAGGCCGAACGTGACAACGAGGAGGAGGAGGAGGAGGAGGAGGAGGAGGAGGAGGAGGAGGAGCAGCAGGGGGAGAAAGTGTGCATAAACTGTACTGTATGTATACAGCCATCTTTGTGAGAACCAGCTTGAGTTTTAGACCATGTAAAGTTAGAGTTGGGGTTACGCATTTAGTTGTGATGGGTAAGACTAGGGTAGGGGCTGGGAAATCTGTTATAATGAGGATTCTCAACAAGTATAGAAGTACAAGGTTGTGTATGTACATAAAAGCCGCGAGAGACAGGAAGTCTGAATGAATGCTCGTGTGTTTACATTCGAACAAGTTGCGGCATGCGGGAACAGCCGGATAGACGTGACTTCCTCTCCGCGTTTTTCTCACACATGCACAGTATGCAACACACATTTCCTCTCGACCTCTTTGACCTGACCTGAGCACATACAGAAGAACAGAACAGAAGATGGCAGCACAGTGGCTGCAGAACGCTTTTGTTTACATGATCTTGTATGTGATGTGTGTTTTAGGTTGTATGTGCATGTGCTTGTTAACTGCACATGTGAGACGAGGGGTACAGTAGGGGAGTCTCGGTTTCATATTCCTCCTCGGTGAAAACATTTGCTCCACTTCTGCAGTGTTAAATCAGACGCGGCCTATTAATAGTGCCTGATGCACTCGCAGAAGCGCGGCATGTTAATATGCCCCCTGGTTGTCCTAAAGCACCCATATGTATGTGCAGACAATGTGTTAGACAATGCTGACAATGTTTAAATAAATAGCTTAAATATTTGAATACAAGCATCTCCTGTATCAAGTGCCCCATTTTTGTGTCATGTTGTGAAATTGGATGAGGGAGCTGTCTGACTCAGACTTGGCCAAAATGCTGTTTGAACAGCAGAAACCTTAGACTCTTACAACTCTGTTTAAATGCACATGCAAAGCGTTTTGGAGTTGTAATGCAGTGAATCCTTTTTATATTTCATTGTTCAAGAAGTATAAAATACATTTAGAAATATTTGCAAATATCACTGTATTTCAATCAAATTATGTCTCATGGGAGTTAAATAATGTCCCCTATTGTTCAGTGAAAGTAGTCACTGGTTTGTGATCTAATTGTATTCTATATAATGAGCATGTAGTTTTGTTACAGTAAAGAAATGAGTCAGGCAACTCCTAATGCTTTCTCGCCTTAGAAACTCACACCTGAAATGTGTGGATCCAACCTCACACACACATCGGCAACACAGGTGGAAGGTCTATGGACATCAGCTACATCAGAGTATAACACAAAAACATTATTGAAATTGATAGCAATGCTTGTCTCTGTCTCTGTCTCTGTGCAATGTGTGGATCAGACTGGACCTTCCTCTCTAATGTGTCAAACGAACAAAGTGCCAAAGGTCCCACCCAAGCATGAGCCAAAAGGGCCGTTGTGTTTCTTAGCAAGTCACCCATTGACCGTTGCCCTCTGTGTGAGTTTGCAAAGAGTCCATGAAGCAGTATCAAACTGAAAGTGATCATTTTACATCTCACTGAACTTTGCAGTGAAGCAGTTTATTGTGGCCATAGTTCAGTCTCTGTCTCTCTACAAGTGAAAACAAGCCACATTAATGTATCACTGTGTGTGTGTGCAGTGTGTGACTGCGTTTGGAGTCATATCAAGTTTGGTAGATCATGGTCGAACTGGACCACGGACATAGTTTATACACACTCTTCCCAGCAGGTTAAGGGATATGTGTGTGTGAGACAAGCACATTTGGCATCAGATGTACAGTAACATGAGAGATCATATGCATTGTGTATGCGCAGTCTCTGTCTTCCTGTGTGGAACAAAGATAGCTCTGTTGGGCAGAGGTTATTTTTATCTGTCTCATGTTGGAGGGGTGTGCAGTGTCCAGATCCAGAGGTCACCGTGGGCCTCAGATTACTGGACGACAGCTCTTATCCATTTGAGCAGCTGCTTCACTCTCTAGCACTGCTTAGTGCATTTAATTCCTGCTGAAATGTAGATTGTTTCATCACACTAAATGTACGAAAGAGCTTAGAGGAGAGATAAATGGAGCTACAAAGATGTGCAGCATTGTATAATGACAGATAAACCAGTCATCAGTGTGTGAATATTAAAAATATTGGGGTTTTTTTAGCCGAATAGAGCTACATTTGGTCACAGAGTCTGGAGTCTGTCCTCAGTCTGTTAGTAAAAGGCGATGTTTCAATGATTAGAGTTACCACTTTTCTTTAAACAGGTGGAAGGGGGAGCGGTGCAGCGCTGGTGACACCCACTCAGGTGCTAAAAGCGGACCAAACTAATTGATGTGTAGATTCTCTGACTCTCAACAAACTAATGTTTCTATTTGAAGTTGATTTATTGAAGCTTCAGCTTTCATCCTCAGCCCGTCACTTTTCTCTATGTCTTGCCTCTCTTTGCTGCTCCTTTCCTTCTTTCTCTTGGTCCCATTCATCTTAAAACAAGCTGGTTGCTTGTTCATCTTTTGAATTCTCCCTTCTTTTCTCTCTCCTTTTTCTCACTAGCGTATCTTGCTTTGGAGCCCTCTTCTTATTCCCACCCCCGCTCTCAGAGCCTCTCCAAAGGTATCCTTCTCTCTCTATCTGCCTGTTCTGCTCTGCGACTTCTTCATTTAGCTCCAGTGTAACAGAGGGGGGCTTCAGTCCACAATGTGGCTCAGACAGTTGCACTTAAACTTGGATCTGGAACCACTCCATAGCCACAGATCTGGAGCCCCTCTCTGCTTTTTGCATGTAGATGACATCAGACAAGTGATTTGTGTAGCAATTGTCTAGACAGCTTGTAGTACTGTAGCACTGTATAGTGTGTGTGCAGCCTGTTTATGTCTCTATAGAGCTACTGTGGCTTCATTATTCAGACCACTAGCAACCACATTGCCATGTTGTGGAGCTGTATCATTAAATGCCATCTGTGGTGTTTCACCAGTATGCCTGACACATTTTAACCACTCTAGTTCATGATTGGCTGCTGATGCCAGCATGCAGAGATGGTACAATGCAGCTACAGTAAATACGCAGATTTTGTGGCTGCTCACGTTGCTTGTGGTCATAACATTTTATTAGGCAGTAAATTAAGGTGGCATGCTACAGAGTCCACCAGTTTGGAATATTTTTACTGTTTTTTGTGGACTTCACTGAATGCACATTTGCATGCACATGCTACAATGTGCAGAATAGATTGCATGTGTGTGTGTTTGCTCGTGTGTCTTCTAAAAGTAACATTTTCATCTCGTCAGTCCTCAGTGCTGATCGTGTGGAGCAGATGACAAAAACTTACAATGACATGGAAGTGGTCACACACCTTTTGGCAGAGGTAGGTGTCCCCTTACTTGCAACAATTTGTTTTCGATGAATAAGAAGCTTCTAATCAGCTGATTGACACTGGCTGCTCTACTCTCATTGGACAGCGGGACAGAGACTTGGAGCTGGCAGCTCGGATCGGTCAGTCACTGCTGCAGAGGAACCACCTGCTGCAGGAACGCAACGAGGCAGTAGAGGAGCAGCTGGCACAGGCCCTTGACCAGGTAGCTTACGTTTGGTAGTTCTGGTGTTAGGAGGTTAGGAAGATGACACAATGATCATTCAACTCAAACTATCTGCATCGGACAGGTTAATCAGCTGCAGCATGAGCTCAGTAAGAAGGACGAGTTGCTGCGGATGGTGGCCAGCGCCTCGGAGGAGAGCGAGACTGACTCCAGCGTGTCCACGCCGCTGCGGCAGCCTCAGCCACCAGGCGCAACCACCGCTGCCGCAGCACTAAGCCAGCTGGAGTCTCTGCAGAGCAAACTGCAAGAGCTGGAGGAGGAGAACCTCACTCTGAGGTCTGAGGTACGAGGTGTACACAGCAAAGACAAGGTTATAGTGGAGACAGTGGAGCAGAAAATAACAGGAAGTGAAATGGACATGTGGACCCACACTTTAAGAAGTTAGTATAATTACCGATGCCAATTACCAGTATGATGTTGGAAGTGCTGACTGGTTCCTCTTAACATCTCCATTCCAGGCATGTCAACTGAAGAGAGACACCATCACCTACGAAGAGAAGGAGCAGCAGCTGGTGAATGACTGTGTGAAGGAGCTCCGTGAGTGAGATGCACATGTGCACACTGTTACACTCAAAAGACACAGTCCGATGTCTGGAAAGCTCATTTTAACTTTGGTCTGCGTGTGTTTTTGTTTGTGTGTTGCGACTCTAGGTGAGTCCAACAGCCAGATGGTGTCTCTGACAGATGAACTGTCTCAGAAGAACGAGGAGCTGCTCAGACACCAGGAGGAAATCGCTCAGTTGCTTTCCCAGATAGTTGAGCTGCAACACAGAGTGAAGGAGGTGGGAAGACTAAAGTACTGATACAGATTATGTCCTGTACAGACCAGAGGTGTGGACTTGAGTCACATGACAAAGAAAATGTAAATTTACACTGTTACTCTGTTTAAAGACTTAAAATAACATTAAATTTGAAGGGTGAAGGTTGCTTAATGATTTGTTTAGGACTCAAAATACTGAGTTAGTAATTGGACTTGACTTGGGATACAGATACCATTTGCAAATGGAGGTTTGGGCACACATCATTATCACTGGTCAAGTCAAACAGTGAATTTTTTTAATAGCAGATATCAAATTTCATGACAGCTGGACCATGTATCATGGTTAAACTGCATGTGTGGACAGTTTGTAGTATAAGAGTGTGTAGTGTGTGCCTGTCTTTAAATGTTTACAGTATGTTGTGTGTTGTTTCAATGCAGCTGGCTCTGGAGAAGGAGGAGCTGAGGATCCACCTGCAGCATTCTAAAGAGGCTCAGAGACAACTCACAGCAGAGGTCCAATCTCACACACACAAACACACACACACACTGATTTCATTTAAACTGGTCGCAGATTAAACTAAATCTCAGATGTTTAGGTTTGTCACTTTAACACACATGATGCTGCATACAGAGACAACGTCATTTAAATAACTGCTTTGTGTGTGTGCTGCAGCTGAACGAGCTAGCGGAGAGGAATGCGGAGTGTGTAGAGATGCTCCATGAGTCCCAGGAGGAGATCAAAGAGCTTCGCAGTAAAAACACTCCCTCTGCTGGGATGCGAAGGCACCTTTCCTACGGCCTCTACCCCATGGTGAGAGAGACACACTGAACTTTATGTAGCAGCACGGAGACGAACGTGCTGAGACACAAAGCCACAACACAGTTCGTTAAATGTCAGTACCAAATGCACCAAAAACATAAATCGAATGCAAAACATCAAGAGCTATGAGCCTGTCGATACAGTATACAGTGGGGCAAAAAAGTATTTAGTCAGCCACCAATTGAGATGATGAGAAAGATGAGAAAGGCCTAATTTTCACCATAGGTACACTTTAACTATGAGAGACAGAATGAGAAAAAAAAAAATCCAGAAAATCACATTGTCTGATTTTTAAAGAATTTATTTGCAAATTATGGTGGAAAATAAGTATTTGGTCAATAACAAAAGTTCATCTCAGTACTTTGTTATATACCCTTTGTTGGCAATGACAGAGGTCAAACGTTTTCTGTAAGTCTTCACAAGGTTTTCACACACTGTTGCTGGTATTTTGGCCCATTCCTCCATGCAGGTCTCCTCTAGAGCAGTGATGTTTTGGGGCTTTCTCCTCCAAACACGACAAGTTGAGTTTTTACCAAAAAGTTCTATTTTGGTTTCATCTGACCATATGACGTTCTCCCAATCCTCTTCTGGATCATCCAAATGCTCTCTAGCAAACTTCAGACGGGCCTGGACATGTACTGGCTTAAGCAGGGGGACACGTCTGGCACTGCAGGATTTGAGTCCCTGGCGGCGTAGTGTGTTACCGATGGTAGCCTTTGTTACTTTGGTCACAGCTCTCTGCAGGTCATTCACTAGGTCCCCCCGTGTGGTTCTGGGATTTTTGCTCACCGTTCTTGTGATCATTTTGACCCCACGGGGTGAGATCTTGCGTGGAGCCCCAGATCGAGGGAGATTATCAGTGGTCTTATATGTCTTCCATTTTCTAATAATTGCTCCCACAGTTGATTTCTTCACACCAAGCTGCTTACCTATTGCAGATTCAGTCTTCCCAGTCTGGTGCAGGTCTACAATTTTGTTTCTGGTGTCCTTTGACAGCTCTTTGGTCTTGGCCATAGTGGAGTTTGGAGTGTGACTGTTTGAGGTTGTGGACAGGTGTCTTTTATACAGGTAACGAGTGGAGGACAGAGGAGCCTCTTAAAGAAGAAGTTACAGGTCTGTGAGAGCCAGAAATCTTGCTTGTTTGTAGGAGACCAAATATTTATTTTACCGAGGAATTTACCAATTAATTCATTAAAAATCCTACAATGTGATTTCCTGGATTCTTTCCCTCCATTCTGTCTCTCATAGTTGAAGTGTACCTATGATGAAAATTACAGGCCTCTCTCATCTTTTTAAGTGGGAGAACTTGCACAATTGGTGGCTGACTAAATACTTTTTTGCCCCAATGTACGTGAATTTACTGACAGATTTAAATTTTTTTCAAGGTACCCTTGAGGTTTTGAACACTAATAGCACAGTGGGTCCCCATTTTTTTTGTAACAAAACTCCAAAGGGCATCTTTTTCTCAATTTTGTGTGTGTGCAGGACTCTCTGGCAGCAGAGATCGAGGGCACCATGAGGAGAGAGCTCAGTGTAGAGGAAGAGACCGCCTTTGAGGACCAAAGGTCAGAAACTTCACCTCTGTAGAGACTGACTGGTGGCTGGTTGCATTTTCTACTAGCCTACACTATCTTGTCAATTAGTGGACGGATCTGGTCTCTGAGCTTTTGAACTCTTCTCCTTGCAGAATATCTCAGAAGCGAGTCTTCCAAACAGTCCGCTCCATCAACGCTACAGCATCGCGGGCGGCTTCGGCCACCCCTCCCATCCCCGGCTCTGGTCAAAGCTCTCTGGTGATGACTGCACAGCCCTTCCACTCCACTCAGAGGTACCCTACAAAGAACGCTGACCTCCTGTCTTGCATTTTAATTTAAGTTTGGATCCTTTCAGCTCAATAAAAGTGTGTGTTTGCAGTGAGGAGGTGCGACTAGGCCAGCCCGGCTGTCCAGGAAGCAACGACCTGACCCGAGCTTTACACCGCTTGTCGCTGCGACGACAGAACTTCCTGTGCGAGCGTCAGTTCTTCCAGGCCGAGCGCGAGAAGAAGCTGCAGGCACTGGCAGCGGCGGACACAGACAGTGAGGGCACCGGGTGCAGCTCCCCAATGGGCAGCGTGTACTCCTCCTTCTCCAACCTGTCAGAGCTGTCCTTCAGCTCCAGCCTTTTCAAGACCTTCCTGCCCGAGAAGCTTCAGATCGTCAAGCCCATGGAAGGTAAAGAGTTAATTTATCTGTCCAGCTGTGTGTGGAAACCTCCCAGGACAGTCGCAAAGTGGAGCAGCTGTCAAAAGATTGATGTGAAACTGATTAAATTTGAACTATGAAGCCAGAGATGTCAGATGGAGTTTACATGCTGCAGTGCTTGAATGTAGAACACCACTTTAATGGCGTTTCTCAGTTAGATACAGCAATTTCAGGCTCTGTCACATCAGCTGCAGATCAGTTTCTAGTGAAAAGTGAGCAGAATTATTAGTGACATTTCTTGATTCAGTGAGCTGCACAGTGACTGGCTGGCTCCCTCTGGCTAATGGAAATACCCAGATTGGTGCAGCTCCAGGGAAAGGCCCTTTCCTACACTTGCAGACAAAGTAGGAAACAAATGTATTGTGAATTTGTAATCCGAATCGTTTGGTCAATGAAATATTTTATACATGTGTATAAAGAAACGTCTTGTTTTATTCAACCCACAGGTTAAAACCCCCAATAGAGTCTGCTTACTATCACAGGAGGCTAAGAAAACCATCAAGTGTTCACAATTAAGAAGCTGGCAGCAGTGAAATTTTAGGCATGAATTAATTGTTGCCCATTAAGGTGTTGGTTATTTTGTTATTGATACATCCTACTGTAACATCCTGATATTTCTTTGTCAGGCTCCCTGACACTGCATCACTGGCAGCAGCTGGCAAAACCACACCTGGCCACCATCCTGGACCCCCACCCCGGGGTGGTGACCAAAGGCTTCTGCCCAATGGCTCAGGATGCTGTGTACCGCCTGTCTGACATGGAGGAGGATGAGGAGGGTGAAGAGCAGAAAGAGATCGGTGCCCTGGAGAAGGGAGCGACAGAGCGGGGTAAGGCAGAGGAGGACGATGAAGAGGAGGAAGGCGGGATCACCTTCAAAGTGTGCTTTTCATCCACGCCAGAGGAGAGGAAAGACAGAAAGCATTCGGTGTCGCCTCTCCCTGTCCCACCTCTCTCCCCCTCCCTGCCGACATCACCTGGGACACCTGCTACATCGTCCTCAGTCAGATCAGACCTCTGCCTGACCCCCGCACCCCATCATGTCACTGAGAAAGCCAGCTTATCATCTCAGCCCATTCCAGGAGCCTGTACAACAACGGTCCAATCACAAAGTCAGATTTACACCTCAACAGCAACAACAGCATCTTCATCAGGTGAATATACTTGACTGACTGCATGCAGTGAGGAGTTACTGCTCTTTCTACTCATTACCAGTAACGTTTGTAACTCGCCAGTAACACTGTTTTCCTCCCAACAGGACTTGTTGTGTGTTCAGTCCAAAATCCAGGAAAGTGTCAGAGCTCCACTTTCTCCACCTACACCTTCACCACCTGTTGCATCCTGCATCCCAGTGACATCACACAGGTCACCCAAAGGTAAGTCCTCTAGTGTTAGTGTGAGAAGATGAAAAGGTCATTATTTTGTCTTTTTTCACCTTGTCTCTATCTTTGTTTTCAGTTGTCAGTCGTCCCTCTTGGCCAACACACCCAGCTCCATGAGGACAGGTCCCAACACCCCTGTGACCCCTTGCAGACTGAGTCTGGGTGACTCTTTTCCCCCTCGACGCCCCCCTGCTCCCCCCAGTGGTCTTGCGAAGCTGGTCTTGGAGAAGGGTATTTCTGCACAAGTCTCAACTGACACCCCCCCTTCATCCCCAAAACCTACACCCCGGCAGCCCCTCTTCCGCCTCCTCCCAAGCACACCACCTAACTCCCCCTCCCACTCCCCTGCTCCCTCCCCGGTGCCCATGGAGTCCCGCCAGCATTCAGCTGACAATTTCCTAGCTTCACGGCCAGCAGAGCTTTTTCTCCAGGACGTTTACGGCTTGAATCTGGGCCGTGCCCCTCACCCAGACCTACCAAGCCCTTCCCAGGACACCCCAGCACTTGTCCCGTCCCCAAAGTCTGGCAGAGCCAGGCCTGACCCAGTCAACGTCGGCCTAGTGGAGCGGCTGCGGCGGCTGGGGTTCACCAAGGTTCTCCAGGGTTCAGAGTCTGAAGCTTCTGTGCCACGCCAGGATTCTGCTACTTTTGTGTCAGCAGGTGGAGGAAGCCTATTGGACGGCCTGAGGCGCAACCAGAGCCTCCCGGCCATGATTGGTGCCCGAGCAGGGAAGTCGGCCAGTAACCCTGCACCTCCTCCTCACCCCACCTCCCTGGCCCTCCCCCCACCAACCTGGGGAAACCTCAAAGAACAGCGCCGACATCTTGCCTCTGTCTCCCACACCCCGCCAACTTCAACCAAACGCTGAGGGGAAGAGATGAATGGACCGGGAGGGCACACAGTCCAGAACGTGAACCCCTTCCTTAACACCTCCATCCTCTTCTTCCTCCCCAAATGTCTCCTCCTTTCTGCCTTTTGGACAAGGGAGTCAGGGCATCCAGTGGGCAGAACAATCCCTCCTTTTTACCACTTAATTTTAAAGCACAATTTAACTAAACTGACTGTTTTTAGCGATACCGCAGTGTCTATGTGTGTAGATGTTTGCCATGATGCTAGTTATTGAGGCCTTAGCTTGCCTCTGAGTGGGTTATTCAGCTCCCGGTACCTCCTCAGTTGTGTATGAATCTTAATTAGGTTCGCTAAGTTTTCCTGTGAGGCTCTGGATGTTCAGATACAGGTAGAGGAGGCGGAGAAAGGACAACATGTAAGTGGAAGAAGGTTTGTGGATGTAGATTAGTGAAGTACAAGAGTTAAGATGAAGGTGCTGGAGGGGAGAGTGTTTTTTGCATGTTTATTTATGTTGGAAGAGAAAGTAAGTGAAAGGTAAAGAGAGAAAGACTGAGCATCCAGAGTCTTGTCAGTTTAAGGGCTTATTCTGTAGTGAATTGGAAAAGCTTTAGTCAGTAATAAAACCGCATCATTTGCAAAGAAATGTTTTATGGTCAGAAGAGAAGGGAATCAACATGCTTTTACTACTTGAGGACTAGATAACTTTAAGTGCTAGCTGGCTCAACAGCACACTGCCAAGCTCATGTTGTAGTCAGACCATGTTATTTACATGCCAGTATTAATAGTAGTATGATTTTTACAGTGGTCCATTGTTGCACGGATGTCTGGTGACCGTCCATGTGCCGTGCCCCTTTTCAGCATCCGCATGACATGTCAAAAGCGACCTTGCCAACAGGTCCCAGCATGCACCTGGCCTTTTCCTTCAGGTCCTGCATTTTCTGTAGTTTTTTTTTTTTTTTTTTTTTTTTTTAAAATGGTACAGTATGAGGCCTTATGTGGATGCCAGCTGATTTGTGTTAAGCCATGTTTGTATAAATTAGTTGCACTCGGTGGGATTTGGAGGTTGAGTTTGTTAATTTGAGGATCACATTTCACCACCGCCTTGAGCCTTTTTAAAAAGACAAAATAAACCCAGGAATTTTCTTTATCTCTGGCTCATGAGGCGTTCAAGTCTGTTAAGAGGGAAAAACCACTTGACACATTATTTTAGTTGTTTATCACATCCAGGTTTATTACATGTGGTTATTTTCTGTGTTTAAAGTGTGTCCACATCATCTCAATGACATATAAGGTTCACACACTGGCCATCAGGTGGGAGCACTCCTGTAGAAAAGCATATGAAAGTTCACCCCTCATACTACTTTCACATAATATAATGTCTAGATAAAAGGAAGCGTAGGGCTGTGTGCTTGACCCCTTTGACCCTTCAACATTCAGTGCTACATTCATCACTCCAACCAGACCCTCCCACTCAGCTACTGCACTTTTACTTTTTTATTTACCTTTGTTTTACCGACATCACTATTTGAAGTATATAGATTCTAACATATTAATGAGAAGATTTAGCATAATGTGTGCCTGTTGTAACAATGTCAGCTAACATTTTGACATAAGATTTTAATATATAGTATGCAGCTTTTTTGATATTATTTTTTTGCTTTCCTCATGTAGACGCCCACAGAAGGGAATCCAGATCAGGCCAAAGTGTTATTTTATTTTTGAATACTCTGGCTTACATGTATCTATACGTGATGCATTTTGTGCTGATTAGCTATAACATACTTAACAAAGGAAGAAGATCTTCAGGTTAATCTTTTATGTTTGTAGGAATTGGAGATGAGAGGGTAGAAGGCACATCCAGACTTTTCATACCTTTTTAGGTTTGTTGTATTTGTCTTAACCACTGTTTCCTAGTGAAGCAGAGGGTTCAGGTTTGTCTTTCTTTGGCTGAAGCTTAATATGTCCTGTGACTTCGTCATGCTTCCCCTCATGATCCTCTGTAAACTACTCATGGCTATTATTCAGTTGCCTCTTTTTGTAAAATAAAGCACTGGAAACAAAGCGGCTGACTTACTGACTGCTTTATTATTACTCATACTGGATGGAAGAGTTTGTGCAGGAAGATGTCACACATAAAAGATCCAAATTGAGTTTTTATTTCATGACTGGGAACAGGTCAGACGTGACTGAAAAACTGAAATCCATGGAGCTGTAATCCTTTTTTGTTTTTTTTTCCTTGTTTGGTTTTTGTGTGCAACAGAATCTTCTTTCAATAAGTGTTGTAGTGACCCCTTCTCGCCAATCGATCAGGGGCACCTGGTAGCTGATGTTGAGGATGTTTTGACGCGTGTAAATGACATGTCCACTCCGCTGCTTTATCCACAATATGGTGCTGTTTATTGTTATGTTCTTCGGTTCCAGTTTCCTATAGCAGATTACCAATTCTGAATTGAACAAACAACCTGACACCACGCCACGTCACCTTTCGACACGTTCTAAAACTGTTTTCTTCTCTTTCCATCAGTCCACACCTGGGTGCATCACCTGGCTGATTATAAGCCCTCTGGCATGTCACAGCAGGGATGCCCCCAGTGGTGGGAAGCTCACAGCAAAAACTAAACAAAGATATCTAATACAATACAAATGCACAGAAATGGCTCTTACACACCGGCCCCTAATTGGTTCTGTCAGAAGACAAAGCAATTCAAAATAAATTTTACATAAAGAGCCATTAAAATTACAACTGAAATTAGAACCATACAAATGAAAATTCAACTCTCTGGTTGACATAACAGTATAAATCATGAACAGAGTTTTTTATTCAGTTGCTTCACAAAGAAGACATATCTTTGTCACTGGTCTCTCAAGCACATTAGTCTTGGTCTGGAGACGTACAGAAGGAACCAGCCCTTTTTTTAAATCAGTGTAAGTCTCCAGTATCCTTCCAAGTATCCAGGATCCACGAGGAGCTGTTGGATCAACAATGACAACAACATCTCCAGGTACAAAATTTATTTTTTCCATATTCCATTTTTGTCTTTCTTGCAGTAAAGATAAGTATTCTTGAATCCACCTCTTCCAGAAGAGATCAGCTAAGTATTGACTTTGTCTCCATCTTCTTTTTATGTACATGTCTCTTTTTTCAGAGATTCCAGACGGCAAAACTGGTTTTCCTTTCATTAACAGGATGTGATTTGGTGTTAATGGTTCCAGGCCATTTGGGTCATTGGACAACTTTGTTATAGGACGATCATTAAGTATGGCTTCCACTTCACATAACACTGTGTGAAGTCCTTCCTCATCCAGACATTGTTGACGAAGCAGTGTTAATTTTCCTGACCATACGTATGATACGTTCCCAGATGCCGCCATGATGGGATGAGGCAGGAGTGTTGAAAATCCATTTAATTCCTTCCTGTGCCATAGTTCTTTGAACTTTGTCATTATCCAATGAAGTCCAAGCTTCCCTGAGCTCCCTTTCGGCTCCTACAAAGTTAGTTCCATTGTCCGATCGCATTGTAGAGACTTGCCCTCTACGGCAGATGAACCTCCTTAAAGCATTAATACAGGAGTCTGTATCAAGTGAATGGGCAATCTCCAAATGGACTGCTCTACTGGACATGCAAGTGAAAAGAACTCCGTAGCGCTTTAAGATAGTGCGTCCTCTTTTCACGTCAATAGGACCAAAATAATCCACACCAACATGTGTGAACGGTGGGAGATCAGGCTCAATTCTTTCAGTGGGGAGGTCTGCCATTTTTTGCTCACCTACCTTTCCTCTCATAAGTCTGCAGATGTAACGTTTTGTTATTACCTTTCTTACAGCTGAATCAGCATTTGTGATCCAATATCTTTTTCTCAGCTTGGCGAGTACATGATTTTTGCCACCATGGCCCAGTTGTTCATGAATATGGCGGAGTATGAGACCTGATATGTGTTGGTCTTTGGCCAGAAGGAGCGGGTGTTTTGTATCTTCAGGCATGGAAGATTTATTTAATCGTCCTCCGACTCTCAAAAGGCCTCCATCATAAATTGGGTCAAGTTTATAGATGGTGCTTTCCCTCTTCACTTTAGACTTTCCAGAGGAGAGTGCAGCAATCTCATCAGGAAATCTTTCCAACTGGCTGAAGTGAACAATAGAGGTTTCAGCTTCAGACAGGTCATCCACAGACAGTCTCTGGTCTCCAAAGGTGGCTTTAAATTTCTGCATCTCCACTTTAACATCTGTTGACTGACCACTATCACCACTGATGTGTGAAGAAATAAGCTGCTTCCTTTTTTGACTTAAACTCAACAGGATCTTTTTCAATTTGAGCATCCAACCTCCTGCAATTCTCAATCTTTTCCAACTGGAAAAGTAAGCGATCAACTTTTGAGTGGCATTTGCAGCAGTTTCAGCAATAACTGCATTCACTGTGAAGTTCCTTTTAACTTCTGGGTCATCACCAATCTGTGAATCCACAGTCTGCACCGGCCACTCATTTTCCATTTTCCACAGAAATTTTGGACTTTCAATCCATCTTCCTTGAATCAAGTGTTCGATCTCCAATGACATCTCCTCTTTGTCGTTAGATAACCGCTCACTGAAATTCTGATTATATTGATTTATTAACAGCTCTTCCAGTTTGTCAACACCAATACGATTAACAAATGCTGTAGTGTGGCCAGTCTCACACTGACTTGCACTGTTTCCCTGCAGAGGTCATTAATCACCCATCCAAGAAGAGTTTTCACAGCATATGGCCCCTCTCCCCGACTGTTGATCACCTCCCATGGTTCCATTAACTTTGAGGCGTTTGTACCAATTAACAAATCAGCGTTGGCATTAATACGAGGAATATGTGCATCTCTAAGATAAGACCACTTGGCCAATTCTTCTTCACTGATTATGTTGTCTACTGACACTGGCATTTCCTGTTGTGTAAATGTACTGGGAAGTGTAAAGTACTGATTGTCAGTGAGACCAGAAACTTCCAAACCCTCGACCATGTAGCTTGGCACGGTGGCAGTGTGGCCCATGGTACGTAGGTGAATACTTGTTCTTTTTCCTTTAATGTTGAGTTTCTCTTTTAGACTCTCAGAGCAAAAAGTGTCAGTGCTTCCTGGATCCAAAAATGCGTACACTTGAATCACCTTGTTTCCTTTTGTACACTTCACATTGACTGGCAGGATTGGAAGGATGCCGTTACTGCCCCCGGCCCCTGTATGACCACACGTGGAGACAGCTGTGCCACTCACCAATTGTTCCTTTGGCCTCTCCTCCTCTTTACTTTTTTTTCTCAATATGAAGGATGCTGGGGTGGGTTTGGTTACAAAACAAGCAAGATATGTGCTTACTGCAGTCCTTGCTCATGTGCCCTGTGTGTAGGCAACCGAAGCACATTCCTTTCCTTTTAAGAAAGTCCAACTTCTCATGATGAGACTTCCTTTTTAACTGAGAACACTGATCCAATGTGTGTCCATGTTTACAGTACAGACAGAAGTTTGAGGTTGTAGGTGACACATTTTGGCTTTGTGTTTGAGTCTGGATGCTTTTTTTATTTACACTCATGGCCGGTTCATTTGACGTAAAGACAGCAGTTGCAAAACTATTTCTCTTGAATTGTGACCTTTGCTGCAACTGTGCCTTGTTGCCTGCTTTTGCAATGACAGGAGTATCTTGGATATCACCAAAAGTTGCCCGGCGACCATGGGTTTCAAAAATGCCACATGCTTTCGCCCTCCATTTCTCTCTAAGCTTATAAGGAAGTTTTTGTATTATCATTTTCATGTTGGCAGGCATATTGAGTTCATCCAAATATCGCAGCTCCTGCATAGCATTGCAGCATTCAGCCAAGCACAACTCATAGGCTTGCAGGCCGTTTTTATCCTCTGCCTTAACAGTAGGCCATTCAGTTAACTTGTTCACATAGGCAGCTGTGATTTTTAATTAATTTCCAAAATGTTTGGTAAGAAGATCTTTGGCTGCATCATAGGCTCCACATTTGTATGCAGAGTTTGGGAATCCACTTCATTCCTTTTAGCCTGAGGCCCTTTGTTCAACTCATCACCCTCAGCAACTTCATCCTGAAGGCAACTTTTATTGTCAACCAACCACTTGTTTACCTGTGTGATAAACTCGTTGACAGATAGCATTTTTGCTTTAAACCACGTTTCATTCTTTTCAAACTCATCTGGTAGCAAAAACTTCAAAAAGGATTGATGGTTTGCAGCAGCTTCATCACACAGCTTAGTATATTTCTCAAATGTACTTTTCACCTCCTTTACAAAGTTTTTATCACCCATCAAATCAACAGTCATGTTTTTAAGAATGACTGCATTTTTTTTAACTTACTCTTTCTCTCTTTTTGCAGCTTTTCAACCTTTGCCATTATGGCCTTTTCTGTCAATTTAACAGGACGCTTTTTCACAGAGAGATCTCCCCCACTTGCTCCAAGATGAACTTGTTTTTCTGTCTCCTTTAAGAGTTCAGTCTCAGTCTCGTTTTCTGTCCATTGATGTCATGTCCATGATTATGCAAATAATCAGTCTGTCATTTGCATATGCGCACAGTCTTATGCAAATTGCATTCGCGCTCCGTTACGCTCAGACAGTCAACACCAATGCATTGGATTTTACGCGTAAAGATGTGTGCACACGTTCACCGGTAACGTTACCCTCTCAAAGGCCTTATAGTGTGGAGCTACCCATACCTCAGCGTTGGCCGGCATACAGGTGTGCTGTGCTGACGTCCCGGTTCCTCCTGACTGACCGCAGCTCCAGTAGCTCCGGAACCAAACAAAGAAGAAAGCCGCTCGACACGCCAGCAGCATCCAGCGCTGTCCTCAATGAAGCACTTCTAGACTTAATGTAGTGACCCCTTTTCGCCAATCGATCAGGGGCACCTGGTAGCTGATGGTGAGGATGTTTTGACGCGTGTAAATGACATGTCCACTCCGCTGCTTTATCCACAATATGGTGCTGTTTATTGTTATGTTCTTCGGTTCCAGTTTCATATAGCAGATTACCAATTCTGAATTGAACAAACAACCTGACGTCACGACACGTCACCTTTCGACACGTTCTAAAACTGTTTTCTTCTCTTCCCATCAGTCCACACCTGGGTGCATCACCTGGCTGATTATAAGCCCTCTGGCATGTCACAGCAGGGATGCCCCCAGTGGTGGGAAGCTCACAGCAAAAACTAAACAAAGATATCTAATACAATACAAATGCACAGAAATGGCTCTTACAAGTGTAATTAAAATATGGAAACCAACCAAACTTTACAAAAACTTTCAGTCATTGTGTCCTGACAGCTTCATGAGTTGCTGTGTGAAACTCCGAGGTCAGTTGTTCTGATGTGTTTGTAAATGCACCATTACCCACCAAGCCAGCACCCTCACAGGGGGCAGATCTTGATGCTGTCAGAGCTGGCGCTAAACTGGCCGAGGGCAAAGTCCAGACCCACCCCAACTCCGCTGCCCACGCCAAAGGCAGCATAAAGCGGCTGGGTGAAGTTTGCACGGAAGGTGTGAAGGTGCGTCATGCTCTCGGCCACGCTGTAGAATGCCAGCGTCCCCGTGGACAGGTCCAGGTAGATGCCCAGGCGGGGGGAGTAGGTGACTGGTATGTCCCTCTTCTCATTGTCGTGCATGGCTGCACAGCAAGTGTCCGAGAGCTCCAGGGTCCAGGACTGGGCGTTGTAACCGAGACCTGACCTGGCGTCTGAGCCCTTCCTGTTCAACGCCCCATAGGTTACACCCATGGCTGAGCCCCGGCCCCTCCACTCCACCTCCCAGTAACAGCGCTGGGCGTACAGAGGGCTCTGGCACATCACCTGGGTCCAGCCATCAAAACGCTGCGGAGTGTCGGGGTAGGGCTGCGCCGCCGCCTGCAGGGTGGCTTTAGTGTTGCCCTCGGAGAGAGCCAGGCGTCGGTGGGCCGTGTTGAGGTCAAGGGCCAAGGTCACAGAGTCTGGGAAGGAGAGGACGGTTATTTGCAGAACTAAAGTTAATTCTTGACCTTGAAAATACTTGTTTGTCAACATCCCCAACTCCAAGTCCACTCACTACCTTTTTTTCAGTTTTTCCAACTGTACCACATGGTCTTCATCAGCAGATAGTTTAACCAGTTGTCATAGAGAAAGACTGGTTGACATAGTAGCTCAGTAGCTGCTCGTCCATGGCGCTTCTAGAGCTTCTCATCTGTGTTGGTGTACAAGTTGATGAAGACCATGTTATACAGCTGAAATCTCCAGCTCTGTTTAACTTTTCTGGAGACACGGACGAGAAGTCCTAAAGGCACTGCAGATGAAACCATTGCAGCTACTGAGCTCATGTCCATGATCTGTTTCCTTGACAACTGACTGTGATACTGTTGGAAGCGCTGCAAAAAGATACTAATTGGGGCTGATTTGGAGCTGTTTTTGTTAAAAGAATAAAGAAATATTGATCTCTGAGTGGAGGTAACAACACTGTCTGCATGGTAGAGATTTTTAAGAAAAATCCCTCACTACACACACTAAGTGTGTCTTATTTTTTCTTTAAAATAAACATGAACAGCAGCTGGCACTATGGCGGACCATTTTCACTAATGTCTGCAACAGACATGGTGACAGACGGCCCATCGAATATTGTGGTTAAACATCGAGACTCACACTGTAGGAACTCCTCTCTGGTCCTCGGCTCTGGGGCCTGGATGCTGTCAAGGTTGATTTCTCTCACTGGAAAACCGAACAATGTGTCAGTTCATGCACATTTTGCAAATAGCTACAATTGATTTTCTTTAGTTTTCCATTTATTTGCATTTTTCTTGCATGTTTCGTGTCTCGAAATATAGATAACATGAAGATAAAGGTACATAAACTTACATCCAGGGAAAGCAGGAACCTGATTGGTGGTGTCAGGGGAGGGCAAGTCCAAGAAGAGACTGGGGTTAACTGTCCAATGAGAAAACAATGTTGGTTTAACATGCACATCCCCATGCTTAAAGGGATAGGACTGAATGTACCAGTGGGCCAAAAGAAGAATATTAAATTTACATAATGGAAGCCATCTTACTTTGTGTTGGTGTTCCAGGCAGAGCAGTCATCCCCCCTTTTGAGTGAACAGAAATCACACCCTTAGACTGTTTAAAACAAAGTCAAACTAAAGCACAGGACACATGTTGATCATAGTAAATTACTGTGAGGGGGGGTGTTAGCTACAGTAGAAACCTAAACTGGAAGTCTGAACAAATCATTTGATTAAGTCTGCCAGATCCATTCAAAATCGTCAGGATGTGAAGTGTTCATCTACATGATTCTGTATTAACATTTATTTCAAATTTTAATGAGCCCACACAAGGAAGGCTCATGCTGGCTGCGTTTGAGAGGAGATGTTGTATGAATGAACACATTTTTGGCAGGCTTGAGGTGCAGAAGAACAAGAACAAGAGGAAGTTCAAGGTAATTTACGTCTGTGGACAATGAGCTTGGCTGAAAACGTACACCGTCTTCTAACAACGTCTTTGCCACTAACACATCAACTGATATTTCAGCTCTATTCGTCTTTTTCTCTTCATCTGAACAGCTTCATTTATTTTCAGTGCTCAAACGTCGGCTGACACTTCAAACCCTTTCATGTCCTCGCTTTTGAACGACACCAAAAAAACGTTTTCAGCTCTCCTGTCGACTCCGAATTCCACTTACCATACACAATGTAATCAAACTACTTTCACATGAGCACTTCAAGTGTATAAACTGAACGATGATGTCAGTTGAAGCAGCACTAACTCTTTTCAGGACGACCACTTCAGGTCACTTGCAGCTCAATTTATCACATACATCTCCACTGACATTCTCCGCACTTTCACTTCAAGCAATACTTCAACTTCACTCAGTGCCAGCACTTAAATTAACACTTCAACTTCATTCGATGCTTTCACTGAACTTCTTTCAGGAACTGCTAATTGAACCACTTTCACTGTTCCTTTCACCGGAGTGAATTTAGAGAGGAGAGGATGGGAGGATGGAGATTGAGGCCTTACAGGGGTTTGCTCCTGCCGATGGTGTGTTACTGGTCGGGGTAGCTGGGGTGGCCTGGTTGGTGCCACGGCGATGGGAGCGGAAGAGACTGCTGATGGACGTCATCCGACTGAAACCTGAGCAGACCAGGAGGAGAAGACAAAAGAGAAAGATGGGAAGCAGAAGATGTCAGAATGTCTGTGAAAGTCAGAGCTGCACTATGCAAGTTTTGCCTGTCGGTGGCAGCAAATAACTCCAATTCTGTGGATTTTGTCATAAGGTTGACCTGTTGCTGGAGCTGGAGCTGGAGCTGGTGCTGGAGCTGGAGCTGGAGCTGGTGCTGGAGCTGGAGCTGGAGCTGGAGCTGGAGCTGGGGTGGCTGGGATTGGAGTTGGAGTTGGGGTCGGGGCTGCAGCAGGGACAGCCTGGCTCTGACTGGACCTGCTCCATAAAGACTGAGACTCCCTGTGGCTGGGAGTGGGACTGGGTCTGGGGTTGGGCCCCCTCACTGTTTGGAAGACATGTATATTTATGAATTGTGCTGGTTGATAACAGCTTAAGAAATTACATTAGTTACTGATCCAAAAGCTTAATCAGTTCTCATTAAATTATATTTATTAAGATGGATTATTCTCATAGAAGTGCAGGTAAGAAAGTTTAGGTTTAAGGAAGTTTACGTAGACAGCAGCGCCTCTCTAGGTCAGATCTCACAAAGTTATAGTAATAGTACTATAAAATAGAGAAATAAAACAGACAATGAAAAATAAATAAAAACTAAGCCAAGTTAAGTTGAAACAGGGGGATGCTACTCCAGATGTTTTGAATGTCCCCCCATTAAAGCTTGTTGAGAGAAAACAATGTTGCAGTAGGAAGTAACAGCCACATTATTATCAGGAAGTAATTTTGACCTCCTGCCTGGCAAAGCACAATGAACCTGCCTGTCTCTCTCTCCTCTCCTCTCTGTCTGTCCCGAGGTCTGGGTGAGCTTGTGTTTCCTCTGTCTACAACAAGGAAGAAGTACAGTTTTAAACCATCCATGGTGGTGACTGTTACTTTAGGGGTTTTTCAATAGCGCACACGCAAAGCCTCACCTCGTGGTGTGTCTCTGCTCCTCACATCTAGACTTTTCAGGCCTATACCTGAATAATAAAACGTGAATGTCATGTTTAACAAAGACTGCATGTTGAGTTACTTCTGATATTGTCACATTATATTATAATGAACGTCAGAGTACTGTACCCAGCCCTCGTCGGTCTGTACTACGCGTCCCAACTGAGATGCTGGGTGTGGGAGCTGTGAGACATGAGAGAAATCATGTACTTATCTATGTTAAAGATAAAGTGAAATATAGAACAAAATTTAGGCTTAAAAACGCTGCACATACCTGGAGAACGGCTGTTTGTGTTGCGAGAACCCAGACCAGAAAACACTGTAGATAGAGAGGAAATCAATGATGACTTTCAGGATCATGGAACATGTTGTCCTCAGATTAAAGAACAAAATCAAAAACTCACATTTAAAAATCCCTGCTTTCTGTCCTGCACTCCGGTTGGCTAGATAAGACAGGAGAAAGTGGTTGTTAAGCATGAAGTCTTAACACAACAACAACTTTCATGTTTGAAAAGGAAAATGTTTGAACTCACAGTCTCCCAAAGTGAACAGTGTTGTGTCGTTGACTGGAGGAGAACAGATGACAACAAGATGAGACACGAGGAGAAAAGATAGATAGGACAAAAAAAGATGAGACTCCTGTGACGGACCTTGTTTGGTGATCTTGCCCAGCTCCTGGTTGCACAGGTCCTCCACTTGCTCCCTGAGATCCAGGATTGCCTCCCGTACAGGCTCAAAGGAAGCTTCTGGATTGACCACCACACTGGGCAGGTCCCCGGACTCCAAGGGACTGCACAGGGACTCATAGGTCTGCAGGAAATTATGATTAATTTGACTCTGAAGGGAAACATATGGACTAAGGATGCTCCACCACCTCCATCCCTCCATGAACTACCTGCAGGTAGTGGATGTGGTCCTCACAGCGGACCAGGTCCTTCATCTCCGTGTCTCTCCTCTTCAGCTCCTTAATCTCACTCTCCAGGCGATCTGCAACCTCCTGAGCCTGACCCATCTTCTCCTGGTCGGCCTGATCCAACACCTCCTCCAGCAGCTCCTGCAGACGCTCCACAGAGCGCTGCAGCTCTGACAGCACCAGCTCCATGTCGTCGTGCACCCTATCCCCTGAATGCTGTGCAGGCAGGGAGAGGCATGATGAGGTGGTCACATCTCAGCGAGCCACAGTAAATGTACAATAAAGCCCACTTGGCCTCCATTTGAAGGGTTTATGGGAAATGTGGTGTTCATTCTGCTGACCAACCTTCATGACCTCCATCATCTTCTTCATGTCTTTCAGCTCCTGCTCTCTGTCTTTCAGCCTCTGCTGATTCTCTCCCTGCATCTCCGACAGCACTTTCTGTTGCAGGATACATAAACACTCTACATCAACACAAACCCAATTCATCCCACACAAACACAAGCATGAGGAACCAGCTCTACTGTGTGCGTGGCACTGAGACCAGCATAAGAAGGTGGAGCATTATGAATGGACAGGAATGTAGTTAGGAATGTCCTCAGTCTGACTGGAGCCACAGGCAGACACAAAAGGAGAGGGGATGACACTTTAAACAGAAACCCATCACAAAGACACAGCAGGAAGGATGATGTACTCGATTGTACTTGATTGTGACCAATTACTGTTTAAGGTGTTTCTTTAATAAATATAGATGGTTCAACCTTATTTTACATCGTGTAATTACAAGATTAATTGTTTTACACCACTTCCTAGCCTGTCACACAAAACCAAACACTTGAGTTTGATATTGGATCTTTAACAGTACACCCTGGTAACTGCCTCCCATCTGGGGTCTGGGGCCAGTGCAGCATCCATTCTTGCCTACCTGCTTCTCCAAACGCTCAGCCTTGGTGGACACACACTCGTGGCCTTTGTGCTGGTTGCTGGTGCACAGCCAGCAGACAAACATCTTACACTGGCGACAGAAGAACTCCTCCAGGTACTTGTGCTGGGTGCAGATCTTCTCGGCCAGATTGCCCGTAGGTGGGATCAGTTCATGCTGCTTCAGGGCCTTCTTGGTCTGGTGGGGCTTCAGGTGGGCTTCACAGTACGAGCTCATACACACCAAGCAGCTCTTGATCGCAGCTCGCTGCTCTCCTTTGCACATGTCGCACAGCACTGCAGAGGAGGAGAGTTTCCCCCTGGATCTAGATGTAGAAGAAGGAACCGCTCGGGCGCTTCGGATGGAATCACGCACCTCGGATTTTAAGGCTCCTTTGCGAAGCTGCTCCACAGCCTCAGCCAGCATGGTGTTCCTGGACAGGAAGGGCTTGGGGCAGAAGGTCTGGCGGCATTGGGGGCAGCTGTAGATCCCCTTAGGGTCGTCCTTGCTCCAGTAGTCCTTGATGCAGGCCATGCAGTAGCTGTGCCCACAGGGAATGGTGACTGGATCGTTTGGGAGATCCAGACACACAGGGCAGTTAAACTGCTCCTCTGTCCACAGTTTAGCACTCATGCTGATGCAGTGAAGAAGAAGGTGAGGGGACAAACAGATGTTTCGTAGGTACGACACGCTGAGCAGAGCAGAGGAAGAGGGAGAGCCAGAGGAGTAAGTGAAGGAGGTTTAGTCTGGACTCACAGGAGGGGAGTGCTGTCTCTCAGGTGAGAGCAGGGAAAGGTGAGCAGGGCGGGGCCAGAGCCACCAGGCAGGTCTAGCGGGGAAAACGGGTGTCGGTGGAAAACTGTTCGGTGCCAGGAAACTAAAGGCGTGAATGGTCTGATCACTTCATTGTTTCACCAATCAGTGGTGAAAGAAGTGGTCAGATAAATAAATACACCAATACTTAGTTAATACTTTCAAATCAAAGTACAGACACAGTGTCAGCATTATATTGCTGAACATTACTTACTTGCTATTCCAAAGTCATACATTTTGATCCAGCAGGTATTGTTAAAATAAATTGTCAAATGGAGCCGAAAAACTGACAATGTAGTAACATATCAGAAATGTTAAAAATATGATTAGATCAAGAAGTTGCTTCTTAAATACAAAAGCAGTGTAGTTAACATATTCAGCTAAACTGTCCTCTCCAGTGCTACACATCTGATAAGCTTTATGTCACCACTGATGCCAGCAACAGGAACAGAGGGGAAGGACCCAGATACAGACAACTGAGTGCAGAGTTGGTGCAGTTCAATGATTTATTTACAAAACCAGACGGTAGTCCAGAACAGGCAAATAAACCCAGCAAGGAGCAGCCAGGAGCACCAAGTACGAACATCAGACAGAGGGTCAAATGGGCAGATCAGACAGGCTCAGGTGAACAGGGAAAAAACAGGAAGAGACCAGGTAATAATGGCAGAGAAGGCTTGAGGCACATGACAACTTCAACAGTATTTTAGAGAGCAATGGAGGAGGAGCAGTGGACCGGTCATATCATATCAAAATCTTAAGCATAGCAGGTCCATCAATTTCTAGTACATGCTGCTTAATTTGGACTTCCTCATGCAGTTTCTAGCCATCTATTTATCAAACAATACAGGGAATACTGGGATGATAGAGCAGGAAAAAACAGCAAAACCTTTATTTCTCAGTTTCCACAGAAACAATAAACTGGATCTGCTCTCTTAAACATCCAGTTATTACCTCTTTACTGTCTTTCGCTCACTGCATTCTGAAATAATGACAGTATTCTGCCTCCTGCCTGACAAATCAAAAAGAGATAAGTGATGTAAAATCCTAAGTATTATTGAGGTTTTGGCAACTCATGCTGCTTAAGCACCGTGTAGCCAAAGAGTGTTTCACTGCCAAGAGAAACACCTATAGCTCAGACAATTGAAAATAATGTGACACTCATTTCAATTGACAGAGAGACGTGGGAGGAGTGCGCTCACAGAGAGGAGTTGGAGGAAGCAGGGGTGCGTCTGGTGAACATCCGCTTTGTGTCGAGCATTCATTCAAATTTTAAGAAAAATTGCAAAACAAATAAACAATAAAACTTTTTTTAATCAGCCATATTAAAGCAAACAAATGGACAAATGCTTAAAACACGGTAAAACAGGAAAAATTTAACATATTTAAAGATTTTATTATTTTTGGTCAAGTTGTCATTGCTCTATATAGCAAAATATTCAGTGATTAAAAAAAGAGACTTTGTAGTATTTGCCACCTCACATCAGGTTTGTGCTGGTGACACAGACTGCTAACAGCAGGGTCCACAGGGTCACAGCAGTGGTTGCCACGGCACCACTAAAGGTCTTGCTGTGGACGTAGGTGATGATGTGCATGGCTCCACTGAAGGCCTCCTCACATGCCGGCTGGATCTGATCCTCGGGAAGCTTGAAGCCGAATGTCCCCTTGTCTCTCAGCTCAAAGGTGTAGCAGAAAGGGATCCCCTGCTTCCGAGCCCAGTCTCTGGATGAACCAGAATAGGAGTCTGTAGAAAGAAGGTATGAATGTTACTGTTCCTCTTGCAACCTGGGCCGGGATCATGTTGTTTCAGGTCTCTGAGACTTACACAATACATCCGGTGGGGTTCCTACAGTGTAGTTCATGCCGTGGACCTTCTTAATGGCGTCAGCTGCCTCCAAACCCACTTTCATCTGAGGGACAAGACGAGCTTTTGTCATATCGTCATTGCAGTGTGCAGAGATGTCTGGGCAATTACAAAAGTAAATATATCTTTTTTTATTTCATTTGAAGCTGTGGATCACCTGTTTTTAGCATCTAAACCAGCTCTGTGTGACCCGAAACTATAGATTTCACACTCAGACTACTGGGAAAGACCAGGAAACACAGTTTAAAATTCATGATAGGAATCACACTCGTTGCCCATGACAGACACGTGAGACTGTGACACTGTGGTGGGGAAGTGTGACAAGCTTTTGCACCCACTCAGAACAGTGAATCAGTGAAACCTGATGTGACTCTGCATCCTGCCAAGCCAACGGAAAATGGCGTCTCTTCAGTGGTTTACCAGAGAGGACCGGCTCCCCACTGCTAAAGTCTTGCTGGAGAAACGAATGACCATAATCCTGCCTGCATAATTCCCTCTGGATTGTGGCTCCAGTGGCCCATCACCTGCCTCAGGCTCCCTCCGAACAACAACCAGCCCTTCTTTTTCCACTGTCAACGTTTCACAGCTTCCTCCTGTTCTGTTCTTGTCTTGGCAGATGAGGACTAACTGCTCTTGGACGCTGAGTGTGTTGATGACATCTGTCATACTGTCATGTGTGTGGTTTATATGCACTGTGTGAAGCCCTAATGCGTTTTGCCATGCACCATTGAAATATACTGTATATTCAACAAATTATATTAAATAAATAAATTGAAATAAATGAATGCAAATGTGTGCACTGAAGTGTTTTTCACAGATGATCTGCATAAGCTCAGTTTCTATGGCAATACACAGTATTCTTTTTATTAATGTAGAAGCATGCAGTGATGATGATAAGCAGGCCATAAAGATGCAAATACACTTTTTTTATTTTGGATTGTGATGTGATAATATGTAGAAGGTTGTGTGTTCATCTGCAGAAATATGTAAAACGTGCATCACTGTGTTTGTAGATGTAAATACCAGCTCATTGTAGTTGGAGGCGGTGACGTTGGGTTGTCCATAAGGAACCAGGAGCAGCTGGCCGTAGGAGTGGATGGTGAGGAAACACAGGAAGTCGTCTTTCCGGCTTCCTACAAAATACGTTACAGCCTGGGCCTCGGGCTCAGACACAGGGCTGCTTCCGCAGTAGACATTTGAGCAGCAGTCTGTTGATGTCCCGATTGCTTTGAAAGAAAAGAAATGGAGTCATCTCAACCAAAAGGTGAGCACGTTCACCTTTTTACCAAGCAATAAATGTACTTAAAACACATATGTTTAAAGTTGCATTAAGTGATTTCTGACTACTTGGGAGCAGCGTAGCCACAACATAGACATAGTATCATCTTTTAAATCAATACAGCAAACTTGTTGGCTAACAGTTCCCTGTTGTCTCAAATAGCAGCTACAGAGTAACAATGGCACCATTTTGGAGACATGTTCAATATCTGACAAGTTAAAAGGACGATATTTTATATATTATTATTATATATATTACTTTATATTATAGTTAAAAGGGGCACTATAATGTTCTCTGTGGCTTGGGACAAGCTACCCCGATGACATCACTATGACATCATGAGGGTTATCATTCAAACGAATTTGAATTCTTGGATCCAGCAGTTTTGGACTTGACCCATATTGAGAAGTAAAAGTCGGGATGTCTCAGCTGTGACATTGACCGATCTTTAGTACACTTTATAACAAATTGACAGCTTCAGGGACATCTTGGGGATGTATTGATAAGAAGACAGAACCACAAAGACTCACTGCCCCATTTGTTGTCAAAGTTGCGGTTGAGATCAGTGCCATCACATTTGCAGCCTGAAGTTCCTGGTGACCTGTTCTTCCTCCACAGTCGAGTCTAAATGGGTCAAAGTGGTTAGTCAGTTAAATCAGCTGGATTTGATCGTTCTTTCAACTTTATAATGAACAAAATGGGCACTTAACGTTTTTGGTCATCAGATCGCTATTGTATCTGTTTTTTTCCATTCATCTTATTTTCAAAATGAGATGATTTTGTACTTGAGCCTGGTTGAGCATCAGAATCAATTAGCTCAATGATTGAATTGTAGCTCATTTTAACTTAGCTTCTATCGCTTTAATAGGCTATCATTCTCTCATATCTGTGGTTGGAGATCTTGAGGAAGTACTTTGATAAATATCCATCAAATACAAGCACTGACTATATCGTTATTCCAGGAATAGATGTAGCCATCCATGTTGAGCACAGGGGTGACGTAGAAGTCCATGTTGGTCATCATTGTTTTCATGTCTGTGTCTGTTTTGTATGCTTGCAGGATCTGATTTTAGGGAACAAACAAAACCATCAGATATGTTGGAGGACAGCTACAATAAGAGTTCATGTCATCCTCCTCAGAGATGATGTTTTTTCCTCACCATAACAATGTAATAAGTACTTTAATTAAATGATAAATCATGTTTGTTTTAAATGGACGACTGTCCTTTACCTGCCTCACAAAGTACTGACAGAATGCCGGAGCGATCCATTCCCTTGCATGTATACCACAGTCTATCCAGATACCTTTCTTTTTCTCTCCAGTATTCAGGCCAATCTGAAAGACAGATTCATATAGGTTCTTGTTGGGCTGCTATATAACACAAACAAGCATAAAACATCAATACACTCCAGTACCAATCTAGTATATGCCAATTTCTCATCAGTATATGCCATGTTATTATATAAAAGCTTAAAAGTTGGATTACTTTGAGCAAGCGAATAGTCCTCTTCTCATAGGTCTTTCCATAGTCCACTATAGTCACAACATCAGGGTGATCCTTTGCCATCTGATTCATCCAGTTGGCGATCTGTAGGGTGGAATACACACATTACACATGGGTGTATGTATGTGTGTGGTGATCTGTTAAAGTAATGTGTGTGAGAGCAGTGATCAGGCCTTCTCACCTCCTGCATGTCATGGTATTTGTAGTAGTCATACTCCACTCTGTTGCACACACCAACACACATGAGACACATGAGAGACAGTGGTTTTCTGACGTATGTCCCACCTCAATGACATTATGTTGGATTTTACAAAAGCATCTCCTGCTTAAATAAAAAGGCTAATCCTTGGTGGTATTATTGTGCAGTTAAAATCATAGTCATCATCATAGAAGACATTTATACTGTGTAGCAAATATGTAGAAATGCATTATGTTTAACGACTACAGCTGCCCCACCCCAACAGATGTCACATGAGGAAATTATCAGTCAGACAGTTATGGAATAAATCTTATCAGATACGGAGCACTGAGACATCCTATCAAATACAGGTCTGCGGCCTGATGTGTATCCTTGACACTAAAAAAAGGTTGAGAACCACTGGAGTAAAACCAGGTCCACCCTGACACCAACACTTTAAAGGAATAGTTCAACATTTTGGGAAATGTACTTTTAGCTCTCTTGTCGAGCTATATCTGATGGATGCCACTCTCTAATCTAAGACAGTTATCTTAGATTAGCATAAGGCAGGTGAAAGTAGCTGTCCAAAGGTAAAAACAGCTTACTAATTAACATCTTGCTTGTTACTGCCTTAATAAGGACATAAGGTTGTTGGGCAACCTGAGAGTAACAAGAACTCAGAAGGTCACTGCTCTCCGGCCAAGACAGAGTCACACACCAGCCATCAGTTAGTGTCTATCAGTGAGCTTTTCAAACTGCTGGTAGACAGATTGTTTTTAAATCTTTGGCATCTTTATGCTAAGCTTAGCTAACTGGCTTTAGCGTCTTATTTAGCGCACAGATATGAGAGCGTTGTCAATTTTCTCATCTGAGTCTCATCTAAAAAAGCCATTTCCTAAAATATCAAACTATTCATATAATGATTTGATTGGAGGCATAAATGATGATAATACAAATACTACTACTACTACTACTAGTAATAATAATAATAATGATATAAACATTGGCAATGCATTTTGATTGTATATGACCCTTGATATACACTGTTGCCCATAAAGTTGGAATAAAATGTTTTTTACCTCTTCTCATGAAATGATTGTGACAATGCGATTTATTCTTGATAAATAAAGTCGATATCTTCTCAACTTTATTGACCAAACTCTTCCAAACATATCACAGTGAAACCACAATTAACCTTTGCAGACTGTGTATTCAGGCTTTAACAAAATTGGGGTTATTGAACAATTATTCCAACTTTATGGGCAACAGTATATTTGAACATTTTACTGATAATACTTATGTACTTTTAAGTATTACTGTGAAAACAACACTTTTACCCAAAATTGAGTATTTTTATATTTTAGTCTCTAGCTACTACTTTAGCTAAGTAAACTAACCTCATCCACCTCTGAGAACTACGTTATAAAAACCTGGATTAAAAAGGAATCCAAAAGTAGGTGATAGTACATGATTTCACTGAGTTTGAACAGTGCCGTAGATTGCAGGCCTTTAATATGTGTTTGTAACAGATTATGTACACATAATGTCCCCAGCCTTGCTGTGTTTGCCTTTAGTGAATTACTGTCGGACACAATCCGTCAGTTTGTAATTTTAAGAATAATACTCACTTCTCTATTGTGGTTGCTCCTGCCACTGAAAGCAGCACCAGAATGCTCAGTCCCACAGAATTAAGCATCGTCACTTTGTTTAAGTCCCTGTTCGCAACTGTGAACTACACTGACTTCCAGGTTGTACAGCCTTTATAGGAAACATCCATCAGATAAAGACACACCTTTGCCTCAGCCAAGGACCACCGGCACCCCACAAACTATCAATGTACTGGTTAATGTTTAGTCTGAGCTGAGACTGAATTACTTTATATCATTTAAGAAAAGAACTGATCATGACCAAGTGAGAAAATCACCTTAAATCATTACTTTTACTCACTGTCATTTGTATTCATCAAGGTCAGATCATTTAAAAACAGAGCCATAAAATAGACTTGAGACTCATTTAATCACACTTAAATGCTGTGTAAGCTTGTTTTTGACTGCTGTTATCTTACATTCGAACAATAAATATGAGAGAGAATGTTAAATAAGGTACATTAAGTCAAACATGAGAAAGGAAACAATGAGGCTATAAAGAAGAACAAAAGTCCTCACAGCACTGGCTCATAGATACAGAAGCTGCACATACTATTTTGATAAAGGAACATGAGTTTGGGTATCCATCAATAAGTCAAATTTGTGTGTCAAATCATCTTTTATTCTGGTTTGGTTTATCAAGGTAATTTACCTGAATCATCTGGTATTGCTTGTTCCATTACATCAGAACTAATCTTATCATATGGCACATTGCCATACCATATCAGCAACTGTCATACAGCAATAGGCTCTTTGATATTTAAAGCGCATTAAAATTTAATCTTCATAATATACCAGATGGTAGCTGGTCAACATCATCTGTGCTCAGGTGGACTGTGTGACATAATGAACCAAATCTAATCTGCTTTCCATTTTTTAAATAAGGAGCTATAATGGTATTCCTGGAGTGCAGTTTGACCCTGGTGAAGAGTCCTAATTGTGGTCGTCAGATCCTGCTTTTGGTTTATTTCGTTGCTAAATTGCTGTAATGTTTCCAGTGACGTCACTGGTGGTCTTTGGATTTTGTTTTGATGCTCTTTTAATGCTTTTTTTCAGCCCTGGTTGTTGCTCAGGCAGACTACCCACTTTTTCTGTTGACAGGTGAAATGATTTTTACAGAGAAAATGTTTAAATATAAAATTAAATGTGCTGTCACTATTGCAAGGTTTGATTTTATGTGGAAAGACATGGTAGTTTGTAGAGATCGGTCATGTAACATCTGACCAGCAGATGTCAGTACAATGCTGAGCGAAGGCGGAAGTACATAGAAGGATATCTCATGTTCCTCCTGAGCAGCTACTCCACAGTGTAGCACTGCTAAGCTAGCTCTGTTTCAGCTAACTATTCATTTATGAGTCGTTGTGAAGGTTTGACCAGATGTCAGATAAAACCCTGAAACGTCCAGGAGTTGGGGTCGGGGTGCTGGTGACAGACTCAGCCCATCCAGGCTGCGTTCTCCTGGGAAAACGGAGAGGCGCAGTGGGCAAAGGGACGCACCAGCTCCCCGGTGGCCACTTGGAGTTTGGGTAGGTTGGTCGCTAGCTAGCAGAGCCCATTCATAAATCTGACACAGTTTAGCTTCGTATAGATGTGAGGCAAAGATGTCTGTGAATGTTCAACATTGGCCGTCATTCGTATGGGTCAGAAAACATCTTCCTGGGACAAAGCATACAGTCTACTCCTTTCACGACTATGTATTTTTCCGTCATAAAAATAGAAATTAAAATGAAAACAAAAACTTTTTAATCAGGTATCAGTATGCCGAACTCTCTTATACAGTTGAGCAAAGTTAAAGCCATTTTCTGAATTTGTATTATTACAAATGCCTCCCAAAAACATCTGCTCAAATATTAATTTGCCATATTTTAAATACAGTTTGGTGCACGATAATGAGGCTGGGTAATCAGTTTGAGATCCCTCATCAAGGTCGGTCATGTATTTCAAAATAAAAGCCCAGCTTGTTGAGGAGTGGAGGAGCTAAAGTGTAAGTATGCTCCTGAGTGCACAGTACATGTGACCTGCCCTCCATTGAGTGATAGTGGATGTGACACTCATTTCAATTGACAGAGAGACGTGGGAGGAGTGCGCTCACAGAGAGGTGTTGGAGGAAGCAGGGGTGCGTCTGGTGAACATCCGCTTTGCCTCAGTGGTGAACTCCATCAGACTGGAGGAGCAGTACCACTATGTCACCATATTCATGCAAGGAGAGCTGGACAAGATGCAGTCAGGAGAGCCAGAGAACCTGGAGCCAGAGAAGAACGAGGGTATGTGAAGTGGAACTACTTTTTATTTGAATGAAAACAAAATATTCCCACACCCTTTAGGATTATAAAGAATGTGTGCTTCTCTCACTCCCAGGTTGGACGTGGACACAGTGGGACCAGTTTCCTCCCAAGGAGCAGCTCTTCTTGCCTCTAGCATGTCTGAGACAACAAGACTTCCAGCCGTTCAGGAACACAGTAGTAAACACTGAAACTCAGCCTTGACACTAATTCTTACATTTGGAAACTTTTATTCTTCTCCAAAGATAAAAACAGACATACCTCTTCAAAACCACATCAGCAGATGGATTACATGTCTGCATTTTCCTCAGAAATCAGGATTTTCTGTTGTGGCACATGCTGTAATTTTTGTTAATATTGTAAACGGTTGTTACAATTGCAATACAAGATGAATTCATTTTCTATATGAGGAATCCATGACATACAGAGCAGATTGTTAGCTGTGCATTCATTCAAATTTTAAGAAAAATTGCAAAACAAATAAACTTCAGTTTCGTTTTTTTTTTAATCAGCCATTTTAAAGCAAACAAATGGACAAATGCTTAAAACACAGTAAAACAGGAAAAATTTAACATATTTAAAGATTTTATTATTTTTGGTCAAGTTGTCATTGCTCTTTATAGCAAAATATTCAGTGATTAAAAAAATAGACTTTGTAGTATTTGCCACCTCACATCAGGTTTGTGCTGGTGACACAGACTGCTAACAGCAGGGTCCACAGGGTCACAGCAGTGGTTGCCACGGCACCACTAAAGGTCTTGCTGTGGACGTAGGTGATGATGTGCATGGCTCCACTGAAGGCCTCCTCACATGTCGGCTGGATCTGATCCTCGGGAAGCTTGAAGCCGAATGTCCCCTTGTCTCTCAGCTCAAAGGTGTAGCAGAAAGGGATCCCCTGCATCCGAGCCCAGTCTCTGGATGAACCAGAGTTGGGGTCTGTAGAAAGAAGGTATGAATGTTACTGTTCCTCTCACAACCTGGGCCGGGATCGTGTTGCTTCAGGTCTCTGAGACTTACACAATACATCCGGTGAGGTTCCTACAGTGTAGTTCATGCCGTGGACCTTCTTAATGGTGTCAGCTGCCTCCAAACCCACTTTCATCTGAGGGACAAGACGAGCTTTTGTCATATTGTCATTTCATTTGAAGCTGTGGATCACCTGTTTTTAGCATCTAAACCAGCTCTGTGTGACCCGAAACTATAGATTTCACACTCAGACTACTGGGAAAGACCAGGAAACACAGTTTAAAATTCATGATAGGAATCACACTTGTTGCCCATGACAGACACGTGAGACTGTGACACTGTGGTGGGGAAGTGTGACAAGCTTTTGCACCCACTCAGAACAGTGAATCAACCTGTTAGTGCTCTCTGGTGGACAAAGTCAGTATGTATATTGGTCACAAAACAAATGTGAGGGATGTGCTGCTGCATCAGCATTGTTTGTTTATGTTATGTGCAATTTTGTTTTAATTGTGTGGATTTGAATAATGTCCCCTATCTGTCTGAAAAATCCAGTATGGGTCAGGCGTCACTCTATTCGAACCTTCACCAGGCTCATCAAGACGACACAACTGGACACTCTGTGCTAAGACAGTCTCAGTATTCATAAACCAATCCTCCTCCGAGTTCACTCACTTGTGATCCATAATTGAAAATCTCATCACATCATCCACGAGAGCCTGATGTGACTCTGCATCCTGCCAAGCCAACGGAAAATGGCGTCTCTTCAGTGGTTTACCAGAGAGGACCGGCTCCCCACTGCTAAAGTCTTGCTGGAGAAACGAATGACCATAATCCTGCCTGCATAATTCCCTCTGGATTGTGGCTCCAGTGGCCCATCACCTGCCTCAGGCTCCCTCCGAACAACAACCAGCCCTTCTTTTTCCACTGTCAACGTTTCACAGCTTCCTCCTGTTCTGTTCTTGTCTTGGCAGATGAGGACTGACTGCTCTTGGACGCTGAGTGTGTTGATGACATCTGTCATACTGTCATGTGTGTGGTTTATATGCACTGTGTGAAGCCCTAATGCGTTTTGCCATGCACCATTGAAATATACTGTATATTCAACAAATTATATTAAATAAATAAATTGAAATAAATGAATGCAAATGTGTGCACTGAAGTGTTTTTCACAGATGATCTGCATAAGCTCAGTTTCTATGGCAATACACAGTATTCTTTTTATTAATGTAGAAGCATGCAGTGATGATGATAAGGAGGCCATAAAGATGCATATACACTTTTTTTATTTTGGATTGTGATGTGATAATATGTAGAAGGTTGTGTGTTCATCTGCAGAAATATGTAAAACGTGCATCACTGTGTTTGTAGATGTAAATACCAGCTCATTGTAGTTGGAGGCGGTGACGTTGGGATGTCCATAGGGAACCAGGAGCAGCTGGCCGTAGGAGTGGATGGTGAGGAAACACAGGAAGTCGTCTTTCCGGCTTCCTACAAAATACGTTACAGCCTGGGCCTCGGGCTCAGACACAGGGCTGCTTCCGCAGTAGACATTTGAGCAGCAGTCTGGTGATACCCCGATTGCTTTGAAAGAAAAGAAATGGAGTCATCTCAACCAAAAGGTGAGCACGTTCACCTTTTTACCAAGCAATAAATGTACTTAAAACACGTATGTTTAAAGTTGCATTAAATGATTTCTGACTACTTGGGAGCAGCGTAGCCACAACATAGACATAGTATCATCTTTTAAATCAATACAGCAAACTTGTTGGCTAACAGTTCCCTGTTGTCTCAAATAGCAGCTACAGAGTAACAATGGCACCATTTTGGAGACATGTTCAATATCTGACAAGTTAAAAGGACGATACTTTATATATTATTATTATATATATTACTTTATATTATAGTTAAAAAGCACTATAATGTTCTCTGTGGCTTGGGACAAGCTACCCCGATGACATCACTATGACATCATGAGGGTTATCATTCAAACGAATTTGAATTCTTGGATCCAGCAGTTTTGGACTTGACCCATATTGAGAAGTAAAAGTCGGGATGTCTCAGCTGTGACATTGACCGATCTTTAGTACACTTTCTAACAAATTGACAGCTTCAGGGACATCTTGGGGATGTATCGATAAGAAGACAGAACCACAAAGACTCACTGCCCCAATTGGCGTCAAAGTTGCGGTTGAGATCAGTGCCATAACATTTGCAGCCTGAAGTTCCTGGTGACCTGTTCTTCCTCCACAGTCGAGTCTAAATGGGTCAAAGTGGTTAGTCAGTTAAATCAGCTGGATTTGATCGTTCTTTCAACTTTATAATGAACAAAATGGGCACTTAACGTTTTTGGTCATCAGATCGCTATTGTATCTGTTCTTTTCCATTCATCTTATTTTCAAAATGAGATGATTTTGTACTTGAGCCTGGTTGAGCATCAGAATCAATTAGCTCAATAATAGCTCATTTTAACTTAGCTTCTATCGCTTTAATAGGCTATCATTCTCTCATATCTGTGGTTGGAGATCTTGAGGAAGTACTTTGATAAATATCCATCAAATACAAGCACTGACTGTATCGTTATTCCAGGAATAGATGTAGCCATCCATGTTGAGCACAGGGGTGACGTAGAAGTCCATGTTGGTCATCATTGTTTTCATGTCTGTGTCTGTTTTGTATGCTTGCAGGATCTGATTTTAGGGAACAAACAAAACCATCAGATATGTTGGAGGACAGCTACAATAAGAGTTCATGTCATCCTCCTCAGAGATGATGTTTTTTCCTCACCATAACAATGTAATAAGTACTTTAATTAAATGATAAATCATGTTTGTTTTAAATGGACGACTGTCCTTTACCTGCCTCACAAAGTACTGACAGAATGCCGGAGCGATCCATTCCCTTGCATGTATACCACAGTCTATCCAGATACCTTTCTTTTTCTCTCCAGTATTCAGGCCAATCTGAAAGACAGATTCATATAGGTTCTTGTTGGGCTGCTATATAACACAAACAAGCATAAAACATCAATACACTCCAGTACCAATCTAGTATATGCCAATTTCTCATCAGTATATGCCATGTTATTATATAAAAGCTTAAAAGTTGGATTACTTTGAGCAAGCGAATAGTCCTCTTCTCATAGGTCTTTCCGTAGTCCACTATAGTCACAACATCAGGGTGATCCTTTGCCATCTGATTCATCCAGTTGGCGATCTGTAGGGTGGAATACACACATTACACATGGGTGTATGTATGTGTGTGGTGATCTGTTAAAGTAATGTGTGTGAGAGCAGTGATCAGGCCTTCTCACCTCCTGCATGTCATGGTATTTGTAGTAGTCATACTCCACTCTGTTGCACACACCAACACACATGAGACACATGAGAGACAGTGGTTTTCTGACGTATGTCCCACCTCAATGACATTATGTTGGATTTTACAAAAGCATCTCCTGCTTAAATAAAAAGGCTAATCCTTGGTGGTATTGAGAGAAACTATCTGTGCAGTTAAAATCATAGTCATCATCATAGAAGACATTTATACTGTGTAGCAAATATGTAGAAATGCATTATGTTTAACAACTACAGCTGCCCCACCCCAACAGATGTCACATGAGGAAATTATCAGTCAGACAGTTATGGAATAAATCTTATCAGATACGGAGCACTGAGACATCCTATCAAATACAGGTCTGCGGCCTGATGTGTATCCTTGACACTAAAAAAAGGTTGAGAACCACTGGAGTAAAACCAGGTCCACCCTGACTAACTACATTGTTAGTCTGCCGCCTACACTTTAAAGGAATAGTTCAACATTTTGGGAAATGTACTTTTAGCTCTCTTGTCGAGCTATATCTGATGGATGCCACTCTCTAATCTAAGACAGTTAGCTTAGATTAGCATAAGGCAGGTGAAAGTAGCTGTCCAAAGGTAAAAACAGCTTACTAATTAACATCTTGCTTGTTACTGCCTTAATAAGGACATAAGGTTGTTGGGCAACCTGAGAGTATCAAGAACTCAGAAGGTCACTGCTCTCCGGCCAAGACAGAGTCACACACCAGCCATCAGTTAGTGTCTATCAGTGAGCTTTACAAACTGCTGGTAGACAGATTGTTTTTAAATCTTTGGCATCTTTGTTGTCAATTTTCTCATCTGAGTCTCATCTAAAAAAGCCATTTCCTAAAATATCAAACTATTCATATAATGATTTGGTTGGAGGCATAAATGATGATAATACAAATACTACTACTACTACTAGTAATAGTAATAATAATAATAATGATATAAACATTGGCAATGCATTTTGATTGTATATGACCCTTGATATACACTGTTGCCCATAAAGTTGGAATAAAATGTTTTTTACCTCTTCTCATGAAATGATTGTGACAATGTGATTTATTCTTGATAAATAAAGTGGATATCTTCTCAACTTTATTGATCAAACTCTTCCAAACATATCACAGTGAAACCACAATTAATCTTTGCAGACTGTGTATTCAGGCTTTAACAAAATTGGGGTTATTGAACAATTATTCCAACTTTATGGGCAACAGTGTATTTGAACATTTTACTGATAATACTTATGTACTTTTAAGTATTACTGTGAAAACAACACTTTTACCCAAAATTGAGTATTTTTATATTTTAGTCTCTAGCTACTACTTTAGCTAAGTAAACTAACCTCATCCACCTCTGAGAACTACTTTATAAAAATCTGGATTAAAAAGGAATCCAAAAGTAGGTGCCTTTAGTGAATTACTGTCGGACACAATCCGTCAGTTTGTAATTTTAAGAATAATACTCACCTCTCTATTGTGGTTGCTCCTGCCACTGAAAGCAGCACCAGAATGCTCAGTCCCACAGAATTAAGCATCGTCACTTTGTTTAAGTCCCTGTTCGCAACTGTGAACTACACTGACTTCCAGGTTGTACAGCCTTTATAGGAAACATCCATCAGATAAAGACACACCTTTGCTTCAGCCAAGGACCACCGGCACCCCACAAACTATCAATGTACTGGTTAATGTTAAGTCTGAGCTGAGACTGAATTACTTTATATCATTTAAGAAAAGAACTGATCATGACCAAGTGAGAAAATCACCTTAAATCATTACTTTTACTCACTGTCATTTGTATTCATCAAGGTCAGATCATTTAAAAACAGAGCCATAAAATAGACTTGAGACTCATTTAATCACACTTAAATGCTGTGTAAGCTTGTTTTTGACTGCTGTTATCTTACATTCGAACAATAAATATGAGAGAGAATGTTAAATAAGGTACATTAAGTCAAACATAAGAAAGGAAACAATGAGGCTATAAAGAAGAACAAAAGTCCTCACAGCACTGGCTCATAGATACAGAAGCTGCACATACTATTTTGATAAAGGAACATGAGTTTGGGTATCCATCAATAAGTCAAATTTGTGTGTCAAATCATCTTTTATTCTGGTTTGGTTTATCAAGGTAATTTACCTGAATCATCTGGTATTGCTTGTTCCATTACATCAGAACTAATCTTATCATATGGCACATTGCCATATAATGTGCCATAAACTATAATGGTATTCCTGGAGTGTAGTTTGACCCTGGTGAAGAGTCCTAATTGTGGTCGTCAGATCCTGCTTTTGGTTTATTTCGTTGCTAAATTGCTGTAATGTTTCCAGTGATGTCACTGGTGGTCTTTGGATTTTGTTTTGATGCTCTTTTAATGCTTTTTTCCAGCCCTGGTTGTTGCTCAGGCAGACTACCCACTTTTTCTGTTGACAGGTGAAATGATTTTTACAGAGAAAATGTTTAAATATAAAATTAAATGTGCTGTCACTATTGCAAGGTTTGATTTTATGTGGAAAGACATGGTAGTTTGTAGAGATCGGTCATGTAACATCTGACCAGCAGATGTCAGTACAATGCTGAGTTAAAATAAGAAAATGGCATAAAATAACCAGAGAAAAATATGGGCAGAGGCAGACAGCTTGCAAACACCTGTGCACCCAGTAAAGATGCATACAAGGAGTCAGTTGGAGTAAATCGTCACCTAAGGTGGGCACTTTAGAGTATGTAGGTGTTACCTGCTATTCTTTCAAGTCCTAACCAAAACCTGCACTGTGCTTTTTAATTCAAGTTTTAGCCCTTTGAGATTAATTAGTTTAGTGGTGCCCTCTTTTCTTTGTGCAAAGCTCCCTCTGTCTCAGTCTGGCTGTTCTGCGGTTTACACCCTGACAGTAAAATGCCTGCATGTTAACTATGCCGCAGCAACCCAGGTCTTTGCTCCCGCTCCTTTGCTGACATGTGCATCATGTCTATTCATGAGCTGCTCATAAGACATAGAGACAAGACCTGTCTCAGCGTCGGCCCCACGCTCACAAACCCAGGCTGTGTGTGTAGACGTGTGTGTGACAGAGAATCAAAGCACACATCGTGGGCTGGTTCTTCATAATGATGGATGAAAGCGCTAATGCTTTTGGATGAGAGAGGCAGGCCGCTGTGTTTTACTCAGACACGAGCTTACAACATTTCAAAAACTGTCTGTCTGTATCTGAAAAGGTTTCTCTGGACATTATATTACCTTAATGCCACTGATAGCATCTCAGGTTTGGTTTTGAGAACATGCATTGCTGATGTAAGAGGCTCTTCTAGAGGATTACAGCTGAATTTAGTCATTTATTGCTTCTTTATGCACATTTACATTCTTTTCATCCCAGTTTAGGACACACACATTCAGTCAAACATTGCATCACCTTGCAGTTTTCATTTAACATTTTCTGATCACTGCGAAAGTTTTTCAGCGAAGCTCTCTGTTTTATGAGGTGCATTTAAGTTGGAGAGTGCATGTGGTGAGGACAAGCTGTGTCAACATCTGGACAGACTGCAAAGTTAAGGGTTAGAGGCGAGGTTTTGGTGCAGACATTTCTGAGGGGGTTCTTGCGGTTCAGTAGGTTTTAAGTGTGTGCTGGTGCTACAATGACATGGGTGTGACTATGTCATTACATGTGTTTCAGCTTCACAGCGTCCTTACTCTGAGAAGCTGTCCCCCAATAATATTTCTAAATGTCAGATTTCTACTTGTGGGGGAATGAGATTTACTTTAAGAGAACAGTGAATAGGATACAAGACTAGTGTGATATGTGACATTTGAGTTGGATTTACTTTCAATTAAATAAAAAGCATACGACAAGTTCTGTAAGATGATAATTAATAGTTTGATATTTTGGGAAATACTTTTATTCGCTGTCTTGCCAGCAGGTAAATGAGGAGACTGATCCACTGAGGATTGTGGCCTGAGGTGGTTTACGCAATATAATCATCATTCCACTGTCAACGCAACAACCAATAGTTCTGTTCGTTAAAGGTCAGCTATCTGTTTCTAGCTTTTGGAAAGATTTGTGTATGTTCATGAGTATTTACTGAGCTATCCTGGCGCATTCATGAATTCTTAAAATGGCGGACAGACATTCCTTTTTATGTACATCAGTCGTTTTAGTGCTTTACTTGAGCTGCCTTTGCTTCAGTTGAATTTATAGACAAGGAACTTCAGGGCTACCAGAGTAAACAACATGCCTCTACTGGATCTGGATGTTCTGACACCCTGGAGTATCAGAAGCTGAATAGTTCCCATCTCATCAGACATGCTGGTCATGACCGGAATGAAGGCCTTGATACAGTGAAAATCAATAAGGAGCAGCTGCCAAACAAAACAGCATGAGAGGTAGCAGAAGAGAGAGACTTTTGGCATCCCTTTAATCTTCAAAAATGTGGAAGAAACACCAGCACATGTTAGCCAAGCTGGAGTACCACATACACACACACACCTCCCACACAAGAGCAATATAAAACAGTAACAACTGCGGCAGCAGCACTCGTAAAACTATCAGCAGGACTGACAGCAACTGCTTAACAAACCACAAACACAAATAGTCAAGCCCTCGTCCCCCACAGTGCAAAATAACTCCCCCTCCTCCCCCGCAGCCTCCAGAATTTTTTTCAGTATCAATTCTCAAGCAATAACACATGATCCAAACCCCAAGGCACTCTGACTTCATTCCCCATAAACAAAACTATTACACTGCACATCAGGTGTCACAGAACCTCTCACCTTACTCCTGAGGGCCGGCCAAATAACCAAACAGAAAATGTATCAGTTGTTCCTCTGGCTACAGAAAGTTTCCAGTTCAAAAACAAATCATTTAAACCTGTCAAAGTGTAAATGACAGCGGCATTCAAAAAAGTGTGTCAAACACTTTAATCAAAAACACAGGATGTGCAATATCTATCCCTGTGCCAAAAAACAATTTGCAACCATGGCACCATCCACTGCTCTAAATCACCAGACACTTTGGAAAAAGTGGCTGATACTTCCCTCTAAACCTTGCAGAATTGCTGCTCTTTGTCTCACAGATGATCCCTCCTGACATCCTGCAAGACCTTTTTCACTAGAGCAGAGAAATTGGAGAAATCAACAGCATCCATTCCTGTGTTCTGTTATTGACCCACCAAAATGATACATGAAAGTGGGACACTTGAAAAAGTAGTTCTAACAAAACTGGTGACACTGATCCTGCAATTGAGTGAGGGTGACCCGAGTCAAAGAACTTGAGTTAAAAAGGGGGATTCAGACAGGGCCGGTCTCTGGGGCTCTGGGTGAGATTTTTGCCACAGGATCACCCTTTTCCATATCTTTAAAATGAGGTTTTTGCTTTTGTCTTCATACACTGAATCCCTTGTTGAAGGCAGCTAATGTGTCACCAAAATACAGATGTTTTTTGTTGGTTTGTTTTTTTGGCTTCTGATGGGTTTAGATGGTTTCAAAATTGGAATTACATCCCTATCTCTCTTAACCCCAACACCCACCCACACCAAATTTCTTCCTGCACACTCACACTTGATGGATACAGCCTCAGCAGCTCAATCGTTTAATCTAAGAGAAGAGGAAGAAGAAAATCTTTGCAAGTGGCTCTGGGGCCCTCTGGGATTTAGCACAGAGGGTTATCTCAAATATAAACCAGCTCCAAGGCACTGGGGGAAAGTAACTATTTACATAACTACTGTACGTACAGACAACTTTGAGGTTCTTGAATTTTACTTGTTTCCATTTTATGCTTCTACTTCACTTTATTTCAGAGGGAATAATTGTACTTTTTACTCCACTACATTTATATATGACAGCTTTTGTCATAAAGACAAAGATTTTACATTAATAAGGATAAAATGAGCTTGTAAAATACAATGAATTATTAAAGATTAAACTAGTGGTTCCTTTCTTGTCCGAGGTGTTAGCAGCTTCATCAAACATCAGTGCTTCCCCATCAACTTCAGATGGTTTCATTTAAATAAAAACTTTAAGACATAAACAAGCAGAGATTAGAGAAAAGCCCAGAGAGGTGTGTTTGCATTGGTATTTGTTTTTTGGCCACTTGTGCAGCGGTAACAAGCTAACACAATATTGACAAAGCGTTGCCTTGTAAAGTTGATGTGGCGCAATTGTCAGCAAACACTTGACTATTTTCACAAGCAGCTGACAATATTAGCCACTGGCCATCTGATGAATATGTTGTCCAATATTTACTCTCCTTTCAGCTCAGTTTTTAGTCTCCACCAACTCCTGAGAAAAGAAAATCTGCCTGTTTAGCTGCTAAATGCTCCACTAGTCGCTGACTGTTTGCTGTAAAAATCCAAATCCTTCTCAGCACCAAACAGCAGTTTCACCAAAACTTGGACTAACAATGAGCCAACCAAAACAGTGTGTTGGTTACCAGGGAGAGGATTCCCTCCCCACAGAGAGGACACCAGCACCCAGAGCTGCTACACCAAAAACTTTTGGTGATGTTAGATGCAACATTTCTCCTATAGGAGGCTGCAGATGCGCTCAGACAGAAGCAGGCCACAACAATGAGCTGAAAGATGCTGAAACGCTCCATCAGATGCAACACACACAAAACATTTAGTCTCCATTGTGGGTTTTTTTTTCATTTAAAGAGGAGAGAGAAGTTCCTGCACCTTGCAGCTCCAGATAAGAAGTCTGTTCATGAGCAGCCTTGGCTAAGTTGTACAGTGACAGTCGTGAGTTGAATGAAGAGAGGGGGAGCGAGAGGGAGAGAGAGTACGTGTGAAGGAGAGAGAGAGAGAGAGAGAGAGAGAGAGAGAGAGAGAGAGAGGGAGAGACAGAGCTGCTTAGTTGCCTTAGCAGCGCAGCTTCATTCCTTCACAGTCGGGCTTCAGTGCGCTGCTGGGAGCGCTGCGCCGCGCTGCGCCTCACGGGGCTTCCCTCACTACTCCGCCGTAATTAACCTCACAGTCCGGCTGCCCTCCAGCCAGATAGGTGCTAGATTTGAAAATTAAAGTTATTAAACTCCAGCTTGGGCTTTTTCCAAGAGAGGATGGCTCTGCAGGCGGTGAATGGGAGCGTGGTGGAGGTGTCTGCGGGCTGTGGGGATCAGGGGAACCTCAGCGTGGAAGTCACCGACTACAATGTGAGCTGCACCAACAGCTCCGTCCTCCCCAGACCGACCACCAGAGTCAAAGGTAAGATCTCCTCCTCTTCTTCCTCTGTCCACCAGGCTGTCTCTCGTCAACCAACCAGGCTGAGGTGTGAAACTGTATTTATGCTTTAGAAGAGGCAACATCTGGCCCCAAACAGATGGCTTAAAAAGAAAAAAAGGTGTCATAGCCTTTTTTTCCTTTTTGGTAAATTGATAATCAGGATTTGGAATCCTTATATTCTTGCACAGGGGTAAGATGTAAACTATTTTTGAATTTTCTTCATAAAAATAGTGGACATTTCTTTCAGATTATAAGGTGGAAAAGCTCCATAATGTTATTTACTCTTAATAACAAACTGCCACCTGTGAATAATCACCTGCTTCAAAATGTAATTAGTGGACCTAATGTAACCGATCTGAAATCAGATTTACCCTCTGGTCACTGATTTTCTCCCTCTCCCTCTGGGCACTGTGTTTACCATGAGATGATTTACATTTTTTACAGTGAAATGTTGTTTCAATCGCGTTCCTGGGCCTCTTTGCATGCAATCAAGCGGCAAACATCCAACAAGACTGCTGCCCCCCCCCTCTCCGCCAATAATCAGTGTAATAAAGTCCGGGAGTAGTAGACCCATCATCTCTGAGCGGACTTTTCTCTGTTATCCGGCATGTTTCTCCACTCTGCTTGTGTGTGTGAATGACCAGTCAGTAAATTAGGTTTTAATCTTGATATTGAGACTGAAAATAGAGTTGATTCCACCTATGGACATCTCTCTGATGGCTTATCAACTCCAGAGGGAGATACACTAGTAGGCTTTGGATAGATTTACCTCTGCTTGATTAATTACTGGCATGTCAACATGTTAAGTGTATATTCTGCAGTCCTGTTTCTGTTTGTGGATATTATATTGGGTGCAGTAGATCTGCAATGGTGCCAATGTGACAAAATGTAACAAACTGTGCAAATTTAAACTCAGCAAAAATATAGGTAAATCCTCCTAAAATTGTAATTCTTGTTTTTTGGATCTGCATGTTACATGTTAGTTCCAGGGCTGTTTTATCCCATATCTTGTTTGCTGCAATGACTGAAAACATGACCCAGCCACACGGTCATTTGATGCTGGTAGTATTATATGAGTCTTAAACGCCTGTTGATGGTAGCGTTTGTATTTGTGTTTATAGGAATACTAGATTATTGCTGCTGTTTTGCACAATTAGTAAGTCGTCAGTGTCAGAATTGAGATTCCTGTTACTGCTATGGCCTGTGTACATTATCAACTAAGTCTAGCTGAACTCCTGATGTTTTCTGATATGTGACCATACAGCTGCTTTTGTTACATGCCATTATCAGGCCTTCTGTACTGCCTTGCTGTAATAAAGGATAAATCAGAGGCTAAAAGGCAATGCTCCATCCTGTCTCCTGTCCAGTGTGCTGACCGACACCCCAGGACCACTGCCATCCAACCAGTTTTTCAGCCAGATCCTATTTTACAGCCACAACGATCAGCTGTGCAGTGTGCAGAAGCTGTTATAATTCTGAATGTTTGTTTTTCCTGCTTCTTTCTTCTTTTCAAAATGCTGAGGAGATTAAACCCCACACCAGAGGAGATAAGGCCCCCGAGCTCCTTTCAGGACTCCAGTGGGCTGATTAGGTAATGAGGTCTGAATGTGGGCGAGACTGCTTTTTTTTTTCCTTAATTTTTTTCTCCCCACTCCCACCACTGCTGCAGTAACAAAAACATTTCAAATCTTCCCACAATAAATAATTCACAGCCATTCCTCTGTGCTGCATTTCTTTTATTGACCTTATACAGGCTGGAACATAAGCAGCAGCATGGCTCGACCACCCAGCTTTGGGGTGCGCTCAGAGAAATGTCCTGTACACGAATCGCTGCCTCCGTCTCATCCCCTCTCTCACACGTTTGGGAGGTGAGACACTCAAACAGTCTTCTTTTATTTGCGTTAATCCGTAGTGGACCTCTTCTTCCTCTGCTGTCTCCCTTTAGGCCATTGGAGAGCAGTGGAGCCTGATTATGCAGCTGTATTGTTGCTCTCAGATGTGATACTCCAGTGCCGGGACAGGAAATTAAAGCCCCAACCCACCTTCCACTTGTGGAATTACTGCTGTCCAATCCACTGAATTGGAGATTTTGTCCATAACCTGCAGCTTCTGACGCAGTGAAAAATTACTTTCATATCTGGTTTGCTTCTTTTGTTGACTATATTTGGGGGATATGCATATTTTGAGCAATAATTCTCAACTCTTTCTCCATGAATTATTCACTTTTTCTCTGCAGCTGACAATTATTATTGGTCTATCAGACAATTCTTTTGTTGATTAATCATTTGCTCTATCAAAATTATTCTATCAAAATAAAAATAATGAAAAAAGCAGATTATTATAATTCCCTTAGGTCCACTGAACTGTTATTGAATGTTTTGTGTTTGAGTTTTTACAAAGAAAAGCAGCCAATGAAGAACTGATTACTGTAATTAAAATGAATTGACTAATGGTGTGAACTCTCCTGTAAACAGGAAGTGAAGCATTTTATGTCTGCAGACACAATAAGAGCAGCTTCATCAAAGCAAGCAGAGAAAATATATTAAATACATTTATATGTGTTACTACACTGAGTGTGTTGGACTGGAGCACAAAACACTAAAGCAATAATTTCACTCCGTGTGTAGACTTAAATAATCAATAAGTCAATGAAATCAATAAATAATCCCAGAGCCCAAGATGATGTCTTCAAATTACTTTTGTTGTCTGACCAACATGCCAAAAACCTAAAATATTCTGTTTATAGCATAAGAAAAGCAACAAATGTTCACATGCAATGAAACTAGAAGCAGTGGTTGTTGTCTGATCCTAGTTAAACCAGGTTAATAAACGCCTACCGGGGGACAGAGGACAAGTGAGACAGATGCTCTGTCCCAGAAGAACTGACTCATTTATTTTGTTCTTGTTCGCTGTTTTAAAGCTTCTGGGTTTTAAAGTCCTTCAAATGGAGAAGATTAAACACACAACCAGAGGATCAGTTAATAGGCTGTTCTCAAAATTGGAACTCCTCTTAAGATTTCTTTTGCAAATGCTATAAATATTTCCTGACCAATGGGTTAAGATACTTGAAGTTTAGACTGTTATATATCATCAAGTTACCCGACTCTTTTCTCTGACTGACTAAGGCTGCTGATCGTGTTTCAGTGTGCACTATAGGCAGCTCTGTAACACTGCTGTAATGTTTTGTCTTCTTTTCTTTTTTAGTGACTGTTAGTGCTTTTCAAACTGTGAGGGGAGCCTCTTCAGGGAGCTGTGGGAGAGTTTGGGGGTGGGGGGCGTGGCGTGAACCAAAGATACCGTGGGAAGTAAAAGCGACAGGTGCATGCAGGTGTCCTGAAATCATCAATTAGTTCATGTTGTTTGGCCCACTGGTTTGGTCTGCCCACCAACATGGTCAGCAGTAAGAGCTGCAGCAGCACCTGTGACACACAGCTCATGCAGGCAATTAACGCACTGTAAAATCCAAAGTCCCAGATTACCACAAAAGTCAATTGGGCACTTATCTAAGCTCTCTTGGTCACAGTCATGGTTCTCACATTTTTTTTTTGGATTCATTTTGTCTGACCTTTTCTGAGAATGACATTATCTGTGATGTCCATTTGGAATAAACGGCCACAAACCTGCTTAGAAATCATGGGGAAAAAAGACATTCCTATATAATGCAGAACTTGCTTGAGGATCATCATGTTTTAAGTTCTCTTTGGTATCAAAGTAACCCAGTGTCATGTATCTGTACATTCATGGGTATATTTCAAACCGGAACTGCTAATAGCTAATTCTGCTATTTGTAATGGTGCCAATTTTCCATAATGTAAAAAATTATGCAAATTTAAACTCAGCAAAAATATAGGTAAATCCTCCTAGATTTAAAATTTCCAAAATATCATTATGTCCTTTGGATCTGTATTTACATGTTAGTTCCCGGATTGTTTTATTACATGTCTCGTCTGCAGTGTTTGCTGCTACGACTGAAGAAGCAGCTGTAAAACTCTTACAGCACAAAGGTGAAATGACACCCGACGCACATCGCATTATAGTAATCATTCAGGACTCAGGAGAGCACTTCAGTTCAGACAGGGCCCTGCTTATGTGGAGCGTCATCTGTAGCTGCACCTTGGCTCGGCCTGGACACTCTCCGCTCCCTGCTGATTCAAAGCGACACTTTGCTGAGCTCACCCCGTCCTTTTCAGTACGTGTGAGATAAGTTATCATGAAGTGGATCTCATAAGCATTAAATGAACTTTTATTCCCCCAGAGCCCAGGCTGAACGGTTGGCTTCCCTCAGAAAAAAAAAGACTTGTAGACTTGTTACTACATTGGGGACGGCTCAGGAGTTTCTAATATCTAACCAATTTCTACGCCGAGGTGTCTTGTTGAACAAATTAGCACCTTTGGGTATGTGCTCGGTGGTGTAGACTGTCATAACACGATCAGGGTAATCAGAACAAATAATTGGAAAGGTCTGAAGCGACCTGGTGAGGCAGAACAAACCGTAAACAGGCACTGAGTGTACAAAATATTTGGAGCATCCTGTTAATAAGCTGCTGCCTCTTGTGTGCGCTCCACATCCTGGAGCTTAGAAAACCATCTGTTAACAAAGCCTTAGCACGGAGATTCAATTAGAAATTATAGCTTTTATGTGCATTTATCATATCGTGAAAACAGTATCACAGATCATGAAGGTGTAAATAAGGATCCCCTCAAATGTGTGCAGCACTCCATCAACCATTCCGTAGCTGTATTGAGCTGTGATGGCCTCCGTCTGTACACCAGCTTTATTAAGTCGCTACAGCGGAGGAGTGGAGGGGGGCAGGGCCGGGCTTTTATGGGGTTATTTGGTATCAGTTAGACTCGATTTCATTAATCCTTAGTCATGTGACTCACCAGTGTAGTATAATCAACCCCTGTGTAACTGTACAAGAGGCGGAAATTTAATGATACTGAATTGTATGAGCTGCAGTTTTTGATCAATTTTTACTCTGCAAAGTCTCAAAGTAGAAGGTCTCAATAGTCCTAAGCAATTAGTAATTGGACTGCATCATGTCCCCTTTGGAAACAGCGGTGCCTTGTTACTGGCTTTGTTTACATAGTGATTTATGGGAATCTAGTGGTAGACCTCAGCTGAATGTTTAATTCGCTATAGGGGAGTCCCATAAGATGCAGCTCCTCTAATAGCTACAAGGCTCTGGCTCCAGTGAGATTGCACTGGAGCGAATAAGGAAATTCCCTTTCAATCAATTTCAACAAGTTAAGGTCTGAAACGTTAATTTGACCGCCTTTAATGAGTATCCTAGTGGCAAGTATGGATATTTAAACAATTACTGCTCCTTTAATTTTATTATGAAGGCCCGGAGAGGTTTGTTTGGGTGCATTTGCTTTGACTGACAGGTGTCACAGCCTATTACACTCAGCTAGGTGGTTATCTCAGATTGACTAAGCAAGCAAACACGGAAACTTTATTCATGTTGCACTTCGGTTACTTCATAGAGTCAAAGAGAACAAATGTGTTTTAAAGGATTATTTCAACATTTTCGGAAATACACTAATTTGCTTTGCTGCAGAGAGTAAAATGAGAATAAGAGCATAACCGTGAACTTTTGATAGCAAGAAATAAAAAAAAAAAAATGCTCAGCATAGTAATCAGTGCACACACTCTTTGGGCACATGGACTCCACGGGAATGTAACTTACAGTTTGTAGCCAGCTGAACATTGGCAGGCACCTGGCTGCCTGTCGCTCTGTTTGCAGAGACAGCAGAGTGGACAGGGATTTACTGAATTTGTCACCCTCAGGAAAGGCTGCAGTGCAGTAACTCGTTTGTCTGCTAAAGGCTTTTCTTTAAATAGACATGAGCTCACGCCTACTGTACATGTGCTATCTGCCACCGCGCTTGTTGTCCCATACCGCCCAGTATCTTTGCAAGTTTCCTGTTTTATGTTGATGCTATTTACTGGTTAGCTGTCCCCTGGCTGGTTTCCTTACATTATTTCTTAAAATATGTTATCCAAGCAGGGAGGGGAGGACTTAATGGCATCAAAAGCAAACATACATGTCTGACAATGCCTTGTGAGTCATTAAAAATGTGCTGAGGTCATATACTACAAAATGAGCTCTCCTCCAAAAAGACAAAAAATCAACGCAACGTAAAATCAATATAATTCTCTCATGGGATGGTATGGTGGGAAGATTAATTGAGTTTAATTGTGCTGACTGCAACTGTAGCTCACTTCATTACTGTGATGAAATGCGATACAGACCTTGGGTTCTGCACAGTGAGCACTACGCTGAATTAATTTGCTACTACTTTTAAGATTCGCATTCCCACATGTGTAAATTCATAGCCCATACCATCCAAATGTACCTGACACACGGTGAAACCAGTCTCAGTAATCACTGATTGTTTTCCTCTGTGATTGGACTGAATATGAAGGAGAGGTCAAACACATGCTGCCCTGATCCCTATCTTTTGATTGAATCTATCACGATACAAGACATGCCCTCAACTCTCTGGAGGTACCGGTGCATTTTGAATAGAGGCAGCATCTGATTGGCCGTGACAACCAGCAAAATAATGGATGGGATTAAAGCCAGGGGCTATTAAGTGCTCTGTGATGTAAGATAGTGATTAATTGGCAGCCTGGACACAAATCATGCATTTGAAGCAGCCTTCCACTCTGATGAAACCATGTAAGCCAGCATGTTTCTAGTGGTTTATTCACAGTGTTTACTTGTTAAGAATGAAAAGAGTCCAAAACATAACCATTAATGGTCATAAGGAAATAGGTGTTTATATGCAATAAGCAGCAGGTCCTCGTGTTCGGGAAGCCTGTCAGAAAAAAATGAATCCAACCGTCCAAACAGTCTGAATTCAGCCAGTTTTGTCCTGAAGGTAAACTGTAGAAAATGGCACTGACAAATTATTCTGAGCCGAAGTTCCAGAAATTGATTTGTTTTTGTTTGCCTTCCTGCCAAACTCATCAGATCAGGTGGGATGACAGGGAGATGGAGATAGTGTTAACGCTCAGCGAGTGAGTCAAACAAATGCAAGAATGCAATAATGTGACTTTATTGTAGGTTTTATCGGAACCAATTCAAGATGAGATGATTTTGTCCCTCAGTGATAAATTGTTTCACCCTTGATGATATTCTTAAAAGAAAATTGAAAAAATTACCGCTTTTTCTTACTTTCCTAAAGAGAGCGTTTGTAATAAAAATGAAAATGTAATTCAAGGATGTTTTTCTGTCAAGGAAAAATTGGCAATGTCTCAACAGAATAGTACTGTGGGAAATGCAATTATAGGAGACTGATTTCTGTAATATTACAGCTGTCAGACAGAATTCAGCGAGTGTGTGTTATATTAGAGTTATATTCATATCTATAGGTTAAAGGTTCCCTGTGGCATTTTCTCATAAACAAACAGTTATGTTTACATTGACTGCTTATTTGCATTGTGTGTGCATCCTTGACTCGTGACAAACTTGACAAGTGTATTTCTCTCCCAAATAACTTGCAAGAAAAAAGATGGATTTCAGAATATTTTGCCACCTGCACTGTGTGTAGTACTGCTCACCCCTGACTTTTCAGGCATGTTGGTTTGTTGAATAGCATTAAACTGCCAGCAAAAACCCCCCTGAATGTATGCATCTCAGAACAGGCATTAGTCATTGCTAGCTGTTTGGGACCAGTCTATTTTTAGGAGCAAAAACATTGATGCTTGAAATGTTTTGAATTGGCCACAGTGTAACATCTCCAGTCTCTGTGGTCGCTCTCCATCTGTTCTTGAATGTAGTGAAACAGATGACGGACAATACACAACACAATGTGCTAGTGCCTGTAGTAAGAAACTACTAAGAAATATGTCCTGTAGATCTCAGACAGACAGACAGACCCCCCCCCCCCCCCCAAAGAATGGCTCCTTGTACTCCACATCCTGTAATAAATGACAAAATATTCATATGACTTGTTGTCCCTAAGACGTTGCTCTAATCCTCTGCTAAAGATAAGACAAAGTGATGAAACTTTAATGATCCTTGTGGGATAACATAATTAGTGTGCATGGCAGCAGCCAAAGGGATGCGCAGTACAAACAGTAAACGGAGGCTAAATAAACAGTCCATCACTCAGTACTTGGTTATGGCTAAAGTGTTCCACGTCAACAAGTGCTGCTGCATATATGTGCACGTCAGAGGTGGATGCTGTCCTTTCATGTGTGATGTAGTTATAGATGCCTGTGGATCTGAACACAGCTGTCACGCTTGAGGGAGTCCAAGGAACCAAAGTAAATTGTCCCACAGTGGTGAGGCTCAGGGGAGCCAACATACTGCTGGTGCTCAATGAATAGAGAATTCCATTTTCACTCGGCTGGATCGCACATGATCTAACACAATGGGAGCTGCCGAGCCAGTGGGGGCTCGCCACGTGGTGTTTGTGTTCCCATAAATCAATGCTAGTTCTGCATATGCCGTAACACTGTTGGGAAAATCTTGTAAAAGTCTTGTAGAACTTCACCTGGGTTGCAGATTAATCTTTCGGAGTGGATGCTGCTCATGAACGTGATATCAATCTTCAGCTGATGAAACCTCTCTCAAAGCCATCAGAGGATTTGATTATCAAAAGAATAATTCATATTTGCAGTTGGGGGCTACTGGGTCTGTCAGGTGGCAGAGGTGATTAACATGCACCCTGCAGTGTTCTGGGTTTAAATCCAGACTGCATCTACTTTTATCTTCGCAGTCTAGTTCCTCTGCAGATTGTCTGATAAATGTAAAACTTTCACGTGGTTTTGGCCACGCTTTCAGATTTCCTCGACATTTCTGTATTTATTTCAAACAAACTGCTGTTGTTTTTCCGTCAGAGTTGAAATAATGTTTGGTGCAGCATAGAACTGTGGCTAGAGAGGGACCCCTCAAAGGTGTTTGAAATAGCAAATAAATGTATAAATATATCTTTCATTCAATTTTATTCAATTATAAAGATATCACACATTAATGAGTATTAATTTAAGTGTGCCAGCTGGTTAATTTTCAGCTATGGTCCTGCGGCAAGATGCCCCAAAGCAACTAAGGGTTAAGAAATAGAAGTAAAATGACAAAATTACTACATTAGTTACAAAGTCAGCGTTCTCAGCTCAGTACACAAATCATGCAGAGCAACTGGCAGCACCAAAACATTCATGCAACAAGGTAACTTGCAGTATTCAGTGCATGTAGCACTGAAAAGCAAAGTCAAACAATGGCTGAATGCAGATGATGTGCGATCGCTTTCAACCTGACATGCTGTACAATATGTCGGGGCTTTTTCTGCTGGTGCGTTTGCATCTTTGTGTTTCAACTCACTTGTTATGTTTCTGTTTTTGCTCTCTGCACAGGGACTACGGATGCAAATGAGCATTTCTACTAAACCTGGCATGTTTACATCATTCATTGTGTTCATTAACATGCTCTGTCAAACAAATACATATTAAGCAGCATAGCACAACAGTTACATTCTACTCTTTGATATACTACAACTCACTGTTACCTTTCAGATGTGTTTCTTATCTAGAAAGCAGTGACATTTAAGTCATACTTCTGTCTGGGAGGACAATACAAAATAATGTGGCTCAGAAGACGCAATTTAAACCCCTCATAATAAATGATGAACAGACAGTACTGTGTGTGTCCTGGCTCCACTCCTCATGACAACTGTGTTTGTGCCTTGAAGGTGATGCGCGGCGCTCTGTCCGCCGGCTCTGCTGCAGACCTTTAGATTCATCCCATGTTGCTGTCTTTAAATCAGACGACTCAGTCAGCGCAGCGCACGGCCTGCCCCGACCTTGTCCTGTTGGATCCTCTCTTTCTCAGACTGAGTCGCTGTGACAGGCCGGTGTGAGTGAAGAGAGCATCCCAAAAACCCTGCGGCCGGGCCGTCCTGCTCTCACTGGTGTTCAGCTGGATGTCAGCACTGAGAGAAGGAAACCATATGAAGCACACTTATTTTAGAAAACCGTTGCATTCTTAGTTTTGTTTGTAAGGTGATACTCCAGCACTGAAAATGAAGTCTCCCACTGCAGGGGCGGGTTTAGACTCTTTTTATTGGGGCAGCAAGGGGTCACATTGTAGGGAAGGAGGGCATATGAATAAATGTGTTACATTTAAAGCCTTGGCTAATGGCAATGATGAACTGCACATTATGAATAGTTACACTACATTAGTGAAAACTTAACTCTCTTTGTAGTCACTTGTGTCTGTAGTTATTTTGTCTGTGCAGTTTTTTGGTCAATACCGGAAAGAAAACAGAGTGACTGAGGGAAAGGTGTTGACGATGCAAACAATAAGACATATTTAATTATGATCTTGTTTGAGTTACACTCCCAGGTCACCACCTGACGTAGTTTGTTCTGCACTGATGATGCCATCTTCATCTCATTCCACCAGTATCATTATTTCAATTATTGTTTGGCTCACAGGACGAGCAGGAAAGTATTGACACAAGGCCAATTTAAGATGTCGATTACACCAAGTTATTCTGCCTTTGGTGATGTTGATGTGCCCAGAGTCTTATTTCCCAGGTGAACATTTGATTCAAGCTGTTGCCATTTTCTTTTCTCTCCTGTTTTATCATCTCATGCGTCATTTAATGTGGGTTGCTTGAAAGAAAGAAAGAAAGATCTTTACATTTTTAACTAGTTTTGGTTTTGCTTATCTAGTTGAAGTCTTTTGTTTAGCAGTTAATGCACCAGCTCTTCTTTGTTTATTGCTGCCTCCAGTATCCTAATGAGCATGATGAGGGTTCATCAAGTTCATATTTTCTATTTTAGGAGACAGACATTCATTCAATGGGTCCCATCAATTCAAAGCCATGTACTTTTCTTATAATTCACTTTCCGTCTTTTAGCTAATCAGCTGAACGATGGACAAACACAGCACTTATATATGATGTCCTGTCTCTCTCTCTCTCTCTCTCTCTCTCTGTCAGAGATGGACTCGCTGCGTATCCTGCTCTACTCGCTCATCTTCCTGCTCAGCGTCTTCGGCAACCTGCTGATCATCGTGGTGCTGATGCTGAACAAGCGCATGCGAACCGTCACCAACTCCTTCCTGCTGTCCCTGGCCGTCAGCGACCTCATGATGGCCATCTTCTGCATGCCATTCACCCTCATCCCCAATATCCTGGAGGACTTCATCTTCGGAGGCGCTATGTGCAAGACCGTCTCCTACTTTATGGGTGAGGATGGCTAGTTATCTTAGTCACAGGGTCCATTCATTCTAAAGATCACCTTTTCTCTGCTTTAGTCCACGTTTGAAGAGAAACTGTTGCATCTAACCGAGATATTTCTGCGTCCACCTTGTGTTTCATAGCAACAAGGAAATCCTGAGCTGCCAAATCTTTTTTTCTAACTACCTGTCTACACTGGAAGTGGTAATGTGTTGTGTTGGTTCACATCTGCTGCTTGTGACCACAGTCACAAGATTTAGTAAATATTTAACCAATATTACAATATAACAAAGAGCATTAAGGACTTGAAAAAGTCCTGCACACAATCCCGCCTAAAGACACAGATATAATTGGGAATGTATAACTGGGTTAAGTGTTGCATTTAGGCAAGGAAGCTAAAAATCTTGCTCCATTTAATATTCAAATGAAATGCTAATTCAAATTGCTTGAAATCATACATAAGGAGCCCCAGTCACATTAAACAGAGCTAACAGGAAGAAGGGAAGGATCAGATTGATGTGAAGATTTTATGCTGGTTGTTCAGTGACAGTTTTACTTATTCTAACATAGAAATCTGACCTTTTTTTCTGCTGGCTGGCAGACAATCAGAAATTGTGCTCCAGCTTTAGAATCCTGCCTGGAAATTGCTCGACATCTATCAATCTTTCAGAGAGGCTTTTCTGCTGCTTCGTTTTGCCTGTCAGAAGGTAACCATCATGCCGACAGTGCTCGAACAGTCACACGTCTTCAGGAGTGTGACTTAGCGATGAGCTGGCTCCCATCAGGCCAGACCCAAGGTGCCACGTGAGGCCTGAGTCAGACCAAAGCGCAGGAGACGGCAAAGACACTGGGAGCAATACTTCTGTCTCTTGGCTACACTTTGAGACTTTAATGGTTGAGAAGAACTATTGAATGGGGAGGTCCACGATCTTATTATTGTCTCGGGACTGCGATGCACCATATGTGAGAGCAGGCTCGCTGGATCTCCTTTTCAATTACCGCGCTCCCTGAGCTGTGATAAGGGGGGCAGGCGGACCAGCTGCCTCGGACTTAAAAAAAAACATTATTTTCCTGCTTTGACTTGTGCTTTCTCATTTCAGTCAAGTCCAGGACTGCAGAGTCGTTTAACTGATAATGAATGATTGCGAAATGATGAATCACTTAACCATATGAATTGTGGCTTCTTATAAATGGGTGAATAATGACTGGGATGTGATAGATGCTACTTCCTGACTCAGCTACCTAAAAACTATTTACAACGCACAATGTATGCAACGATTAAGAATTTCATTAGTCTAGATTTGAGTTAATGCCTGAAATGATGATAGCGGACCATTTCTCTACCAATAAGTAATTATGGCCCTGAATAGAAGAGAACATGTCTTGTAGTGCCTATAGAGGGAACACATGCTGTACCTCATCATTGTGCTAAAATGTCAAACTGAATATCATATAAATGCTCATTGACAAACATCAACATCTGCATGTGAAAATACATATCAATCAAACCTCCCCCTCTGAGTCTGATCTGAGCCTCCCACGAGCACGGCCCTCTATCAGCCAAAACTAATCAATACACGGGATCGTTGCGACTGTCCTCACCCATTGATTGTGTGGCAAACCTTCTCGGCAAACTCCTCTACCCTCTGCAAACTCATCTGTTAGCACACGCCCATTAGACATACAATACTCCATCCATCTTTCTATTCGCCCATGCATCCATCCATCTGCCCCTGGCTCGATAATCATGTGAATCATAGCCCCTGTGCCGTTTCAGTGGCAGTTATGAGATCGATGTTGTAATATTCTGGGTGTGTGCGTTTGTGTACGTGTGCAGTCTTCAATCACATTTATGTATCCATGTTTGTGTTTTTGTGTTGTTGGTCATGTGATGCAATTACCAACCAAGTTACGAGCAGCTCAGCCCGTCAGCCCCCACCGAGGTGCAGATTGCGTAATGTATTAGAATTTGGGCTTTTGTGGCTTCCAGCAAACTTGCACAAAACTGGCTGCAAGGGCATCTGGCACCTACAACACATTATTTCCATTTGAAAAGTTTTTCCGCCTTTAGGCTTCTTTTGGGCAACATTAAAAGCGTATACAGGGAGAACTAGGTGCGAGCTAAGAATGAACAGGTGTAGTTTCAGCTCAGGAACGTAAATCTCCTCTCCCAGGTTGCTGTGCGCTCAGAGACCCTCGAATTCAAACTTCACAAAAGCCAGTTATCAAGCAGACTGCTGTGAGTGTTCGCCCGTCTCCGGTTTAATGAACAAGAAGCAGGATAAGAGCTTCTTTTTCATCCCGAGAAGAGAGGATTCAGCGTAGGGGGAGCATTTAGTTGGTTAGCTGACTGGTAATTAGCTTGGCAGCACCTTGTCCAGAACTACAGCAGAATGTCCTCTCCTCAAACATTAGCCACTCAATACTATAAGTCTCAGGGAGTGAAGCTTTAAAAACTCAAATCCAATGGACTTGATGCAGCAATAACAGTCATATCAGCCATATTCACTCTTTTAATGTAGGCACAGAAAATGTAGCAGCACCTGCAGGAGTCATATTGAGGAGCTGACTGTATTTAGATATCATATGTAAAATAAAAATGACATTTGTGGGTTTTACTGGTCATGAAGCATTTTAGCTGCTGATGACTTTGAAGTTAAAATTCATAAGAAGAAGAAAAATATACTGTAGCTTAATGCACATACAATATTAATGCAAGGGAGAGAATGATTTGTAAACCCTATATACTGTTGCTGGAGTATATATTAAAGTGAGTTTTCCTGCACCTAAATTTCCTGTTTTGTTTCGTAACTCTTCCTTATAAGCCAAATAAATTGGTCCTTCGGTGCTGCTGAGCTCAGATCAGACTGAAATATTGAAAGGGTTGATGAATTCGGTCCCAAAGCTCCTGGACAAGAATCTGATCCGTCGTACAAGTGGTGCATTAATCCGCTCTGAATTTCTCTAAGCTGCGTACCTGCAACTGTGTCATCAATTCAAATCAGTGCTATACATCACCTGGAAGTGCACAACCTCCAAACTATCAGTCTTTAGGAGTGCAGGGTTTGAAAACATCACTCATTTGAAAACCTGTGGCTCTATTTCCACACAGGCTTCACCCTCTAATGGGGCTGTGTAGGCTGAGCGTCTCTGCGTCATGTATCCGTGCACTGACATATTGCTAAATGGGCTCAGAAGAAGGCAATATAGCCTGAATCCTCGTGCAGGTTTTATGCTGGTTGGTGGTGGAGATAATTGTGTTATTCCTTCATTCCTGTTTCTGAAACATGCCTCACTGCTGAAGGTAACTGCACCTTCCTTGATTTCAGGCTTGCAAAGTCATCGTCACTTAATAAATGAATACTTCCACATCTAGAATAGTTTATTTGCTTACTTGCCAATATCGCTACCGCTCTCATACACGTCTGTTAAATGTGAAGCTATACAGTCAGCATCTGGTTAGCTTAGCATAGAGGCCATCCAAAAAAGGTAACAGAATCCATCCATCCAACTCTCACTAATGAACATGTTACATGCTTGTGGACAGAGTTTGTTACCTTTGGACAGAGCCAAGTCGGCTGTTTCCCCGTTTTCAGCCTTTATGCTAAGCTAAGCCAAACATCTTGGGCTTGAAAAGTGTTTTGTAATATTTATCTGTATATACAACTTTTACTGCTTGCTTTGTAAATCCTTTTGTCTTCTAATCCTGCTTTGTGTCTGTTTGCTTTGTAAAGCACTTCAAGCAAAAGTGCTGTATAAGTAGAGTTTCTTCTTCTTATTACTGTTATTGTTGCTCTTGATTATTCGTGCTTATTTCTATGACACAAAAGAGAGAAAAACACCTAAATTCCTGCCTCTCATTTCCACAGTCGGTGGAAGTCGGCACTGTGTCTGGGCATGACCGCCTTCAAGCATCAACAAAAGAAAGCCCCGTGTGTGCGATTCAGTCGTTCTGTGTCCGTGCTTAGTACTTGAAAGAGATGTGTGGGTGTGAAAGACTTATTGTGCGAGACTCTTACAGTGCCGATGCACTGTTAAGATCTGCATGTGTTGACTGTGCCACCCACCTCCTTCTGGTAAGCCGGAGCTGGGGGGGGCATTCATGTTGACCAGTTGTCTGCAGTGGTCAGGATTGTGTTATGGAACGAGGTTTGTGTGGGAAGGACTTAAACCCTGAGCTAATAGACTGTGAAGGCCGTTTGACAGAAACAGAAACCGTAACACTAGCTCGATCATTACAGGTAGAGTCTGTTAAGGAGCCACCCTGCTTCTCCTGACTTTCTCAGCACATAAATACAACCTTTTATAGCCCAGTTATATTAAACCAGGGGTTTATACAAATCTATACAGTTGTCTCAATTTATGTTCAACATGGCAAAAATGGTATGCATTACTATTGTCTTCGTTCTGTTTGGTAGATAATCTTAACTACTCAAGTTTGGGGAGATTTGAACGGGAAATATAATGTTGCTATGGATTCAGTGAGTTACAATGTTGGCAGTGGTTCCTGTTTGCAGTGTTCCCATTAATGTACTGACAGCTACCATTGGATTACTTTGATGCTGAAGAAAACTTAAAAATCTGATAATTCTCAAGCAAATTCTGGAGTTAATAGGCACGTCTATCTTTTTCAGTTTCTCTTTGAGTGGATTTATGGACATTAGTTTGTGATGGACATCCCACTGGGAATCCCACTGAATCCAAAAAATGTGTGTCATGTCTGTTTTCAGATTTTAGTACATTTGAGAAGGAGTGAATTTTGGTGCAAATGGTGCCAAGATTCAGGTGTCAGCTGACCGTGTTGGTGAATGGACCAAATCAGCAGCCAGACTACAATAACTAACTTCTCGTTGTTATTGGGAAATCTGTCATCTCATGCAGGGAAGTGTGTCTCACAGTCTGAAAGCCCCTGTTCTAAGCCAATAAGCCAGGTTTGTATAGGACCAGAGATACATATCAGTGCAGCAGCAATCAAAAAAATTACTTCCTCACAAAGAGCTGAAATGCTTTTAAAATGATCAACAGAGTCGCTCCGACTACTCACGGAGAATAAAAGGCATTCAGACATCTTTTTGTGGCGAGGATGGTCTTTTTTGTTCAGGAGTATCCCTGCACACCAGCTCCTTTGTTCTGTTACCACATGAATGAGATCTTTAGCTTCTATCAGACTCGACATCAAATATCCACACAGCGGTCTTTCTTCTGGGTTACAATCCACACACTTGACATTTTTTTGAATTTTGCACTTGACAATATAAACTAAATCCTTAATCTTTTAGCTTCTGATAAGAGAGCTTATCACAAAAGGAAGTAAGGAACTGAGATTTTATCATTGGTTTGCAGGAGAGACCATGGCTCAAGGCTGATCAAGGAGAGGATCAATTGTCCTCAACCAAACCATAGAGCAGCCCAGCACTCAAATACTTAATATGGTTCCTGTAGATTGAATTGCACCATGCTCATAGGAGTATGAATAATGACTTCCTCCCTTGAATGATAATGCAAAGCTATGGTTCAGACAGGATATGTTCTTCCGTCGTGTACAATGAATGGGGATTAATATGCGACAGCAAAATGGTAGATTGAGGTTGTCTCACAGTGACAGAGGATCAGTGTTGTCTTTACTCGGGGGGCTCCTTTGAGGCTGCTGGTGACACACAGGTATATGTTTATTAATGCTATTTGTCTCATCCTGGTTCACCCTCAGAACACTGGCCATGTGCTGATTGAGCTTTCTATGCAGATTATGCATATGCATGCAAATGCATGCAAATGCAGCTTGGCCTTGGGCTGTCTGTGAAGGAACTTGAACGTGCAACTTGAAGGTGCAAGCACTATCAAGAGGAGGGGGATTTTTTTTTTCTTTCACTCTTAAGTAGGCATATCTTTTGGTATCATATCTAATCAATCATCTGCATATCCATGGCTGGATGATGTGAATAAGTCGTGATGTGAAAATGAATGAAAATAATGAGTTTTAGAATTAGTGACTGCTTTTGAAACAGATTGATTATTTTGACTAAAAATGGATCACATGACTACTTGTATGCAGGCCTAAGCTTTTCAGTACCTTTTAGCCCATTGTTTTGGTTTCCCAGTATGAAGAATTACTGTTACTGTTATTATTACTGTGTTGGTTCACTCTCACTGCTCCCTTAGCATTGTTTTCAGCCTCAACAGGCAGGAAAAAGCGCAGATAAACCCACAATACCAGCACCTAACAGCTGTCAAGCTACCTTGTGAACTGAATGGAGCAGTTGAAAAGCCAAAATCCTAAGGAGTTGGTGTAAAAAATAATAATAAAACATTGAAAATTTATAATTATCCATTATTATTGGTTCATGCCAGTCATTTTTATGATATATTGCCAGGGACAATAGTGCAGGATGGACTGACTAATCAGTTCTCTAAATGTTTTCTCGTTGCCTGTCTTTTCTTTCCTGCAGGGATCTCTGTCAGCATCTCCACTTTCAGCCTCGTGGCCATTGCCATTGAGAGATACAGCGCCATCTGTAACCCGCTGAAGTCCCGCTCGTGGCAGACCCGATCCCACGCCTACCGCGTCATTGCTGTCACCTGGGTGGTGTCACTGCTAATCATGGTGCCCTACCCGGTGATCAGTGTCCTCAGGACTTTCCCCAAGTCCAACAGTACTGTTGGCCACATGTGTCGCCTGGACTGGCCAAGCCACCAAGCCGAGCAAACCTGGTAAGTACTGGTGGGACTACTTTCTGGCAGGGATGGACACATTCATTAGTAGTATATTTTTGATATCAGTATGCATGGTTATTTAATTATTCAAACTGACCAACAAGGTAATAATAATAACCTTCAATAAACAAGTGAAAAAGGTAAGGGTAAAGGTAATGCATCACTGATCAGTTCAAACATTTCTCTGATCAGGTTTTAATGACAGAAGTCCTCCTGCTGTGACTTGTTGGGTGATGAGGCCTCCTATTCCAAAGCAATGACAGCTGCCATTGTGATTGAGTAAACTCTGAAATATTCAGAAAATTTCACAAGCATGACAATAATTTGGTCGACGTGCTTCCATAAGCACAACAGGAATAAAAAAGGAGTGAGAGATGAATAGACGGAGTCAGTTAGTGAACTAAATGCAATCTGCTTTGGTCTTTGGACTTCGGTCCCAAATGTGAGGAGATACTCTGATGTACATTCAGTGTAATTGGGTAATTTACATATTCATTACCATGACAAGCAGAAAGTAGCTTTATTCTTGAGCCAGACTACTTTCTACAGATTGCTCAAGGTTTGGAAAATGGATTGTATGCTGATTTGGTCGTTTTGGTAACAAATCTCCAGGGCCCCCCCTGTTCACAGAGCGGTAAATTAAAAACAACCTTCGCATTACACAGTGAGTTTGTAACTGGCACAATTTAGGCAGCAGAAGTTCACATAGATTATTCAAAAGGCACATTTGTACCATTCGTGTTTCGTGATGCTGTTTTTTACCCAGAGGAGTTTCAATAAAAGTGGATGGTAGACTCTCAAAGCTCAGCACTGTCGAAGTTCAAAGTTAAACTGGAGTCAAGATTTGTGTGTATTTGCTTCGTCCCTGCGAGCAAATCCTCTGATTTTGGCGATTTCATTAAGATAAATGACTTTCCTTGAGAAGTTTCACCATTTGAAGTGCTGGTGTGAATGGACCTTTAGTGTGCGTTTCCTCTGTCTGGCCAGGAAGATATATGAGCGTAGCTAATGATGGAGATAAGACTTGTACATTCTCATTCATTTCAGGCTTGAACCCCCGGGCTGAGGCTGTAAAAAGGTGGTAACAGAGGTGGTGTCTGAGAAATGAATCAAATCATTAAAAGGTTAGGGCGGCTCCTGCTGAGGCATAACTACAGAGTGAGAAATAGATCTGTTTTCCAGCATAGCGGGGGGTCGTACCAAAAAACCAGAGGACAGACAGTGGAGACGACATCATTAGACAGACATAGACAGACTGTAGAGAATGTGTCAGCTGTCAGTGCTGGTGCTGCGAGGGTGCATGTCACCATTTTGCCGTCATTTTAAATGAAGATGATTGTTTCTCTGCTCCCGACCGTCCGCTGGAAAGGATGGAAGACTAAAGCTTATGCAGAATGTCAGGAGAGAAACGATTGCTGCCACAGTCTGGATTGCTCTGCGTTAGGAAAGTCGTCCATCCATCTCCAGGCCCTCTGAGGACCAATAAATGTTGCTTTGTCGTTAAAAAGCACCCCAAGTAGATGGATACGCAGTCAGGTACAAGATATGTTGGGACATCCTGGGATATACCACTCAGGGAGTTTCATAGATCTGTCCATAAACACTTTTGGTCCTGCAGGATGGCGCAATTAAAATGAAGAAGCAGCCGAGCATGGTGAAACCTTGTACATCTCTGTACTTGACAGCCTTTTGTGGTCGAACACTGAAGAATTCCTCTCTCTCTGACTGTCTATCAAACTATAAAGCTTCCAAGGGAAAGGCGAGGCAGTGGGAGACCAGTTAATTAGTCTGAGGAGGAGGAGGAGGGGGAGGAAGAAAGTCGGGGCTCAGATGTCCAGATGTGTCTCACAGAGCAAAGTCCTTTCAAGTTCTAAATCACAGTTTCATCTTCGCCCATCATTGCTGTCCTTTAAATTGCACCAGGGTTAGAGGTTAAAACTTAGAATAAAAAAGGGAGATGACACCTTTTTCATCTGGGGATTCTTGAATTCTTAATTTTGAATTCGTTGGGTCTCTCTCTTATTAAAGAGTCTGGTCTAGACCTGTTCTTTATGTAAAGCGTCTTGAGATTATGCTGTTATGAATTGGCGCTCTATAAATAAAGATTGATTGATTGATTGATCTGTCTCACCGTCTGAAGATTGCACCTTTTTCCTGCACCTAATGAAGCAGCGCATTAAGTGACTGAAGCATTCATTCACCCACGCAAGAGCCAAAGAGTGGTTAACAGACCAATTTGGCCCAGTCAAAGACAAATGTAATGGTTTTCATTTTTGTAATTATTCTTCTCCATGCTGTGCTGGAGTTTTACATAAAATGTTAGCAGCAAAGACACTCTTGGAAGAATTAATAACCGTATTCACTGAAGACAAGATTTTTTTTAATGTGAAATATTAAGATACAGACACTTTGTCTTTGCATACAACCCAAACAACTTCTAGCAAGAATGCAGGGCAGACTGTGTGTAAATATGAGAAATCCAGGGCAGCATAACACTCATTAGTTGCGCTGAGCACACAGTAAATATTAAGCCAACATATTTATCAGCTCCTCTCTCCTCTCTCACCAAATGTTTCAGTGATCACCAAAGCCAGTAGGATCCTTCATTGTTGAGATGTTTCTGTGTGGACTGACTGGCTGGATCCAGTTTCCACGTCTAACCCCCCCCCCATCACAGGCCAGGTTTATTTGCAGTCGTGTTTGTAGTGTAGAAATGTGTAGCACGTGCATATCATTTCCTTTGATAGTTAAGATTAACCAAACACACCGTTCCTGATTGATAATTGTATAGCTTTCAGGTGATGTGGGAACAGTCAAAAGGAGGAGCCACACATGAATATTCATGTGTTTTTTTTGTGTCCCTCTGCCTCAGTTACATCTGGGTTTCCCCCTCGAGGCAAAAACAAGCACAGATATCTACCAGCACCTTTTTCTGTTTTGGTGTGTTCACTTCCTGACAGCTTTTGTCTAATAGATTTTCTACAGTATCAATCAGCCAACTGATGAGAGGCTTTGACTGAAGTCTTTTTTTTTTTTTACATGAAAGGAAGGGGCTGTGCAGAGTTCAGAGGGCTGCCCAGGAAGATATTAGAATATCAGAGAATGAATGAAACCCCGGCCTCTTCCTCTCTGCTGTCGCTTTCATGTGCTCACTGATGTGCACTGCAGACATCAGTGTTTATGATGAATTAAAAAGGGAGAAAGTAAAGACCCATTACGATCAAAGTGACATCTGTACAATTTGGATTATTCATGGCTACTCTGGCTGGTTTCCTCTTTTACAATAATTACGATTTATTCATTTGAATCACTGATAAAGAGGCTTCACTTTTATATTCCCAAGTGGTTTCTTATGCAAGCAAAAGCTACACAAAGTTGAAGATCTTATATCTGCAGTCTGATACAGATGATGAGAAACTGAGAGAGGCTCTTTGCCCTTTGAATTTTGTACACAGTTCAAAAGTTCTCCTCCGTCAATGTTTTGTTCAGTGTTTTTGCACTTTACGCAGTTCACTACTTCTGTGAGCTGCCATCAGTCCAGGCACTCGAGAGAGAGCCATGATCGTTACTCTGTCTGTGCCAGAAAAATGGAACATTTGTGATCAGAAAACAGGCGAGTGCACAGCCTGAAGCAGGGAAAGTGTCTCACAATTGTCACATTACGCCATTAACAATGTTTATTTGGCAAAATGTAATTTCATAAATGCCTTCTGAACAAATAGCTACATCTCAGGTTGTTGTGTTATATATAACCACATACAGTATAGCGCCTATAGTTCAGTACATTATGTGTCCATATGCGGTCCAGCTGTTAGCACATGTGTCAATATGTACTGTGTTAGTGTAAACTGTTTGATAAGGTTGTGTTGAAAGCCTTGCCTAGGTTAAACAGGATGGCTGCTACTTTCTTAAAGGAAGTAGTGTCCTGTAGCATCAGACCTGCAGCAGCCAACTGGTCTAACTGGTCCAAGTGGCCCGCCTCTCTCTCTCCGACATATGGAGATCTAATGTGTCCTCCTCATGTTGCTCAGTCGCTCAGGGTGCCACCAGCCGAGGGGGTAGTCAAAGAAAAGGAGGTTTTTTTTGTCATTGATAAATTACATCCAGTCTATTTTATAAAACCCACTGCAGTAAACACCTGACGCTGAGGGGAGTCTGCAGCAGCTCAGCTCCTTGTCATACTGTAACATTAATTAAAACTGCTGCCTGTTGCCCATTTTGTCTCCCCGTGGGACACTGTGCATGAGCCCTTAACTTTAGTTACACTGTCAGTGCCAGGTTTTGACAATGAAGAAGAATGTGTGGAATAAAGGACAATATCTGATTCATTGGCACAGATTTTGTTTTCTTTTATATAAAAATGACAGCTGTCAAAAACTCCCACTAACACACTGACAGCACAGAGCCACAAAATCAATAAGCAGCAACAATTGCTGTGTACAAAACAGTGAGCATCAATGAGCGATATGAGCAGAGCCGCTTTGATTCTCATAAAGTTGTGTGTGTATTTCAGTAACATTGTGCAGTCAAACCAAATCAAGTCAGTTTATTTGTATAGCCCCAAATCACAAGTCGCCTCAGGGGGCTTTACAACCTGTGCACAATATGACATCCTCTATCCTCTGCAGTGTTGGCAGAAACTTTATTATTCTGTTCAGGCTGAGGCTGAAGAGAGTCCAGACCAATCCCAACCAATCCATAATAAATAGTTACAGTGGTCTAGCAGACAGGAGTATTACGCAGCAGAGTGTAAATAAACTTTAAGCACATAAAAATGTGTAAATATATGCAAACACAGCATCAGCAAAACTCCCAGAGTGGTAGATAAAAAAGGAGATGCAGCCAACGTGGAGGAGGGTTAAACCACAGGGGGCTGCCATGTCTGATAGCCTGCAGGGAGATAATGCAGAGCTGGCCTGGGATGCTGCAATGGCTTTTTCCCCAGACACCACGGGGGTAAGAGGGCTGTAGGGAGAGGTCAGCCATCTGCAGGGCCTCCAGCACATGCATGATGGTGTCTGAGGGCAAAGAGATACAGTTTACAGTTTGAGCTCAAGAATGGGATACGTTTTGGTTTGGTTGGTTCTGATTTGACTCAGATTTAATAGTGACTTTTTCTCTCTCTGCTGTGTGTGTGTGTGTGTCTGTCTTTCCATTCTGGCTGTTTTTCCAGGTATGTGCTGCTGTTGTTCACTCTGTTCTTCATCCCAGGAGTCGTGATGATTATAGCCTATGGTCTGATCTCCAGGGAGCTCTACCGAGGCATTCAGTTTGAGCTGGGCCAGAACAGAGAGACAGCTGGTGAGATCGATCATAAATTCAATCCAAACTCCAAAGGCTTTTTGTTCACATTGATTTAACTCACTGTGGATGAAAACCACCATTCAAATACATGCAAACAGATACTGCAACATTACTGGGGAGGAGAGACTTGTTTGTTTTGCCTCAAGCAGAGAATGACATTTTGTTGCTACCTACAGATTCTGCACCTGTTACATCCAAAAATAAACTTCCTCTTAGTTGTCCTAATACCTACTATACTTGTTTTCATGCCTGTTTGGAGTTTCTCCACAGCCTCATACCTGGTGCTTCCCACAGAAAAAGGAAAAATCTGTCAGGTAGAGCTGAAATATGGTCCATTCAGGTGAATTATAACTGCTGCTGTAACTGTGCACCAGGAGTGCCAGTTTCCATGGCGTCCAGTCTTATGTGTGATTCATCAAGGTTGAGACGATCAGAAATAGCCTTGGGTAGAGATTGTTAATCTGTAAACAAAATGTTTTATCTCTTTGAGATGCAGCAAAATAATCAGCCTCCATCCTTGGCATATAGTCAGTGCTATGAGCCTTTAATAATAGCACATAAATAAATAATATGAAATAATAATCTTTTAATGCTTGGCATTTACTTGATGTTGAATTCCAAACCTCTCCAAATATCAACCGTCTGACTCTCCACAGGCCAGAAGAACGGCGTAGGAAGGGCTGTCACAGGGCTCAGCGATGACGACGATGGCTGCTACATTCAGGTGTCCAAAAAACCCTCCTCCGCTGTGGAGCTCCCCAGCCTCTCTGCATCGACTGGCGCCACTCAAGCCAAAACCGAGCGCGCCCGCAGCAACACCTCGGAGGCAAAGCTGCAGGCCAAGAGGAGAGTCATCCGCATGCTGATGGTGATCGTTGCGCTCTTCTTCATCTGCTGGATGCCCCTGTACTCAGCCAACACGTGGAAGGCCTTTGACCTGAGGTCGGCCTCCAAAGCCCTCTCAGGAGCGCCCATCTCCTTCATCCACCTGCTGTCCTACTCCTCGGCCTGCGTCAACCCCATCATTTACTGCTTCATGAACACACGCTTCCGCAAGGCGCTGCTGTCCACCTTCGCCTGCTGCTGCCGCAACCGCTTCTGTCGCCACTGCTGGTGGTGCAGGAGGAGGGAGGCGGGAGAAGACGGCACCGCGGTAACCTCCATGGCCACGTCAATGGCCACGTCCATGTCCAAGTTCAGCTACACCACCGTCAGCACCACGGGCACCTGCTGAGCCCGGAGGAAAGCTAGGTGGTCGCATCAGTGGCTGTCGGGCAACAGTTACTGTGTGCATCTGTTTTTCTCAATCTCCTGTTTTTCACTCTTCATCTTAATATGCTATGAGTCATGCGCTGAGTAATATCCCTGCCCTCATTTATGAGGCCTTTTTAAAAGGTCTCCTTCAATTTCTGTGTGCATGGTTGCAGAATGTGAGTCGGGGAAAACGCTGTTTCAGTTTGGTGACATTCTTTTTCCTCTGTTTAATTGGCAGCATCCGCTTTGTTGCATCCTGATGAGAACATCAAGTGCCTGTGCTCTTTGTGTGGCTTCGTTTGTCGTAGTAGTTTGTTCACTGGCTCAGACGGACATTTTAGTGAAAAACTACATTGGAAATATGAATCCTGTGTAACGTAGTAGATGCTGTTTTCATGTTCTTACTTAACCAAAGGTTAATTTTTTAAACACACTGTTGAAAAATGAGAACTCATTAACTCAGTAATGAATCAGTGTGGATTTTAGCTCCTCATGTTTAATGTTGCTTCATCTTTATTCATTCAAGGCATCTCTCTCTCTCAGTTCTCAGAATTATTCTCCTGAATAACTTGGACATTGTTTCTTAAATATTTGAACACCAAGAAATAATCCTGTTTACACCAAAACATATCGAAGGGAGCAGAGTTAGTCCAGCTTTTTCTGGACAGGCTTCTTGCTTGGCTCTGGCGCAGTGTTTCGCTTCTATTGACTTATGTTTCATCACTTCTTGCATGTAAAATCAGATTTTTCTTGGAAGTATTGATGCATCAAAATTCATTCAGGTGATTTTGTTGGCTTGTTAGTAATACCAGGATGTTGTTGACCCTTTTGAAACACTACTTTGTGAATCAGGCTGATAGGGCAGGTGCATGCAAACATGAACATCGTGAAGATAAACATCCGAAGACTGTAATTTAGCCTGACTTCACGGCCTGCATGAATAAAAAACCTGGTGTTTAGACTGTCTGTTCTTGTGCTGATCCATGTTGCAGTATGACAAACTGGGCTCAAACAGCCTTGGTCGTGGAACATAAGTCTCCTGTTGCCACAGCCACAAGTGTATGTTAAATACTGATGCAAACATTAACATCCCCACATGAATTAGCAGAAGAAAAGTGCACATAGTCCAAAGGCCGCTTGTTGCTCCAGTCTGCCCGTGCTGCAAATGGCACGGAGAAGTGCTTTAGTCAAACTCACCTTTTCTGCTCAATTATCTCTGCGGTGTCTTTTATGTACTCTGTCTGCCTTCCGCTTCAGTGCTGCCAATTACTCTGAGCACTACCTTAGTACAAAGCCCCCGTTTCCAGGCTCAGACTAACGAGGTGTTTCTCAGGGACCCTTTCCTGCAGTGCAAACCTTACAGCTTCGCTTTTGTAAAATTGACAACAAATGGCTCCTCTAACACACAACATCTAAAGCCATCAGCCCTTTACTACAACAACAACGATAATAATAATAATCTTGATCTAATATCTATCTATATAGTTCAATTAAACTTCAATTTTACTTGAATAATGATACAGTTCCAAACACTTGCCTGAGTCCATATGAAAGCCAACATCTCTGTGGTTTAGCTATTGAAGCTAACTTCTTAGTGAGCATCAGCGTCTCTAATTATTTTTTTAAACCCCCACTGAGTCGTACGTATGCATTAAGTATAGACAGATTTGTTTGACATTTTTTAGGATATTTAGGACGTGATGTTCTTTAACAAATTTTCATGGAAATTATCCACGCCTTCATTCATTCAGTCAAGCATTCCAAAATACAGACACAATAGTGTTGCAGTGAATAATTTACCACCACATCAACATAAAGTAGAATATGTAGATGTGTGCCAAGCACTGTGATGTAATACTTTTGCCCTACATATGGTGTACGTTGACAGCTTAGCGCTGTCATTTCCTATCAATTCCAAATTTCAAATGTCTTTTTCATGTCCTCCCATCGTCCAGCACTCCCAGTCCCTGCAGCCCCCACCCACCCACCCACACTCCTTTTTCCAGTGGAGAGGCGTATGAATACATGAATGACAATAGCGTGTGGGAGACAGCTGAGATTTGCAGGCACAAGCACTGTCCGAGAGAGGTTTACAGGTGGGGGGAGAGGTGGCAGCAGTTCGTCTTGCAGACAGACAATTGGCATACAAAAATCCCCAACAGAGACCGACTTGTACAAATTTCATCTGGCGGCCTCCAGTCTGGGTGTGCTTTTTAATTAAGACAGGAGACAATGAACGATTTCCATACTTTTGCTTTTTGGATTCAGTCACGATTTTTCACTCTTTCACCTTCCATTGAATTTGTATTTATGCAAATATTTGGTAATCATCAAAATGGAGCCTCTTGTTTAATGAAATACAAACTGTTAGCTATGATTATTTTACATACTGAGTATGAAGAATGAAGATAAGCCTCTTAATGCTGAGTTGGTCTTACAAGTTAGAAAAATAAACATGTGGTGAAGCAGGATCAGGGATCTTACTACAAGAAGTTCAAGTGCAACTAATTTCCTCACTCACTTGAGTCACACTGGAGATTACAACTAGTCCAAAGTTAAGAAGCCTACCCTCCAGCACCTCTAGGCTCAATTATCATCATGTGACAGCTTGTTTGTTCCGTCAAAAAGGTGTAAAAATGGCAAGTTATGGTGTTACACAGGTATATTTGGATATTGGATATTCTTTTTAGTCTGTCAGGCGAGCTGTTTCTTCTGACTTCCAGTCAAGCTAAGCTACCAGCTGCTGGTTTTTCGCTAAATATGAAACTACAAAATTTAGATATGGATCAGACAAGTCAAATTCAGGTTAATTAAAAGGCTTTAGATGTTGTCATGAGCTATGTTACTGGGTTTGTTTTCTGAAACTATAACAGCAGAGGTGGTGAGTGCTTTAATGGACTAGTTTGGCACTTAAATCCCATAAACAAGCCAACTATCTGCTGGCTCTAGTTTCATTTAGCCTACAGACATGAAAGTGGCATCAGTCTTTTCATGCAACTCTTGGCAAGAAGGCATATTTCCCACAACACTGAACCATTCCTTTAAGGCTATACGGAGCACTTCCACTACTATAAGTCTCTGCTCAGTGTCCTGAAACATCGATTTTTACCATAACACAGTAAGTTTACAGACTCTTGCTGCTCCAGGGGATGAGAAATCTAATTTTTACCCTGTTCCCACAACAATACCTGATGCAAATTGAAAGCGAAATGAGATGGAGGCATGTGACAAGTTTTTCCTCTTATCTCTACCTTCCTCAGCAATCCCATTAGGTGTTTCAGGCGGCGCGAGGAGGAAAACACAGCAAACCTAATTTGCCTCCTTTGCCCCGCACAAAAAACGTGGAACACACTTTGATCAACTACAAAAAAAGTAGCGACAGCACAAACTATGAACTGCCATGTCATCTTTCACTTTTCTGGCTGTGAAATAGTAACCTCTGTATTTGTGATGACTCATTTGTGCTCTCTGAAAAGAAGCAGGCATGTCACACATACCTCTGTGCCACTTTCCAAAGCTATAAATCAAATTCCTGCTCATTTTATAGCTTCTACGAGCACAAAGTAATAGATTTGACAGAGAACGCGCTCCAAGGTGCTGATTATGATTTTGCTCACCCCTCATTTGGAGGATTTTCATGCTTTCTGTTTAACTTTCTGTGGAAAGCCTGCTTACCTTGAGCTTAGAAAATCCCCACTCACAATTGCTACAAGCAAAGCTGCTGAAAAGTTGAGTGCAGGGAGACACAAGATTTTTAGCCAGCAGCAAACAGTAACAAAGGCATTCATAAGTAAATTAGAAGTAGTTCATCAACTATTTATAATGGCTACCTGGAGGACGGCTGCGAGTGAAATGTGCCTCTGCTGGATTTTTAGTTCTCTTCTTCTGCAGAATAATTAATAAATTGCAAAGACAGATTTTTGTGGTTTCGCCTCAGGCTCAGAATGAAATATTTTGTTTTGGCCCTCAGGTTTTGCACTTGAGTATTTCTAAGAAACATGAGTTGTTGCTCTCATCCACTCCTTTTCATGTTCATTTTTCGCTCTGCCTTATAGAATACGTCCTTGTTAAAAAAAAAAAGGGAAAAATGTGTCTGAAGTGGCTTTTTTTCTGCTCCCATTCCTTCTCAAAAAAGGTTGGAGTTAAGGGACGAGTTGTTCTTTTCAACACCCTTTGAGGGAGCTTAAGTGTTCACATGTAAGTCAAGTCAAAGTGTCAGCTTTAGAGGGGAAAAAAAAAGAAACTGCACAAGTAAACAGAAGGCGAGATGCTGAGGTGAAGAGCAGGTGCAGAGATGAGTTTGTGACCTCGTACAGTATATTTAGCTCTTATTAGCATAGGAAACACTTCTGATGGTGAAGCTGTTTGTGTTTGTGCGTCTACATGCGATAAATGTTTACCAAGAGCAGTCTCCAGGTCTGCTGAAACCTTCTTAAACTCTTGCCACATCTGGTGCCTGCTTGTGCTACATTGTAATACTATAAAATGTGTAATTGTCTGTTAGTTGAAACAGGACCGGGAGGTCTGAAGGTTATTGATGTTTGTGATGTTTTGCTTTCACTGTATCTCCAGTATGTAATTATTATAACAGTCTTTTTTCATGGTTTGGGTCATGGTTACTGGCCACACGTACAGTATTTTACCATGCCAAATGTCCATTATTTAACAAAAATAAATAAATATTGGGGAAAATATTACCTCCTTATGTTATGTGTGATCATTTCAATGAAAAGTAGGTTTGTGGTATGAAATCTACTGGATGATAAGTAGCATTTGCCTCCATATTAGTCATTGCACACTGAAGTTTGAAACACTTTCTCAGCGAGCAGAGGAGAGCAGGACTGAAACATGAAAAATAATTTGGAATAATAAGATAGCAGCGAACAATGGCTAGTCCGCTTCCCCAGCGAATACACTCTGGAATGATTCAAAGTCCTCTGGGGACGAGAGGCCCCCGGGAAGTTCAAACTCACATTTCACGGACCGGGATGAGGAAGAGGCTGGATGCTCGCCATAGCAACGAGCCGGGCCACAACTAATATCTGTCGTCTTGGACCAGAGAACTGAGAAAATACGCATTTCTTTGTTTCCCCCCCAAAGTTATCCTTCAGAGACGAGGATCTTGCCCTGTGTGAAAGCAGCAGCACATTTGTTTTTCCTCCGGCGGTGCAGACGTCCATGAGGCTTTTTAAATATTTTACACAGTCAGTCAGAGCGCACAGTGAAATATGTCATACATTTCCTGAATATTAATGATAGCGAGGCTGTTTGCTGTTGTAATGGATATCAGTTATAGGCAGCTCTCTGCTCTGAAAAAAAAAAAAAACTATAATGGGTTTGAGGAATTGCAAAACCTTATATTTCCATCAGTTATAGATTTTAGTTTTTACAGCTTAAAAAACACATACTTGTCATTTTAGTCTTCTGGTTTTTCTTTAATCACCAGCCATAGCAAGAAGAGGTGTTTGGAAATGTCAGCTAATTAATACCAGGCGTGCTCAGACGCATTTCTTAAAAAAAAACTTAAGCAGCTAAATGGAACTCAGCCGCCATTAATTCTATCATTCACACCTATGCTTTTCTTTCTGTGACATCATGAGCTTAATTGACCAGCTGGCACATCTGGTGTTAAATAGCAGTTGACACGTCTACCTGCTTCTGATGATGGTTTTAAAAGCTGCTGTAATCAGCTCAGCTCAGTCTACAGGTCCCCTTAGCTCTGCAGAGCATTGGCTTCTTTCACCTCATTGTTTTCTGGTTTTCTGCAATTCTAATGTTTCACTTCACTCTCTCAGCATTGCCTCCAGATCTTCTCAGCATAGAAACACTAAAAACCCTGTTGTGGACAAAGGGAAGGGACCAGATTTGCACCATAAATCTTCTTGACTGCAAAATGGGATTCACTCTCTCATTGACTGCAAGCAAGTGACAGTACACTGATCACTTTCAGAATCAATGTTACTCAGCTATTCACCACCTGTGCGGCTGCAGTGTCATCTGTGATTCCAGCCAACAATGTGCTCGGTCCTGCACGCTGCACGCGCCCATACTGTGTTTAGTATGCCATTAGCCCCCTGTTTCCTGCGCCATTTGTCATGGCCGCCTTCCGCCACAGGGTTCGTAATGGAAGTCAACAGTGGAGAGAGTGGTAAATGGACCTAGCTTCTCCGGTGCGGCCCGCTCCGTCCCGTCCACCAACATCCCCCCCAACAGGGCAAACACAGACAGCTCATTTATCTTCTTTCAGGTATTCTAATGGCCTATCCCCACCGCTGGCACATTTCTCTTCATCCCCAGATCTTCCTCTTCCTTCTTCCCATATTGACTTACAGCACAAAATGGAGGATACGCTGGCTTTTCCCATGAAAAACCTGTGGGTCAAAGCTATGATGTGCCCTGTTGCTTCTATTTATATGGACAGGATTTATTTCATGTCAGACCCAAAAGAAAATACAGCATTAGACAGCACGGCAAAATCCCTGTATCCAATTTTATCCAGGAATAAAAGAAATCCTAGAAATGCATCTCCCTTTTACATTTCATCTTGTGTTGTACAAGGAATCCATGTGTGTTATGGATGTTGCTGCATAGGCTGACTCAATGCAGCATTTAAGTAATGTTTCCAGTTCCAGAGGCTGGTGCACATGTAGATATTTTCAGCTCCATGCAATGAGTAATTTTATAGAAAGAAGCCAATGTGAACTGCAAAAGCCTCCAGGCCATGTATTACTCTTTTCTGTGAAATTCACACACCTTCCAGTGCAAGCAAAACATGGTGCCATCAAACTCACTGCATCCTTAAAGGCTAATTCAAATCTAATGAGAGGGTGAGTGGTGCACTGTGAAAGGTCACCTGTCAGAGAGGTGGGGAAAGAATTTTTTAGTTTTAATGTGTTGAAAACTCCAACCCAGGCTGATAAAAACTAGTAGTAATAATGCGGTTTGTTCCATTTACTCTAATAATCACAGCATAGTGAGTCTTTGGGGACCTGGCTCTATATTACACCCTCCTCAAACTATTTGTCTTTGACAGAGATTGGGTGTTTATGTTTGAGAGTTACATTTTTTATTGAGAGTATCCTGAATGCTAGTGGCGTTTTGCAGGTAATGTGTGGGGGAGCAGCAATAGAGCGAGAGTGAATGGGATGGCTGATCTTAAATGCATTCTGGGTAGACTGGCCAGGTGCACCCAGTTACACAAATGAAAACTCCGCCCACCCGCACCTGAATTGAGTTGCAATACGTAACCCTACAGGCCACTGTGGAATCATGGTCACATCTCACTGCCACTGTGAATAAATACAAACAACGATGAAAAAAATATGTTTATTCTAGCTTCCTGCCAAAATAACCTAATGGTGCAGCACCTGGGTGTTAGGACTTGTCTGATCCGGAGCAGCAGGGTCTGTCATGTTGGAGGGTTTTTGGTGACAGCAGCTGTGTAGTTGATGGTTTACCATCCCAGAACCCCAGGAAGCCAAGATTATTAAAAAGCAGAACTGAAGCATGAACAATTACACTTGTGTGAAATACTTTTGCTGAGAGCTAAGATAAGGAAAAAATATCTTAAAGAATAATAAACATAAATAAAGAATAAATAGAAATAGATCATTGTCGTGCAAATAATAAATATAAAAACAATATCCTGTAAATATAAGGCAATACAGGTGGACCAACAATAAAAAGGTATAAATGCAAGAAAGATGTAGAAATAAAACCAACCATATTGCCTCAAATGAAGCATAAAAACAGAATGAAAGCAATAAAGCAATGGCTTAATCTATGTTATATAAGACCAGAGGTATGCAGGAATGAGGATATTGTAAACTAAACGCTGTTTTTAGTTTCCCATGGGGTTTGTTGCAGAAATAACAATCCTTGCTAAACAACTCCTCTCCTCTCAAGTTAACTCAATTAACATTCCTGGCTGGCACTGTTGGCGAGCAGCATGATGAATGGCAGTGGAAGATGCCAAAATTAATCAATGATTGACAACAGAGGTGTCATCACGTCCTGCAACTCCGAACTTTGATAGCTTTAACGACTCCCATTACCAAAAAAAGGAAAGTGCTAACAGCTCTTATGGTGGGAGGGAAAACCCGAAGTCAACACTCCCACCTTGAACACGTCGGCCCAGAGGAGACAGATTTATCACGACAATCACTGCGATGTCCTTCTGTTTTTCAAAGTTTTCTCACCTCTGAGGGTTCAGGATTTTATTTCTGTGATATGCCATTTAGTTGCTAAGTAACTGAACTGAAAAGAGCAGTCTTTCCACGGTACAAAAGCTGACATATTTCTTATAAAAAACACATGGGCTGGCTGGCTGGGTTTGAGAGCTGTGGAGAGCAGCGAGGGGGTGGTTATATTGGGAGTTATAATTTGGAGCATGTGGCTTGGGGTGCATGGGAATGAAACCCTGCAAGGCGTGTATGTGTATGCATATACCATTCCAATTTTCCATGTCACAGCCTCTGGACAGTACATGGACTCCCAATATGACAACTTGTGGGAATCCCCCCCCAGCAATTTTCTGCTTGCTGATGGGCTTGGCAGGGTTGCATTTTGCTGCAGAGAGTAATCACTTGGCCTATGCGATGGGAGCTAATAGTAATCGATTTACCTACTTTCATTTCGTGTTATCTGTCCTGGTCATCTCTGAGCCAGAACCAACAGCTTACTGTGCTTGGCAAGTGTTGTGCATTCATTTCCTTCACCAGAGGGAAGTGAGAGGAAGTGTCACTGTGACAGGTTTCTCCTCTCATCTTTGGCATGGCGCAGATCTGCTCCTTTCTGCGTCGGTTCAAGATGTTGTGTGTTTGCGCGGACTCGTGCCGAGCAGCAAAAGACAGTTCAACCTTACACCGTTTCTTTGAGAATCACACTTTAACTCTAATCATTGTGAGACTCTGCCTAACAGATGGGGGATGTCCTCTTGAGAAAATCTATTTATTTCTGTGATTGATGCTTTCCAGCTTGAGTCTTGAAACCAGTGAAAAATTAAATGGAGTGAAAATCTTCGGATGCACAGGAACCTTTTCTTACACCAACATTTCCCGTGTCAGACACGAAGCACTCATGCATGTGGACTTTGAAGTTTTACTGTGAAGGAAAATGGATTCAAGTGCAGCACTGTGTGGCAGAAGAAGGGAAAAAGATACTTAATGTAAAGAGCCCCAAGGGTGTCTAACACCCCCCCACTGTCATCCTGACTTTGCTATAAAAAAACTCATCATTCTGCTGTCTAATTCAAACCCAACTTTAAAACCAATCTGGATGCTTTAAGACTCTTTTCTGCATGTTTATGATCTATGAATAATAAAGCAAAGTGTAGTTTGTACCATATTGCTAACATGGCAAACGGAGGCTGCTTGGTTGGATATTGATGTTGAGGTTTTGGTTATTTTTCTAAATTTACAAAGCATAATCAATGCAAAGCATTTAAAAAGTCACTGGCAACCAAGAAGCATCAGAACATTAACAGAAACACGTAGATAAACATAGAAATATGTTTTAAAAAATCAGAAGAAATCAACCCGTAGATTCACAACATTCGTAGTTGCACAACATTTCAAGGACTTGTGTGCAATTTGTTATATGGTGCTCTACATTTCACGCCCAGTATTTTATTGTCCACCACAATGGAATGAAAAAAGCACCCATGGCCTACTAACAATGCCACAAAAAATACAGCTGGAGTCTGGTATGCGCTGTATAAAATTTGTATGCACCGTATCTCAAACCCAGCTGATACAGGGTCATGAAATGTGTTTAGCTGGTTAGAAGCAGTTTATCTGAAGTGTAAATCAGTCACTGGGGACAGTGTGGAGCTCAGTCGGTGCAGATGAAGCAAGGAGAAAGAAACATGAACAGGAAAAATCCAGTCGCTGGCAAACAAATCAATACTCATGATGGGCCATCAGCTCATTATACCCAAAGTAACTGCGCTCCGTTGAGGGACTATTTTGTCAATAACTGATAATAAGTGTTGTTGTCGATGCCTTCATTTATATAGTCATCACAGCACCGGTAATCATTGCCATGACAACAAGCGGCGCATCAGGGGCCTCATTTGTAAAATGATCTCCTGCTTAATTTGTTCATACTAATATTTCATTCGTAAGGTTCAGGAGCGTCATGTCTGTTATTCATGAAGTTACATTTAATTTCATCTCCATCCTGACATCAGGATGATTTTCTAATTAGGAACACCCGACTGGATAAAATAATTAGTGAACGCAGCTCCACACCCAACTCTATCACACATCTGAGTGTGAGAGACTGAGCGCACATCAAACAACACCAGTTCCTTCACAGTTCACAGTGGGAACACCTCCAGTTTATATACACAGCCATAATTGGTTAGTAATTTGATAATTTCTTATCTCATTTTGATTATCATAATGAAATTCAGGTCATACATGTCAGGGCTGGAAGCATGGCTGGATTCAAACTGGATTATTATTTTTTTATTATTTTGGCTGTGTTAACACTGCGATTTCAATTCTGTTTGTTTTAATGAAGCTGTGTGTTGACCCACAGGTGAGGTGGTGTAGCTACATCTGATTATTCACATGGGTGTTATGTTTCCACATAAGGCCACGACCCATTAGGAGCTGATCTAGTCACTGTGTAACAGCCCTGTTAGGGTATATCACTCAGTGAAATAATATCATTGATACAGTTTTAAATCCCTAATCACATTGCTTTGGATGGTTTGTCTCCGTGTGCTGTGTGGGCGTGTCTGCTCGTTCTCTCCACACCTGTTCTGCGTCACCTTTGTTAGCCTGCTTTGCTCCCAGTGTTTCCCCAACCAATCAGCTCTTTGCTCGTCATCTATTCTCACATGTTCTCCATTCCCACATTAGTGCAGCCTTTGTTCCTTTTGGTTCATTCAGTTTTTTTTTTACATTTTTTTATTAAGTTGTTCTTCATTTGAGTCTGAAAACATAGATACGTTTCTCCTCTGTCTTGCAATTGGCTCCATCTTCTGCAACTTACTGTGACACTGAAACATCACAACAACTCATAGCTGTGTAGTTTTGTACAGACATTCTTAATGTCCATGTCTCAATGAGTCCATGTCTCCTGCCTTTATAGGCCAAGTTGGCACCTTCAGTGCTGCTGACTATTTTAAATTAAAAGTAGCTGAAACCTGAGGTGACACTAATTTGCATGTCAGTAATATTGTTACATACACAAGTTTTGAAGTCAGGCCATATGTAACCAACTCCAATGAGCTTTATCATCAGCTATTATTATTATTTAGGCTCCTAATGCCAATATGCATCCAAATCAACTTAAATGCAGAAACTGCCCATATGTTACTTTTGAAAAACAAATGTCACTGAAGAGGTCTGAAAAGATGCAAAATCTAGTGCGAAATCAGCTACACTAGTAACACTGATTGGGTTTTTCTATACACTGCACTATCATGTTAAAATAAAGTAAACCTTGTACCTGCTAAACATCAGCATGTTACCTGCTGTGCCTTAGGACAGCCTCACAGAGGCTGCAGCATGGCTGCAGAGGCTGAGTGGTCAAACAGACCACGTATCCCTGGGCTTCATGAGGCGACATTCAGAGACAAGAGGAAAAGAGTCAAAGACTGATCACGGGCCTTTTTCTCTCTGCACCTTCGGAAATTATTTAATTATCATAACTTGTATTTTGTGTATGATATCTTTCTACATGGCATCATCATGCAACACACACCTGTAGCTAAAACATATCTGGAATTGATGAAAACATTTATGGAGCATGTAGTGACTCAAAGACAGCAGGGTGGTTGAGGAGTTGGCAGTGACACAGCATAATCTACAGTTAATTCAAATGGAACTACACATAATTATACCAGCCCACAGCATAAAGTAATCATACTAGAATTCAAGGTGTTGATTAATGCCAGTGACTTAGTGGGAATCAGTAGAATAGCACATCAGACAGATCCTGGCAGTAATATCTGGGACTGTGGCACTTCTTCGCACTTGCGTCACAGCTGATGTCTTTGTTAATGGGAGAGATGGAAAAACACGCAATTCAGTCACGCTGCCCACATCTCCCACATTTCCTCTGCTCGCAGATTTCCCTCTAGCTGCTGTTTGCCAAGTCTCTGCACCTTGGAGTCCAAACCGAGGAGGAGAGGACCGACATCATCCGTCATCCTAGTTGACACCTCGTTATGAAAATGGTGATCTCCGAGGCCACACCACATGGCACAGTGGCACGAGACCGCCTGCTGCTGGCTCAGATCCCTGAAAGAGTCTGTAAGCCAACGGAGGCGGTCAGAGGAGGCTGCTTTGGCCTCGGTAATGTGAAAGAATGTGTGTGATGACAGAAAGCAAGAGGAGAATATGAAAAGGTGAACAAACTTCTGCACTATTCAGTCTGAAATGACATGGCTGTGGCCTACAAATGCATACGGGCAGGCATAGAGGCTGAAAACATCACACATGCTTCCAGAAGATTGAGTCTAAGGCACCCCCCCCCCTCAATGCACCGAATGTGCCCTTCAATGTGACATCAAAGCAGTAGGATTAGGTGTCAATTAAGCTCGACATGAATGAAAAGAATGAAAAAGAAGCTTCAGTCTGAGCACATCAGAGATCTCTGACGCCACAAAAAACTTCAATGACAAACATACAGATGGAAAGATGCATTTTTGGGGGGATCAACATTGTTGAAATCTGTGTAAACTATAGACAATGATGTGGATTCTCTATTCAGCTCCATTGTATTGAGCTCTGATTCTGAAAACGCTGTTGGCATCACATATTCAGTTCCACTCATCTACAAACCCACAACACTTGGACAAAAACATAAACTATCTGAATGGATAGACACCAGTCCCATGATACCCCAAATAATGAACATATATCATTCCAAATACACTGTCTGTTGGTAGTAAAATCTCATTAGTTGAATTTATGATTTTCAAAACAAATAAATTATCCACAGGTAAAGATGATTTAACTCCAGTAACTGATGATTTGTGTCTTGTGTATGGGAACACATCCATATGCACAGTAATAAAACTAGTGCAGTTACTGTGAGACTTTTACAATTACAAAAATAGACATGGAACAAATGAGTGGACCTTTGTCAATAAACTTGGAAACTGTGTGTGTGTGAGACAGTTGGAAGTGTAGAAAAGTACAATTTGCAGTCAGATAAGGACAGAGCCTGTCTAATCATGAATAATTACAAGACATTAATGAAGTTAACCACTGCTGTGCCATGTGCTCTCCCACTGAGCCAAAGGCAGGGTGGGTCATCCACTAATTGGAAGATCAGCGGCTTGATTCCCGGCTCCTCCAGTTCGCATGCTGATGTATAGTTGATTTACTTACTGAACAGCAATTGCTCCCATGTGAATGTAGTCATGTGCAGAAGTCTTGGGCAGGTGTGGAAAAAATGCTATAAAGTAAAAATACTTCCAAAAGTATAAAATTCATTTGTATTGATTTACAAAATGCAAAGTGAGCAAACGAATGAGAAATCTGAATCAAATCAACATTGTGTGACCCCCTTCAAAACAGCATCAATGCATCTAGGTACACTTGCACAAAGTCAGGGATTTAGTAGGATCACAGTCAGGTGTAAGATTAACCAGTTATACCAAACAGGTGCTAATGATCATCAATTTCATATGTAGGTTGAAACACAATAATTATCTGAAACAGAAACAGCTGTAGGAGGCGTCACAGCTGCCTAAGACTGCACAGCACTCTACATGTGAATGTTTAGCCTGCATGTTGGTACCCAATGGGTATATGAATGAAATATATGAATGGGTGAATGGAGTCTTGTGTTACAGCACTTTGAGTGGTCAAAGAAGACTAGAAAGGGGTATAGTCCATTTTCTGGGCACACAACTCTTGATCACATGAACTGTGCTACAGTGTGTCATAAACTCAGAGGACAGAATCCTACAAATAGCTGTAAGAAACGAATAAAACGTCAGTGGGTCTATGAGAGATTACATAGACACCAGGAGACACTGCTGATGAGCCTCATTAGTCTAACCCTCTGTCTTCATCGCATTCAAATTTGTTTGTCAGACAAAAAATTGCAGCGCAAAGTGTCAAAGTTGCAATTTCGACTCTCACTCACTAAGTTTCCTCACATTAACTAACAAAGCATTAGCAGCACAACCACTGAATGTGCTGCGTGTGCGTGGGTGTGTTTTATTGCTCATGAATTTAGCCTGTAAGAGGGTGATCATGTTATTTCTTCTTTCAAAAGTTGCATTGTCTCACTTTAAAGACTCCCACGTTTAGATGGAGGACAAACTTGAACATTACAGCCCCAGTTTGAGTTTTGGACCCAGTAAACGAGACCAAACACAGACTGTTCCTTCTTAGTGACTAATTAGTTTTACTTTTAAATATGTTGATAAATCCCAAGTCCGTGAGAACATTCATATAACACCTACTGTAGTTCTTTTCTTATCCTTTGCATAGGAAAGTAGAGACCTTTTCAAGTATTTTTACCTCCCTTCAATGTCTCATTAAGTAAAATGTCACAAATATGGCAGTATGTCAGCCTGACTGAGATTTTGGCACTTTTCTTAGTGGCACATGAAATATGACAGGTAACATAATTTAAGTCCCTTGAGAGAAACGTCTTCTGTCTTTTGACATGAGCTGCCTGGTGGGATGCTGTCAATCATCCTGACAGGCACAGGGCTCAGGGGACTGACGGTGAGCAGGAGGCACATGAGCAGAGGGTGGAGTGTTTACTGGGTTCACAGCACCTGAAACGGCAGAGGGTGAAGGTGCAGCACTCCTTCCATCTTCTGATGTTCATCCACCACCTATTTATAGTTCTCTAAAATATCATACATTTGAATAATTGTAAAATTCCATGTGCAGTATCCCTCTTGTCTCTTATTCCCCTGAGAGACATGACAGGGTTTTCGGTAAATGAGTCAATCAGCTACAATCTCAGTTTTAGCAACAGTCTGGAAAACATCCTCTGAGATTCAAAGTCCAGTTACAGGAGGCTGAAACCATTCATCAAACATTTAGATTTAGATTTAATATGTACAAAACTACTGCTGAAAAAGACTGATGACACTCGTGTCTACAGCCAGTAGCTGGTTAGCACAGCTTAGCTTAAAGACTGGAAATGGGGCCAAAAAGAGAGCCTGGCTTTATCCAATTGTAACAAAAGCCCCTCTTAAAGTTATTAATTACCATGTTTTATCTCTGGACCAGTTCTTGGAGGGTAGGTGACATCATCACCTCAGGATATCACTGCACCCAGCCAAGAAATAGTCCGGATCATAGCTCTGCAATATTTTTCTTTTTTCTAGTGTGTTACTAGTGAGCTGTGGAGGCGCTGGTAGGAAAGCATGGCAAGCCGTTTCCCCGTTTCTAGTCCAATTGCTAAGCTAACCACCTGCAGGCTGTAGCTCTCAGACTAGCTCAATAAGGAATCAGCGTATTTCACAAAGTGTCAAACTAAAGAGGAGCTTTGCTGTTCTCAGCCTATTAGTTTCTCTCTGAGCGTGTTCCTGCTAACAGCAGTATTAGCAGTTGACACCTGATGAGTCACATGCCGGAGCTCTTGTTTCACTATGCAAATGCTTTTGTGCCTTTTAGCTTGAAGGAGGATGATGCCAAAGGTGAAGTATGAAAGCACAAACATTTGAGTTGGTTTATTATTCAACAAGTCATACAATGTGCAAAAGCCTTGAGTCAATACACCTTGTTTGCTTAAAAGATCACAGGTATTATAATTCTTCCCCAGTGGTCTTGTGGTTTTTTTTTTTCTACAACAAGCACGGCAGGTTACGATGTGTCTTAGTCAGTTTCTCCATTACACCACCACATAACACCAGGTGTTATATGCATGCCGTCCATACCTAACCAAACATAGTTCTGCATTTGATTTGTTGGGAGAATTAAGGGAAAGTTAAGTACCAGTTGCTGCTTGCTTTTTAATTATCTACGTGGAAAAAGAAACCTCTCAATGCAAATATGGACCCTTGAACTGCACTTTTTCATTTCTGCTCAATTTGCAACTTCCAAACAAGCTGCAGTGAGTCTTTAAACTCGATTTAAAAAATATCCAGTACTTTCATTTCTTTTAAAATGTTTGGGCTGCACCAAAGGTCTCCAGTGAAGTGAAGGCCAGAGTTAAAATGAGCCCAGGCTTCATAATTAGCTTTTTAGAAGATTTGGGTAAACGTGTGACAGCTTCACAGATGCAGGGAGATCAGTCTGACAATAACAAAGCATGAAATAAAGGTTGTAACACCCACTTTTTTTGTGAAACTCTCTTCATCTGCACCTTTTCATGCATGTAACTTATTGTCCTAAAACTGTTCAGTGCATTCAGTAATAAAAATTCAGTGTTACCTGTAGGGAAACTGGGTTTCCAGTGATAAGAGACAGAATATGAATATAGGAATATTAAATTGTATAATGGACAAGTGCATAGAGCAATTGTGTGCAGGCTAATGAGAAATATTAAGATGCAAGTAATTCACAATAATGAATGAGGATATGTTTTGCAATGTTCATTTTCAGCAGGCAAGTACAGGCGTAAAAAATGATCCATTTACCATGTTGCTTTGTACTCTATGTCCAGATACTGTATATGCATCACTCGCTGTTCACAAGCTCAAACCTCCAGATGGAAGTGCCATATGTAAAGGGACTTCTTTTATACGTGACGTCTCTTCAGTACAGGAGGCAGACCAGACACTGCATCCCCAGTGTCACTGCTGTCGAAGTAAAGTGCCTCTAGATGACTAGTTCCTTTCACAGTTCAAAGAAATATGATGATTACCTCAAATTTCAAAGAGCAAATAATGGCTCTGTCTTCAAATGTTTGCACAGTTTACTTGGAAAAAGAGACAGGTACACAGTCTGTATGGGCCTTTTCAGCTTGAATTCTCTCGCTTGAATCATCCTGATTTAAGGCTCCTGCATTCTGCTGCTTCCTTTTCATCTTTCTTCTGCTGTTCAGTGTTTGATTGTAAGCCTGGCTTGTTTTCTTCGCATCTTGGAAGAAATAAATCATAATCAGCCAGCGAGCTGAAACAAAGGAGAAACCAGTCAAGTGAGAAGCTTTGTTTTACTGTCAACTGGTTACCAAGCAAAGCCACAAAGAAGTCTCATTTGAAGCAAAATGTTTTTTCCTTCCTGCCTTTAGGAGACAAAATCCTGAGATCTGACATTTATTGCAGTGATTCACTGATGGGACTTTCATCAGGCAGGAATGAGACATCACAGTGTCGGGGGGTTATTGGTCATAAGTAGCCTACAGAATGCCTGATTCTAGCGATGGCCTACTTGATCACATGTTGACACACCCACAGTGTATCTTTTCCATCAGATGCACCTGACATGGACGACTGACCGACTGTGCAAACAGCCTCAGATTATAGCACCAAGTCTCACAAATGAATTAACTTGTTGACAACAAGCTAAGCTATCATGTCATGCTCACAACATGGTCAACCCTTCTGACCACACAGGACCCTTTGGTCAGTTACATTTACTCCCCCATGACCGCTAAAGATCACCGTCTAACATGTAACAGGTTAGTTGCAACGAGCAGCCTCACAGAGCCATAAACATGGCTGTAAGCTCTTCTCCTCTTTTAGCCTCTGAACTTTTGACCATTTCATATGTGGATTTCCTTTCTTATGTTTAAACCCCACAATTTCATAACACCTATCTCAAACCATCTGGCTGTGAAACACAGAAGAATTTCATGACAAAGACGCACAAGGAGGACATGAGGCTTAATTACAGTAAATGCTGTCGCCATCTGCTCCATGTGTGACTATGGCTACTGGCATTATTGCGTTAATTGTAGCTGTCCCATATGCTTTATTTGTAATTGCCGTATTTCAATTTATTCCTATGTTTTAGTTGTACACTGGCTGTGTGTGCAAAGAGCGTGGGAGTGTGAGTGTGTGTGTGTGGGGGGGGCTAATGGTTAAACCTGCCACTTGGGAGCAGCAAAGACGAGCAGAAACAACAAAACACTGCTAAATTATCAGCAGCAAATGGCTATCTGTTCACTTACATGCTGGCAGATGTGGGGACACAACAACACTGATAAGAATTTGTGTTTCTGGTGACCTGATGAATGTAAGTGGGTTTACCCTCCTTTTTTTTAGCTCTGTTTTGTTCTCCACCAACTCCTGAAGGAAATATCTGCCTGTTTAGCGGCTAAATGCCCCACTATGTTCAGCAGCTAGTTGCTAAATGTCTATCTTCTGGGTTTTCAGCTTTTTTGTTCGAATGTGCAGGTGAGAGACTGAAAACAAAAACCAACCAAAAAGAGCTGTAGAGCCAAAGGGAACTACAAAGCTGGTGATAATTCTCTGTGGGTTCATCACCAGAAGCACAAATTCACACAAGTTGTGATTTGATCAAATGTTATTATAAAAAGTATTATTAAATTGATTAGAGCAGCTTTAAATGACTGAATGTTTTAGTTGCACAAAATGGCTCCACACTGCAAGTCTTGTGAGGAATGCTGCTTTTAGAATGTCTCCATTGTAATTATTTCCACATTTTTACACATGTAAATTTCCCTTTTGGCAAATAGTTACGTCAAGTTCGAGTGTTTGTCCACATTTGTGATGGGCCAAGGTTTGTTATAGACGCCATCTGGCCATGCTGCCATCATGCTAATTTTGCAATAACACCTGCAACAAAGCAAATCCACACAAACGCAAAGGGAGGGAGGCATAACTCTTCAGTACTCACGCCTATAAACTCTGCACACCTGTTCACAAAAGGCTGTCAGGTTATCATGATGCTAATTCTCTTCAAATAGCACCACCATTATGGTAATGTCAGGGACAATTTCACCTGCAATTTAATGTCTTAGTGGATGTTTCTGTCCTTGAGATGCAGGACTTGCACTGAATGAATGAGGATGTGCTGAATCAGGCTGATGTTCCCGCTGTCACATCTCTTGCTTTCTCTGCCTTGACCTCAATAAATGCTGTTTTTATTTTCAGGTGTGTGTTTGCAGTAAAATATCTTTCAACAGGAAATGATTGTGGCTATAATACTGACACAAGTTCAATACGTCAAGAAGGAATTGGCTTTTCTAAGAGTCCTTTTCCCGAAATGTATTCATACCACGTGGCTCTAAAGAATAGGCCTTTATGGAAATGAGGCAGAGCTGAGTTTATTCCTCCATTACTCCACCTAACCGTGAAATATTCTGGTCTGAGAGTCGGGCCTGAATGAATTATACTCCACTCAAAGAAAATACTTTTAAACACAAAGTTTCTTAAGCCTTATGGCTCTTTCAACTTTGTCTGTCTGTCAGGCTGCTTTCATTACACATTTACATGACACAGAATTTGTGGGAACACAGTATTTAGATATTTCATCACTAAGAGACTATTTACAGTTTATTTATCCTACAAATAGACTTTATACCTGCTTGTTAATCTGTTTTCATTGCCTGTGTTTCATGATGCCCTCCTCTAGACATAAGGGTGCCTTCTCCTTTTTCATTCAGTTTTTCACGGAGGGCTTCAGAAAAGCATTGCCTTCCAAAGCCGGCCTGTTGTGTGATGATTTAATTTAATCTTATTCCTTTTGTGTCTTTAGACACAGTTTCATTAATGAGCTTCTTTTGAAAAAACACTAAGGCAGCAGCTTTCTGAGCCTCCATGCCTGTAGCACTACCAATAGTACCCCACTGATTACTAAATAATGATGACTAAAATCATTCTAAGGTGTTAATCTGAGTTAAGGGAGCGTGCTGGATGTATTGATACTGAAGGGTTGTTTGACACAATACCAAATAGGCCTTTCACCCTTGGTTACCTGTCTTTGTCTCACCTTCTTAAGCTGTGCTCTCACTGAAAGAGTACTCCAAACCAACCAGACTGTGACGAGAACATCCTCAAGGAAGAGCTTTTGGACCCGAGTGAGCCGCTTTGCTACTTTTACTTTGTACCTGAAATTGACTGGATCCTTCAGCAGAGCTGCTTTTAAACACATTAGCACAGCCAGGCTTTTGACATTTTTGTATATGCGCTGATTCACTGTGTTGCAGCAAGTTAGATGGAAACATTAACACCCAATAAATATGAAACTAGAGCAAGCTCAGGAAATTAGCTTAGCATAAAGACTGGAACTATTTAACTTGTTTGTTTTAATCCATATAAAACTTTGTATGGCTTGTAAATTGTCTCATAATTTTGGTTTGTGTTTGACTTAAACACAGTATATAATGCGTTGTGTGTTTTACCTCTTTGGATGGAGTCAGGTTATCCTCCTGGCTCTAGCCTCACATTTAGACATGATCAACTGTTTCCTCTAATTCTTAGCAAGGAAGTGAAAGAGCATAAATATCAACCTATTCCTTTAAGGGTTACTAGGTAAAAGCTAGAAACTTCAGATAGGTGACATTTGTCTGTTGTTCAGCGTTAAAGCTCATTGTTATCAGACTTCCTACGGTCTTCGAAGTTCTGCCTGAATTACTTTAGTGATGACTGTAAAATATCCCTAATGTATTCTCTGCTGTACGACTGTTATTAAAGAGAAACCATTTGACTGCGCCACAAAGAGGGCGCTGTGATTATTTTGGAGTTGAAGACCAATCTCCTCCATCTGCCTCGAGGCCAAAGAGCTCAGTGATTCATTTGGAGTCGGCTTTATTTTAGCCCTGAAAGAAAATTCAAATTATTTCAAGATTAATGGGTAATTTACCACCAGCAGTTATGTGGAGAAGATGTCATGGATGCAGAGAGCGGGTGAAGAATTTAAGTAACTCCACACACACTTACACTGACACACGTACTGTAGCTTCATATTCAAAGCACAGAAACAGCAGCAGGCTGTGATTCACAACAGCCACTTGACTCTCAGACATGAAAAAGGAGCTTTTTGTTTTTTTCTTGTCGTCTTGTCTTTCCAGAACAAACTACTCTTAAGTCCTTCCCTGATTATAATCAATGTGTGTGGGTGATGTGGGCTTTTTTTTTTTTTTTTTTAAAGTGTTTGCACCCCCTAATTTCTGCGTCCCTTCTAGGTAATCAGATAGCTGACAGCATCGATTCGCCCTTGGCACCACACTTCACGCTGTCCTGCACGCCGTCGCCCTCACTGTGTGGGAGGAACGCGTTGATTTGACATGGCCGGGGGGGGTGTGTGTATGTGTTTAATGCTGGTTTTGCCTTTTATGTATCATAATCACAGAAAAAGCTTTTTGCCATTTTGGAGACATTTTTCATTTAGTTTCATTTCTTGTACATGAATATAATAGCTGTAATTGCCCCCAAGTTACAGCCTGCTCATTGGCATTTGATTGGTGCGAGCCTGAGTGTTAACATTTCGACCAAAAGTCATTTACCCCAATTTCAAATCAAATGTCGGTTAACGAAAGCTGCTACAGGTGCTCATGCCAGGTTTCTTTTCATTCTCGCACAGACTGACTGAAGTTCACCCAGAAGTCTTAACATCAGTGTGGATTTTCCAGAATAAAACACTTCAGACACTCCAGGTGGACATGCTGAGTGGTGGTCTGGTCTTAACGTTGTGTGTATTTCTATTGTATAACCATATAAACTGACTGATTGGGAAATGTACTTTATATACTATATCTTTCAGGCAGAGTTGGATGAGAAGATCAATACCACTGTTTTGCTTGTATGCTCAAGCTTAGCTTTGCACAAGTTGAAACATCATGTCAGTTCATTTCATGATGCCTTGAGCAAATGTTTCACACAGTGATATTGCCTTTTTTATTGCGAGCTGTAAACAGTGTTCTGTGTATTTTGGGACTGAGCAACAGCAAAAAAAGCAGCTAGCCTGCAGAATTAGACCTGTCAGCCCTCTAATCAGCGAGGCGTCTGTATCACAGCAGAGATAAGCAACACGGCTCGTCAGGCTACCTGGGTTAGACTGTAAATACAGTAAGAGTCAGCCTGTAAAATAGTAAATGAGAGATATGTGGGGCCAAATGATGACGAGGAGAATATCACGGACTATTGTCTTATTATGCAAAATGCAATTTGTAATATTTTCAACATAAACATGTGTCCCCAGTTTGCCTACAGACTGCCAAACTGTGAGCACAGACCATCCCCTCCCTCTTTCTCCTGCTCCATCTTTCAGTAAATGTTGCATTTGGGATTTGGCTCCCATATGGTGCACATATATCTAGATATCTAGAGAGCGGATCAGCAGGTGGTTCTGTTCTTCTAAAACAGAGCGTTCAGACAGAGGATGAACAAAGCTGTGAAAAATAATGTGTTTTTTGAACATGTTTTAGTAGGACCTTCAAATACAAGTATGACCTTTAAAATGGGCAGAATATGGGACCTTTTTAAATGTGTTTTGTATAGATAACCAGTTATTAAGTGTGTTGCACTAGTGTGGGTTTTATTTAGCCTGAGGCCTTTTTAACTGTCCAAAACTGCATCCTGCATGTTGAAAATTAAATTAAATGTCACACTGGAAAAAGACATCAAAGCAAAGTACAGCTTGTCACTTCTGTCTGCCAGGCGATCTAACTCCTTGCGACTGACCTTTTATAATGCATTTCTCGCTGAGTGTCTTGATTGTGCGTATGCAGTTCTGCTTCTTAATGCTGAGATTTGCTTTCCCTGAGTAGGAGTTGGGTGATAATATCAGCTTTAATTAAGCAAAATGGCAAAGGGCTTAGTTATTTGTTCACAGCATTATGTTGAAGTGTAATAAATGTCACCCTGCACAGTAGATCAGACTGATTAACAGACACAGATGTGTGTTGGTGTCCTCCACTGTGGCGATGAACACTGGCTGTCCTGTTGTCTCGATGTTAGAGACAAAGAAAACAGCAGAGATTAATGGGCAATAAACCAAAGTGATAAGTGCGCATTCAAGGCAAACTTTCCTATGACGTTTCAGCGGCTCTTCCAGCTCAGCTACACCGTCGTAAATGCTTCATGTGGTGAAATGCTTGATGCAGACGTGAAGAATAAGAAGCTAGAGAGTGATATCTGCTAAATGTGTGATGCAGCCGGGAGCGTCTCACAAGCCATCTGGCAATTGTGACTTTATACAGATTCTTGGACACAGAAGAGAATGTCCTCCGTGCATTACTCACATCACATACTGCAGTCAGTTTACTATTTGGAGATTCAGAGAGACTTGTTCGCCTCAGAAATTGGAGCCAACGATCAGAAAGGGAATATTTCCAGCTTGCCAGATTTCATAAAGTCAGTTCATGTGGTGCTCATGTATCCACGTCATCTTTAACTGCAGTGAAATTAAAAAAAACATCCAATAGTTCATACTGTACAACACCCAGGCTGACAATCATTCTGTCGTCATTTAGCCTACATTTCACCATAATTGCTGCTTTAAACCGTCTAAAACAAAAAGGGGGCGGCTCCCTCATCAGTGAGACAAGGCACTACAAAGAAAGTTCAACCTCAATGTCCTCCTTTAGCTTTGTGACACTCACTGTCTGCAGCAATGAAGACAGAGTGACAACCATGAATTATTCATGCACATACTGGGTTTGAAATATTATTATCTGCTGAAATGCACAGCACTGAGGAAAACCTGCAGCTATTGAAGGAGACACCTGTGAAGCAACACTGAGAGAAAACCAACTGCCTTCAGTGTGTTTCTCAACAACGTGACCTCTGCCTGCTGCGAGGCTGCCTGCATCACAACCAACAGGAACAGCAGTGGCCCGAGGCCAACGCATCACACGTACCTCAGGGATGTCGCCAGTGTGTCAGCACGTGATCGCTTTGTATTTGTGTTTTTGTCTTTGTGGAGCAACTGAAATCGTGATTCAAGAGAAGTGAAGACGATATTACCTGTTAGATCTACTGATCCATCTGGGCTGCAGCTGTTCTAACCAAGACTTCAACCTGAAATAATGGAAGCACATGGAGTCATGATAATTAGAATCTTAAAAGCAGCTGAGAGGGAGGGAGGGAGGGGACTTTATGTAGATGTTGCACACTTGGACTCACTGGGACTGCCATGAGTGGGTGGGTTATGAACACAGATCACAAGCACACCTAAAACACACCTGTGCACCCTAAAACACAAAGCAATAGATGTACGCTGGCACACGTAAATATTCTACAGGCTAGCACAGTCACTATTAAAGCAGGATAAGTGTTACAGTTTCTGACCTCCTAGCTAGCAAACAGCACGTCGGCACTTCGTAGAGAATCGGCTAACTTCGACACATTACTTTATTTACAATAACAGGTTTCTCTCACACACTCATTACACAGTTGTGTCGCTACATCGTCTCATCACTTCTGCTCACCTGGAAGTACAAAGATCACAAACACACCTGCTCAGCGCGGCCGCGCACGGTCCGGTGTGCTGGGACACGTGTGCTACCTGTGCGCCCTAAAGACCCCTGAGCTGCCCCAGAGGTGCCTGAGTGAGCCAACTCACTATATCCTCCTATAGGCCTACTAAAACTATGACTGGGGGGGTCCCACATAAATACTAGTAGAGTGTATTTAAGTATTTTATTATTTATTAGTATTAAATTCTCCTCTTTATGTCTAAAGATTAATTAAATGTATTAAAATGGTCTATGGCTAATGCTAACATGGCAACATTCTCATGATCTTCATTATTCAGTGTTCAAAGTCAAATATTTCCCTGTATAAACTCAGGACAATTTAATTATCAAGTAATTAAGTTAATATCCAGTAGTGGTTAAATTTCAGCTCAAAGCTGCTGATAACTTCTTACTTTGGCTCTTATTTGCTTCCATACCATGTATCCCTGTAGGAAAACATACCAAAAACTATGTTTTCAAATGCAATTAAACACATGAAGGAACTCGTACTGTAGCATTAAAAGTTAATGTGGTTCTCCGGTTCTAGATTGAAAGCACAATGGCTCCAGGAGCTTGTTCGACACAGTGCACAAGACAGATGGGAAGTGACATGTGTGTCTGGAGGGCACCATACAAGACTGCAGAGTCACTGGACTCCATCAGTGGGAGCGTGTGTGTGTGTGTGTGTGTGTGTGTGTGTGTGTGTGTGTGTGTACCTTGCTCCTGCACTTCCATCAGACAAAAAGCATCATGTAAACACATTATTCTCCTTCACTCTCATGTCAAACTGCCTAACTCCTCATGTACAGTAGTAACTCCAGCTGTTCTCCCTCAGGCAGCGGCAGCAAATGCACCCTGTCAGGACTTCTCTTCATCAGCCCTCCAACTTGCAGAGGGGCCTTTGATACAGACGAGCCCGGGCGTCGGATGGATGGTGTGCTGGGCGATGGTGGCTGAGGTGTCAAGTCACTGAAGCGTTTCGGGCGAGCTGGATGCCAGTTTGTTCAGGAAATCCACTCCGACCGGAGAAGAAAGTGGGCAGCAAGAGGAGGAGATGTGGGAGGGATGCTGGCATCTCCGATTTGTGTGACAGCAAGAACACGGTGTTTTGGTGTTGATTGGTTGGTGGGCTGAGTTAACCACAAGCACTGCACGCACACACATGATCTCTGTTTGAGAAACTAAAAGGAGGAGGAAGAAGCATGTGTGTTTTGCTTGTTAGCATTTCTGTGTTACAATCTCTGTGTTTACTTGGCCTGAATAAAGTGTCCAATAACTTTGGTGCATTAAGACCTCAAGATGAAAGCTGCAATCTCCAAATGTTGTCCATCCTGTTATCTATTTCAGACTTTTAAAAGTAACAGCTGCTGAAATCTTTTTGTGAGAGTGCACAGCATAAGCAACACGTGTCACCACTGACTTGTGTAGCTGAATTTTAAAGCCTCTGAAAACAATCTTCTCAAACAGCTTCCTACTGTGGACACTGTGGTCCCACTGTCAATATCTTCTACCAAAGTTAGAACAGTTTGGTTATTTTAAATGAGAGATTTCTATATTTTCTATGTGCTTGTCCAACTGGTCTAAAGTGCTTATTTAATGTTATATAAGTTGTGTCACATGCTTGAGCCAGCATGTGTTGAGTTTCTGAGCAGTAATCTCTAAACTCACCACCCTGTTTAATCTCGAATGGGAATCCAAACAATGAACTTGGGACCCTGACTCAACTTTGAACTGTTAACTTAGCGTCAGCTTAGCGAGGCCTCAGAAAATGCAGCAGAGTGACAGGATAGGGGATGTATATGGGTGGTTATTCTAGACTGTAACGAGAGAATTATGAGAGGCTTGGTTTCTTTTGTTTTTTTACATACTGACTAAGTTTTGAAATACCAAATCAGATGAGCAGTATGTTGGCAAAAAGACTGTGCAGCCAGCCACAGTAATAAAGCAGATGGCTTTAAATCAAATTCTCATCAACAACAGAAATATATACAGTACATCTACTTAATTTGTTTGTTGTGTAGGCGTCCAAGGATATCAAACAGAAAAAGAGGGCATGAGAAAATGAATGGCTGCAGACCCATGAGAACGTTTTTAGCATAGGCAATCATAAGGCTAATCTTATTATACAGCGGATATGTGCGGTTTATTGTGTCTGACATGGTATGCAGGCACAGAGGCCATATAGCTGCAGTATTAAAGAGAAATGCATGAAGAAAGTTCCACATTGAAGTTTCCACAGTGGACACACAATTAGGATGTCTGATTTTTTTCCTTTTTTGTCAGAGTTCATGAAGTGTCTCCTCTCTTCCCACCTCCTGTACAAAGGTCTGACAGTCTGCAAGGCGAAAAAAAAAGCCCATGAGATGAGGAAATGTCAGGTCAGTTGACACGTAGTTCAGAGAGAAAAGGAAAAAGGAAAATGAGCTGTAAATGTGTGCGCTGTGCTCTGGGAGACTGCAGGAAAAGGCACAGAGAGGGAAGTGAAAGCTTGTTAATCTGCGGTAAAGATGAGCTGGCAGGTTTGTGTGTCCACGTCGTCACAATGTTACAGGCTGAGTATGAGGACATGATGTTGTTTACATTCTAGTGAATTTATATTCCTGTAACACCTCTATGGAATATTTCTTATTGTATTAGATGCATCATGTGGACACATTCTGCCCTCTGTAGACTGTAATAGGAAAACAAGCACACTGAGCTACATTATACTGTATAAATATCCTGTTATTTTCAGATGTTGTTCGATTTTACATTCTGACATTTCTCATCGGGGATCTTTGGGTCCTTTGTATGCAGTGAATTTTATTTTATATATTTTTCACCTTTTTTATTATTTTCTTACACTTTGTATTTTTCAACCTCTTAAAGGATTCAAGCCAGACTTCCCTCTAAAGACCATCTTTATATTTAAACTCTTCTAATTCTAAATATTAGTCACATTGGTTGTATTCATTTTTTTCCTGTGCTTTTAGCCATAAAAAGAGAAACTGGTCTTAGGGTGCCACCTTGTGGCCACATAATGGTATTGCTTCTCATCTCCATTAGGGAGGATGGCAGTGCACTCAGATCAGAGATCCTGCATTAGTGATGAAGATAATAAGAACATCTTTCATGTATATTGCACTTTTCAAAGAGGACACTGAGGGCTCTGAGATCCCATCACTTCAGTTTTAACAGCATTTCACATCAAAACATCCAAGACCTTTATTCTGCAGACATTAAACTGCATACCCAGGTTTGCATGTCGATACTGGTCGTGCTGCTCCACTCCTCATTAGACCTGTCAGGAAGTTCAGTTTTCACACCGACTGTGTTGCATCTGAGAGTTTCTCCAACAGCTTTATTTTACACACGACCATTACGCAGGGCTGTGGCTATTTATAGCGTCTAATTCATCACCTGTAAATCATCACTGTGGAACATCACAGGGATGATTCATTTATAGAGCTCGTACTGAAACAGGCTTTTTTTTGGGGGTGGGGGGGTGCCACATCCCAAAGCTCCAGAAATCACTCCTCCTGTCTGCCCCGGTGCCATCATGTCCCCTGCTCTTTTTGTCAACAAACAGGCCTTTTGTTCTTTGTTTCTTTGGGTGGCTAACCTGCACTCACAAATGTGTGTTTCTTGGCTCTGACGGTGTTGAACTGAATCAGTGTGATTAGTATTCCTTCTGCAACAGCATCAACAGTGTGTGTATGATTAAAACTACATTCTGTGAGGAGCATTTTCACATGACTACCAGCTTCACGCACTATGTAGGCCAGTCACTGCAATGACATGGTCGGTCATGGTCAGGACTTCAGAGAGGTGCACCCCCATGAGGAGAACTCACACATGAATCACATGGCCTCATACTGTCTGATCAGGGCCTGTCGGTGTGATCATCCCACTGCCACAGCCTCAACTCAGTACAGGCGGGGGCTCTGCTGCTGCAGCCTTACCTGAGTCTGTAGTTGCTGGAGTCAGCAGCTTAGCTTAGCTTAGCATAAAGACAGAAAACAGCCAGTGTGGCTCTGTTGGAAGGTAACAAAATCCACCTAACAGCACTTCTAAAGCTACCTGATTAACACATTGAATCGTGTTTGATTGATCTGTACAAAAATCAAAGAGTGAAATGTGCTAAGAGGGATTATAGACAGTGATTTGTGAAGGACAGACACAGTAAATCATATTCATATTGATCATATATTTTCCCAGTTTGCAGAAACACTTTCTGTTCAGTTAGGTTAGGTCTTGTTTAATAAAGTCAACCAGAGATGGTTGATCATTAAATTTGATGTTTTGCCTGTAAAAGTCATTATAACATCATCATGTTGATGATGCCCACAAGTCAAGTGAGAAATCAGCTTTCAGGACCCCACAAGACTAAATGATGTTTCACACTTGATGTAGCACTCGGGGTGAGAAAACACCTGACGAATCCTGAGAGGAAGAAAGAAAATGAGCCGTTTAGCTCCGGTCTGAGAGCAAACCGGATCAGAGAGCGAGTGGTAATGAGCCGTGACTGATGTTCAGGTTGAGAGGTGAGCGGGCATACACAGTAGGTGATCATCAAAGCGCTCCATGAGGGCAGTCAGGGGGGTCTGAGTCCTGGGATGTGATGCTGCCCTCCTCTGGTCAGCAGGAGCAGCTGCCTGCAGATCCTTTAATCTGTGGAGCTCCAAAGTGTTCAATGTTAAATGAACTAATGTGTGATAGATCATTAATACAGTTTGTAAAATATGTTAACTTTCCATCAGCATCTTATTTTCATAATAAAACTTCCAAAAGCACTTTTATTTCATGCCACTTTTGATGTCAGTGGTTTAACCAGTCACATGCCCACTGCTTCTCAGCAATTGCAATTAAATTTAGCCAGTTAGCTCATGAAACAACAACAACATGTAACAAGGCTGCACATGCTACTACCTAGCCGGCTAATTATTATTAATATATCTATTAAGAAAAAGGTGAGAGGGCAGTGACACAGCTACTGTCATGAAAAGTGGCGTGAAAAAAAAAAGTTAATCGAATTGTATCCATTAGATTTCAATTATGAAATGATGGAATAACATTTGATGAGTTGAGTTTTAATGGTTTCTAAATTTTCACAAATTGTTGGGTCATTATTTCAATGCGTTTACTATTTGACACTTTGGGCTTCCATAACTATCACTTTCTGAGACACTGAGTGAAAAAAACACAAACACCAGTAATGTTTAACATAATTTATATTTATTTTCTTTTGAACAAAATGTTAATAAATGTATTTGTTTTACGTCCAAAAAAGATCATGACTCGTGGGACGCATTTTATAAATAATTTCATCCAAGTCTTTTGTAGAAAAAAAAGAAAGTAAATTAGCAAACTAAAGCATCTCTAGTATGACAATATGACAACTTTATCATAATTTTTTCTCTATATTTGAACCCTTTTCTCAATTCAAGCTTCATTTTTTTGTATATTTTTCTGAAGACCTCTTTATCTCGTCTTTTTAACATCCAACTTAGTCCTACTCATCAACTCACACCACTGCTTTAGACAACAGAAAAATGCGGCAAAAATCTCAAAAAACAGACAAAAACCAAGGAGGCGAACAGAAAACACAGTGAGATTCCAACAGTGGGGGGTGGGTAGGGGGGGTCTGGGAAGGGCGGAGGGCAGCCATTTTGGGATCCCACATCCTCAGGACATATTTACAACAGAAAGGACAAGGGGGTGGTGGCGGTGGTTGTGGAGGGGGTTCAATTGCGGTGGGGTTCATCTGCATAGATCCACAGGACTCAGATCATGAACAGCTAGAGATAGAAGGGACGGAGCACAAAGCGTGGGCCCATTACATCCGCTGCTGTCTTCGAGGGAATGTAGTTCTCTTCATCACAGTTTGTCAAGGAAAACAAACGAACGAAACAACACGTCACAGGAGAATATCAAGCAAAAAGGGGCTGGAGAGGAAGGGGGGGTAAATTCGGAGGAGAGGGAGGAGGGGAGGCTTGAAAATCCAGAGGCAAGTGTAGACCTGACTTCCATGTGACATCCCACTCTGATGAGTGTGTGAAGAGCAAACCAGTGGTCGTTGCTTGATGTGAGGCGAGGTAAGGTCAAGCTGTTAATGGGGAAGGGGAAGTGGTAGGGGAGGGTGGGGGCACTGATACCACGTTTTCACAGCCAAGAACATTGTGGAGGCGAAGTTAAATCTCCAATCTGTCTTTGACTGACCATCTGAGGACAAAAAACAGCCTCATTAAAGAGATTTAGTGTCCTTAGCTTTAGTTTTTGGTATATCACTAGTTGCTCGTGGTATCAGATGTTGATACGGGGTAAATCTTGTTTTCTGTCCATTTGCGTGCTGAAAACTACCCTTAATCCCTGCGTGACCCGTCCTCGTGTCAATGTGCACTTTACGGACAGCAGCATGCAAAAAAACTGAACAAAATCAGATGGATCAGCCCTTGAAAACTCCTCACACTCCTTGCACGCTGACACTAGCACAGCCCTTTGCTAGTCTGTGAAAGATAGCAGTTGATCAGCTCGTCTAAGGGTACTTAAGAGTCGACGGATTGATTGATTGACTGACTGATTGGTTGGCCGGTCGATCACACCAACTCTACAATACAGAAAAGCCGAGCCTAAAGTAGTGAATATGCCACAAAGTAGGACATTAACACTGGCTGTTTGTTTTCTATATTGCTCCATTGCCAGTATCTGCCTCACTGGGCGTACGCAGCAGAGAGGCACTCAAAGATCTGGGGCCTCATTTATCAAAGCAAGCGTAGGACAAGTTCTAAACGTGTGTGTAGGAACAGTCTAAATGGACAAGAAGATTGGTACTTATCAACGTGTAGCTTACATTAGTATTCCTGTGTGTTCCCACATGGATGCTGGTTTTGTTCACGTTACATTGGGATGTATGTTTCCACAATTTTCACATTAAATGACTGAATATGATTAGACTGTGAGTGATGAGGAGCGCGCAGTCCATCAATATCTTCCTACCAACCAAACGTGTGTGTGTGTGTATGTGTGGTTGTAAGAGTATTGCGCCTCGGCTTGTGCCAGTTGACGATCAGATTGACTATCAATGTCTTAAGAGACGACAGCCGATTGTTTTTTTTCCCTGCCGATATTAAGGAATTTCAATCTTGTAGCAAATAAAGTCTAAAATCTGCTCCCCACTGTGCATCTACTGTACAGGAGATGTTTCTGGTGGCCTGACTCTAAAATCATCTCTCTCTCTCTCTCTCTCTCTCTCTCTCTCTCTCTGATCAGTTGTTCTCATGTACATGCTTTTCTGTTTCTGTTGTCAGACGTTGGAAGTGGTGTGAAATTTGATCACTGCTCATAAATACTACCTTAACCAGCAGCCGTTACCAAGCTGCTGCACTGCAGATAAAGTCATTACTTCATGATCACTAGGTTTTCAGACAAAATGAGCAAAAATACAGCTGCTGTGAGGTCGGCTTTATGGACGTTTTAAAAGAGAAAGTTAGAAAAAGATCTGATCCTGCGTCAATTATTCATTTATCTCCTGTTAAGTGCTAAAATTGTGTCAAAAAAAGCATGTAATCACTACATTCATATCAAAATCCTTCTTTTCCTACAAATAGTTTTAATAAATAATCTTCAACTCGGCAGCAGTTACATAGACTCAGCCATCATATAAAACCACACGACCGCTAGCTAGTGGGCAGCTGGCAGAGCAACATCTCAGTAGGAGGTGTGTGTTTGGATTTCAGCTGGAAAAAAAAACTTTGTTTACATTTCCAAAGAATGTGGTTGAGGTTTATTTTATTCATTTAACTTCTACTCTCCCTGTCCTGATGTAACAAAATGGGTGAGGGAGGTGTAGGTGGAGGCCGGCAGTCCGGTATCCCCCATCCTCCGTATTGCTCTGAGGCTAAAGACGGCCTTCAGGAATGATAGTGTGTAGTTTATCAGTAATGCAGTAGTGTCGATTTGTGTGTTTTTAGTTTAGGAGTCAGGGGTTTTGTTGGTACACGCGGTCAGGAGAGGTTCTAAATGTGCGCACATTCTCGAGCATGAGGAAAAAATCTGATTCAGTGCGTAGAAACAAGCTTACGCTCGTCTGATAAATGAGGCCCCTGGTGTTTTGGCATCATGCGACTGTTCTCTGGTGTCCCTGGGTTGTCCCTGCAGTCTACTCTAAATACTCTCCGTCTGTCTGTAACACCGCCACTACTGTACGAGGTAAACTGAACACTTTAGAGACCAGAGAACACCACTTCCTGTCCAGGAGCACTGCATGGCGAACCGTCACCACGTCTGCCACTTCATCACTCCTAACTTGCTCAATGGCCCAACAAGTTAGAAGAGTAAGCGGCCCGGTCTCAGAGCACTTAAGGTCCTAAAATGTGTAGGCATGTACCGTCGTAAGGGGTTGAAAAAAAAGATCTAGTGGGACGAAATACAAGCTGAACAGTAGAATATAGAAGAATCACATACATTTTGTTTTCAGAGAAACAAGACCCACATGAATGATGGATGAGCTGGTCCTGGCAGGCCCTCGAGCAACATCACATACAAGGTAGTAAGACGATACCTCAGAGGTGAAGGAGAGGAGGAAGGGGAACACAGCTGATATGTCAAAACATTCTGGCACCTGAAAAAGAATGCAGCAAAAAATGTCCATTTTTCCTCTGACGTGCCATCCATACACACACCGCAAACGTCAGGAAGAGAGGGTGGAGGGGAGGAAGGGAGGGAGAGAGGAGAAGAGAGGAGAGGAGAGGAGGGACGATATGCTAGAAAACATTTGGATGGAATAGAAACAATGAGCAGGTTTCAAGTGGCAAGAGGTCAGTTCTTTAGGGGGGTGGTTCTCAAACATCTCGGTTCGGTCGATGTCCAATCCCAGCACCCTTAGCTCCAGTTAAAACCCTCCCACTTCCTGTGGTTGATGGTTCATCGGCGGCAGATTGTAGAGGCATTTCCAGCATGTCTCGCCAGATGTGTCCCTGGCAGCCATGACAGTGTAAAAGCCATAATCCTCTCGAGCGACATCACTCTTTACAAGCACCAGATTCAACCCCAAGGTTCACTCCTCGTTAGAAGCACTCTCCTCTGGCGAGAAAATGGCAGCCACGCCCACCAACGTAGAATTATGGGAGGCTGAAATGATGATGACAGTGTGTAGGAGGACGAGGGCCAGCAGGCAGATCTTCAGTCGCCCGCTGCACAGTCTCGGGGTGGCAGCGGAGGTGACAGAGGCCCCCTCGGGCTGGCAGGAAGAAGCAGTCCTTTTTAGTGTCCCTCCTGAAGGGTTGTCCATTTTGGAGTCCCATCGGACGTCGCAGCACTCCGCCTCACTGTCTGATAGATGATCTTCGAGGAGCCCTGAGAAAGAGATGACACGAGAGAAAACTGCTGACTTTTCCCTGCTGTACAGTTTGTATCTATTAGGGAACCAGAGGTTTGCTGACAGCTGATACCAATAAATATCATTTCTGAATGAACCAATAAATAATGCTCATAGCACAGCTTTCAGATGACTCTCTGTAGAGCTGAAGAATATTTGAGTCGGCATTAAAGCAACACTGGTTACTAACAGGAAACTACCGACCAGTACAATTCTGGGATGATGGTAAATTTAGTGTTACAGTAGTATAATAGTAGGGCTTCCCCTTTGATGGTTGAGTACATTTTCATTGGCTCGTTGCTAAAACTCCACTCAGGAACTGTTCCTTCAGGGCAAAATCTAAATGGCTGGATCACGCATAAAACGATAAACGGCATTTATTTTGAAACAACGGATACAGGAAGTGGCGACACTTAGTAGAGTGTATAACCGGGTGACTGGTTCAGTGACGCCTGTTCTACACAAGTGTTGAAGGATTGTTTACGGTGTCCACTGGTCAAACAAGGCTGCATCTGCAGAGTGCAGAGTGCAGAGTGCCTTTAACTGCTCATGAATATGCTGTTCATTGGTGAGAGGAGGAATGTTAGTCTTCTGTTAAAAATGACATTGCCTCACTTTACGTTCTCCAGAATAACATTATACTTCCTTCAGTAAGGGTGCAGCTCTTTAAAAGCCCCTAAAACTTGAAATCTTAAAGGATAAGTTCACATTTTTTCCAGTCAGTCTTGAAACAACTGTCAGGTGCAGTTTGGTCAATTACAAAATCTGACATAGACAAATGTATATTGTGTCATTATTGTGTACGTGTACATCATTTATGGCTTGTTAATTTAGGTCCAAGACTGAATAACAATATAATCTAATACAGCCCGTCTTCAGGAGTAATGATGGAAGTAGGGCATCTGAATGAAGCCTGAAACACTCTACCAGTACAGTTAAAAACAGCATCTGTTAATAACAAGAAGCAAATCTGCACTGAATAGTTTAATTGCAGCACAGTGAAGGTCATCTCTTCACCAGTGGCCGCCCTTTTACACATTCTTCAGCTCTGTAGACAGATCAAGACCACTGGACCTCAGTTTGTAGCTGTTATCACGACGCCGAGGACCAGACACAGTGACCCACAGCTGAACTCAAATTAAAGTCCACGACCACACTGAGGGTGACGCATCACTGCATCAGTTGATGACTCTGGAAGTCTTAACTCGGCAGCGTGTAAAAGGAGCTGTCAGTGCACAGGGAGCGCTAGGCGGCTGAGGGAAAAGCTCACTTTGCTCTCACTGAACTAAAGTAGAGGGAGAGAGAGGCTGAGGGAAAAAATAACCAAAGCTCTTTATTTAACGACATTAAATTCTCAAATTCCCAGAATGGGAGACTTAGTAGGTCTTTGGATAAACAAAGCATGAACAGCTTGTTATTAACTTATTCAAAACCCCTCACACCCACAGCTCACCTGCACAGGTGTTTCCACTTACTCTGCCTAATCAGACCTCTTCTCAGGACTGTTTGGGCATGTACACACTGTCTTTGATACACACCTCCCTGACTCCCCTAATGGTTCTGCTGTATTTGGATTTGGGGCTGTAGGATAATGATTGGGGTTGAGGGTTTGAAATTGTATGTTCATTTCTTAAAAAAGCAAGACTCCTTTTCTTTGTGCCTTTTGTTTCACTTAGAGAAAAAACCTGCAAATTTTGTGTGGTCTAATAGAAAGCATTATCTATTAACAGATATGAATCATCAATTAATTCTCACAATAGCCATCAATACCTACGTTAGAAGTGAAATTATAAATTAAATTAAATAAACTTAATTTATAGCAAACGTAAAATAATGAATACTCCAGCGTCTCTCTGTTTTAGACTAACTAAGTTTTTGTTATGATGCAGACTAAAGTGAAAGAGGAAACAATGTTAACATGTAATCACTAATATATGTAATTCATAAATGATCAATATTCTGTGTTTTGTATAACTCAAATTCTGGTCCTATTACCAAGTTGACTGATAAGAAGAGTGACTGGATTACTGTCTTCTTTTAAAGCACACCTTTATAACCCACTGTGTATGCTGAAGCCATCTTTTGTGACTATTTGATCCATTTTTAAATTCATCTTGCTGAAAGCTAAAATATAAATCTTATAAAATAAATGCTGAGTAAGAACCAGAAATAAAACGGACCAAAAAAAGAAATTACCCTCCCTGATTCCTGACTACTCCTTCCCCAACACTAATAATCCTTCTACAGCCTCTTAGCTCAGAACATTTTCGTGGCCTCAGATAATTCCCAGCACAGGTCCACCCAGAGACACCAGCCAGAATAACTGAGACCACCGGTGTGGCTGTCTGTTATTGCGCTCAGCTCTTCCAGATAACTTGTTTGTTGGCGTGCAGCCAGCGTCTGGTCCTCTGAGGCTGAGTCCTTGGTGAGTACTACTGTATAAACTGCAGTAAATATTGAGAGACAAGCCAAATTCAATTCATCAATGCATTGTTAAAATGTCCTTGTCTGAGCTCGGCTGTGCTCAAAGACACCACTAGATGTCATCAGAAAGCCTTCGGAGGAGTAACATCCAGTCAGTACGGAGACACACACTGTGGATGAATTAATACTGTGCACCCTTTTCTAAAAAAAAAACGCTATGCACTGGCATGAATCAAATTAGGAGGTTTGCACAGAATGCAAGACCACACATGCAAACAGGCAGCCCTAAACAGGAAGTGACGTTGGACAGTGAGTCGGTATTAACCTGTACAGATGAAGCTGGGGCTGCCGCCGTGGATCAAGTCGTCATTGTCGGGTAGGATGAACGGACAGCTCTGCTGGACCTCCAGGCAGAACTGGTGGCACGGTACCCTCTTCTGACAGGATTGCTGGGTGGTGGGGAAATACTGAGCGCACAGCCAGGGCTTGTAGGCCATCTGAGGAGGAGGAGGAGGAGGAAGAAGAGAAGATGACATTAGATGCTGGTTTATGATCCACTTGAGGATTGGTGAGACTTGTTTGGCTCTGCTGGGTCTTAGGCCTCCCTCTGTTAGTAGTAGATTCATTTCTCATCCTAACATCTTGTCCTGTAAAGTAATTACCTGTATATTTAATCCACAGAGGATCAGATACAAACACTTTTCCAAAATGGAGACCCAGCACTTCATGCAATCATGAAAGCTCAGCACATATTGGGCAAGGCTCGTCTGCTCGCTGAGCCACTGGGATTCTGGATCAATCTCACTGCAGAGCAACAGCTAACGGAAAGTAAACCACGCCAGATACAGTGTAAAGATTTGCTTATTTATGGGATATGGATTATAACAGGCTGCTGCAGCAGGCAAATGATGCAGAGCTTTAGACCAAACCTTTCATAATGACGAAGGTTAAAGGTGCTTTAACAGCGGATCATATAAGGTAAATAAAAACGCCAAGTCTTTGAATGTGATGGCTGCAACTAACCGGAACTTAGTTTTTGAGTTTGTCCAGGTATAACAAACAATTCAACATCAAGTGGCACCAAATAACTTAATCAGATTCAGGTTTCTGTCCTCTTCCAAGATAAATTCACTGTAGTTCACAGAGAGGCAGAATGAAATATGAAATGCACAAACGTATGTGCATAAGGAGACAGATGGTGACATGTAATAGCCAAAGCCTCAGGCTTGGAAAGCTTAGCAAAACAAAATGAACCAAGGGCAAACCACAGTCTGGAGTTATCCTGATTTTTAGCTATTTCTTTGTGTGCTTTTACTAGGATTAACACCGGAGAAGGGAAATTACAGCAGAAAGCACAGACAATCCATCGCCCAGAGAGTGTAATCGGGTTTGTTTAGAAAGCCCTCCTGCTGCCAAAAACTCTCCGCCGTGGTGGGATGAAAGGTCATCAGAAACCGCCCGGCAAATAGCCTAAATTTAAGTTCATTTGACTTTTGCTCCAGGGGCTGGTTTTCTTGTAAATGAACAGCGTGACCCCAAATTAAGTTTATAAAAAAGGGCTACAAGCGAATAATGATCAACCACACTGAGTCAGGATGGATCAGACGAGAGGCAATCGATACTTTGTGCCAATAGAATATATGACCCCTAAAAGAAATTAGAGCCTGAGTGAAACCAATATGGATGGCATTTGATATTGATATGCTTTTTTTTGTTTTTTAAACTAGTATCCTTTAGTCCTTTAGTTTTTAAAAATGAAAAATATGTAATGGAAATGTAATATCATTCATAGCCTGTTAGCATGCTAACAGGCTAATTATGAACCACAAAGTACAAATGGGGCTGCTGATTGACAAACATGTTTAATTAGCATTAAAACATTCTAGCTTAGTGCTAATTAACCACATTTGCTAGAACTACACTGCATGCATGGATAAAAAGTCACCAACAACTGATGAATTTTTATGTATTCATTTATCGTTCCTTTACAAATATTTAGGTTTTTCTTATGATACAAACTACAGAAAATGTATGTCAACAGATTAACTTCAGCACACATTTGTGGTTACCTATTGGTGGACATATATAGAGGTATACAGTGTATATAAAGGCTAATGGCTAGTAATGTCATACATCAGTCATACTCCCTTTAAAAATGTTTGGGTTTGGACACTATCATCTGTTGCTGTAGGTGTCACATGTTCTGTGATGTTAACATGGAGATGGTACAAGGTTTAAAGTCAACACGTCATTCTGTGCCAACAAGTCATGTGCACAGTGATGCAGAGCCTCAACATGTGCAGCCCACACAAGGTTACTCTATTGTCAGCATCATCGACATCAACGAGTGCTTGCGTAGCAGCTCCTATCAGTCAACTGTGTCCCCTCCATCTGGATGGCAACACAGTATGTCACCTATTGTCCTGCAGAAGTCAGTAAGACGTGTGAGGGAGAGGTGTGTCCATTAAATAACAGCGAAAAATGTCCTGCTATTATGTGCTGGAGGGTGTTAAGAGAGTCATTACCTGACACATTCAAGCAATTGGGGCAAAACAGCCATTTCCAAGTAGCAATGAATCACGGACAAAACAAACCGTTAACTGCAATCAGGTGATTACCAAGTAGGAGAATGATGAAATGTTCAGCATTAAGAGAGATTTACACATAGAAAAGCAATATTAAGTGGCTGTAATAAAGTAAATTAAAAAAAACAATCAAAGTAAAATGTTTGAAAAAAAGATCTTATTCGTCAGGAGTTAAAGATTTGGCTGAAAGTGATCAAACCCACCAACTGAAGTCTGGTTGGTGCACTGAATCACCTTTTTCCACCTGAGCCCCACCCACTTCTAATACCCAAACCTGTGATGTGAAATAACCCAAACTTTGTCCAACCTTTGTCATAAGACTTTGTGTACATGTAGGTCGTTCGTAGATAGAAGATAACTGAGAAAACAGGATTTAGGGCCTTTATAGTAATAATATGAGAAATTAGGATGAAACACTTTTTTTCTTGCCGTTTACTAGAGTTTGATCACAGAAATTTTCCTTTTTGTTGCTAAAGTTTAGCATGTGCACTGCTATCCACCAACAGAAACAGGTCCCCAACACACATCCCAAGGAGAAAGACGTCACAGTAGAGAACACACTGAACACACATCTATGTCTTGGTGGGGGGAAGATAACTGTCATATTTTAAAAATGACTTGGTTATGCTTGGTTAAATTGCACCCAGGACCTCCACAAGGCTAAAAAGGTAAATCTGCACCTCTTCTGTGCTCCCCTGTGTTTTTAAATGCTGTAATGTCACATGGGGGTCTGATGTGTTTCCTGTTTAGAGCGACATACGGAGATAACTAACGCTGCAAAGGCAATTATAATAATTATAATAATCTGATTATGGTGATGAGAAAGATAATGATGAGAACAGTGTGGACCCAAATCAAATATATTATGAATATATAAATATATATAAACACGTATAACTTCATGTTATACAGTATGTGTGTAGAATAGTCTGTCCTGGAGGGGTTAAGTCCTCATACCTGTTTGCCAGGATCATCCTTCAAAAAAAGGTCAACACTGTGGTTTTAGTGCCTTGATGGGAGATCGGTCTCTATTTTAATCCAGGTTATGCTCATGGTGCAGTATGAAAAATGTTTTTCTCTAGATATTCTGTCATAATAAAAATATTCATTCAAACTGTAGTGGCTACACCTCTTTGTATGTTAGATGGTAATTTAGATAAATCACACCCACAGTTTAATTCCCATGATCCTCTGCTTTTGGCAGCAGTGCTCTCACCATGGAGGGGCTCTACGGCTGAATGCGTAGAGGAGAAACTGGCTCAAGGCCAAGATAAAAATCCCTCAGATCACTGATTACAGCAGTGTTTTTAAGAGTTTGTGGTATTCTGACGGAGTGGGAGGTGTTAAATCCATGACTGAGGATTTTCAGTGTGGCGGCTTCCTGTCTGCACAAATGGCTGCGGCTTCATTTGCGATGATTTAGCATAAATTTTTGCCAGCGGTGAGATAATCCGTCTAGGGATGCTGCAGCTATCAAAAGAGAACCAAAACAATACGATCGCAGTCAGACAGGAAATCTGGGTCCTCCTGAAGATGTATGCTGGCAGTTGCCAAGGTAACGGCTTTTTCTGCTTTTCATTAGAGCTCAATGGGTACTGCCCCACTCTCTGTTGGTTTTCTGTTTGTGCGCACATGTTTGAGCGTTCATCCTGGTCTGTGTGTGTGTGTGTGTGTGTGTGTGTGTGTGTGTGTGTGTGCGTGCGTGTGCTCAGCGTGAAAAGGGAAGCGTATGAGAGCAAATTGAGTTAGTCAGGAAGCAGGCCTGGGGTCTGATTTGATCAGTCTAATGTGTGATCAGTGTGAATGGGAACCTGGCACTCAAGATGCCTCTGTCGCCATGCAGCGTGGTCTGCTTCAAACAGCGTACTGAAGCCCAGAGACACCAGGCTGGCAACCGTTTCCACCAGGACATTTGTATATGCTGCGTTTCACCCCCCCTTCAGTTGTTACATCGGCCAACACTGCAAATTGTGATCTCAAGGATGAATTCTAGGAGACGTGGTCCTGATGTTTTGGACGTCTATATTAACGTAGAGATGTAAAATACGCCACTATCACATCTTCTGTCAGCGCCTGCATGCAAATCTTTTGAAGCCTAAAAATAAGATTTAAAAATTAAGATTCAAACGCTGACGCTTTGGCAGATAAGTGTCAGCAGCACTGGCATCTGAAACTCACCACAGTGATTACTATTATATAAGAAGCAGACTGTAGAACAAGCCAGCGACTGCTTCTTATTTTCTGTAGCTTGTAGTCCTCATGCTCTGGGGCCAGCTGCTACACCAGGCAGAACATACTGTTAACAAGTTTATTTAAAAGGGTAAATGACTCTTGGTTGGCAGCGTATACAGCTTTTTCTTTTATTTTCTGTTAATTAACATCAAACCTCGACATTTTGTCTCTCAGAAACACGTGAAGAATGTATCTGAACCAGAGCAGATGCATCAAGGAGGTGTGAAATGTTAAAGTCAAACTTGAATTCTCCTAATTTTTTGTGGAAAGAACCGTTGATACAGACTTTTTTTCAACAAGCCCACAGGGCTTTGTTGTGTACCAGTAACATCTGTTCCTTTGCAACATGCAACATTTAGGAGCACCTGTTGTGCTGCAGAGTTTGTATTGCACCAGTAAAGCTAGTTAGCACTGATTCTCACAAGAGAGCACTTTTTATTCACATTATCTAAACACACGCTCAGTGTTGTGTCTCTTCCACATTATAGAAGCTTTACTGTTCTTCAATGGATCCAGATGTGGTGACTGTCAAACCTCACAGCAACGTGTAGTCCTGCTTTGTACGTTATTCTATAATTCAAATGACAACATGGACGAACGCAGGGAGGGTTTGAATCACAGATGGCACTGAGCAGCAGCTACGTCAGCTAACAACCAACACCATGTTACACCAATCAAATCACCAGCACAAACATCAGTCAGAGCCACAGATCCATGTCCCCTGGAGAACACTACTACTGCAAAAAATGTGTACAATTTAAATTTCTTCCTTTTGGTAAATACAAATTCAATCAAATAACTACACACAGCTAACACCAAGGCTACGTATGCTGCTTTCTTTTTTTTTTTTTGCAAGACTGAATTTTAATTTCAGTTCAATTTAAATGCTTCGGATTTGTGTTTCTGTGAGTTTCTAAAATAATTGGCAGGTTGGAAAAGGTGCATTTGATGCCTTCGGGGGGTGGTAGCAGTGGTGGTGGGTGGGGGGGCGGGGCTTCCGCTTCAGCTGTGATGTAGCATCAATCAATCTGAGAGTGAAAAACATTCTCATATTGAACAGTGGAGCAAATGTGTCAACAGAGACATTGTGTGTTTGTGTGTGTGTGTGTGTGTGTGTGTGTGTGTGGGAGAGGGGTCACACTATTTCATTATATATTCGTTGCAACCAGCAGGTAGCGAGCCACATGTAAAAGGATGAGAGGGGCTATTTTGATGCTCAATGTAATATAAATTAGCTACAGCAGAGACACAAATGTCATGTTTAAGATGTAACAAGATGACCCTTCTTTAATACAACAAAGAATTTCTTGGCTTCAGGGGAATCCAAAGCTCAACTCAGACGGATAACAACCCCCCCTGTGGCTTCTGTGCTGTAAAAGAGGGTCATTTTTGGTCATTCCAGCAGCAGTTCACAGGCAGCAGTCAGGCTGACAGCTCGTGTAAATCTGACATGCAAAGCAGCTCTTCCTCCATTCTGCCTCGCCGCGGCGCAGGGCTTCCCCTCACAATTCCCATTCACACGCCTGTCATCTGACACAGAGGACAGTGGGAGAGCTTGTCTGCGGACAAGAGGAACCACTAAGCAGCAGAGAAACAGGAACGTTTGTTCATTCAGTAGCGAAATGAGCACCACCAAGAGGAAATGTCAAGCTAAAAGTGTGCCTACGCAGCAGCCATGACATGAAATCTCACAAGAATTATTAAAGTAATTCTGAAGAAACCCTGAACAACCAGAACTCTCCTGATCCACCCTAAAACACAAACGAGATGGGTGAAATAATTTGCCCTGTCAAGGCTGATTACTGGTTCTGATTATTTGTTTTGTATTTCATTTGTTTTATTGTGATATTTTCTTCCTTATCTAAAGATACTGATGTATTTCAAAGGCACAAGTTTCAGCTTCCAGTGATAATCTTTTAGTTTTTTCAGGGAAAAACCAAAATAAAACTGTGGACTTGAATGTTTGGCATGAATATAAATAGCGTTAGTGGCCTTAAACCTGCAATGATTGATTTTTTTTGGCTTCTTGGCCACTGGCAGCAAGCAATATACTGACATACAACCACCTTATAAAGCTTTAATGGCAAATACATTAGCAAACACTGGCCTACTTACTCATGCCGAAGACACAACATCGGCATTCAGCTGGTGTCGTGTTCCTACCCATCAAATGAATGTAGGTCCAATATTCACTCTCCTTTCAGCTCTGTTTTGGTCTTACATGCAATTTAATGTTTCTGTGTCTTGTTTTTATTGTGTATTATGTCCCTGTAAAGCACCTTGAATCACCTTGTGTCTGAAAGGTGCTATATAAATACATTTGCCTTGCCTCAGATAATAAAAAGGAGGTTTCAATATGTTCACAAACTATCAGCTAACTTCTGAATTAGCATGTGGTATCTCCACTGTTTATCAGTAAAAATCCAAAGCATAGACAGGTTAGCTGTTTACCCATTTCCAGTCTTTATGCAAAGCTCCGGCCGCCACCAACTTCATGTTTAGGCTACAGACGAAAGAGCAGTATCGATTCTTCTGCTCTAATTCTTGTCAACAAGGAGTTTGTGCTCCTCTGGTCTTTAAAAGACTGGTCCAAATGCTTTTAGTAAACTGTGTGTATTAATCAGAGGCCATAATTATGTTTATCACCCCTGAACTGTTCTTCCTAAATCAAGCGCCAAGTGAACTGTACTCATGTTGCTTTAAGCTCCCGGGTATGTAAACTTTAAGCCAACAGTATCAACACTCTTTTTTTTTTCTTCCCAGCAGGACTGTGTTGTCGCACACACACACACACACACACAGACACACACAGCAGCTATAAAGTGGAATGACAGAGACTGCTATAAAAAGCATATGAGTCAGCTGCAGAGTGAGATCCCAGTTAGAAGCTGAATGACACAGATCATTACCACTCACAAATCACAGGCTGCTGCAGAACAGGAAGCTGCTCTCACACTACCTGGGCTATTTTCAGTCGCGTTTCTTTGTTTGATGAGACGTATTTTTTTTAGCACCAAAATGTACTGAGTGTGCAAAATATTAAAAACCCGTGCCTTAAACTAAAACTGTCAAATTAGGACATTTTTCAGGTGGAAATCAAGATGGGGTCACCTGGTCTGTTGTATGGGACTAGGTGGTCCAAAAATTAAAAGAGCATTTTTTATTATTCTGCACACACAACATGAAAGACGTCCAGTCAATCCAGACAAAATGTTGTTGACAGGACTTTGATGCGCCCACAACTGAAATCTCAGTGGCCGCCTCAGGTCTCTGATGCAACCGTGGGATAATCCAGCAGGACAGGGGACACATAGTGGTGTCTGTCCTCCTGCACTGATGTCCACAGTTATTATATCCCATTCCCTGGTGATGTAACGTATCCAAGCGCTGTATGTGTGCTTCTGGAGAATGGCACTCTGAGGCAGAGCGCTCTCATCAAATTAGATGGTTTGCAATTTCAGTGCAACCCTTGTTTGTACGTTCACCGTGCCATCATCTGCTCCCAACGAGTGCGCTCTTGAAAAAAGAGGGTCAAAGAGGGGCTGTGGTGGAGGACTACAAATTTGACTGAGCTTAAAAATGGTTCCATGTGACAGTTTCTTTTCTGAACAGTATTCTGGCAAGCAAAGGACATATGAGGGCTCAAAGCTGGAGAGTGAAAGTCCAAGCTATAGCTGTCACTAATATGAATGACACCCCTAACAGGCAGGCTGACTGACAGTGAAAAGGGACGGCGTATGACGGTTTAGCCACAATAAGAGTCTGGGAAGCAGCAGCATGAATATGTGGCGATTCACAAATTTATTTACAGGTTCAATGTTATCTGAAATGGGTTTTTCTCAATTCTAACAGAGTTGTTTAAGAATTTTAGTTTATGAAACAGGCCAAACGGCACAATTTCAGTTATAATCCTTAATATTTTCATGAACTCTGACCACAATTTTAAACTATTTATGGTCTGCACGTTTTCTGCAACAGCCATTCATGTATTTGCGTTCTGTAATTACGTCTCTATGTGGTAGCTTTCATTGTTAGTCCACCACTATATGGAGGTCAGAGGTGGAGACAAATGTGTTTTTACAAATGTTTGACAATTTGTGAGCAAATCACGGTGTTCACATATACGTTTTCCTTCTCTTCTTGTAAAGACCTCAAGACTGTTAAACAACATAAGCATAAATGAAGCCATAAAATCCTTATTTTATATCATACTGGAACAGTATCTGTGATGCTAACTCAGTAGGAGACACTTATTTTTCACAAGCTCCCAAATAACAGATCTTTTGTTTTTTGTGAAGTGGTTATGAAACACATGCTCCCCTGGCTCCACAATACTAAAGCCCAGTGTCTGTGCAACCGTGAAATATTTTTTTTGGTCGACATTTCTTTGTTTCAAATCTCAGGTTCATAACACCAATCAGAACTCCTTTTATTTGTGCAAATTGCTATAAATAAATATCCACGATGCAGACAGCAACACAAAAACAACGGCCAAAGAGTCATGTCAATTTCCTTGAAGCAAACATGTCTGAGAGGACAATGTGTAACGGTGAAAACAGTAAACAGAGGCCTTGATTAGTGATCCATCGATGGTATTGACAAGCTTCCAGAACTTGTGTTGCTGTTACACAATGTTTTCGCTTTTTAAGTGCACCTTGTGGCCACAGTGGCTGCTGATCAAGTAAAGCTACACAGTTTTAAAAAGAAATTAATATGCTACATTTAAAATTATAATTTAAAATCAAATAAGACAAAAAGCTGCCATTTGTGAATTATGTCTAGAACCATGGCCATCAATGTGTACTGAAGGTCCTTACTGCTACAGTGATTCTTTAATTCTGTGTTTTTTTTTCTATTTGCGAACACTAAGACCAGTTTTAGATACTTGAAAATATTTTATATCATCTGTTGTTGAGTTTAATGTGTCATATAACTTTATTCATAAAGGTTTGGTTTATAATTAAAACGGTGAAAACATGAAGATGCACATTCTTATCTTGAGATGATTAGTGATCCATCAATAGTATTGACAGGCTTCCAGAAACCCTGAACCTTTTAATTGGAAATGCCCTGTAGAGCATGCGGCGTTATGGGACGTCATGAGGTCTGGCTGACCAAGTGGATCCACCTATCAGGACATGACGATAAAGATGGCATCATTTCCCTGAACCATGTTTTGTATAACAGTTCTGAGAAAACATGGTCATGAATGTGTATGGCAGCATTTGTTTTCAGTCTGGATTACCACGCAGGCGCAGCAATGAGTCGTTACATTAAAAAACACGTAGATCGAAGAATTTGCCCTCTGCTGTGGGAAAAGTATTTCTAGCACATACAAGGTTGTTTCCCAGGTTTTTGTTTCATGTTTAGTTGATTAAGCCCTGCTCTGGTCGTAGGATCCCTCTTGGCTCTGCTCCAGCTCTGCAGCTCTCTCCTCCAAACGTCAACAGAATTCATTTTCAGCTGGATCTCAGCTCTGGGGGGCTGCTGAATGGGTCAGGGTGGCTCTGGTTTCTCTATCGATGCAGAGCCTGCAGACTGCAGGAGGCCTGACCGAAGCCCAGGACATATTGACTAAACCCCAAATGGATGTCGCTCCATGATGAACACAGCCGGATATATGCTGAGTGGGGGCTTTGACACAAGAACCAAAACAACCTGGACTGAGCTCAGCTGTACTGCTGAAGTTACACATTTCATTCCCCAGATCATACTGAAATAAACCTGAATTCAAGGCCTCACATCATAGTACCAAACTGACGCAATGTAAATATGGTGCAGAGCAGAGGTACACATGACTGCTTTCCTGATTGATTTGTGCTTGCACTGGTGTGTTCACCTCACCTCATCTTTCAGGCCCAGATCACACCTGAAGGTCCAGAAACTTTTTTTTTCTATCATAATCCCACAAGATAATATTGAGTGAACTTTATAATCTTTTGCAACAAGATGACTTGACTTCAGGGGCTTTCCTGTCAGTATTGTTGCGAAAAATGACAACTTTATCTTCCCTCTTAGTACAAAGTGTCCTTACAAAGATCCTAGCATACGCAGCTTTACACAACTGCAACTGCCGCTCTAACTCAAAACACCTATGTGGGTGTACAGGACTTTAATCTATACTAATGCACCGTAACGAATTACGAAAGCAGTTAAACAAATGTAGTGGAATAAAAAGTAGAATTTCAGTTTCCCACTGAAATGTACTGGAGAAGAAGTAAAGCGGCATGAAAACGAAATACTAGCGTACATGTAGTTCAAAATTGTTTTACTTTTTTACAGGCCCTGATTCAGGCCTTGTGCCTGCCATTTTAAAGGAAATGTTTGACATTTTGGGAAATACGCTTATTTGCTCTCTTGCTGAGAGTTAGATCGATACACATTCATGTCTGCGCATGAAAGAAGTTGTTTCCCCTGCTGGAAAGATGGTCTTTTCATAAAACCAGGCTGTCTATGCATTAGAAAGGCACAAATACTTTTTGAAATTGGTGCTACATGACAAGAAGAAAACACAGAACGAGGGCTGTGGTGTGCCCTTTAGCTCAAATGGTAGAAAACGTACAACAACCAGAATGCACTTCATCTCTATCCTTACTGGCTGCCGGTGCTTGGCTCTGGTGTTCTCTTCCTGCTCCATGCACTGTAATTCCTCCAAACTTGCTCTAAGTAGGACCAAATGTCTGATTCCAGCATTAAACTATTAAAATCATGTTCTAACGGAGGGGATACCAAAAATTCTGATGTACAATCTGCAGTTCAAACAACCCCAGAGGTGGGAAATAAGTGGGGAGCTTTGGCTGCAGGCAAAATGGAGGAAAGTTAAACATTGTTCATTTGCATGTGTTATCATCTTTGTAATGATACAAAGCTGGTTGAAAACCTGCACAGTCCCTCTTTAACTATGAATTTAAAGCTGGGTTAGCTTAGCACAAAGACTCCAAACGCTTCTCTCTCCAAACTTAAAAAATACATAAAAAGAAATGTTTGTTTTCATCCACAGTGTGCTGGAAATAATATGAGGGGAATGACGTCACAAATGATCACTTTTCAGAGTAAAAACTGTGAATCATTATGAGCCAAGTGTTGGGTGATAATAACGGTGAGGGAATGAGGAGGAATGAGCGGCCAAAGGGGGGAGAGCAATCAGCATATAGATTTATTAGCCTGAAAGGGAGTGAAAATGTGAAGGGTCACTGTGCGAGTGATGGAGGGCAGATAACTGCGGTCAAGACTGCAATCCTTATGTAACGCTGTCAGAGTGAACGTTCCCCTTAGTGCGGGTGTCATTATCATTTATAAAGGTCTGTTCAGGAAACCGAAACAAGGGGAAAAGAGTGAAAGAGTAGTGTATAGGAGAAAATGATGTGTTTATTTAGAGGTATTCTTTGACAGAAAATGCTGTTCATGTAAGATTGTATCATTCACGGTGAGAAAATGTTATAAGTAGGTTATTCCCCTACTTGATTTTGAGATATTAGGACATTAAAAAGGTACGTATGATATGTGGAGCTCTGATATATTAGAGGTGTTACTGAAGCTATCCAGGAATGTAGGATTAATATACAAGGACAAAATGGAAGTTAAACAGCCAAGAGGCCTCCCAGTCCGCCCACTAGCTCCTCTGATGCTACACCCCCACCTCCTCCATCTCCCCCACCTCTGCAGTCAACATCACGGCCTTGAAGAGCAAACTCCTCGCATCACTGTAAAAGAACTCTCATATTGTCTGTGGGACATATTAGGACTGTTTTGGAGTGCGAAGCAGAGAGAGTCCAGGATTGAGCGTCCCCATTTGACACCTACTGTACTGTTCTAACAGCGCTGAACGCTGCCGAAGAGACGGCCTCTCAGTGAAACAGCTCTCAACTCAGGTGGCCACTCGGCAGATCAGATGTGAGGAGGATTTTGGAGGAGAGGTCACGCAGGAGCAACAGCAGGACCGTGGGTGTATCAGGTGGCTCGGATAATTGTTCAACATCCTTTGTCTCTTCTCTGTTCGCGCTAAATGGAGCAGCTCTCTTAGACGGATCACTGCAGACCACAGAACCCTATCGCCAGACAAGGACGCTGATATTATTATCACTGATCTGCTACTACATCACAACAGCCCTGCAGTTTTACACCAGAGTGCACAGACGAACTCGAGAGAACATGTTTTCTGATTCACCACCCAGTTAAACATAGTGGATTTGTATTAACTACACGTGTGATTAGACTAGAAACAACTAGAAAGTATAGTTTGATGTCAGATTCGTTCACATATTTTCCATTTTCCCTAAAACACTCAGGCTGATAAATCATTTCTACAAATTATGAGAAATCCTAATCAAAACCTGGATTATTTTTTAATGATTTAAAAAACAGGATATCGATAAATACAGGCTCAGGTAATTAGTAAATTAAAATACCTTCAAATGCCTCAAAGCCCCACACGCTGTGGTTGGACTGTTCTGTGCAGTCGAAAATGAAGAACGCAGGTTTGTGCAGGTGTTTGTTAAAAGAGTTTATTCTAACTCTCCACAAACCGCTGCTGTTAGATGTTAAATACTGCATAAAGACTCACTGTGAAGCAGCTTTTAACAGAAAGCCCAAATTAACACAGACTATATATTTCAAACACATACATGGGTTTGGTTTGGTTCCAACAATATGGTCTCTGGAGTGCAAGTCAGTAATGGAGAGATGATGCAGTTCAGGAGTCTGAATGCATCCGAGACACCAATGAAAGTCTTCACATTGCAAAGCTTTCATCATTGAAATATGTCCAACATACTTTGGATTTCATGTCATATTTTGAAAAGACCAAAGCCAACAATAAATGTTTTCTACCAACAAGTATTGTGTGTGTATCAAAGCCTGAGATATCTTCTTCCTCTGTGCCGCAGAGCTCCAGTGTTGTCCAAAAACTATTTAAAACACATCAGTAAGCCACACTGTTGCACTGGGTGACATGTTCTGTCTTTACTATGAACACAAACACACTGTTGTTTATTTTGACTCAGTCCTGCTGCCCCAAATACTCACTCCAGCATCAAATGTGGATTAGTCCGCACCTGAAAATAGTCCCCCAGCAGTGCACTGTTTCCTCCTGTTTGAGCAATATTTGTAAAAACTACAGTGACCAGCTGTTTTAGCTGAGACTTTTTAGACAATAAAGTTATGTATTTGTGAGCCATTTCCAGGGATTTATGTCTCAGTAAGAACCCGTGGGCTCAGCGCTGAGTGCCACACACAGAGTGGAGAAGTCAGTGTTAAGAGAGGCACTAACACATGGGATTTGTTGACAATATTGCTTACATGCACCCAAACATCAAACAGGTCGACTGTGGTGAACTTTCACATACAAATTCTCATGCTGGCCAATGACAAAGGGAACTGAGAGCCATAGACTCCAATCTGGAGTAAACTACCATAGATTATTAGCTGTGTTGCACCATTCACTTCTATTTAAACTCTCTCTATGGTGTGGCCTAAAATGCTCCCTGAACGAGGCATGGAAGGAGGATGTTGTAAATCTGATCACTCTGTGTGTGTCTGTGCACTGAATGTTTATTTCTTTCTATCATAATGTGTTATGTTGCTGCAGGTAGCAAACATAAGTTCATTTGGTTTTACAGTAGCCTGGGGTGGTGCATTTTTACACTAAAACGCTTAAACAATCCTATAAATCTTATGCTGGCAGTGCAGCAGACTGTCATACTGTAAATCAATTTATTGCATAAGACAGCAGCGTGCATCATGCATTAAACAACTTAATGGAAAAAACTGGAAGTGTAGAGCAGCTTTTTTTATCTTAAGAAGAGAGTGCTGTTAGGCAAACCGTCGCACTGCGTTCCCATAAACAAAACTCACGTCCAGAGACTGACAATTCATTTATCAGGACGAACATCATCCTCAATCATCCTAATGGGCCACATGGAGCTTAACAGAGATTCAAACATAACCTTTTACCTAGTCCACTGTATACATGCAGACCTAGTTTGAAAAAGCTTTTCAAAAGGGCACAAGAAAGAGGTGCCTTACTGGGGAATAAGGGGAAGGCAGATAATCCCATTAGTGCCAAGTGGTAGGGAATTTAGATGCGATCGTCTGAAGGCAGCACACAGGATATTTGAGTTATACCTAGTCATCAGTTTTCATATCTGACACCAACAGCGACAGCCAGCGCTGCAGAGTTCCCCCTGAACAAGGGCACAAACCTCCAATCTGCTCCTGTATTTTCTACATTAGTTAAATCCTAAAATTCAATACAGCACACAGCAGCTGGGACATGCATTCAGGCTTACATCTGTCCCTGTAAAAATAATCCATTCAAATACCTATGCAGACAATAGGACTGTTAGACTAATTGATGTCGTGCCCATGAATGAATGGAGATATTAGTCTGACCCTTAGGTGTTTCACAGAAAAAAAAAACACATCCTGCTTGCAACATCTTAATTTTCTCACAATTACAAAGCCAAAGTAATGAATGTTTTTACTATAATTAAATTTGGCTGGTTTCATTACTGCATAAACAGGAGAACAGCTTGGCAACAGCATGCAATTCATCTCCACGGAGGATATATGTTTTTGAAAGTGTCATTTTAACGTGTGTGTGTGTGTTCTTTGGGGAAACATACACTGTTTTAATTGCACAAAATAAAGAAAAAAGGGACACTTTACACATGAAGATCAGTTTCCTTGTCACAGAAACTAGAAAAATTTGAAGTCCACATAACCCTGATGACGTCATCAGGGTTATCGACTTTGACTTATCTGAATTGGGCAGCCAAATTTGTGTTACAAAGTTGAGGGTGGTGAGGACCGTTTGCAAAGCAGGAAGGTCTAATGAAAGAGACCAGTGATTTGCATCATGGGAAATGTAGGTTTGGCCTCTGATTATTTGCTTAAACTGCCTCTTGTGAGCCCCTAAACGTCATGGAAGTGCAATGCTAAATCACTGGAGTGCCCCCTTAACATGCACTGCAATAAACATACAGTATATTTAAGTGACATGATGACATGTGTTCATAAACACATTTTGATCAAATTTAGCAAGAAAGCAGAGGTGCACATAGGTGCTTATCATTGTCATGTGCTCTGGTTATGTGATAAGTGAACATACCCTGGATAGATGTGCATGTGCAGCCTTGAGAGACATTTTAAGTGATGAGATCCCTGAACAGCTGAAAAGGTGGTTCATCGTGCAGCCCAGGACACACATGCGTAAACACTGCTGTGGCCCAGACCACCTCTGAATGTGGTCTGAGAGACGATGATGATTTCTTTCATGAACTATACATACGTTTCTAAATACATTGGTGAAATATACTTCTGTCTGGACAAACACTGAAGGCTGCCGTCCCTAGAGCCACACTGCTAGCATGGCCTAAAATGAAAAGGCTCATTAGATGAAAAAAATCTAGTTTCCTTAATGGAATCATTCCTACACACAGAGACAATGTAGCTTTAATTACACCTTCACCCTTGATTGACAACATTACTGTTTGCCAGAGAAATGACTTCACATGTCACCTATAATGGAAACGCCACAAAGGTTAAATGAGGCCTATTAATTGAGTAACCCACTTTAACCCCCTTTTGCCTGGTGTGGTTTCCCTCCCTCCTCGAGCCCTGCTGTTATTTCATGTGATGTGATCTGCTAACAGTACAGCAGTTCACAGTTAAAGCAATATGGAAGCACTGCTGTACACTGCAGCAACTAGCATCCCCTCTCTCCTTCCTGCTTCATTAGCATGCTACTCAGGGATCTGCCCATTCATAAAAGGGCTGCCGTGGAGTGGGCCAGGCATCTTGAGGGGACAAAACCCTCTCCAAGGTCAGCATTCACAACTGCAGCAGGACGACACAATGGTGGAAATCCCATGTGAGCGCTTCTGTGTGCAACTCTCATGCAGTCTAGAAGAGTGAACAATGCAATGCCCTGCAACAATCTGTCATTCACTAGTGCACACAAGGCTCCGTCAGACTGGAACGCAACACACACACACATACACAGAGCTGGTAATATGAATAATGTATAAAAGGCTAACAAAGGCAGCAATTAAAAGAAGCATAGGTGATTACAGGAGATTGATGCAGATGAGATGAACCACATTAAGACTGTATCATAACTGATAGACTTGGGAATGACAGTCTGTGTATCTACTGTATGTGACGTTGTCAAGCAGGCACTATGAGTCCAGGAGCAAATAAAAGCTAGAGTGGTACCCGTATTCCACCATATGAGCCATCATAATCACTGCTGGTTTAATGACACACACACACGAAACACTCAAATACAGAGACTACAGCTCTAAACCAAGTCAAACCAATTACACTCATACATGACTGATGGATCTGCGTGCCAATATTGGCCCTTCACTGATGAAAGGACATCAGGTATGCTATGAAAGCCTTTTACTGATACTGGTACTGATTTTAGTACATGTTGACCAGTTTTTATGATTTGCACTCAACATCAACAACAATAACCAATAACACAATAGAGTTATTGGTGTTTCGTGGTAGTTAAATGGAGTATGTTTGTGTCCCACTGAAAAACCAACCAATAAAACTAAAAAAAACATTGCCCAAAATGGTTTAATACATTCAGAGATAACTTAGCCTTACAGGCTCTTTAGCTGCTAAACATACACATATTGTCTTCACCATCACCCAATTCTAGACTAGAAAGGCCACTATGAATAATTAACATGTAACACAGTATTGCAATATAACATTAACACTATACAATATTAAGCTGTCTCCACTTTCAACGGTTGAAGTTATAAGAATTAATAGCTTTGTCATAATAACACACATTAGGAGGGAGGTGGGACTAACTGCAGCATCAGACTGATTGTGGGGCTGGAATGATTAGACAATTAATCTATTAGTCGATCAACAGAAAATTAACAGAGAAACTGTGATGGATATTTTTCATTATTTTCTGACATTTTTTGGCGTAACAATTAATCACTTGAATTTTGACAAGACTGAGAGTCTACAGCCATAACAGCAGCTCTGTGAGGCTGTACTTCGGCATAGCGGCGCTTTGAGCTAAATGCTAACATGCTCACAATGAGGATGCAGGTGTAACATCAACCATTTTAGATTAATATGTCAGCACGCTAACATTTGCTAATTAGCAGCCACACATCCAGTGGTTGCAGAGATATTTCAGCCTATACCATGCTGCTGGCTAAAATCGAAAACAATCATTATTGCAGCGCTAACTGGTTTAACTTACACTAACTTGTTACACGCTGTCAGGATCTTGGTAAGATTTTGTTGAAACGACAGATTTGTTCTTCCAAATGTGGAGCTCAAGCATCGTCCAGACACTCAGAGGAAAATGTATTGCTTCACAAAGCTCCATCTGTGTTTAGATTTAGTTTCAGGGCACCCCATCTGAGAACTGATATCCTTGTTGTTACACATCATTTACTGCAGAATTGCATAACAGTTCATATTGTAGGTAGGGAGATAACAGATGAAGAGTGTACAACTTTAACACACTACCTAAACTGTATCTCAAACACACACAAAAACACTCCCCGGTCTTGTGGCACAATCAAACGGGTTAAGATAGCAACATGATGTCTTCACTGAGCTCAAGCGCTGCCCTATTTCGGCCGGAGGAGTTGCCCAGTATCAAATGAAGGACGAGTGAACGCGGAGGGCTGGGTGCAAATCAATAGGGATCAACCTCTTGGTATTGCTGCCACCCGTCCCTCCGGCTCAAAAAGAGCTCAGATCAATGCAGATGTGTGCGGTTGACAAGGATCTAAAGAGGGAGCACGCTGTGGACGGTGTCCTCCTTTCCACTTGCACACAACACCGGCTAAGATTAGACATTAGAGGGTAGGGGAGGAGACGGATTTGTGCACAGACTTGTCAGTGATTGTGTTTTGAAATGATTTTACATCACAGTGGTGGTGGAAAGAGGAGAACAAGAAGTAGCAGGACTGGTAGCAGTAGCACTCGGAGTAGAGGTCGTTGGGGGTCAAAGAGGGAGAAGTAACGGAGTTGTTCTAGAGACTTCGGGATTGCTCTGCTGGGTGTTGACAGCTCTTTCAAATTCACAAATGAGTGCAATTAAGGGGGGGACAAAGATGCAGACACCTTTTGCAGCTCATTTGTTATTCTTTTCTAACCATTTTCAGTGTGGTTTTGTGAACAATTGCTGATGTTTTTGTCTTGCTATGATCACAGCAACCAGTTTCTTAACGGCCCTGGAAACTTGGTTTCAAGTTTGAAGTATCAAGTCTCTCTAAAATTAAATGTTCATTACAAAAGTTAATAAAAGGTATTTAGGTATTATTCATTAAATGTTTAACACTTAAAGCAGATTATCTGAGTTTTTAATCAGCAAAAAAGCAATACAGAAATCTCTCATTTAAAAAATCCCAATCTGTTCGGACCATCATTCATACTTGGAGGCTGATTGAGAAACTAAGTTTTCAGGGCCTTTAAATGTGAATATCTGCCTATTATCGTATGATAGGTAATTAAATATCTTTTGTTTTCGACCTGCTGCTCGTTCACTTGGTTGGTTTCTGACATTTTAGACCAAAAATTAAGAGATTATAGAGAAAATAACGAGCAGATTTATCGATACTGAAAATAATCAGCAGTTGCAGCCCTCATAACAACAAATGCAGACTTTCTGGGTTGTTTTGGTACGACAAAAAACATTTTTGACATTTACCATATAACATGATGAAACTTGGTAATCGATGACTGAAAGCAGCCAGAAAAACAAATTCCTTTTGCTCGTCCATTTACTTCCCACCTCAGCCTCTTGAGCTCTCTGAAGTGAGAAGAGGACAGTTCTGGAAACCTAATTAATATGAATGTATTATTATTATTAATGTATAATGGTCATGGCCAAAATTCACTTACAAAATGCTTTAGAGGTTACCTGTAGTGCACCTGCATTGGAGATTCTACATATGTGTACTCAAACATTCCTTCCTGTGAACACGTGATAATAATAGTTCTACAATTATACTGCAGACTTGTGCTATAACAGAGAGGAAACCCTGTGATTACAGTGTGATTACAGACCTCAGGGCTTTGACAGCTGACAGTCTGCAGGTATGTTCTGGCGTTACTGTTTCCTGTGAAACTACTACCGAGTCTGACATTTTGGTTCATACTCTGGATAAAGAAATAAATGTTGCTTCCAAGCTGACATTAGTGCTTCGGCCCAGGTTTAAATGTTTCGAGCCCGGCCCCGCTGTCAGGATGAATGGTGGGTTTTCACAGAGTCAGATGATGGAGAATCCCATTGTGAGGAAGAGCACGCTGGCCGTGTCCACTGTGTGATGTTTCACCTCAGGCTACAGGGATCAAAGCACCACCTGCGGACCACAGGAGGCACTTCTGCACAACAAACGCTACTCTCCATGTCAAATAGCCTCACTTGAAATGTCAGAGATTCTCCTCTGGCTGTGGGTAACCAAACTCTGGCTATACCTGCCTCCACTGTTTCCCAGCATGCTGAAATGAGACTATGATGCAGGAATCTGTTTGGTTAATGTTTTCACACTTGCCAGCTCAGTGTAACCTATAATCTTGCCATATTTATATAGGTTACACATACGTCTGTCTGAACCGGCACACAACTCGCACTGCTTCTCCAAGGCAGGTAGCCATTAACTCAACAACAGCTCTACATTATCGTTTGAGTCACGCTGCTCTTTGCGTGCCATTGCTGTCAGTGTACACAGGACTTGAACAAACCTATAATCAAGAAGGTGACAAAGAGGGGTCACTGTGGAAGAAATTAGAAGCTTGACTAGATGACTGTTTTCTCTTCAAATGCCAAGAGGTGAGCTCAAAGAACGGGGCCTCAGGCTGGCAGCGGATAAAACAGAAAATCGTGTGTGGGGCTTCAGTTCAGCTGAGGAAAAGAAAGAATGTCACACACTGAGGCTTCAGTGTAGCGCACAGCTGGGCCATCTCCAGTTAGGATCAATGGGAGTTCGTCAGTGGCTGATTTGATGGCAAAGCTGGCCATCGCCTTCCTTCCTGTGTAGCATGACAGCATACGCTGAAGCTGACCACCAACCAACCAGCCGTGAAGTAAAACTCTGAGGGAGCTTAGGTCAGGCTTTACCAACTCAACGTGAGACAGTGTTTTAGCTATCAGAGCTGGGATATGGGCTAAAGCATCCAGCAATGATGATTCATGGGAAATATCAGAGCTTAATTAGAGCTGAATTAGTCATTCAGTCCGTAAAATGTCAAAAAGTGTGTAAAAGTACCCACGAGAAGTTCCCAGAGCCAACGGTGATGTCTTCCAATGTCATCTTTTGTTTGTCCAAATCAAAAGATGTTCACTTTACAACAATAAGGATGAGAGCAGCAAAACGCAGCGAATGTTTTGCATTTTTTGGCTTGAAAAACGACTGAGACAATTAATCGATTATCATTATAGTTGCCAATTATTTTTCTGTCTATCGACTAATCGTTTCAGCTCTGTCTGGGCCAGAAGAATAAAAACACATAGATAGTTTTAATAACTTGTCCTTCATATTGATTGTGATACTAAAACCAACAAAAACTAAACTATTTAAAACTGTATATCACCAGAATACAAGTTCTGAGTATATGATGAATGAAAGTGCAGCAGCCTGCAGCTCCTGCCTGTACACAACGAGTGTGTGTGTGTGTGTGTGTGTGTGTGAGCGTTTACACAAGAATGAATGTGAGGTACAACCATATGAATGCTGGAATTATCCTGCCTGAAAAGGATGTGTTGTCGTTGTCTGGATTAAGACACCCGACAGCAAAGAGAATACAAAAGAAAGTGAATCACTGTTTGATGAATCCAAACACACATGCACACAAAGGGATTCACTTAGTCTTCCTCCTCTAAATTCAAACTAGCCCTGCAAACTAGGCCCAGCTCACGTGAATATGGGTCCGTCTAGATGCATTGGGTCTGTATAAGCAGGCAGATGGCCTTATTAGATTGGTGTTCTTGACGCCTGTGCTTGTGTCTCTGCCTCTGGTTGGCTGAATGGAAGCCATCTGGGATTGGCCAGGGCTTCTGTGAATGGAGCCGGGGAGCGCCATTCAGCACCGCGGACAGCTCCGCCGCCTCGGAGCTCTCCGCGGTGCTGAATGGCGCCTTTACGGCTCCCAGCTGCCGCTCGCAGCAGCGCCGGCTCTCAGCGGGGCCCCCGACACCCATTACAGCCCACTTTGACCCACCTTGGCCTGTTATACGCTTGTAAACTTGCTTGCATGGTAATCAAGCAGCGAGCCCGGGCCTGCAGCCGAAGCGAGGCCTACGTACGGGCCTGGTAATGTGCAAACACAAGTCGAGGCGGAAAAAAAAGCCTTCCGCCACATTAGGCAAGGAAACCACCTCTTGACTTTAATGAAACGCTCTCGATATGGAGTGGGCGGCCATGATGAACACCTGGCGGACTGCGACAGCACACACAGGACACACAGGCTCCCAGAGTTGTTTGCACATGCCAGCAGCAGCAGCAGCAGCCTCCTGCATGCAGAGATGCTCCACACGCTAAGCGATGAGAGCTCCATCAGCCCCATCTAGGGTATCGATGGCTGATCAGGAGGACTGTGGTCTTCAATGTCAAAGAACGGAGCGTGGACTAGAGGAGGGGGGCAGAAAAACACACACACACACACACACTAGCAAGGGCCTCCATCTGCACATTAGCATGGGGCCTAAACACAATGAGGAGATGAATGAACATGAGGCCTGGAGCCGGGAGTCTCCTTGAATCTGTCATCCGTCTCCATGGCGACAGGAGGAGGAGGAGGAGGAGGAGGAGGACCAAAACTGGCATCTATCCGGGCCCAAATCAACAGATGGCCACCACATCACCCCCCCACCACCACCACCATCCCCACCCACCCCCCCTTCCCTTCCCTCCTGCATCCTACCTTGCACTGCTCCATGCACGTCCTCACCGAATATGCCCCCGGCTCATATTTCTGAGTCAGGAGCTCAAAGTCCTCGTATTTCTCCTGGGCGTGCTGGTCGTAGCGCTGGTACGCCTGGACGCACAGGCTGCATCTGGCGGTGTCGCCATCGCCGAGCACGTCGAGGCTGCAGTTCAAATTGTCCGGACTTGTCGACCCGTAAAACAAATCCAGCAGAGAGTAGGAGTTACAAAAGGAAAGGTACAAATCGCTCATATTTACAGCCCGCGTCCCCTCTCTGTCGGAGAGGCCCTTGCACAAATGGTCGGCATCTGCGAAAGTAAAGCAGTCTTTAGATAAACTATCCTGGTGGCAAGTTTCACGCCGCCACAAATGTTTGGTAGAGTTTCCTATAAAAATATCTTCTGGGTTTCCTCTGAGGCTGCTGTGTGCTGAGTGGGTCTGGGGTGAGAGGAGGTGGGAGGATGCGAACTTGACCCGGGTCCGGGCCTCGGCGCAGAACCACAGGTGATCAGAGAGGAGGATGGTTAAGAACAAGAGGGATGCCAAGGACAGTCGCCATCTCTGCGCCCTCTCTGAGTCGGTGAATGGCTTTTGGTTGTCGCGGGGGGGCTCTAGCCAGATTTGGAAGCCGTCGTCGTCTTCTTGCTGCCAACACGTCCCAGCACCCCTGGTCATATTTTGGGAACCGGCCGACTCCACCGTGGGGGCTCCTCTGCCGCAACAGTCATTGACGTGGGGTCCCCTTTGCGTTTTCCTCCCCTCAAATGTCAGGTGGTGGCTTGTCCCGGCTCGCCTCACCGTTCAGCGGTAATTCCCATTAAAATGAGCGTGGGCCGGATGGCAAATTAGACGCAGGCGACCACGGGCCGCATCCTCCATGGCTGACCGGTGAAGCCGCTGTCCTCCCGTCCGCCCTGAGCTCCGCACCGCGCCGCTCCGCTCCTCTGCGTAGCCTCGACTCCGTTTTTAGAAACACTCACCGACGCGTTTACGTTTTCCCCGGCCTCGGTCGTGCAGGGACAAGGGCGCTATCCTCTTCCAACATGGCGAAGCTGTCTGCCTTTGTGTTGGCGGATGGGCCTGCAGCCTGTAACAGACCTCTTTTCTTTTTCAAGCCCTCGCCGTCTTCATCTCGCTGCCGTTGTCAAGTTGCCGCCATGTTCGCCGAGAGACGGTGTGTGTTTGCAGAAAGCTGCGTCAAGTGAGCGGTGATAACAGCAGCACTTCCGGTTCTGACCTTCAGAATAAAAGTCACAGGCTGGCGTGTGTTGGCTTGTGCAGCTGCCCCTGTGGGATTTTGGAAATAAAAATGTGTTGTTGTTTTTTTTAACCCCGTGTCCTCTCACATTCACATTCAAAATGAAGCCATATCTACTTGTGAGTCTTCAACTGAAACAAAAGTGGGAAAATTACACTTTGGTTTAGTGACTCACAATCTGTGATGAAGGTTTTTTTGAGGAGGTGAACATTTTCAGTATTCACAGAGAAAAAGTTCAGACAGGTGCTAGAAAATATATAAAATATCACAGAGAACATATTTTCCTGTTTTATCTCCTTCACCTGCTTATGAGCCGTCAGACTTATCTTACCCCCTGACTCCACAGTTAGGAGCCACTGATCGAAGCCATACCAGGCCTCAGAGAACTACAATACAGTTAAACAAACGTGGAAGCTATTTTCATTTAACAGATTCTCAGAAAAACGGTTTACAAATGTGCAATATTTATCTCAATAAAGCACAGAAAAATAACAATCACTGTGTTTATTGCGTTTATTGTATTATCTTAAGATACATAGTGCAGCTGTTTGTTTTATTTTGAAGGTATAATCGCTCACTATTCGGTATTGTGCTGACTAATTTCGCCACCTTCATAAAACTTCTCCATCTCTGACGTTATGCGCGCGCACCGCAGCCACCACATCCTTCGGCACTGAGGTGCGTCAAGTCAGAGAGAGTCCGCAACAACATCACCAGAAATGTGACTTCAGCATGAAAGCCCATGATGGCAGCCCCCAAAATAAACACTGTCTCAACTGTAGTATGAAATATAAAGTTCAAACAAGCACTAAAGTCAGAAGCATCCGGCTGCACAGGAGATACTGAACAACAGAAGCTGCTGGCTGGATAAACAGAGCTTGTGATGACTGTTTTATTTTGAAGATTTCCAGCAGCAGACTTATTACAGTCTATACTGTGGTTGGCTTGACTCTGGGCCAGTCAGACAGGTTGGTGCTCACCTGGTTTCAGCCTCAGGCAAGATGTTCTGATCAAAAGAATGGATCCAGTCCCTTCTTTAAAGGTGTTTTTGCATGTTTAAGCCCGTTTCGAATCAAGTGCACTTCATAATTCAGCCACCGGTCTTCAAAAGCACCTGCAGCTGTCGTGTTTTAGTCATTTGAATGAGATTTTCCAGACAAACACTTATCTTCATTTATTTCTATAATCATTACATACATAAAAAAAAACAACCCGCCGAGACTCTTGGGTACTTGAGATAGGTAATCCGTAACAGTGAACAGCTCTCCTGCTTTTCTTTTGGTCAAAGTTGTGTTATTGTTGGACCATTATGCAATGCAGGTGTTTAATTCAACGAGCACTTACATCTCCACGACCACTCAGAGACGGCCTTCACAACAACCAAATAGACATGTTGTTTATTGTGATAGGTGATTTAGGTGATAAACAGCCTCGAGCCTCTCCAAGCAGATCCCAACACACTGGTGAAAAGTTGAACATCAGCAGGGTGGAAATGTCTGACACACTCCAGCAAACTGGCTCACACTTTTGTCATAAAGTTGCTAAAACAAGCAAAAGCAGAAGAGTGGTCCTTCAATTTAACTGGTGTTCATGAGGGGGAATAATCTGCTGCTTCCAGTAAAGTTGAAGCACTGGCTTTAACCATTGAGCTTGTGATTAAAGGTTCAACAGCTAACAGGGCTACAGTAAACCAGTGGTTCCCAACCTAGGGTCTGACCCCCCACAATTCTCATAAGTGTTTTGCTTTGGAGCAAATGGGAGCTTTTGCAAACATGCTAGACTGAAGCAGAGCAAAGAGTGATAGAGATAAAAGACTGATTCAGGACCAGAGTGGTGTGTATATTATAGACAGTATATACATGTTGGTCAGATATATGTATTAATAGACTCTATGATGACTTATTTATGAGGCACAAAATGAGTTGATTCTGTTGTTTTTGGCTGAATGTCTTCATTGAGGGTGGGCTGTGCTAATTGCTGCAGACAAACCTTCCCTGCAGCCACGAGCCCCTGTTTGGTCTCTATAGGAGCTCATTTATTTCAGCTGAGTGCATGCTTGCACTGGTTGTCTGGGGGCAGCCTCCAAACCATTTGTTTCTGCTCGTGTCCAGCGTGCTCGCCGGCGCCATCTCTCCAATAGCCACGACCAGCCTAATTAGAGCATTTATCCCATTAGGATGTGGTATTTCTGCAATGCTCGCTCTCAGCGGCTGTTTGCGCGGCTGCTGTTTTCATCTCCAGATCCTTAGGACTGATCATCTGCTCCTGCGCGTCCTTTATGAGGACCAGCAGTTAGAGTTTTTTTGAGACCGTCGGTTGAGCTGCAGCGACACAAGCCTCACACACTGGAATAAGCACAAGTTGGGCACCTCTAATTAAAGCCTGTCACTCAAACACTCACTCCGCATCACCTGGAAATAGTCCAGAGTGGGCGACAGGTTACAGAGTGCACTTTTTTTTAAACCAGTAATGAAGCTCACTTTGCTCTCAACCATTTTATGCTTTTGTGTTTGTTTTTGGCCGTGAGTGTCACACAGGTACAATTTTAATTAATTTATCTAACAGTGAAAAAAAACTGAACCCCACAAACCCTACAGGGAACATTACAACTTGTCAATGAGAGCCATTATTCACAGTATATGATTAGGAACAGGTGCCTCATCACTTTTACTTTGAAAATGTATTCATGCGGCATTTATGAACAACAATGCCCAGGACACCACAGGCAGCTACCCGCACCCCAGAGGCGATTGTGATGAAGGTTATAACATATCAATGAGTCCCAAGGCACATTGGTGACATTTTTGAAGACAGGAAAACATGGAGACATCTTTGTTGGAGGGCCTTGAGCTGAACCGGTTTTAACGTACCCCTGTGGTGTCCCTCAGTCTCCCTCTGCCAGCTGCAGAGTGCGCGCTGAAGAGCCGAGGCAAAGGCCATCACTTCACACAGATGAGCATTTCACTTAATTACCAATTTTGAAGACAAATTTGTTACTCCAGTCACAACCTGCGTTTTAAACCAATTCAAGACGTTTATTAGAGATGTGCTTAATATGTAATTAAACACAAGTAAAAGCACAAAGGCACAGATGCACTAATTATCCAATAATCCCCCTTTTTTCACACATGAAGCTCAGTTTGTCACCAAAATTACTACTAAGCCAGATATTCACAGAAATGATAGCTTTTAGAAAAAACCCTCAGTTTTTGGAAAAGTGGAAAACCTCTCTTCCTTTCCATAAGATGTATTGATTTGTAATGATTTGTTCATACTGGACTCCACTCTCATTAAAATGCTTAAATACTGATTACATGTATTAATAACTGCTCTGATACAAATTGAAAGGGGGGGCAGAAGCCTGTCAGCTTAAAAACTATTAACAAGCAGCCTTAATCACTCATTAAGAACACAAAAAATAAAATTCATAGTTTGCATGAAACCCCTGAGAGGTAACAACCCTGTTCAGTGCTGTATAAAATCACTTATATCACCCTAAATGTTGATTGGACTGCTTATTTTTTGACTTTTAATATATAGCTCATGACTAATTTTATTAGGAATTAAAATGTTAAATCCTGTTTATATCAGCAGAGGCCTCTTCAGACTAAGTAGTCAGTGTCGTTCATCAGATACCCTGCTTCGATTGAATCAGTGACCCATGAGTCGCTTACAATCTTAAACTTTCTCCTAAAGCAGCGCCTCAGAGTCCTTAAGTCTAGGAGTCTCGTTTCCTCTGCGATAATGACATGAGAGACTCCTTCCTTCAACTTCTGCACCACCGTCCCTCCGTGGTAGCGGAACTCCAGCGCCCTGATGTCCAAACAGGTGGCAGGTATGGCGGTTTTCGGGTCTCCGATGTCAGCGTAGCTGTCCATGTAGACCCTGAAAGGTCTGAACATGCTGGTGGGAAGGTCCTCCCAGCCGTAACGCTGCTCCACCTGGCCGACGTCCACGGCCGCAGACGCGTCTGCGCTGCCAATCCGGCCAAAAACCTCCTGCAGCTGCCGCTCATCTGTCTCCACAAAGTAGCTGTCGCCGTAGCTGTCGTACTCCTTTGCAAAGTGCTCCTTGGTAGCGGGCGACATGTGGATCATGTGACGTGGTTGCCATGGGATCACTTCCTTCTGGCTCAGGCAATCCAGGAGCCAGGCCGCCCACACCACGTCATGCTGGTTGGACGAAATCAGGTTCTTCACGCGCATGTTCTCCACACCGGCAATGACGCAGTAGGTGTCTCGCCCTGGGTTTTGAACCACAATCCCTCCGCACCTAAAGAGAGAATGACATCATTTATCCATTATTTGTCGCAAGATACTTAAGTAACTTTTGAAAGAAGAGATAACTCAGTGGATCACAGGACTTTGTGGGTTCATCACTACGATCAACCTCTTTCACATTACACAAAGATTTATCATCAAACTCTGCAGTTCCCCTCAGCTCTTATCTTCAGCGGCTTTCAGCTTATTGTTTGGGTTTACCAGCCTGTAACTTTAATGTTTTGGTTCACTGTCATTGCTCTCATCACAGCTGGTTTCAGACGCAACAGATTCTCAGCAAACAAGCTCTGACAAACCCTCTGTGTGCAACCTGTCCCAGCACAAAACAGCCAACAGAGTAGGTTAGCGACTAGCTGTTGAACATAGTGGACCATTTAGCAGCAACAGAGCCAGGGATTTCCCTCTGGAGTAGGAGATCAAAACATAGCTGAAAGGAAAGCGAACATTGGACTGACATTCATCAGGTGGACACAAACAAGACTCGAAATGAATGCTAGTGTTGCTGTGTGTCTGCTGGATGTGTCAATAAGCAACTGTGTGCTAACATGTTTGGCAAAATTCACTTAAAAGTTGAGAGGTCAGTGCTGAGCTCACAGCTTGTCTGCACTGCCCCCAAGTGGCCGCTCATCCTCATTCTATCTCCTAATTCAATAACAATTAATAAGGGCTTTTTTAACATCATGATACCTGGCCACGCCCTTTTCCAGTTCAGCCTTGGGGTGGTCCTCTGTGCCATTCAGGATGCAGAACTCCACATCCTCAAACATATCCGTCTCCTTGGTAACCCCGGAGAGGTCCTGCGGCTTGAAGTGGTCGATGATCCCGACCACCTTCTTGGGTTTGGCCGGCAGCTTGCGCTTCTTCTTCTGTGGTTCGTCGTCATCGATGCGAAGGTGCCGGGAGGCGAGTTTTCCAGACGCCTTGCTGCGAAACTCATCCAGCTCTGCCAGAGTCATGCACTGGTGCCACTCCTTGTCATCACGGATCTTCTCGATCCTGGGGAAGCGCAGGGTGCAGTTGGTTTTATACATGTCGCTTCCGACTATTTCAGCCGCCTTGACCTGGATGATGACTGAGTTGCAGGGTTCGATGTAAACTTCTGGTCTCTCTGTTCCACATAAGATGGATGCTGGTGGGTCATTTTTTCGATAGACTTTCCAGTGCTTGGCTAGCTTTAAACCAAGGTCATACAGCTCCTTCATGGTGTAGCCAGAGCCGATGCGGCAGAGAGTGTGGAAAACCGAGGGTTTCTCGCCAGGCTTTGGAGCTTCAGCAACGGCGCATAAGAAATGGGACATCATGCCCCCCCGTCTCCCTTTCCCCCAGTAGCCACCGACAATCAGCAGGTCGAGCTCATCCATCAAGCCATCCATATATTCTGGCTTTATTTTTAGCCATCCCTCCCCTCGCTTGTCAGGTTTGTAGATGGATGAAGGATCCTTCACCATGATCCCCTCTTCTCTGTTGTCAATGGCGTCGTTGAGTGCGTTCACCACCTCCTGCATGGTTCGGCCATCAGTCTTTGGCACCAGGTGTATCCTTCCTTTGACTGGGTTGAAAACTGTCTGAAGGGTCTCATAGCGCTTCTTCAGTGTTTCCTTGCCGAGTTTCTGGTCATTGACTAACAGCACATCAAACACGCAGAAGCACGTCTGTAGCTCAGAGTCGTCCACGAGTCTCTTGATGTCGAATTTGCTCCCTTTCTGCATGAAGGTCTCTGTGGTCGGGCTGAACGCCATCATCTCGCCATCGAGGATGCAGTTTACAACGTGGCTTTTAAAAACGTTGTGGATGTGAGGTGTCAGTGAGCCCTCGAGTGGGGATCCTCCAAACTGCTGGGTGTATTCAAAAGCATTTCGGCTAAAGTACTTGTACACATCCCCGTCTTTGTGCAGTTGTATACGCTCCCCATCCAGCTTGGTCTGAATGTAGAAAGGGCTGTTTCCCATCTGTTTCTCCACATTGCGGATGTTCGCCACAGCTGCCAACATAGGCTTGAAAGCAGAGAAGAGTCCAATAGAGACCTCACTTAAAGAAACAGAGGGATTGTGGAGCTGCTGGCACACCTTGTTTAAGTCAGTGTTGACATTGTAGAAGTCAGCAGCATCCGGGTGGAAGACTTGGAGGACGATTTCTTTGCTGATCCCGAGCTTCATGTCCTTCAGGATCATTCTAATGAGCCATTTTTGCTCGAGAGCTGAGCTCTGAGTGATGAGGTGAAGCAGACTCTTTTTCACAAGATCCTTCTGCTTGCTGGCATTGTTCATGGCCACTGAGTCCAGAAAGTCATTGACCTCTTTGATGCTGAGGGTTCCCTGGCTGGTGCAACGTTTCTTCAGCACAAAGTACGCCATTCCGGCAAAGTCTCCAGCTTCTCCTTGGGACGTAGTGGGAGCACGGTAGTTCAGCAGTTTGTTGGCTTCTGGGCCATTCTTTGGGAGGCCTAATACATCGATGTAGAGTTTAGCTAGCATGTTCTCTTTGATGCCATACGCCATGCGCTCTCGTTCAAAGGCGGGGACTATGAGGCGTATCGCTGGGTAGAAAGAATCTGTGGTTCGGGGGTTGTCTTTGTGGAGGGCAGAGTGAAACTTCCTCCATGACTCTATGAAATCATGAAGGATCTTGGATTTATCTGGGCGGAGTTTAGACTTCTGGATTTTTTCTAAAGTGGTACACAGGTGGAGAAAAGGAACCTGAGCTGCAACAGAGGGCTGACCTTCAGTGCCGCTTTTGGAAGTTCCCTCCATGTTGAAATCTGTAAAACATGTCAGAGATAAAGATCAGCCTGGTAGAGGCAAATCAACAATGCACTTTGCAGTTTGGACATACTTCATTCTTTCCAATATAGAGCTGTAACCGTTGATTGATTCATTCATTAGTGGATCAACAGCTCTATTCAGCAAGTATTCTGATAACTGATTACCCGTTATGTCATTTTTCAAACAAATACCAAATAATTTGAAATTTAATTAACAAATTAAATTTGTTGCTTTCCTTTGCCTTGTGTAATAGTAAAGAGAATATATATGGGCTTTGGTCTTCAAAAGTATTTGTGAAAAAAGTTAAAATTCAAAGATTTGAATATCAACAATCAGCAGCATCCGTGTGAAAACATCAGTGTTTTCACCCCAAAGGGCTTATGTGCCATTTGTTTGTCTGTTTATCAGCAGAATTACAGAATTGTATAGTTTTTAATTTCAACAGTGAAAACTACCTTTTGATAGTGAAAATAAGAGTTAGTTGCAGCCCTACAATCATATCAGTGACAGTATTTAATGTAATCCCTTAAACAATGAACTGACCAAAGTAACATTAGATCATAATATGAACATAGAATTGAGAATTGGGCAAAGATTGACAAGTAAAGCACCACTTTATGTACAATACAAAACTAAAATAAACGATTAGGAGACAAACATAAATACAATAAAGTACACATTACTAAATTAAAAGTTTCCTCTCAATTCTTACTGTTCCAGGCTCCTTAGCTGCAGGTTACTGGTGCACAGGGTCAAACTTCAACATGTTCTGGCTTGTCTCACAACAACATGGGCTGTTTTATGAGCTAATAATAAAAACGGTCTAAACATGATGGCAGATATCTGATTTAATGCTATGTTTGACAATAATGTGAAGTAAAGCAGCTTGTACTAGTCATTAGTTACTAATAGTCCATTTAAATGTATATTTGTTAACATTTATTGCTGTTAAACAACACTACTGCTGACTCCGGTCATTTTCAAAATAAAAGTATCTGTTGACATAAGACGACTGTGCTGTACAGGCATGTTTATACAACAGGTAAAATATAAGGCAGTATTTCAGAGTATTTTTGTGATTTCAGTGGCACCTTAATGTGATATTCTGTTCACAGAAAACAAAAGGTGAATTAAAAGTTTAAAGCTCGTTGCGCCTTCACTTTGAAACCTAAGGCGGAAGTTTAGCTCTTCTATCTGAAGAAGAGTAAAGTTAACATGTTAGTCAAATAGTCAAAAATACCAGATTTTAGTCTTACCTTGTTCTTATCCTCCAAGTAAAGAGAAGTATTGACTCCTCATAGCGAGTTACATGTTAAACACTTCCTAGTCCTCCAAGCAGGGAGGGTCCTCCTGGCAAAACGGTCCCCCGGAAACAAGAGCGAAAGTCTTGTGTTCCTCTACAGTGTTGATTCGTGTCTAAAAAATTAGATATTAATCAACTAAACTGCAGTAAAGTGGAGCTGAAATCCAACAGTTGGCTTTGTGTATATTAAATCTGAAATTCCTTATTAGGCATAATGTTTATCTTATTCAAACATTCTGCCCTATTGTGCATGTGTTGTTTTAGATCCATTGTGCTGCATTTCCTTTGTTGTGTTTTTCCTTTTGTATATAAAATCTGATAAAGCAAACATGAACTTTTTCTGATTTAATCTGATTAAATCATAATATTGAGGAATGTGTATATGTCCCTGTGGACATATTATTGTTGCTCCGGTCTCCACCAGCAGAGGGACACTGGGATGCTGCAGTACTGAGGAAGTGCAGGCACAGAGCTGTTTACCATCCTGGGCCTGGAGCCTGTGAGTCAGTAGTAAGCTGGTAGTAAAACACAGGAATGAGTCCTTGTTGACCACAAGAAGGCGTTTCTCTTTACTACAATTGTTATGTAAGACTGGATTCCTCTGGTAGCAGGTAGTAACATTAATAAAACCTCCCTGCCCAGTCATTAATGCAGTAATAGTGCTGTGACAGGAACTATGACAGGGATGATGATTATGGTGAAGCAAAATGGATCTGGATTTTAAAGACATTTCAACTGATGTTTTTACAGACAAATTCTTTATGGTAAATCTAATTGTATCTCTCTTCTTATTTAAGGAGTAAATGGAAAACAACAAGGGTGATTTGTGCATGACAAGTTGTGGCTCTTTGTAGACAACACAACAGCAAAGTCAACCAGGAATCAGCAGAAAGTGACATTCTGGATGAGAGTTAATGATTTGAATGATGACACCTTGTCTGTTTCTCACCATTGCTCTAAGCTGCCACTAAAACCAGGCTATCCATATTTTTTCTGGAAAATAATGAGAGCTGCAGGAGACACTAATGCGCCTGATAAGACTTGCAAATTGGTTTCAGGCAACAACAAAAACTAATTGCTGGGCACTATCCAGCCTGTCATATACTTTGAATTGCTCTGATTTGCAAATGCAGGCACATTTGACCTGAGCTGACATGTAAGAGATTCTTTCATTTAAGACTGTTTGGATGACACCGTCACGGCTTTTAACCTCGTGCTGTGTTTTCATTACAAACTCGTTTTGACACACCATTAGGTGAAAGCTGGTGTGATTCCAAGTACACGCTATTACTTGTAAAGTGATGCCAAAACATTCCAGCGATGCTTTTCTCACGATCAAAAGCATGTGAGGCACCACGCCTCATGTTTTCTTTATCTTTTTTTTTGTAGTTTATTTCTTTATTTTAATGGCGGCTTCAGTGTCTTTGAGCAAGACTGTGAATCTTTTGCAGGACGGCTGCTCAGTCACTGACCTCAACCTTTGACCTGTGTGTGTGTGTGTGTGTGTTATGTTATATCAAATAGTATTCTTAACTTATGTATTAAGTTGTTTGTATAGGGAGGTGGGGGATGGACCCCTATGAGGTTCACGGATGAATTGATTAATAAATAGATACGATAATGATAGTCATCATCGTAGTTTCATCACTGGTAGTAATCAGTACAGATAACTCTGTGGACAAGAATGATTTCTAGTTTAAACATGTGAAAAACAAAATTGAGAAGGTAACACTTGCCATATTTATACAGTAAGTCTGTAGAGATGTAATGAGTGGTTTATAGCACACTATAATGTGGTTGTTAGCAGATACAAGTGGTTATTAATGTGTTTGTCCACACATATACTCCTGTGCTGTATAAACAGACAAAACAAAGGGATGCCTTTGTAATAATAGAGCAGCTGCAGTCTAATGGGGGGGGGGGGTTGATCTGAAAAACACAGTAGACTGGCTCCTCACTATAGCAGCTGCTTAAATGTGTGTTTATTGCCTCCTGCTGTCCAACAGGGGGCGGCCTGTGTCTGTGCAGGATGTCGCTGAGCCCTGAGTCACACAGCCAGAGTTGTTTACCTGTCTGCTGCTGCAGTGGAGGATTCTGGGATATGTGCGGGGAGGGATGAGGTCCATTTGGAGCCACTATGTGCTCCAGCAGCGAACCCGCTGTGTCTTCACCTCACACACAATGCAGTGCGATGGAGAGGAAAGCTGGCTGAATGGCTGTTTATACTGTATGTCTGTGTACAGTGTGCATGCACCTGTGCCTATGTGGGAGTGGGTGATGCTGCACAGGCTGCAGTGCAAGGGCCCACCCCCGCCCTACACACATACGCACACAGTGTCTCTGCAGTAAACTGAGCCTGTCATGCTGTCATGCAGCAGGCAGTGGAGTTACATAAGCCCTGCTGGATGTGCTGCTGCACTACAACGAGCAGAGACCTAAAAGACAGTAAACAACTGACGTCACTGCTTCCGTGGCATGCATCAGCTCGCACTGGGACTGAGAGGGAAAGGAGGGAGGAGGAGGAGGAGGAGGAGGAAGGGGGTGTTTATAGTGTGTTGGTGTAGGACTGAGTGAGATTTTGGCATGGAGGCACAGAGGGAAGGAAGAGTATTGGGCAGAGTAATCGAGCTAAAATCCCCCCTCGACATGGCTGATGATTAAGCGCCGCATCAGCCTCCTCGCTCAGAGCGACTTGTTGGTGATGTGTGGCTGCAGAGACAGTCATAAACACTTCCTGTCTCTTGCTGGCCGCTGACACACTGAGAAATGTGTTGTGCCAAAAAGCTTCCCATTGATTATCTGCACTGATTGTACAACTTTTAGTAAAGGACACTGATGTGGTGAGATAAAAGAGAAAAGATGTTTAACCAGTCAAAGGGGGTTTAATGAAGACATATATCATATTATATTATATACTTTTATAGTAGTGTGTAATATATTGCGCTTATGCTTACAAACAAACACAATATTTGATTACATTATTTAACTGACATAATATAATAGATGTAGTACAATATGTTGTATGTGATCCTCTATCATGCTACACAGCATATGGTGCCCTATTATAAGATACTTTGCTGACTTTGCTTTTACTTATTACTGCACTATTAGTGTATGGGCCAACACTGGTCATGTTCTCTGTAAGTAGTATTTCTTGCCAAGAAATTTTGACTTGAGTTGCTCTTGTATAGTTACTTTACTATACTATTACTAATATCTGATGCTGCTCATGTGGGAATTCTTGAATCCTTAATTTTGAATTCCTGAATCGTTGGGTCTCTCTCTAATTAAAGAGTTTGGTCTAGACCTGCTCTTCATGTAAAGCGTCTTGAGATAACGCTGTTGTGAATTGGCGCTATATAAACAAAGATTGATTGATTGATTGATTGATTGATTACTTACTTCTTAATTATTACTTCCTAATTATTTCTTTGCTGATCTGTAGTTCTCAGATTTTGCACAGTTACGACATATTTTCCTCTCTGGGGATTAATAAAGTCTTACCTCATGTTATCTAATTTGCTAGATTAAGTGAGACAACTATAAAATGAGGTATGGCATGAATGCAGTGTTTGGCTGTTTTCAGGTAGTATAGCGCACCAGGTGCAGATGGTAGCCCGAAGGCTAAAGCTGGCATACATTACCCACAAACACAACTACGTTGCACATATGGGTGTGTGCTTTCAGTACAGTATGTACTCACTTGTACGGTGCCTAATGTGTGTTCCCAGCAGTTGTTTTATAAACAGAATGAAGGAAAAAAAATCTGCGCACATGCCAAAGCCGCTTTTGATGCACGGCTGCCTTAAGGCAAGATTGAACTCCTCACCACATAATCGAGGACAGGGAGATCCTGTTCACCTAAATTGCAGAGCACAAAATATTGTGCTAGGCTTTCTTTCAGCTGGCAGAGCGAGCCAGACAGTACCCAGTGACCTTCGACTAAAATTAGATCAGCTTCACACATCATTGCCATTCCACACTGCGATCTGCCCTCTTTAATAGCTTTCTATTTTTCTGTCTCTCCCCTTGAATCTCTGTCATAACGCGCTGTGTCATAACAGCTCTTACTCTGTCTCTCTGTTATGAAATTGAATTTCCGATAAAATCCCGGATCGCTCTGTGTTTTCATGAGACTGACTGGACAGCCAGCTGACCTGTGCAGAGGTCTTGCTCAGTTACATCATGTGGCATCATAGCAGAGGGATGGAGAGGTCGCCATAGCAGCCCTTCAGTGACCCCGACTCGGCCTTGGTTTGGGTTATAGCATGAGATAATAGCCCCTGCAGCAATAAAGTGAAGCAGATGGACTCACAAAGAAGGTCAGGGTTAGATTATGAGCATCTAGTAAAAAGCGCAAAAGTGCACTGTAGGGGTTTAACCAGTGAGTTTACTAATATGTAACTGAAGTTAGTGTTGTTCTTCAGTGACCAGATGGAGGTTTTCCAACTAAAGCTGCATAAAAGTAGTCTGTTACTTTTTAATAACATTTTATTTATTAAGTTATTTATTCAAGGGAGAACTAATCATAAACCAGAAATCACCAGAACATGTATTTTCTTGTGCTCCTTGTATCACTATGCCTAGTTAAATGAACTACAATCTAGAAAGGCTCAGGTGTCACTGGGCCTAATTAAGGCATGGAAAGTCATAAACGTCGTTGTTGGGTCCATCATCAGCAGTATTGCATCTGTGTTTGAAGGGACGTGTCGGCTTGATGCCATACACCTTCACCCATGCTTCTTTCCACTGACACATAAGCCCTTCTGGATTGGCAGTTGCCCATTTTGCTGGCTAAAATTAAATGCTGCTTTTGACACCTCTGATCACGCCACGGTGATATTTGGCCACAGTTATTTGTTCAAGCCATAGGCCGACACATCAGGATCTGCATCTGATTGGCCCTCCTCTTACTTGTCTCACAGGAAATTTGTAGTTTCCAAAGTGAACTATATTTCTTCTTGTGCTGTGGGATGCGGTGTGCCTCAGGGCTTCTCTTGGGCATCATTATTCACAGCTTTGACTGAATATTCTATTATTTGTATGTGGATGATACACAACTTTATATAATAGTCATCTTGCATCATCTCACATGTGGTAATTACTTAAATTGGGTAGTTGATCTACAGAAATTAATAGCCAATAACTTTGATAATCAATTCATTGTTTCAGTTACTGTGTTGCAAAACACCTGTGACCTTGAGACATCACTGTTGAGTATTTTCTGACATTTTATATCAATACATTACATCAAGCAATCAACATATCAGCAGCAAACACTCCTACAAAGACCCCATCTAAACCTGCTTTGTGTAACCGAAACACATTGCGTTTTGCATTGTTGTATATTCACGTTATTAAGCATGATTCAATCCATTCACAAATTTGTTTAAAGTTACCATTCAGCTATATTTGACAGCTAAACCTTGAATGAGTCATTGACAAGTCTGTCAGCTCATTGTCATGTACAAACCAGAGGTACCTGCCCTCGAAATAAACATAGAGTGCTACTGTATACATTGTTATCCAAATAGCCTTTCAGCCTCTTAAGTGTTTGTGTGACTAGCTAAAGCAGAAAGGATGTCATGGATTATCCTGGGAAATGCAAATTTCTTTTTATGTAAACAATGAATATCTGTAGCAATTTTCACAGCAATCCATTGTCCATCCAGTAGTCGAGACATCAAAAACACCCATGCTAACTTCATGGAAAAGTCAGTAGAATTATTTGTCTGGGAATCAGTTGATATTATGCTTATATGGTGCATATCTTTCAAGACATTTGTAGTTTAACAAATTATCATAAATTGAGTGACAGGCAGAAAAGTAGTGGTGGTCTTCCATCGTGAAGTTTGAAAACATTAGTGTGGGACAAGGTTATTATATTTGCTAAACTAACTAAAAACTAAGTCAGCTCACAAGGTGTTATGTTTGTAATACCAATGCTGAACTTCTTAAATCTGCCCCTGACACATACCCCTCAAATTATAATAACAAAAAAACTAAAAGCTAATACTGCAATCAATAAAAAGTAAACTAAAACTAAAATGTTTTAAGCAATAAAAACTAAACTGAAACAAGCAAACCAAATCTGGAAACAAACTGAAACTAAACCAAAGTGAAAGCAAAAATTAAAAATTAAACAAAAGAAACTAATGAAATATACAAAACGATAATTACACTGGTTTGAGGGGGCACATAGCTCATCGTGGCCCCCAGACCTGCAAATGAGTGAATCCAGCCCTGCTGTTGACTCTGTTCAGCTGAGTGTCTCTGCAGTGTGAACATGCAGGGAAAAGGCCTCACAGCAGGTCATTTAAAGTCCTCCTTTAAAACATGCACTTGCAGTGTTGGCATTTATATTACCAGACGTCTCTTCCAGTAAGGTCATATTATCGATCACATTGTGTTCTGAACACTGTGGCTGCTGTAGCTGTTATCCTTTGCAGTGTCATTATCCGGGTGTTTTCTTTGAACTCTGTGACTGATAACTGCTCCTTCAGATGCTGTACACAGACGCTATCAGCAGCCCTGCAGAACACAACAAGACAGCACCCTCTGATGCATCTTACACAACATCATGCTCTCACCGGCCCTGCTTTAAGATACAGAACTCTGCTCAAAAACATTACATAACTGTCAAATTGGTAGCGGTGCAATGTTCTGAGGGAGTGTGACATCTTGTTGCACACCGGGGTCAAACTTTGATTCAAACCAGGGAATGGTGCCACGGCAGTAGGCTTTGAAGTTTGATCTTAGATACTGTTCAGTGGGACATGAAGTCTGAATTGTCCCATTCAGTACATTACTGCTAGGTCATTTACCTTTATTAATCTATTCATTGCCATTCTTTCGCAGCAGAGTCGCAGCTGATGAAGCAGGGACCAAACATACAATCACACCGGTGTTTCACCACAAAAACATCAATTAAGATCATTTATGCTCCTTTGAAACTTTAATGACAGGGCAGGATTGATTTCTTTATCTCAGCATTAAAATTGCCCACAGGGACCATTAATCAATCACAGTTATGCTCCCTTTTATGTTGTTTACTTCTCCGTGTTATCGGCATGTTTTTTTTCGTTTTCCTCAGGCCAGGACTTTGGTCCTTGGTGTGCGGTGCCAATCTGAGACTTGGCACAGTCCATAATCCAATGAGCAAGTGGAGCAGCTACAGTCTGGTCATTAGTAAACAAACATTTACTCACTGCCTCTCTCTGCTCAGACTGGCTGTGAGGCTTGGAGCAGAGCTGTCTGAATGTCTGAATTATCTGCATTTTGGAGGTGCAAGACTGTGCACGTCTGACACTGTGTTTAAAGTCATTAATAATTTGACTCTCTTGATCAGGGCCTGCACCAACTCATGAGGCAGTGTGTCATAACCACATAAACATTTAGCTGCTTTAAGTGAATGAAATAAAAGTTCACTTTCTGATATAAAGCGCTTGCAAGCTATGACTAATACTTTATTAATGGTTGATAAATCATGTACTCATTTGGTACAGATCAGTTAAAAACAACATTTGGGTTACCAGGTTGTTTCTCCTCCTCATTAATAAAGGTTAATGGGCTCTAACCTTTTAATTAGGCATCAATTGATCGCTCAGTAAACCCCTCTCCTGAGGGGAGATTGTCCAATCACAGCTTAGCAACCGTAACCAAGCTCTGGTGCTTTTTAGGTGTAAGAGTTGGGTTTCTCAGGGTGTTTACTCTAATGCTCTAATGTAAGCCAATTGTTAGCACGTCTAGCTAACTAACTTACAACCTACAGCGGTAACCAAATGTTGACTGCATTAGCTTTTGGGGTTATATTATATAGTTTACTGTTTCTATAAGAATAAGCGTTACGACACCCTGTTCACCTCCCATCTCTGCTTTACACATCAGTAGGACAAAACCATGCATCAAGTCCATTTTTTGTTGGAAAAAGGAGAACTTTGACTGCACAACAGCCATCTAACAGCTCTTCTCATAACACAGGCAGGCGTGTCTTATTTAGTTGTGTAAGCATGAGGCATGTAATGAAAGGTCACGCTCTGTTTACAGCACACTTGCCAATAATACTGAGATAATTTCATGTTTATTTTGTTTGTTGGACACCTTGGTGCAGCCTGTCACAGCTACCCAAAGCAAGTTGTTCCTTTGTTCCATCGCTGCTCATCTGGTTTTTAAGTTTTCTGCACCTGCTGCTGATTTCAGGGCAGTTTGGATCTTCGTTCTCTGCTATATTTGTGTGTTTGTAAAGCACAGAGTACACGCAGGCCTCTTGCACAGGGTCATTGCTGGATTTGGACGGAAAGTTTTGGGTGCAGCATCTTTGCGTGTCACCGCTCTCCATTAAGCCCCTCTGAATGTGTGTCTCCAACTTTGTCCTGTTCTTTAAGCTTTAGCCCCGTGGCTGGCATGTTTGACGGATGATTTACTTGGCTGCTGAGCACGCAAACCTGCCCCTGGTGTGACCTCTGTTTGGTGGGTGTTGTGCTGCTGACTAGAATTCCTATAGGTACTAACCCAGTCCAATTAATAGGATTGGGCCTGGTTTCAAACTCCTGCAGACGGCTGCTGGGCATATGGGAAGCAGTTGCACCGTGGAATGGCATTCCTGTGTACATGCTGCAAAAACTTTCAACTCATACAGAAAGTAGGCAATTCAAGTCCTTGATTGACTAAATGAACAGAAGCTCTGTAGAGTTGCTCTCACATAAAACTTTCCAAAAAGAACGACTATAAATCTTGTTTCATACAACCTCATATGACCATTTAATCTTTCACTTGAATGTAGCTCCAAGTAACACCAACATAAGAATGAATGTCAGAGAAATATCTTATTCAAACAAAAGGTTTTAGCTGTACAGGAAGTTGAACTGGGACTCTGCACACAAAGCAAAATGGTTGCAACACCTCTTTTATTGTGTTTAACAGCAGGTGTATACATATGATTGTCACACATGTGCTTTTTGTGTGCAGGCGTCTATTTTTACTTTCAACACACTGATATGTTTATGTGCAAACCGTGACCCAGTCCCACACCAGCATGAGGCCGCAGAGGAGATGCATGGTGGCAGCGCACAATTGGAACTGGATGGGTTCCATGAATAGAAACCTTTGGAAAGAAATATTGACCTCGTCTGTGCGTCAATAACGCACAGACATGTAACAGAAACACGTCAGTGCTCCATTTTCAGCAAACATGAGGGGGAATTTCCATAGATGGAGCTGACTCTAAAATGGTGTGTGTGTGTGTGTTCAGCATGCACAAGCTGAGTGGGTCTTTATCTTTGTTGTGTGAAGGTAAAAGCCCGGTTATTGGTCATAAAAGTGCACACGTCAGAACACAGTGAGCTCAGACCATGTGTGTAAAGCTTAGCTTTTGGTTGCGTTTCTTTATTCGAGCACAGTTTGGATGTGTGTGTGTGTGTGTGTGTGTGTGTGTGTTTGTGTGTGTTCCCCTATGGCCCAGGTAACACTGGGACATGTACTTTCTGATAGATTAAGCCTTACATAACTCCACATTCCTCTAAGCAGGTAAACAAGCACCAGGACTAAGGTCGAAAACAGCGAGACACCGGCTCCAGTAGGGAGCCAGACACGGCAGGCTGAGCAGATCCGAGCCTCAGTGACCCACATGCACACAATCTCAAGCTGTCATTAAAATCTGCATGGTTTAGAAAGCTCAGCTATCAACAAGAACTGTAGGCATCCATTTGTGCAGTCAGTTAATTGCCAGTGTAGTACAGTGACAGTCTCCATCGAAGGTCAAGCAATGCTAAAAGAATGTTTGGAAGACTGAAATATGCTGCAAACATGCCAAAAAGCCCTACACGGTTCCATTGTAGTTGAAATGCCTTCAGTCATATAAGGAGATACTGGTGCTCGGAGAAATGCTGCACGTAATAGAAAGAACTGGAGTCTTTCTTTATATTCAAAGTCAGCAGCTAGTGCAAGCATCTTATCATCTTCTCACAGGACAAATGTTAAGTGACAGAAAGCCAAACTCATATGTATGATGTGCAAGCAGTATTTAGTTACAGTTAAATATTTCATGCTAATTTATACCCCCACCACACACTTCAGAGGAAAATATTGTACATTTATCTGATATCTGTAGTTTTTATTCTCTTTGCAAATTTATATTTTTATTTACAACATGCAAGGTCTCTTTATAAAATGATGTACAGACTAATTCTAAGCTTGCTTTGACCTAGGCTGGCTGTTTCCCTCTGCAACTAAGCTAACCACCTGCTGGCTTCATACCTTATTTTGACAACAGAGTGTTGCTTCTTGAAAAAAATTATGTGTAATTTATCAATATACATATTACATTATGGTATTTTTCATTGTACTAGCATCCTGTGGCCGGAAGTGTGGCTAGTAAAAGGTTAAATGCCAGAATGTTGGACTTTAAGTAGATGGATTTAGATAGTTTTCCTCATTTGGCAATGCAGTGAGTGCCAAATGTTTAGAGCAAAGTTCACAAAAGTCTGGGTTCAAAAAGGAATTTGAGGGAAGCACAAGGAGCCTGCAGTGTAACAGGAGTGAGCATGAAATAATTCTTCTCTTCATTCATCCACAGGCCACACACTTACGCTAATGGAAAGATAAGATAAGATAAACTTTACTGTACCCTGAGGTAAAACTTGGCTCACAGCCTCAGAGCTACGGCTGTTTAAAGAAACCCAAAAACAGGCTTTGACAGATGCAGACAGACAGGTTACATTACACGACATCAAGCCGACTGCATTAATGTGAAATACGCACATGATTGTCATGCAACCTCCACGTTGAAGCATTACCCAGACTGTTAATTAAGGCTTTAATTGCATACTGACACATGTAGTATTTGTAGCTGTTGAACCTACAGGCTGAGAGGCAGCTATGGTGTTCGTTTCATCACTCTTCTTTTCCCGTTACGGGAGCAGGAGCCTCGCTAATACATCTACAGAGATGAGATTAGAAGAATGTATAGAAGGAAAAGAAGATTTGGACTCTGGGTAACATGAGTCTCTCAGGCTGCTTTAATTCTATTTTAAAGCAAATTCACATAATATCATTGCATTCTAAATTATTCAATACAGTTGGAAATAAAGCTTTTATAGTTCAAATTCAATTCAAGTTCATAGGTTTGTTCTGGGACCAATAGCTTTTTACTAGCTATATGCATAAGTTCCTGACATAGTCTACATACAGTTTGGCCACTATATCACCAATCTAACACAAGTTGGAAAACTTGTGGGTATCAAACAAGCATTTTCTATCGTTAGCTTGCCAACACACACACACACACACACACACACACACACACACACACACAAGCTAATCTGCCATCATTTCTTCTGGCATCACAAAACTATGTTCTTGATGTTTATTGTTATTCTTGTGATATTCTGTTGATTAATTGTTGAAGGTGAAATATTTGGATTATAGCTGCAGGTCATTAAAGGCCCCATATTGTGCAAAATGCACTTTTTTAATGTCTTTTCAACATAAATTTGTGTCCTCAGTGTACCTCTTATGATATCCTAAGGGGATCTGTTAATCATGTGACCTCATCCAGCCCTTTAGCAGGCTGATTGTCTCTATTCACTGAAAACCTCCTAACTAAGGCTGAAAACAGCTGCAGCAGCCACGTCTATATGAGAAAAATAACATGTTTTTTGAACTGTTAGACCATGTAAACCTGTTCTAGTAGGACCTCCAAACATAGAAATGTCTCTTTAATATCTTGTGCTTATATTGATTATGTTTAAATTTGGCTATTTTGATGGAGAAACAATCAGGATAAAAGTAGAGCTAATGATACTACTGCAGCTAACAATGCACTATAAAATGTAGATGGAATTAGGTTTTTGCACGATTCTGTAAAAAAAACAATGAGGTAAACAATGCAACAGTTTGAATGTGTGTTTCGTAGCTTTTAGGTCACCCGCAGTATCATCCTAAATCCAGTGAGTCAGATTGGTTGGTTGCTGAGGGCCGCCCTCGATGTTAAACTGCCATGCTTGGCATTATAGGCTTAAGCTAATGCCTCATTAGCATCAGTGTCTCACTGACTCTGCTCTGAAACAGCATTCTCCTCCACTACAGAGGACCTGTTAGCTTCACTGCCAACCACGCAGAGCCGCAGGAGACTGAGGCATGAGACGCACACAACAAAGGCATGTCAAATGCAAAAGATGTATCACTAGTATAGTATGTGCACAGTGAGAAACAGAGCACATAAAAATCAACAGTGCAGGGATGTAGGACTACATTACCTCACACCTAAATACTGTAGTAGGCCTATGTTAAACGTGAGAACATAATATAAGCCAACTACAGGAAATAACTCAAAATACTTGATTTAATAGGTCTATGTGACTTTTTTTTTTCAAGGTCTTTAACACCGAGAACAAGCTGTGATCACACATAGTAAGGTGTCTTTAGTAATTACTTGCTCTCAAAGGATGTCTGCAGAGCTCTGTGTCTTTAATTTGGTTTGCTCTCAGTAAAGGTCAGACGCACACAGATGGAAGCATGGGAAGACGACAGGGTTTACGTGCATGACTGCATGTGTGCATCACTGTCACCATAACTCCTAATCTGGCCTTGCGTGTTTCACTTTTTGATTGTGACAGAGAACGCTGCGCTTAAAACTCAGATGTCATGCAGAGGCGGCGTTTCCTGACATGTGGATTATGTGTCAGGGGCAAACAGTATTAAATGGATTTTTGCATTCGTATGCTGCATTTCCACAGAATTTAAAGAGATTTGTATAATTACAGGAAAGTCTGCTTTTCGTGATAAATAATGAAGTGGAGTGACATAAAAACAAATGTGGTCCTCAACTCTAGGGATGGCAATGTCTGATGGTCTCCAAATTAGAAATTCAGATGGGTTTCACAATCTTAAGGTAATATTGGATTCTCTGGAGGAAGAAAAAGCAATTATCTTTCAAAGGCCTGTAGCTGCAAGCCATCAAATATCCATTAGGATCCCTTTTAAGCAAGCTGTCAACTAAATTGCTCAGAAAACTTCATCCTCTCAACATCTAAATGTCATACACACTCTGTAGGCCTATATGCAAACCAGAGTAAAGGTGACACCACTGTTGTCACATTGTGGATTTGCATATTAGGTGTTAGCAAGCATTTCATTGGTCCACGTCATCAATGTGTGTTTACATGTTCAGCCTGAGGCCTGCAGTCGCTCATGTAGGCTGTTGTGAAATATATGAGTAAGAGCATGTAGGTTTTATGGGGGCAAATTTGGATAGAGCTAGGCCAGCTGTTTCCACCTGCTTCCAGTTATTGTGCTAAGCTAAGCTAATACAAAGCTTCTGATTTCCACACCACCACAATGAACTTAGTTAAATCTTTTTAAATCATTCGAAGATTCTGGATCAATTCAATTGATCTCTGGATCAAGTTAGCATGTTAGCCTAGCTGACTGAGGGTACCTCAGTGTAGCAATGCTAGCTTTTAGCTTCCCAGACACATTTTGTCGCACCCTCTGAGGTTTAACTCAACCAATGACAGGAATCCTGCAGACCTGCTTTGCATGTGAGAAACTAAAATCCCAAGGTAAAGGTTTCCAGCATGATGTAATCAGGCAAAGGTCATGTTTTCCAAAGAACAGAAGCAGGGGAGCATGGGAGAATACCACCCTGCCTGCTTGTCAGATGACTCCAAAATAGTAAACAGACATGTACAATGCTCCCTGTATGACTTGCTTTCAGCCCACAAGACATCATCAGCTCATCAGAGACATAAAAATATGGGCCGACTTATGTTTGGCTCTTTTACAGCAGCGTTTTCCCAGAGAATTTCCTTTGCAAAACATGTTTACGAGCTGTGCGAGAGTGACGGCTGATAAGACAGCATGTGGACCAGGCTGGAGTCTTCCACTCCGCTGCCAGCGTGGTAAACAGCAGCAGGAGTGTTTGTGAGCAGTGGGCGGGACGAGGGCTCCACATGCTGTCAGAACACGTGGAGTCTGAATGCCTTCGACCAAGAGAGACAGAGCTGCAGAAACTTGAACTTTCCACTGACACACACTCACAAACTCACATGCACATACAGGCTCCTTCACAGACAAAATTGTGCAGAGTATTTGTTCTCTCACTGAGAGCAGCAGGAAAAAAAGAGAAGCAAATAATATTAATAGATCATCACTGATCATTAAATTCACTCTGTTCCAACTTAAACCACCTTGGCTTATTCAAACTGAGCTGGCACAAGCCCAAGACAAGACCAGTGTTATCACACATGGTCCATAAAGCTCTTAAGACATTTGAAAATGGCAGGAAACTCAGCCTAGAAATGCTGTAGTGATGTGAGAAGCGCTTCTTGATAGTGTCCTGAATCATTAGTGTCAGTGTATTTTAAAAGATTAGTTCAAAAGATTAATTGACATAATAGTTCAGTGGTTGATTGGAGCTGTGTAATCCCACTTAGTGAAGTGAAACACCACCACTGCTTTGACAAACACGCCAAACTCTGTTTAAAATAAATGATATAAGTTTCCTGTCTAATATCAGACATGAACGGTAGTTTTTAAGAATTTTTAACACTTTCTAAGTGATCTACAATTCGGCATTCGTGTTGAACTTGCTGGGCCTGGTTACAGCAGTTTGACACACAGCTCTCTCGTACCTAATGTTGACTGTATGGTACATTCAGTGAATGAATCACTGGCCATGCAGCGAGAACCTCACAGTGAAAGGATCTGAGACAGTCTTCAGCCACACGTTGTTTTTGTCATATTGCAGGTTTCACCACGCATTGTAAACTGTGAATATTGGCACATTCGCCCACTCTGTGAGTAAGTGTATCCTTCTGCATGTTTGCTCTCAACCGAACTTAGAAATAAACAAATCATCTCAGGAGGTTGATTCAGTTCAATCCCTTCATCTAAAAGATTTGTTCTTTTGAATGAATCATTCGCGAAGGACACATCATTTTTTTGCCGCAAGAATGCCATGAACAAAAATGACTGCTCAAAATGAAAAATGTCCAGTCTTCAGATACTAATCCACGAATCTAGATTTTGGCCTTGAGGCACCTTTCTGTGTGGGCAGGCATGTAAAAGTAGTGGCTGATAAAAGCCAAAAAGGTTTGGAGAGAGTGCATCAGGGCTGACTGACCTGTTGACCATCATGTAACTTTAAGTGCTGCCGTTGCTTCAGGAGAAAGACCTACAGCGAGTGCAGGCTGTTACTTAACAAAGATAAAGGTAGTTGCTGGCCATATGACCTCTTAGTTCCTCAAGGTCTCTTCCTGATTTTTGACAAGCTAGAAACAAACAAATCATAAAAGCAGAAGTAAAGAGCCATGTTAATAATGACTAATAATGACCTTTTCTGACTTGATAACCAGCAACCCGGTGTTTCCCATAACCATAACTTTTAAAAACCTCATAAAGATTGATACAATAAATATTGGTGGTTTTGAGTGAAATTACCCAACAGCTATTGGGTGGATTGCTGTGAAATTTGCTACACAAGTTCATGTTCCCCTCAGGGTGAATTGCACCAACTCAACTTTAAGGAACTTGTCCAAGAACAGCGGGAAAAGAAATCTGAAACATGCCAATGCTCGTACACATTACAGTGCATTTTAAGTCAACGACTTTTAGCTGAATTCATGCAGCAATGGATGCATGCAGCTCTGCAGTATATCATATATCACTGCGTGGATTGTGTCTTAACAGCCTCCCAGGATCTCAGAAGCTTACAAAACATGCAAAATATAGAAAACACTGTCTACACAGGAGGAAGTACTTCTTCTATACAGTTGGCAGTGATGATATTTACTGTGGAATGGAGCAAACATACAGTAGCATATAGCACATTTAAGTTTAAGAACTTACAACATACACAACAACATGACAGCAATGTGACACTCTGATGCAGGTTAAAGCACCTTTTTACATGACAAAATCAATATATTATCATTTGCATTTGATTTAGTGTGGTATTTCTAAAATATATGTCAGTATGTTATGTTTTCATGTGGGATCACCAGCGCTGTGTGCCTCTGTTGTCTCCTCTGTGGAGAGCCGGAGCTGGCTACTGTAAGTGGGTCACAGCTCCGCCCTGCTGCTACGCGGCGTAGTTCAATGAGCCTGGCTGAAGCCGTCCTTAGGCTGATTCAGGGAGAAATAATGGGGCCAGCGACTCCCAATCCCCTCAAGAGCAGCAGCACAGCACGGCAGCAAGCTGGCAAGGAGGCCCAGTGGAGCGCAGGGTGAACGAGGTTGCCAAAGGAGAAGCTATTTTGCTCTTTAAGCCCCCAACCTACAGTACATACCACACATACTGTTCTAATGTACAGTACAGCGGGTGCATCGGGTTCATACTGTACGTAAGGGTATTTGCTGTTTTAAGTTCATTTTTACATGATTTTTTCCTGCTTGGCGGCTCTCTGCAGATACAGGCATTACGGCCTGGGTCATAAGTGTGGATGACCTCTTTATCTAACCAATTTACTGTAAATGATTTCATACGCTGACGTACTGGTGTTGCATGATTATTAGAATGCAGTCCTGCAGAAAACTTGATTTGCTTAATAGTGGAAATCAGATAAAATATGTAATAAAATAATGGGTGTCATGTGCAAAATAGTGCATGGAGTATATTCCCATGTGCTGGTGTCTAATTAAATTACCAAAGCCACTTAAAGCAGCTTATTTTGTTTATATGTTTCTAACTGTCTTTACATGATCCTCTTTGGAGAGTCATGTGGGCCACTTGATGTCACTCAAAATCAGAAACGTCCTTACTCGCAGGCACAAGAAACGTGAAAAGAAATCAAGCCTCCGAATAGTTTGATTGTGCATGACTGCGAATGATGGATTCTTTCTTGCTCGTCTGCGTGTGTGTACAAGCATGTGATTGCGAATGTGGTTCTAAATTTGGGAATAATTGAGGGCATCCAGGAATAGACCAGATAGACACACACACACACACAGACACACAATTACTTCAAAGGAAAATCCTGTAAACTGTATTTTAGGAACCCTTAGCTGTTGTTGCACAGGCTTGAGAAATTCACTTCCCTGACACACTTTATTCAGCAAGCTGTCCTTTATGTTGAGGAAAACAACCAGCAACAACTAAAGCATCGTGCAGCAGAGACTTCTGCTTTCAGTGTCCTTTTCCTGTGGTTTTCCTTCAGAGCAGAAATGTGCCCTTACAGATTTTGAATAGAAAAAGGGAAGCAAAACGTTTTTTTCTTCAGACAGACAGTGGAGAGAGGGGTGAGGAACACTGTGTCCCTCCTGGTGGCTTGGTGGTGGGCTCTTATGTAAGGCTGGTTTCTACCTGGCAGCAGAGCAGAGCCCCACTGACAGTGTCACACTGCTAATTAATACACACCAGCTAGAGGTGTGCCCTCACTGACTGCTTGTGTGTGTGTGTGTGTGTTCATTTTGTGTCAGCGCTGGAGAGCAGGAAAGTTATCGAAGGGATGCCCATGAAGAATATTCATTATAATCACATTGTGAGTGTGAGAAATAATCAGAGGGATCTGTGCCTCGAGGGGGGCTCACTGGGTCAGACCCAGGGCAACTAATTAAATTGATAAATGTAGAATGAGAGTAGCAGTAGCCTGAATGCTGCTCACTGTTTTACGCCTCTGTGTTGGCAATATCTGTGGCTGGAGGCATCATCTTTTCAGATTGTCCATCCATCTGTCCATCCCATTCCCATGAACACGATATCTCGGGAACACCTTGAAGGAATTTCTCTTTTTTTTATTTTCTTTTTTTGGGCTTCAAAGGTCAAAGGTCGCTGTGGGGGTGGGGGTGGGGGTTTTGCGTGAGCCTTATGCCAATGAGCACCTGAGTACCTCTGTAAAAATAGTTTCTTAGTTAAGTCAATGTGAACTGTAAACCGATTAAGCTACTATGCCTTGTTGTATCCAACAACAACCAATGATAAGAAATGTACCCGTGCCAATGAAATTGATAATAATAATCCAATATGTTACAAAGTACAGCATGTGTAATGAGATTACTGCACAGTAAAGAAACACTCATGTGAGACACGTCCTCGTATCTGCATGTGAGTGTGTGGGAGATAAAAACATGTTGTTCCCTTCATGTTTTGAACCTGCTGCCCTCCCAACTCTGACTACATTGTCTTTTCTGGAGACGCGTGGTTTAGCAGGAAGTCATTGGCTCAGAATGAGCTTCCTGCCTCGGCCTTTGTCTGAAATAAAAACACATCAGGGAGAGAAAGTTTTGGCCGGAGAGTTCAGCTCCCCGTTCCCCAGGACGGAGAAAGGATATCCTCCTCTCTTAACACATAGTCAGGAAGCTATTAGACTTTGTGCCAAATGCGTGATATTCCAGCGGGTGAGGGAGGAGGTGCAGGATGGGATTTGCAGTTTTGAGGTTTATTATTGATTACTAATTTAGAGGAGGACGAACTCATTTAAAATCAGAAATCATAGTTGGTTCCTATCAAAATGACATTAAATCAATGTAAATCTTCAGAAGAATAAGTGACACTATGTAACATTTGAATTTCTAAGCAATACAACAAACCATTGCTCAGTTCAATACACTCAGGGGTTTCACTGCTGCAGCCTTACTTGGTCTGGTCTGACCACTAGCTTACGGTGGCTAATGTTAGCTAAAGTTGGTCAGTCCTGATTCAGTTTGCTGATTTTTTGACTCTTCTCTACTTTTTATTGCATGCTGTCCCTTAAATGTTACCTATGTGGCCATAAGTAACATTTAGCAGACAGCAAAGTTACATAGTCTCACTCAACATTTGTGAGGTTCAAATGAATGACTTTCTAACATTATTGTATTCAGGAAGTATTGATGCTACAGCACAGCCATACTTATTGTCCTTCGAGCTGCATGTGATATTAATTATGTGAAAAAATGGATACGAAGTTGAATCTGTTTAAATAAATTCATTTATTTCTGTAGGTTGCTATCCATAATCAATACAGACAAAAGCAATACTCAACTACCAGAATTTATAAATCATTATAATCATCTCTTGTGAGCATCACAATAAACAGTATATTTAATTATGTACAATGGAAGACAACGACACATTCAGACTGAGTCAATCCAAGATCAATCTGTAAAAAGAGGAGTCTGTCCATGGACACAGAAATGGGGAAAGCGCTTTGGGACATGTCAAGAACAAAGTTCCCAGCGACAAAAACAAAACACTTGGCAGAAAGAGAAATGTACAAGGAGCAAAACAGCTTCTGCTCGTCACAAAAAGAAAAAAAAAAAAAATCAATGCAATGTTACATTTGGTTCCACGGTTGTAAACTAGATTGTATTCATGTCACTATTGCATATGCCATTAGGTGTGTTGACAAGGCAAAGAGATCTCTATAATAAAATAGACAGAGTATTTTTTCATATAGTCACAGAGACTGTGAGGGAGAAAGCATACAATACACTGTACAACCCCAAAGCAAAAACCCCGTCCCCTTTTTAAAAATCTGTAGCCAAAGTCTTTACACAGGAATATCATTGCAACATAAGTAAAATCTAAGTACTCTATGTATTTTCAATAGATTTTTTTAGTTAAACTCTTTTTCTATGTACACAATATACACATTCAAGACTCTGAAGATAAATAGATACCACAACTTAGCGTGGCACAGCTCCAATATTATTCAACTCTGTCAAAACCGTTTCCCACATTTTGTTTTTGTGGTGTTCCCACCAGCTCAGCAATACATTCAGACAAGGTTAAAAGTTTTACAATCCACTGTACACTAAAGGGGTTGTGAGCCAGTTGGTGTCAACACAGTGGGCCACGCAAAGATCCCAAAGTCGGGGTATCAACAGAGGGCCTTCATTAGCGAACCATCTGGCAGCCATTTTGGAGGTTCACAGCTCTTAGGAAGCAGCAGAATTTTCTAAAAAAATTTAAAAGAAGGAATTACACATTTCTACTCTCACAAATTCCTAAGAAATAAACCACTGTTGTTCTTTTTATTACACTCAGGGGTTTTGCAGCTACTCTACTTGGTCTGGTATGACCAATAGCTAATGTCAGCCAGTAGCTGATGGTGGCTAATGTATAGGTTTATGTTTCCATCATGATTTAGCATTTAACATTATCTTGTAATTGTTACATAATTTGTTGTCACAGTTACACAGCCCTGCTTTAACATTACATAATTGTGCTCAGCCAGATCAAGCTTTTTTATGCCGTCTGCCATAAAGTTACATTTTCCAGACATCTGCTTCTCCAGTGAACATCCATGATGATACCAGATGTGGCTCTTGGCCTTTCTTATTCTGCTTTTTCTGTGTTACAGAGCCCTCCTCATGGCCCCTTTCACCCTCTCTTCAGCCCTCTTATCGACTTTGCCCCAAGCTTGACATTTTTCACTGGCTCGACCCCTCCACCGTCACCTCAACTAGACATTTGTACCATCAAATGATATCACAGCAGGGCGGCCTGCATCGAGCTTCACAGCAGGCCGTAGGTTTGAAGGTAGGAGTGTGTGAGGTTTTCAGGCTGAAGTGACTGAGGAACTGTGGGAGGTACAGTGCATTCAGATGCCTGGTGATGTGGGGTCTGAGCGGAGTTATAAAGACATGCATAACTCTTAAAGACATTTAGAAATATATTTCTTTAACTCCAGAGCTTTGATTGGACAAAAATAAACTAGGTTAGAATAAATAAGAAATTAGTAATTAAGAAAATACTTTAATATCAGTACCATAAATCAGATCTCAAGCAGCCCCACTGTACTGTACATTTCTGAAATAATATTTTTAATGGTAAGCTAGGCGTTTTACCTTCCACAACAGAATAACAATATAGAGATGTAGGTCCAAACAGACATACCGAAATAGAATATTTATCTCTTATTTCATAGAAAACATAAGGACAGTATAGACATTAAGGCATTGGGTAAGTCTTATCAGACATTCATCTTCCAAAAATAAATAAAATGTATATATAATATAGTTATGTACTCAGTGTACCTTGGTATCCTCGCTCCCTGGGCCAACTCTATAGTAGGTTTCACTGTTCACTGCTCACAGTTGGTCGTACTTTGTCTCAGAAACACACACTCGCACGCATACAAGCAGTCATAAAACTACCCTCAAGTAAATAAATACTATCTGGGAACCATTAGAGCTTTGTTATTGTCTGACTATCTTCGCTTCTGTGCTTGCGCCAAAATTTGGGTCAAAGGAGAAACGGCCTCTGAAAGCGCAGGGAACATGAGACTCACTGATACACAACACACACATCCACACACACACACACACACACACACACACACACACACACATCCACGAACACACCTGTCCGGCCTCCAGCGAATTCATGACATGCATAGATGGTGACCTGCTTGTCTCTTAAGTGTGTGTGAGTGTGAGTGTGAGTGTGAGTGTCACTGAGGGCCCAGACAGTCTTTCAGGGCCACAGGGCCCAGTGGAAGGGCAAAGCTGATTTCTTTTTGTCCAGCAGCAGGTCGGTGGAGACACCAAGTCAGAGGATAGAGGAGTCCCTCAGTCTGAAAGAAGCAACAAGAGAGAGAAAGAGGGAGTTAGTGAAAATATCTCATAATTCAAAACACTCTTTTGTTAAGTTATTTCACCCAATGACAACAGACATTTGACTGGTGCACTTAATCCTATACTCTAACAATCACAATAATATCTGCCATGGAATGAGCATTTACAGTGATGAAATACACGAGGAGAATTTTATGTTTACATTCATTATTTGTCACTACAGCTCTACAGTGTAAGGTCTAAGAAAAGTGTGAAAATCATTTCCAGGTTTGCTTCTCAACAAAAGCTGGACACCCTCAGACAAACATTGCTACATGTGGTCAAAACTCCACAGGGCACCTTTAATATTTCAGAAAATCCAATGACAATAAACCATTTAAGCGTACCAAGTCTGCGAAATGCAGTTAATGTAGAAACGGATCGGACTGTAAATAAGTGAGTAAACCCCAGTTTGTGGTCTGATTATTTCCCCACAAACAACACCTGTGCTAACAATGCAGACCTTTCAGACAGCAGACAGGTTTGAGAGAACAGAGTCTTATACTGTACAGTGTGAACTCATGACATTTACAGACTCAGATTAGACTGTTGTAGAATGTTTCTGTGCCACAATAACAAGGAGACATTGGGAAATGCAGCTTGAATAACAACAGTGAATGCTGCACACACATGGAGGGATTTGAGATGTGTGAAGTTGCTGTTTTAATGTGTATTATTTGTGTTTAATGACAATACTTGTTCATTATAGCCATAATGTGGCCTTATACATACATATGTTGTGTGATAGTATGTGCATTGTTTCTGGTGGCAGTACAGCCAGCCTCTGGATCTTAGTTTGCTCCACGTGGACTGGTTACCCCTCCACCAGAACCCATCCCAATCATGCTGTGGTTAGATGGCGTGTGTCATTTCTTAACACACCAGCTGTTTTGCCCGGGAACCGCTTGAAGGACGGTGGGGGGAGGCTGTTCGGCAACGGTCGTTATTACATAATCTGGGATGTAGAGTGATGGGGGTTGGGGTCTCCTGTCGCGCTGCCGTGTTGCTATGGACACACACTGAGCAGAGGAAGACCAGCAAGCAGCCCAGTAGCTGATGCAGAGAAAGACACTGTGGTTGCATTTCTATTGAAATAGATATTTATAATTATGTGGGATTTTGTGGGTTTTAGCATGTTTTAAAATCCACTGTTGACAGTTTTGATTGTGTGGAGGATGGGCAGGGAGCACTGCAAGGCGAAAGAAGGAAGGATTTGCTTGAAATCAAGAGTGGTGGTCAGGGGGAGGGAAGATGGAAGCTTCCAGGAAGAGCAGGAGTCCAGCGGCAAAGAGATGCACAACTAGATGTGTGTGGGCAGTGGGAGTGGGGACTAAGCCGCAGAGACACTCGGGCACTGGCTTCCAGGAGGCCAACTTCCTCCTTGTAGTCATGTGTTATGAAACCACACATGGAGTACATGGTTGTCTTTGAGCTGGGAAATTAATATCAGAGCAGGGCAGATGAAACGCTTTAAAAAGATATCGGATAACCTCAAAAATGCACAGCCCTCAGGCACAAAGCAAAGGCTGTTTTTTTTTTTTTATTTCCTGAAAAGTTGCCATTTGCAGAAACAACCTTGGAAAAAAACACTTATCTTAATTCTATGTTAACACGATAATATGATAAACAGAAAGGGATGGGGCATAGTTAAGGACGTTATATCACTAAATCCATAGATAAGTCCCTGTATCTTATATAATTTACTATGAACACATCCAAAAGTCACTTATAAACACTGACTCAATTCCCAGGGACAATGTGCGTGGATCAACATCTGATAACTGAGAAGATACTAGTTTGGCTGATATGAGGGAACATTTGTGTTCAGTGCCACCCAGATATGATTTTATAGCCAATTTCCAAATAGATTTCTGATGATTTTAGTTTGACTTGGACAGGCTGAAGCAAACAAATGCGCACACCTTGCATTACGTATTACCCAGCTGCTGTCCGTGGAGTAGCCGCTGGCTCTCACTGATCTACCCCTGGCCGTCTAATCTCGCCTGCAGAGGCTGTAATCTCATCTGGAGCCGTGGCTGGCTAAATGTGGGGAACGCTGGCCACGCAGTTATCTAGCAGCTAGCGCTTCTGTCTGGAACATCCCGGCCTACTTTAGCCCCCCTCCTCCCCGTGCCACACACACACACACACACACACACACACACACACACACACACACACACACACACACACACACACACACACACACACACACACACACACACACACACACACACACACACACACACACACACACACACACACACACACACACACACAGGAAACTCTGACACAAGAGCCTGCAGTGTTACATGCACGTTTGTTCTCTATATATCAAGTAACATGGCATTTCTGGATTTCCTGCCATTACTATTTGCACTGCTTTGTTATGTTTGCAAGTTCTCAGCTTCAACGCAGGTCTGATGCGGATGTAAATACACTATTCTAACAGCATGCGCGTATGTGTGTGTTTGAGCCGGCAATGGATTGGGCAATCACGCTGATGGCTACAATCAGGTGTCACCTTTACGAGCAAATCCACAAATGCCAGAACAAAATGTGACACGTAGGGAAACCAAAATAAAGCCACAAGGGCTCCACAAGGTAATGATGTTGGCCAAAATTCCAGCAGTGGAAAAAGTGGCATCATTGCAGCCCTTATACAAATGTCCAAGTCTCAGTGTGTGTGAGCTAAAAGAAAAAAAACAACAACTGATGATTGTTTTCATTCACTAATTAATAATATTAATAACTCCAGCTCTGATTTAAAAGTGAAAGAAAGTGTGTAGTTGGGTTGAGGCTTAAAAAACAAATCAGTTTCCTCTTCTTCCACACCTTGTTATGACAGTCGTATCTACTGGGCATGCTCAGAGCGAGTTAGTGATGCATGGCTGTGCAACTAGACCTCTTTCGCTCGCTGCACCCTCCAACACACACATCACAGGAAATGTAAGTATATACTTAACAGGCTCTGGGTGCATTCGCATCTACCCAGCACATCGTCTCTCGATGACATCACTCATAATACTACGGACTGAATGACGTTAAGAGGAAGTGGGATTTGAGTAGATGGGCACGAATGCTTCTAATCTGCCTGATGAATTACACACACACACACACACACACACACACTCAGTGCTGATGGTCATGCTCTCTGCAGCCCATGGGTGCAGCAGATGGTGTGCTGTCATTAGCGGAGGGGTAGTGAGTAGGCAGGGATGTGTGTGTGTGCATAAGAGAAACATATAGTTGTATGTATATGTTTACATGCTAGTGTGAGCATGGGCAAGGAAATCAGTGTAATGAGTGCATGTGTGTGAAGATAGTGCAGAGTGGCAGGTGTTTGAACCCCCCCCCCCTCCCATTGCACACACACACACACACACACACACACACACACACACACACACACTCTCTCACACACTTGCCTTCCGGAGAGTGACCATCTGCCACTAGCACTCAAGAGGGACGCGGACTGTCACAGCAGGGCTCCTCAGGTCTTAGAGCCCCCTTAATATTTCTTCTGTGTGCTATGATGCCTGATATTAAAATGATTCTGAGCCCTCCCAGTAAAAGGCAATCAAATCAATACACAGAGGAGGCGGCCGTCAGATGAAAGTATTAGTCAGATGAGGAGGTGGGAACAGAGACGGCTGACTTGGCTAATCTGAGTCTGGTACAGAACATCCACCTGGCTGAGCTGCGGCTAGCCAGGGCCGCGAGAGGAGACGGGCGGCTTGGGTTTGGGAGGTAAACACCACCTCCGGGTCACATGGACCGGCCCGTTGACAGCACAAGATGTAAACAAACACCTGACCCTTGTGCCGGGCATTAAGACGTCTAAGATGACACTGAGTGAAGCACCAAAGAAACATATCCAGCTGTCAAATTCTCATGACTTCAGGGTTTTGTTGACTAGAAGTAGTGCAATCACGTTTCTCACCAAGGGGGTTGTCACATGGGTCTGGGGGGCAAACGCTAAATTCCAAGGGGCAGTTGAGGCTGGTTTAGTGGTACTTTGATCCTGACAAACAGCCACATGTTCCTCCACAGCGTTGGTATTCAACCAGAAGTTTCCCTGGCCCCAAGAGTCAGCAGGTTTTCATTCAAGCCAAACTACATTTCACTGAGAGGGTAAACTAATCAGCAGGAGTCAAGGCTCGGAGGTGTTAAGCTGGAACGAAAACCTGCAGACTTTTGGGTCAGGATGGCTCACGGTCCAGGAGCTCAGCGTGACGTCCTGATAAACACGAAATCAAAGCCCTCGGCCAGTGGGGCCCGGCGCCAGAGAAACGCCCGTAGCGCACTGTGACCTCCTTCACCCCGCCTCGCCACACAGCAGTGGAACTGAGTGTTCGGTAAACAAGCCATCAGGTCTGCCATCCTGGCCCCTGTGCTCCCAGAATGCACCTTGGTTGAAGGGGGCCTCACCAATGAGTTTGTTTGTTGCTTTAAAAAGTCCAAGCCCTTCCCCTCCTCTTTCTACTGAGCATACAAGGCTGCGCTCCATCCCCCCCTCTCTGCTTGTCTTACTTCTGCTAAGTGAACAGCCTAATGAGGCAGAAGGGCAGCGGAGTGCACGTGCCGTCCTGCCCCATTATGCACGCATTCATTCACGCTCCCACAAACACTCAGGCAAGCAGCACTGGAAAACAAAACAGGCGACTCTCTCTCTCTCTCTCTCTCTCTGCACATCTCTGCCAAGTGTTCACGGATGCAGGCAACGCCACTGGAAAAAAAGATCCCTGAGAGAGAGAGAGAGAGAGAAAAACCGCCCCTGACTGTTCTGCATGTGTACGTGCTAGAGTCCACATGTATGTGCTTGACTCTTTTCCCCTCCCTCTCCCCAGTCAGTTACATTCAACAAGCTTTATTAGCACCATAAAAAAATATTGGTACTCCATCAAAACACGAGTGTGGAATATGTGCTAAGCAACAACATCTTGGATGAAAATGAACACATGAGCACACGTTAATAGTTCTTTGACCTCAAAAGAAATGCAGCAGACCACTATTAACGCAGTTCACTGCCTGTTTAACTGAAAAACAGCCCTTTGACATCAGTCATGTTCACGTCACTGTCATAAAAGTGTCACACAGAATGCATTAAGGCGTCTCTGTTAATGCAATAGATTTCTCCCATACTGTGGGGGCTGCTGTGTGTTGTTACACTCCTCTTTATTTACCACAACACTAATAACGTAGCAACTTTTAAAGCAGTTTTCGGTCCTGTGTGTTAAGAGTGAAACATAATGTATCTCCTCTCTCCGTACACAGGGGCCTTGTGGTGAAATAAAAGCCACATTCTATTCAAACGGTCTGGAGCCGGGACAAAAACAGGCCCCTCTCACAGCAACTTTTCAAACCAGTTCCGCCAGGAATGTGGACCGTGACATCCAGTTACCTGATGGCCGCATAGCAACTCGCCCACTTTGTTGTTTTCCCTTGCTGCCTACAAGGACACGCACACAAACACATATCCACTTGTGCTGGGCCTCACATGTCAGCATGCAAACCCCCTCCACTCTCTACCACTTCTACGTGCTCGTAAACACACGTGAGCTCACTGTGTCCAATAAACGGCGTGGGGAGTTAAACTTGGCGTCAACATTCTGCCGTCCCTGTGCTCCTTGTTTACACCGTCTGCCATCCCACGCCGCAGCTTCATTCTGGCCATCGGGATATTCTGGGACACTATTGATCACGGGATGGTGGGAATAAAGGGTCTATAGAGGTCACATTGATGTGCAACACATCCTAAAGCTTACCCAACTGAAAAATAACAGCCGGAAATGCCCACGGCTCGGTGTGACATTACAAGTGACAGGCAGCGTACCTATCAGCTCTGAGGCATTCCTTTGGCATTACCAACAACACTGCCACTAACCAACCAAAGAAAACCTGTTCTATAGACCAGATAAGGGAACTATTTAATACCTCTGTCTCCATATTGATTATAGACTTGTGTCTGATGCTTCATAATGAATCTCTATCTTCTCATTTTTGCTTTTTGTAGAAAACAGCCTCCATTCATAATAAGCGTTGGTGGAATCCCGAAATCTGCTTGTGTATTTTTAGTATCTGCAGCCCACGACAGCAGCAGCAAGGCAGCATCCTGCTCTGTCATGGTGCTTGTTTACTTCAGAGCTCTCAGCCTGGTCACGTTACATAGCAGCTTCGTGCTGCGTTCACATGTTGTGGGAAATATTGGGATTAGCACACATGAATCATTTTAAGAAACAAACAGTAAAAGCCTGATTGAATGCAACTAAAATTAAGATGTCACTCCTCCTCACTTTGACACTCCCAGCATTCAGTGCCGCTCTGTTGTTTAACTGCAAAAGCTGCCACACAAACACGACTCATGTTACAGGATCTGCGAGTACTCAGAAGTAGGAGCTTCAGAGGAGCGCCTGAAGGCCACACCGGTACCACCTACTTGTGTACTTTGAAATCCACACAGCCAGTTTCAATTTGAATCTAGAGGAAATGCAAGTTTGCCTTCATCTTTGTTTTGATTCTCTTCCATCCGTTTCCTTCAAAAAAATAAAGAGCTACCTCTCACATTCCTAAAAACACTTTACTCCCTCCTTCAAAACACCTGCAGGACATTATGATGAAAGTGTAGATGAATTATTTTGCAGTAACACATCTGACATCCACCTCACTCACCTTTGGCAGTGGTTGCAGCCTCCTTGAATCCCAAACAGACATATGGTGTGCTGTGTAATCCATTGATACCCCCCTTGCAGCTGCTGGTGGGTTTGAAGCCAGCCAGGTCCTCGCATTTCTCCACGCCCCTGCTGTCCAGCAGGTTCAAGGCAATGTAGTTCAGTCTGTTGGGGTAGCCGGCCGAGCTCTGCCGGTTCACTGGGCTGCCGTACTCTTCGTCTGAGCCCTCGCTGCTCCGGGATGAGATGTTCTCCACCGAGCTGTGCCTCTTCACCATGTCGCCGCGGGCGAACGAGGGGAAGACCGGCGTCACAGTGGCGGTAGAGGAGAAGGTCTCTGAGCTGTGGCGCCGACGTCCCTGCGGATTGGCCCGGATCACCTTGGCGGAGCAGTCGGGGTCCACCGTGGAGGAAGGGGTGGCCCCAAGCAGGAAGACCCCAATGCCTTCTGGGACTCCCTGGTCCTCCAGAGAGAGCCTCCTCTCCCTGATGCCCTGGCTGTTGGAGAACAATGTTCAAAATATGAGATATTTAGTCAGCAAGTAGACTTTATTTTCATCCTGGTTAAAAACATAAATCATTAATCCATTAACTTAAGATTTAAAGTGGCTTAATATTTGATATTTACTTTATCATGAACATAATTCACATCCCAAAAGTATAAAAACTTGAAAATCATCTGCCTCTTGCCGCCACTCTCTCTGTGATGATCAGTGCATCAGTATCAGTAAATGTGTTAAAGGAAATCAACCAAGTACAATGGTTCATATCTGGGTTCACATTATCAGTGTTGACAATGTTGATTATCAGACACTTTCTATTACACGTTGTACAATAATTCAATAAGTGAAAAACTTACTGTTCATTTGATAATTGAGAGTAATTAAAATCATGCAGTACAAGCTGTTCACTACTGTTGCCTTTGCTTGGGATCAGTCACACAGACTGTTGACATAGATGACTGCTCCCTCCCACCACAGACACACTCACCTTGCTGTGTTCTGAGGAACAAGCTGCGGAGGCGAGCTGGTCATCCCAAACGTCATCTCATTGTAGTCATTTTTCACCTCAGAGCCTTTCTCGCCATTCAGATGGTACACATCCTCCACTGAGCAGGGGCACATGGACAACACTGGGAGTGTGTCCAAGTGCTCAGCGGGGGTGTCAGCCTCCTTGGGTGAGTGTGAGCCCAGCTCCAGGTTAATGTAGTCTGTCAGAGAGGACCTCCCCGGGCCCCCGCCGCTGGAACCCAGTGATGAAGACTGGCTCTCTGTTGATACAGTGGAGGGCGGGGAGAGTCTGGTGCCGCTGAAGTCAATGTTAATGTACTCTCCGGGGCTGCGGGGTTCGCCAGGCAGGGGGTGCTCGTTCATGCTGGGCAGGGTCCTCAGGGTGTCCAGGGAAAGCCTGTTAGGCCTGCCCAGCCTCCCTCTGTAGGGCAGGCTGTCCGCCCGGCCGTGTCGAACAGGAGAGGGTACAGAGGGGCTCAGAGGGGTCTGAGCTGCACTCGGCTGCATCACAGAGTAGTAGTCTGACTCCCCCACCTTCTGCCTCAAACTCTGAGGGCTCATCAACACATACTGGCTGCTTTCCTCACTCTTGGAGGCCTGAAGTTTAGCGGGGAGTGTCAGGGAGCCGGCCTGGTAGGCTGGCCTCACTGATGCAGGTTCACTGGCCAGCAGGCCCAAGTAGTAGTCAGGGGGGGTCTGGAGTGGAGGTGGGTTTCCAGGTGACATGTTCATGTATTCACCATGTCTGTCTGGGCTCTCCATGGAGGATTTGGAGCCACACCACATTCTCATGTAGCCGTTGTCCTCCAGAGAGCTGCTGCAGGGGGAGTTGGTCTTGTAACCACCGCTGGCAGCTGCCTGAGGGTGCACCCTAGGGTTCACAATCTGCTTGGGTGCTGAGACGCACATGGGGCTCATGGGCATGTAGTTGTCGACCTTGCCAGACTGGGCTGCTACACCTGGAGTCATTGGCATGTAGCCATCGTCGCCGAGGTTACTACTGGAGCTTCTGGATGAACCGATCTCAATGTCTCCATAATCCTCTGGGTAGCACACTTTAGGGGAGGCGGAGTGAGAGTTCTGTCCGTGGGCCATCCTCATGAGTGTGTACTCATCCAAGGAGGCCGAGGACAGCGGCGCCACCACCCTCTGCTGACGTGGTGTGGTCAGGGAGTGCGTCCGCTTCCTGTAAGCCTTGTCTTGACCCTCTCCACAAGCCCCAGACCTGCTCCCACCGGCCCCCTCCATTATCATGTAGCCACAAGGGTCGCTGATGTCACGAGATGGAGGCGTGCTGGACAGAGAGTCGGGGGTGTCGCTGCGGGTCAGGGGGAGGAATTTGGGATCACCTGGACTGGAGCTGTAGTCGTCGCACAGCATGAAGCCAGTGTCGCTGAGGGAGCCAGAGATGGAGGCGCTGCAGCTGAAAGGCCGCCGGGCTTTGTCAGGAGTGCAGATACTACCCCCCCCTCTGGGAGACATGCTGATGGGGCTGGAGGCGGCCGGAGGGGAGTTGGACACCGGCATGGACCGGCTATGATGCAGGTTGGAGGAGGACTCTAGCATCCTGCAGGTGCGCCCACTGCTGAGGGTGTGAGACCTGCTGAGGTTCCCAGAGTTTGGACTGGTGGGACTCCCGCTCACGGATATGGACATGGACACAGGCCGGGTCACGCTGCCGTCTCCCTCGCTGGCCGTTCTTATCCGACAGGACGTGAACTTCCTCCCTGGAGAGGTGGCTGCTATGCTGTCTGTTCGGGATTTCCTCACCAGGCCCGTCTGACTGGGGGGGAGGTTGTTGAGGTTGCGCCGTGTGGGCACAGAGATGGGGTTAGTGCTGGCGGACTGGCTCTTGCTGCGAGGCCTGAACTCGGACAGCTCCTTCATGGCCTTCATGGCCTCTAGGATGGTCTCGTGGATGTTCTGCGCCACCACTGAGTCCTCTGCCTGCATCCAGAACTCCCCAGGCCCGGTGACCGCCGAGCGGCCCACCTCTATGAAGAAGAAGCTGTCTGAGTGGCCACATCTCCGGATGTTCATGAGCTGCAAAGTGACAGCAGCTGTTTCTGAGTTCAGTTTGACAAAGCTGATGGTCCTGCTGGACAAACACAGCCTGTACACTCCCGTCAGGTTCTTGATCTGACCCAAGCCTTTGGCTTTCAAGTTGACCTGCCATACCTCCTTATAGACGGCGTTTGCAGGACTGATGAGTCCGTAGCTGGCCTCCTCGAAGCCCACTAACGAGGAGGTGGAAGCGGGGCTGTCGTACACTTTCCCCTCGGCGATCAGATCCGTCAGGACCGTGAACCAGCTCTCCTGCTCCTGCTCGTTGTCCGCAGCCACAGCGAAGTACTCGTCCTTGGTGTAGAGGGCGATCAGGTGCTTGTGTTTGGCGTCGGCTCGTTTGTTTACGCACAGACAGGAGTCCAAAGTTATGACCCGTTTGGCGGCGGACTTGTTCCTCCATTTCTTCTCGCTCTCGTAATACTCCAGCCGGGCAGGGCAGCGCTCCGTCGGCTCTCTCAGCACGAAGAAGCGCCTGTGTCCGTGTTTCTGCTTCCTCAGGTAGCCGCACTTCTTCACACCATTCGTCCCATTAGATAACAGGTGTCCTCCTGTCGCGGGAGGACTGGCCATCTCTCCACACTTCTCTTTTAAAGTTCCAGATAAGCAAAGTCCTTTATAATGATAAGAATAAAAAAGCTGCAAAATAAAACTTTAAAGGGAACCCGTTTCTAATCCATAGCAGACACCGATGGCTGTGTCCGCTGTCCAGAGGCAACAGTGCAGGCGGACCAGACCAGGGACTGATCTGATCCTGGAGAAAAACAACATGTGACGCTGCTGCTCTAAAAACAGAATAAAACACGGAGTCATAGGGGGGCGGTGCGTCCTGCAGGGGCCGTGCCTGTCCATCACATGGCTCCGACGCTGCCCATTGGCTCAGTAAATAATTCAAGCCAGCCAAGCCCCGCCCCCTGCCTCTCCAGCAGCTCTGCCATGTAGAAACACTAGTGATCAGAAGTGATCAGAAGTGATCAGAGGCCCATTGAACAACACCGATCCCTGCAGAGTGGACTGTGAAGTAAAGGTGTCGAGCAGAAAACACCAACTCTCGTGTTATCTGTCTCAATGCATGAGTTACAATAAATGTTAAATCAATCAATATGCTGTTATAGATTTTTTTCTAAAGTCTGGTTTGGATCAGGAAGGATTTGAAATGTGCACATAATGCAGGATTGGAGCCACTCACTTCTGAGGCAGCAGCAGTGTAAACAACCCTGATGTCCCACTTGTTATATAAGGAGTGTTGTGGCCTATTTTTAAACCTGTGGGTATTCCTCTCCAACTGGAACCTTGCGTTTCCTATTTCAGTACCCTCACCATTTATTCTGCCATCCAACGCTCCAGCTGCGTCCACATTTGGTAATGATTATGATCATTATCTCATGAAGATGTAGCTGTTATTTTTTTGTGTTATTTTTAAAAACAAACAAAAGCTGAATCATGTTTTGTTTGTGGTTTGATGTTCCTTTATGCTTATGCTGCACTTTGCTGCGTATTTATTTAAGTGTTCATGCTGAATGAAAAACAACCATCTCACAGAGGGGGTGACTAAAGCAAGTGCGTCAGAGGCTTCAGTGTAAAAACAAGCTGCAGAAATGCTGCCATCATCTGGCTGCTAAGGTTCATCTCTGCGTCTCTGCACAAGCACAACTCTTCCCACACATAAATTAAGCAAAGAAAAACTTTCTTCCTGAGTGTAGATCACAATCAGAGGCAAACAGAGGGCACCAAAGGTGGTGCAGAATAACAGGCGCTTAGGGCGACCACTTAGGGCTGTGAAGGGCCTCTCACATGACAGGAGGAAGCTCTCAGACATCTGTTCATCAGATCATCTCGCTAATTATCTTAGTAATTCTCAGTGGGATCTTCATGGTCATTAGTCGTGTCCGTGGGGGGGCAGGGCAGCCGTTCAGCCCCAACCTAAACACACACATTGATAGCTTTTTATAATCCCCCCAACAAGCAGATTACACCTCTGTCACAGAGGTGTCAGTGCGCTTTAGATGGAGGGAGGCTATCCTGCTTTAACTCCTTCTTAATGAGCATATCTGGCCCTTATCAAACACATAGATACTGCAGATTAAGGGTAATCCCTGCCTCCTCTAATCACTATTGTTCTCATTATTGTTATTGCTGATGCCGGTGTGTTTGTGTGTGTTGTTTTTTTGAGTGTGTGTGTGTGTGATCCTGCTGACATTTGGCCGCTGCCTATTTTTCTGTTTTTGTACAAGTGTTAATTCATCGTGGTTAAGGCGCTGCCGTAGCATGTGTTTTCAGCATTAGCCGCCACCTATAATCTGAGTTATGAGCAAAAACAGAAACACCTCTACCAGGATTTAGTAACACACAGCATTGGAGCACTGATATAAACAGCCTGGGGCAACAACAAAGGAACAAAGAGATTGTTGTTGACATTTAACTGGCAAAGACGTACAATAAATTGGCAACAATACTGAGGGAATATTGCTGAATGCTGAATATTGTTGTTTTACTGCTCCATGTTTCATGAGATGTGGCGCACTGATACGTTCCCACAGGGTTTATTTCAGCACTAATCGGGGTGTTTTCTGCCTGAACCCTGGGATCTTTTATTTGTGCTGATGTCCAGGTGTGTCACAACTGTCCTAAAAAACTTGACACCATTTTTACTTCATGATTCTGGAGATAGAGATTGTTTTTCAATATTAACATACTGCTAATTTATTAGTCACACTCCTATTGTTAGTGCTGTAGTAGCTGTTAGTATGATGGTTGCTGTTTGTCTTGTCTCTCTCTCTCTCTGTCTCTCTCTTTTTCCTCCCTCTCTCTGTCTCTCTCTCTCCACCCAACACGGACCTTGACAGAAGCTGCACACACTGAGCCTGGGTCTGTTCCTGTTAAAGGGGAGTTCTTCCTGCCTCTGATGCTCAATATAATATCTGATGCTGCTCATGTGGGGATTCTTGAATCCTTAATGTTGAATTCCTGAATCGTTGGGTCTCTCTCTTATTAAAGAGTTCGGTTTTAGACCTGCTCTTTATGTAAAGCGTATTGAGATAATGCTTTTATGAATTGGCGCTCTATGAATAAAGATTGATTGATTGATTGATGAGCCGCTGACTGAATGAGCTGCCACAGCTCATCATGGAGGGGGTGAGGGGGGGTTTTCAGGATGACCTTGATCTTGTCCTTTGTCCTCCTCTCTGCCACTGTCTCCAGGCTGTCCAGCTCCAGTCCAACCACTGAGCTGGCCTTCCTCACCAGCTCGTTCACCTCGTTGGCATCACCAGTCGACCACTGGGACGACTATTCTTTGGCACCGGGACAACGCAGGAGGTCTTCCACAGTTCGGGCACTGTCCTCAGCCTCAGAGAGAGATTGAAGAGGAGCTGCCAGCTGCCCAGCGCTCACTTTCAGCATCCTGGGGTTGATGTTGTCAGGTCCGCTAGCTTTGCTCCTGTTAAGCCTGAAGCGCTCCTGCTGAACCTGGCTGGTGGTGAAGGTGAGGCTGAGTGGGTGTCGATGGGGAGGGGAACACAGTCTTCAGCAGATGTGTGGATGGTAGCAGGGGTGTTGGGGGGGTGGGGGACCTAGACATGGTGTCTGAGCTCACATGGATGGGGGTTGTGCTGAACCTATTGAAAAATGAGCTCAGTTGCTAACTTCTGGTCCCCCTGTACTCCAGATGGAGTCACACTGCAGCCAGTCATTTGCTTCATCCCATCTTTTCCTCAATCCTCTCCCTGTATTTGTGTTTTGCCTCTCAGCTTCCCGCGTCAACAGAGTGGATGACGTCACTCGCTGTCCTCGCCACCGCAGATGGGGGGATGAAAACAATGACAACGATGGCGTGAGAGAACTCCCATGGCAGATACAGTAGTTTGCAAAAGTATTCAGCCCCCTTGAACTTTTCCACATTTTGTCACGTTACGACCACAAACATAAATATTTTTTATTGGAATTTTATGTGAAAGAGCAACACAAAGTGGCACACAATTGTGAAGTAGAATGAAAATTATAGATGATTTTTTTTTTACAAATAAAAAACTGAAAAGTGCAGTGTTGCATTTACATTGCAATTTCTTCAGGAATTGCAATTTCTCTAGTTAATTAGTAGAGTTTGACTGTAGTGATGTGCAGAACAAAGTGCTGCGTACAGGTGAGCTATTTTTCAGTCTTTGTACGAGTTGATATATTTATAATATATAAATTAAAAATATAAAGTATTGTTGGAGCTAACTTGTGATTCCATGACCTGATTAACATCTTTCACCTCTAAAGTGTTGTGCCCTCTTTATTTCAGCTGGTTTTCCCAAATGAAGATGTCAAATACAACCTGAGCACTTCTTCTAGTGCGACAGGGCTTGTGGTGTGGTGGGATAAGTCGCTGCCATACAAGGCACTGAAGAATCAGAGGTGCCAGGTTCGATCCCCGCTGTCGGCATGAGTGCCTGTCGCGTACGAGAAGGGACTTGCGAGGGCAAGACTGGGGGGGGCGGTCTATCTCCCTGGCTTTTCCAAAGGCTCAAATAAAGGGTTATGCAGCTTTTTTATTTGAAAACCCCAAAAAACACTATTTCCCCCATTTTTAGAGAGTTAATTTGAAGAGGAGAAAATATTACTAAGTATTTACTTAGTAATATTTTTCTCTCTACAAATTTTACCAAGTATTTTCTATTGTAATAGAGAGAAGGTAAAAAATATACACTAAGTGTTTTTTGCCTCTAAATCAAGTGCAAAATCACTGAAAATGTTTTCTACCTGCTTACAGTCCTAAAGTGAGTTTTTTTTAGGGTTCACAAATGATCAATTCCACATTAAACTGAATCCATGACCAGTAAAACACAGGATTCTGCCCAAAAATTGGGTCAGCAGAAGGTTCAATCCCCAGCTCCTATGGGTCAATGAGGAGGTCATGTAAAAGGCACTACACAAATACTGACCAGAGGTGGATTCACAGCAGTTAAGCCAATGCAAAAATCACTCGCAATATCAAAGACATAGGAAACAATATGTAGACAAAACCTCTTTTTATTTAAGAAAAGTGAAGGTGCTGCTTGGCTCACTGGACATCCAGCAGGAACATGGAGGCAGATCCTGTGAGACAGAAGAAGACAATGATTAAGACCAATACAAACATGTCAGAGGAGCTGCTGCTCTACTTTTACCTCAAATCAGTTTGTCTATTAACTCTTTGCATAAAACACAACTTGCACTTCATTTTATGTCTTTATGTAGAAATCAGTGCTAAACTGAGGTTCTCCTGGGGAAACAGCACAAGTTTTATCAAAGAGTGACCAGACAGAAGATTAAACTTGTGATCTGTTCATTTGGAAATTGTTCTCTTCATTTTAAATAAAGTTTGATGTGACAACATCCTGTGTTGATATTTACTGACTCCTCATCTCTTCCCAGCAGACACCTGGATACTTTTAGATTCTCCCTTTACAAACGAGAATCATCTACTGCAAGAATTCACAAATCTTCAATGTTTATTGTGCTCCAACATTTAGTGGCATTAACATTACAGAACTGTTTACCTGTAAATCATCATATTAGAAAAGTGGAACAAGTAGTTGAGGAATTTTTACCACAAAAAAAAAAAAAGCTGTTCGTGTCCCACAGGTTCCTGAGCCACCTGCAACGAGAAGAGATTTTCACAACATGAAATTGACCTGCAAACATCAGACTAAATGTGACAAAGTTTGTGATTTCTCACATCAAAGCTGCTGGTTCACCACCTGATCTCAGCCACAATAAACCACCACTGATATTAATACTTACCTGAGCTTTGAGAGTCTGAAGTTTCATTAGAGCAAAACTCCACTTTGTTGGTCAGGAAACAAACTTTGTCCCTTAACTGCAACATGCTCCCACCGTGATGCGTTCATGGCACCAAGTGATGATTTTTCCTCAAAGGGTGGAGCGGACACACCTGAGCTCCAGGTGACACCACAGGGAGCAACGTCTCTGCTCCTGAAGAAGATCAGTTAGAAACAAGCCACATGTTAGTCACTGATTATTGACCCTGTAGTCCAGTCATTAGCAGCAAACTCACTGCAGACACACTTCAACATTTTTCACAACTTTAACATTAAATCCAACAGGACTTTAAACTGTCGTCACAGTAGGTCTGAGCTTTAACTCTCCTCCTGCTGCTGCTGCAGAGTCTGTATGCTCACCTGTTTCATCCTCTTTCTCCCTCTGAAGCTGCAGCAGCTGATTAACAGGAAACAGCTGCGAGGATCAACGAGGCCTGATGAGGAACCTTTGGGGCTCTAGGACAAACACAGAGAACATTAGAACCATCAGCCACAATGAAACCACCAATATACCCAAAAATCACAGAGTAAAACTGTTGTGCCCTTATTAGCATATATAATTTAGCATCTATCCATCAAGCTGCAGTAGCATGTTAGCTAGCATTAGCTAATTAGCTAACAAGTGACCAGTGATTTGTGTGTGTGGCCACGCAGCCTCAGACTGACCTCATTAACCAAAGCCAACTCCGCGTCTCCATGATGTTTCCTCCAGTCGTTCCACTTTATGAAGCAGAAAAATGAGCCCAAGTAAAGCGTCTGATTCTTTGTAGCTGCAGGAGAAAAGCCGACTGGCGTCGGGGAGCTCCGAACCTTCTGTCTTTATGGTGATTGGCCCACCATGATTGGCCCACCATGCGGCCAATCACATGCGAGAACAGAGTAGGATCATACCATTATGTGAAAGTAGGAAGGGAGACACTCTGAGGACAGCTAGTCTAGTGGTACAGTCCAGGTAAGAGCCACAGAGAGCCGGGTTTAAATGCAAGCGGGTCTGGAAAGAGTGAACACTTGACTTTTAGTTCAAGAAATGAGAAAAGAGCAAAAGAAGCAGCATCTGGCCTTTATTGATTTATTTGATTTGTTCAATCCCGAGCTCGTATGGATCACTGTGTGAATGTCATGTAAAAGCGCTTTGAGTAGTTGAGTAGGCCATAGGTGGATCCAGAGGTGTGCCTTCAGGTTCAGCTCCCTTTTCATGCAGTTAAGCCAATGCAAAATCACTCAGAATATAAAAGACATAGGAAACAACATTTAGACAAATCCTCTTTTTATTTAAGATAGAAAACAGTGAAGGTGCTGCTACGCTGCCCGCTGCTGACCTGCTGGCAGGTTTTCCCATCTCTGCAGCGGACATCTGAAGCTCTGCTGTGGCCACTGGGTTCTGAGTTGTTCCCCTGACTGAGGCCCTTCCTGCCGGTTACTGAGCCTTGATGGTTCCAAACATCTTCCAAATTATAACGATGGAGTCCACTGTGGCCCTGGGAACATCCAAAGCAACAGAAAGTGGTTTAAACTCCAGCCTAGATCAATGCCTCCACACTGATTGCAGACCTATTAACAGAAGTGCTCCTCCTGAGAGGGAATGACACCCTCTGTACATGGGCTGTGTAAACTAGACTAGAAATAAGCCCTTTCTCTTTTCTTTGTCTTTATGACTTTTTTTTAAAAGCTAAAACTACAACACAATTCAAGCGTGCCGAACATTAAGGGGTCTGAACACTCTCCACTGTATTTATCAGCAGGAGCAGAGCAGCAATCATAAGCTCACTACAGTGTTTTAGTGTTAGGAATGAGAAAAATAAGAAAAAGGCCAATGTTCATTTTATTCAATTTCTCCCCACACTGTAGCCCACTGTCACACACTGCGCCCCCCCGTGGTGATTCATCAGTGCTGTTCTACCACAGCTGATGCTTGTACTTAGCCAGAGGAGGCTGTAGGTGGAGGCAAAGCCAAGGAGGAGATACAGACTCCACAGGGCTCCACAACAAAGAACGTCATTTGATTTAGTTTGTGTTTAAAGTGTTTCAAACTCAGTATCACAATCAACCAGAATATGACACCCTCATGTAATCTGATCACATTTACATTTGGTTATTGTGCTCTTAATAATTAATGGCATATGGCTATAAACATGTTTAATCACAACCATCCCGTCCCCATGTTTCCTTCCCTCGTAATGTTTTTCAGTGTCCCAGTGTGGAATTACAGGCTGCTGGCTGACTGGCTTCATTTGTGATAACAGATATTCACAAAAATCAATAAACTCATCAATGATTCAGTCATGGACCATTAGGAGGATGGAGGGCACTCACTCACACACACACACACACACACACACACACACCCTAATGTATTTTATTGACGTACAGGAGTGATGTCATGAGTGAAGCCTCGCAGTGGGACTCTATACGTGTGTGTGGGAGAGGGCGAGAGAGACTAACAATACATTGGGCACATGTCAGCACTTTAACTGATGCCAAGCCCACAAAGGCTGTTTACCAGCAGAGCAGACCGCAGGATTTGTGGATTAAGACCTTGATCAATAACTGAATTGCTTCTAAATAAAGAGCACAGACAGACGGTGAGGATCACCGCTTAAGATGCTCTGTCGTCATCTGGAACGACATCAGTGAGCTGGGTACTTGGCAGACGTTTTGGCTCATGGATTTCGTATTGGATAAACGGACTACTTGTCTGAAAGTATTAACAGGGACACTTATGCTCAAAGGTCCAAACTGGAACTTTTTCACATGAGCGGACATAATATGGTGTAACAGTACTTTTATCTACAATGTCAGGGAAACAGAAGAGAGGAAAAGAATGATTAGAGAAGAAACAACAAAAAAATGAAAGAAAAAGGAAGCAAAGACAAAGAGAAAATAGAAGGACATGCGGAAACGAAAGGATGAAATGAGAGGAAAGGCAGCGAGGTAAAGGGAAGGTGTTGTGGCGTCAGTAAGGGCAGAGGTAAAAGGCCTCTGCAGCAAGAGGAAACGTACATAGAGCAAGGGGAACAGGAGATGGAAGGAGAAAAGAGTGGAGAGATAGAACTACAAAGACAACAGGACAGAATGGAGCAACAGAAAGAAGGATAAAAAGAGGTAGAGAGGCAGGAAGTGCGCAGGATTCCTGTGTGTGATGACAACTGTCAAAACTAAAAGTAGTCTTCAGGACTTGATGAGTCAGGCTGTGAAATGTAACCCTGTATGAAGTGTGTGTGTGTGTGTGTGTGTGTGTGTGTGTGTGTGTATCTATGGTTTGCTTATGCCATAAATTCAACACTTGCTTTAATGCTTCAGGGCTCAGCAATATCAAAACGTCTGATGTCATTCTGCCAGAAGAGTGTGCAGAAAGAGAGGCTGGAGGTAGAAGGAGAGAGACAGACAGACAGACAGACAGACAGAGAGAGACAGACAGACAGAGAGAGACAGCGATAGCATAATAGCAATGTGTCACAATTAAGAATCCGTTAATGGGCCTGAATGAAAGCACTTCAAGTGTCGTCATCTCAGGGCTTTTAGCAGACATCAGGGCCCATTTTAGGATCCAGTTTGACATTTATTCTATTAGAATGGCTGGAAAAGTGCAACTGAAATTACGTTTTAATGCATTGTGGTATTTTTGAAAGCTATTTCGCTAAAAACTGACAAATTTGCGTTATGCCTTTGTGGTTGTTTTCATCCTCGCTGCATGAAATCATCTGTATCCTTTTTCGGAAAATGAAAGCAGCAGCAGGGCACCACCCTGAAAAGCACAACACAAATTGTGAAACTGTTACACTGGCCCGTTTATTAATCATTCATTGATTCATCCTCTGTCTACTTGGGGTCACGAGGGACTGGGGACGGGTTAGAGGATGCGCCGGATGTGTCACCGGTTTGTGAGGTACACAGACAGAAAGACAAACACTCATATTCATCCCGATGGGAAATTAAGGTCTGAAATCCACGAGACTGTGGGAGAAAACCCAGGAGACCAACATGCAATCTCAATGTAATCTCCACATATACTGTAAAGACACACAGGACACCAAACACACATCCTTCACAGCGGATACTATGAGTGCTTCGGTACATTCATGGGAGGAGAAAACACTGCAGCACGTCCACCCACACAGACACAGAGGGTCGCATGGGCTCCAGAAATATCACGTTACACAGAGAGCAGTTTTTATGTTATGTCTCTTTCTGTTGTGTTTGGCCAGGATCAGAGCACAGTGCCTTTCCCCTGTTGTCTGTTTAGACAAACGTCGATTCAGAGAAATCATTTTTTTATGCTATTCAAATAGTCTCAGCCATTTTCCACATGGTGCATAAGTCAAGGGGGAGTGTGTGTGTGTAGTTTTGTAAATGTGTGTTGTGTGTGAGAATTTGACTCAGTAGTGTTTCTGTTTCTCTGCATTACGGTGTAAAATAATTGCATTAAACTATTCAACTATTGTCAACTATTAGGATGTTCGATTAAATAAAAGTTATTAAACAAGAAACAGCCAATATTTCCTGGTCCCAGGCCTTCAGTGGGAGGATATGCTACGTTTGTGCTGTTTCATATCATTTGAAATTCAATATTTTATGATGCAGTTGGTTGGACAAAAGAAACCGATGACCCCATCCGGGACTCTGGGATCTCTCAATAGCCATTTTCCACAATTCAGTGGGTTGAATCGTGGAAAAATGGGTTATATTTGAAGGGCTGAATCATTCATGGATTCATTGGGAAAAGTGAGTAATGATTAAACACAATTACTAATATATAAATGCACTACTAGTCAAAGATCTTTAGTAAAGCCTTATTTATAAATATTGATCCAGTGATCCCTCCCTGTACCGGACCACTGTTCCTCCAGCAGTGTCTCATGGTGGATCATTAGCTAACTGGAGCCTCCGCAGAAAGGGGCGGGTGCACCCGGCCCTCGTGACGTCACCGCATCAGTCCCTGTACCCCGGGTCCATTCATCCCCACCTCACCACACAGCCGCGCGCCTCGCCCTCTCCACACCTAACGCACCATAACCGGAGATACTTTGCTCTACAGAGCGGCTCAGTCCGGACAGACGGACAGACGGACAGACAGACAGGCGGACAGACAGACAGGGACACACTACGGGAGCAACTGCCAACAGAGGTGAGAACTTATTTCTGAAAGTATCTGGATGCGTTTCAAAGACAGCGCGCGCTGGGCGACCTTACAGCAAAACTCCATGTAGAAAATTCGCCAGTGGAAAATGTCCTTTCTTACAGATATATTAGTAAATGCTGCCAGAGATTAAAGTAAGTGTCTGTGTAAGTCTGTAGTTGGTCTTCCTATCGGCGCACATGTTGTACATCCAGCGGCGTTTTTCCTACTTTGACAACCAGTTACTCCTCCTGTTGTTTCTCCCTGTCAGCACGCTCACTTCATTTAACCAGAGGCCTTACTAATTAACTCTAGTTATGTTCTGATTAGTACAGTTTAATGTGTCAATAAACTTAATATCCTTAGATATCCAGCTAATATCACTTCTGTCACAAAACTTCAACCAGCCATCCGAGGACCAAACACCTGGACACATCTGTCAGAGCTCTCTGTGGGGAGGACAGGGGACATTTCCACAGCTGTTGGTGACATTTGGAGCCGGAAGCTCAGTGTGGACACATTGTGCATTGGACAGAGCTAGAAGGTGAGTGAGTAATGCTGCCTTCACACACCCAGAGAAAGTGAAGGCACACACACACACAAAGACACACAAGTGGAACAGATGTGTCATCTTAAGAGGGTCTCGTCTTTACTACTAGAGAGCACTCACACACCAAGTAGCAAGGCAACAGCTGCAGATATGAAAGTATCTTCATGCAGCGGTTCTGTACAATTTGAGCAGAGACTCGGTGAGAAAACTTGAATCGCAGCCTCTGAACCTTCAGCCTGTCAGCTGATATCTGTTAACTGGAATGACACAAGAGGAACAAGTTTGAGTTTCACAACTCCAAAGCTCAGCTCGTGCCAGGGAATCTTTCAGTATATGCAGAAAGTTCCTTTTTTGAGAAGGTGGTGATCTTGTCGCTCGCTTGTCGATCTTGTCCGTGTATGGAAGTAAAGACAAAACTGCAAACACGAAATTAGATTGATGTGCGTAGTCAGCGTTGTTGACATGGAGTCAATACACATTCTGAGAGTAGATGAGTAAACATCCTTCACAAATGCTGTCGGATCTTCTCAGGCTTATGGCTGGCAATCAAACAAATGTAAATGTTTGTAGCCAAGATCTTGAGAATGAACAGACTGCAGGCTGTGACTGACAGATTTTTTGTCAACTTTGTTTTTAAAATTGCCCTTATATTTTGCACTAGCGTATTATTACATTTTCACTTTTGAGCCAGTACAGAAATGTCTGGCAAGGAAGGTTCCTCATTTAAATTTTGCTTATCTCACTGCATCTAATGATTATTTTTTTTGTCAATTCATCTTCAGATTGTTTTCTCCATAATTTAAAGGACCAGAAAATTGTGAAAAATGTCTGTTTTAATTTCCTACAGCTGAAAGTGATTCAGATTGCTCGTTTGAATTGACTGAAGATATTCAGTTTACAATATGAAAAGTATGAAATGCTCACATTTTAGAGGCTGAAAACAGCAAATATTGGACTTGAAAAATGATATAAACTATCAAGAGATAATCAAAATAGATGCCAATCGTTGCAGCTCTAATTCCCAGAGATATTCTCTCTTCCGTTCTGTTTTCAGGATGGCAGCAGACGGCTTTTTAAGGACACATTTCTGACACTTTTTTGGAAGCAGAGACATATTTTGTACTTCCAGCCAGTGGTCAGCCATGGATGATGACAATGACCCGTGCCACAGCAAACACCACATCGACACCAAGAGTCCGCTCATCAGTGCCATCATGTTTGCCGCAGGCATCTTTGGCAACGTGGCTGCTCTGGTGATCCTGGAAATCCGGCGACGTAGAGACACAAGGATCGGGGGAGTGCGGCAGCGTTCACTGTTTCATGTCCTCATCACTTCGCTTGTGGTCACGGACCTGGCAGGGACCTGCCTGGTCAGCCCGCTCGTACAGCTGTCGTATGCGCGCAACATGACCTTGGTGGGGATGTCGCCCGACACTCAAAGTGTGTGTGCGTACTTTGGTGTGAGCATGACCTTCTTCAGCCTGGCCACCATGTCACTACTCTTCACTATGGCACTAGAGAGGTGCTTTGCCATTGGCTATCCCTACCTGTACAGCCGCCATGTCACCAAGAAATGCGCCTATATCCCAATCCCAGGGGTGTTTTTGTTATGTACGTTATTCTGTCTCCTCCCTTTTGCGGGATTTGGTAAATATGTGCAGTACTGTCCCGGCACATGGTGCTTCATTGACATGAACCCTTCGAGAGACGAGGACCGGGCCTACGCCAACCTGTACGCAACTGTTATGCTGGTGCTGGTGCTGGCTATCGTGGCGTGCAACGGTTTTGTGGTGTACCAGCTGTTCAGAATGTACCAACGTCGGAGGAGGAACGGCGGCTCAGTGACGGCGACCACAAGATCCAGCAGCGACCGCCGGGCGATGTCCATGGCCGAGGAGGTGGAGCATCTCATCTTGCTGGTCTTCATGACCATCATCTTCATCATATGCACACTGCCCCTGGTGGTAAGATGACAGTGGACAACACATGCATGAGAACATACTGACAACAAAACACATATAAATAATGATACTGACAAAGAGCATGCAAGGTTTTTATCAAAAGTCATGTGGACAATATTTCCTTCTAGGATAGATCCATTTACAGAGAGTGAAAACTAACACCAACTAACAACACAACATGTTTCCTGTTCAGTATTTTCCAAGAGGAGTTCTAATGTCATCTGATCAGACTCGAAAGATAAAACAGCTTTGTGGCTTTGAGCTAAATGCTAGCCAGCTACAGGAAAGACGTAATGTCGCCCAGAGCAGATAAAGTTTGTTGTATATTTTATGCAGTCTGATATATATCTGCACTTGTGTCATTTTGTGGCCCGCAGCTATTCATAAATAATACAATAGACTATGGGCTGCTCTGATGCCAAGCAGTAGACAGGAAACACTATCATTGCCATTCACAGCAGGTCTGACTCAACTGCTTATTTTGATACCACAGGTAGAAACACTGTATGTTTAAATATAGATATCATGTCAGTGTAGTGGTAGATGTGCAGTTCCTTGCAAAAGTACTCAGATCTTCGGACTTTTTAAACTGTTTCTGTTCTGATATGTTATTTCTGCATGTATTTCGAACTTTTTTTCAGTTCCTTGAGTTTGAAAGGAAAATAGAAATCACCATTTCTACTGTCAAACACAGATACGGTGCTGTTACAATGGGGTTACCAGTCATTGTTACTGTGCAAGTCAAGAGAGGAACTAGACAAAAGAAACTGAAAACAATGTACGCTTAGTCTAATCTAGTCTCATCACTAGAATCACTATCGTGCAGGGAGCTACATAAGCATCATTAGCAAAAATGACTGAAACTGTCAATTATCAAAATAGCTGCAGCTCAGTTTTCTATCAATCAGCTAACTGACTAATCACTTCAGTCCTAGTCTCTGTATTTTTTGGTTTTTTTATTTAAAGGGAAAATATGGTGGTTATTGTTATTCAGTACATAGCCAGAGAAACGTTGTGCTCAGTACTTTCATGAATCATCCATGAGAGATGTATAAAGCGATAACAAGTGCTGGCACAAGCCAGGACAGCAGCCTCCTGACGTGCCCTGGTTGCAGTAGACCTTATCTTATCTTCTGCTTTTCACAAACCGAGACAGTATGCAGTGATGAAGGCATGGATGGACAAAGTCAATCACAATGCCTCATCATCTAGTGATCATCCATTACACTGTGTGCAGCAGTAATGAGCCATCTTATGTGCTGCTGCATATCAACTGTGGCTTGAAATACACTCTGTTGACAATGAGAAACCAACCGCATGAAGACAGAAACAACTGTATGAGCTCTGTGGTGTCACTAAGTGGAGTCTACTTCAACACAGCCAGCGTAGTCACAGTTAGCAGCCATTTAAATCTGTAAACTGAGTACATGTTGACACTTAAAAAACTTTTTAAAGGATTAAAATGGGTCCACAAATTAGCACCTAAATCCACCAGCAGCGCCACGGTGCCCTCAAAGTCCTTGAAATATAAGATGCATGATCAGGTAGTTTGTTAGTACATGAAAGTCAGCTGTTGTTAATACGTTCAAACTTATTTCTGCTACATCCTACATATGTAGGAGGCATTTACAGGAAACCTTCAGGAAGGAGTGCAGTACATAACGAGCATCTCTCATAATCACCCCATGAAAAGCATCACATCATTTGTCTCTATTTTAAAGTGTAAAACAGTTTATTGAATTGTGCTCCACTATGCTCCGTGTGCCTGGTGTAGACTACTATAGGCATTTACAGGACAGGGGTGTCAGCTTCCCACACTGGCTGTCTTCACTGCCTCATTAGGACATTGAATAAACTCGATAACCTCCAGTACAGTGAGGTTAAACAAGGACAGACAGAAAGCAGGCAGCAGGAGAGGGGAAGAGGAGGCCGACAGAGAGAAAATATGTTGGGCTACCACAGGTCCTCTCTGTGGTATCAGCAGCTCTCACAAGTAAAAAAAATGAGGCCTAACATTTTGAAGTTGAACTGAAATTAATCATCATCATCTTTGCTAAGAACTCGGTATGTATCCATCTTCTGTTTTTGTTTCGACTTGTGACCTTATTTGTGCCAGATGGTAAAGAAGAAGACCGCGATTTTAACAAGAACAAGCATTTACGTCATCTAGACGGTTCTTTGATTTTCATTTGTCGTTTGTGTGCGTCGCCATCGTGTCCATTAAATATAGAGTTTAATCAATCAATCAGTCTTTATTTATAGAGCGCCAATTCACAACAGCGTTATCTCAAGACGTTTTACATAAAGAGCAGGTCTAGACCAAACTCTTTAATTAGAGAGAGACCCAACGATTCAGGAATTCAAAATTAAGGATTCAAGAATCCCCACATGAGCAGCATCAGATATTATATTGAGCATCAGAGGCAGGAAGAACTCCCCTTTAACAGGAACAGACCCAGGCTCAGTGTGTGCAGCTTCTGTAGGGGTCCGTGTTGGGTGGAGGTTGGACAGAGAGAGACAGAGAGAGAGACAGAGAGAGAGACAGAGAGGGAGAGAGACAACACAAACAGCGACCAACGTACTAGCAGTGACTACAGCACTAACAATAGGAGTGTGACTAAAGGATTAGCAGTATGATATTATTGAAAAACATGAGGAGTTTAATGCCACTGAGCAGCAGACTGGCTAATGTGAGGCGTCCATATTTCTTTCGTTTTCAGGCTCTACCATATTAGTGCAGGAGCTCGACTGTGTCGTACCTTTTCCAGTCACTACACCTTTCACCACTGCAGACAGAAGTCATTGTAACATTAATTACAGCCATATATAATAAATTCCTACGTCATACATACTGGTAGTCACTTACCTGTGGAAGTCACATTCGTCTTCTCTCCTCTCATATTTCCACTGAATGGCCACATTAACCTATTGGCAGATGTTCCCATTTGTTGCCCTGCAGGAAGATGAAGAAAACCTTTTACCATATTTCATTCAGAGCACTCACCGAGTGATTATGCTGAGGGGGACTCGGCCTCTTATTTTAAAAAGGAGCGGCCAGCCTCAGGTAGACTTTCTTTTCCCTTCTTTTACTTCCAAATGAAGAAAAAGGTGTGTTTTGTACTGATAGCAGCCAGTTTTCATTTCAGCCTTCAGCTTATGGTCTATAATGAGTTCTGGTTCTGGTGTATTAGCTAAGTAGCTAATCCTGCCAGTGACTGTTGTCATTTCACCTGGGAAGAGTCACGGCTAGATGGCTAGAAATTCTTATGCATACGTCTGAAGTGAATTTTGAATCATAAATCTGCTGCCATTAATACTGTAAACTTCATAAATGCAGTGGTAGAATGACAAGCTTGACAGTAAACAGTACACTACTCTGTATTAAGATTTTAAAGGTGTTTTTATATTTTATATTTACGGTCACAAGCTTCCAGAGGCGACACATTCAAAAGGCTAAACAATACTACAGATGCATAATTTATTAAGAGCTGTATATGAAGACTGCAATGTGATACCACAGTCACAGCCTGAGGTCAGGATATCACACACACACACACCCACTTCATATGAGGGTTATGAAACTGTGCTGATGGTGTGTGTGATGTGCCTCTGGTTATCTGTGATTGCATACAAAATTGAAAAGGCCAGACAGTAGCTTTATGGCACAGAAATAGAGACACGCCGATGGAGACGTACAGACATACAGAGTAAGAAAGACTGAAAAGATCACATGAAAATACAGTTAGAGAGTTTCAGTGGCACACAAACTGAACAGAACAGGCTGCACAAACAAGGATTTATTTACATTTTTCTTTTCTTACTATAAGCCTCAATTAAATGTTGCTCTGTTGCACCAAAACCTGAAACTCCAATTTAAAATGTGATCCAGTATTAACTTACACTTGAGGTTTAACCTTAAAAATGGCGGCAGAGAAAGTTCATAGACAGACTCAACCATCTTGATGCAGCTGAATTGTTTTCCCAAGATACCAGTTCAGCAGGGAAACTGTTACGGAGCTGAGCAGGACTGTCAAACATGGCAGTGAAAGAAAAGCAGCTGTGCCACCAGTGCTCCTGCTCCAGCTCCGTACAGCCCTGAGGTTTTCTGCCCCCAGATGTTCCCAGAGTGGAGGGGGATTGGTTTTTCCTGCACTACTCCACTGTCTGCATATTTACTTCATATTGATTTAACTATTAATTTCCATTTAAATCAATGAAGTCTGATTTACAAAACGTTTAATTTGTAATGTGCAACAGAGCTCTGCTTAATTTTAAATCTAGATTTGCTCATTTTAAATCAATTAAGTCTACAAGCTTGTACCTGAAAATGGTACTAAAACAGAGAACAGTGTTTTTTTTCTGCAAGCATCAGCACCTCACAGACACTTCTCATGAACACTTTCTTACGCTTCCTGTTGGCGCTGAGAGAAGAAGAAAATGAGCTCAGTGTGAACTGGATTTTATGGCTGAATCTGTCTGTACACACACACACACACACACACCTACTCTTGTCTCACACACACGGCGAGGCCTGTTGCTAATCACAGTAATGATCCCATATGGTTTTGATTGAAACAACAGTGGGATTAGCACGGAGCTGCTCTACGTGTATAGAAAAATAAACATACCCCTCCTTCATATTTCATTCCAAAGGGAGATTACTATAACATAATTTGTATTTCTGAAAAGTGATATAACTTTTCCTGAATGAGTTATGCAACAATTCCCATGTCCCTGCAGTGGTTGGAAAAGTAATTATTAAAATAGAGTATTGAAGAGCTCATGTGCCCTTAAGACAGACTGCTTTTTGCAGCTGTGTCGTCAGCTGGGAAAGCAGTGGCTAGAAGACATTACTAATTAGTCTTCACTGCAGCATGAAGCAACAGGAAAAGGGCCTAATGAGACTGCCGTGGCAATGTTGGGCAACCATTGCCTTCCAACAAAACGCGGTGTTCTTACAGGAGTCAAACCAGAGTCAGTTTAGAAAAAAAGACGTCTAATGAGCGAGAGAGGAAAGAGTATGAGGAGAGAGACGGAGATTAAAAGAGAAAAGTGGTGGGTGGAAGAGATAGAAAGAAAAAGAGCGGAAAATATGACAGGAAACAAGAAGGGCAGAGCCAGACTTTACAACCTGGTTTAAGGTCACTTTTCTCATCACATTTAACTGGATATTGTTCCTCTCTGACCCCCAGAGAACCAGCGGCAGGGATTTCTAAACCTGTGAACCAGTCATAGCTTCCATGGATTGTATTACTGCTCTGGTTCCCAACCTTGTAGATTTCAGCCCGGGGAGTTTACTGCTTTTCATTCCAACCAATGGCTGCAGTAGCTGCCTTCACTCACACTTTGACCACAGACGGGAACTAATCATTAAAATCAGCTTCTCATTCTTGGCCGCAGCGGTGCTAATAAAAGCAGCTGGATTCAAAGAATGTTTCCACTTAAAAAGGTCAAAGACTTTGTAATACAGCCGTTATTGATCCAAGTTGCTGAAGAACACACGTCACAGTTATGTGTGAATCAAAATATGCAGTAATAAGACAACTGGGTGGCAAACCAAACCAATCTGCCGTTCTCCAAAACACCGAACAAGCTTTTGAAATGAAACAGACTGGACTGGGTTATTTTCACTTTTTTGAAGTTGAGGTACATCATGGACATGAATACTGTGAGTTCCATCTTTTCTGTTGTGTCAGCACAATGAGGAAGAATGATGATTGATATGTGAAACAAGCAATGCAGCAAAAAGGCAGATTTAGGAACCAAAACTATTTTTTGGTTAAGTACTAATATAAAGTGAAGTGACTGTGTTGTGAAACAAAACTTGAGCATGAACTATGGCTTAATTAAGTAGGTTTCTATAGAACTGTCCTGGCCCTCGAGGGCTCTACTTCACTAGGATGTAAATCAGTAGACATCAGAACTTGGAAGATCCTCTCAACTTGATTTATTATATTAAAAAATGCTTGACATTACCATTAGTACATAAGTATCCTGTGCAAATAGGAATAAATGGCAGTTCCAAGACATTGATAATGAATACTATCCCGATTTTTGTTGTGAAATCGGGCTTCTGTGCTTATCTGCGTGTCTTTGTGTGTAAACTCAGCTGGACAGCAGTATGGGAATCTCAGTTTGGTTTGGCCCAAGTAACAGCTGCCTCTCAGCTTCTATTGAAAACACAAAAACACACACGTTCACATTCTCAGTGATTTATTGGTTGTCTGTGGTTCCTCTGAAAAGCAAACAAAACGATGCTGAGACTAATTCAAATATCCTCTTTGAATTATCGGCAAACATCCTGTGTGTGCTGGGAGCGAGGGAGTAAGCCTTTTCTTTGAACATGCAAAAGTGACTTTTTATAGTTAGTGTGAGCAAACACATATTTAGACTATTGCCCAGAGGACACACTCATCCAAGTAACCTCTGTAAACAGCACCTCTGGCTCAGAGATGCTGATTTCTGACAGGTTTCCTAGGTTATAAAACAGAAAATTATTTATCCAAAAATGTATTGATGCAATGTTTCGACCTGTAAGGTATTTACTAATTAAATTGTCCTGCTGAAGAGCCGGAGTCAGTGACAAAGAAAAGGTCATTGGTTTTTCAGAGGTCCATAGGTATGTTTTCATAGCAAAACATCAACCCTGGTATTGAAAAATAGATGTATGCATGATGAGTACAACAGAAAAGTGGTTTCATTTCGATTCGTGGTGCCCCCCTGCTCCCGTAAACCGGTCCCACTCTCCATCTGTTTACTGCTGCTATAGAGGGCTTTGTGTGGAATTTAAAATAGGATGTTAACTATGATGTGCCTGTCATGATGTTGTGGTGTTATCACAGGGATTAAACCTTGGCAGCACATTTTAAAAATACCCTCTCCCGGCCTCTTGTCTCCTCTCTCTATCCATCTCTCAGATCCGAGTATACATAAACTCCTCCTTAAGGGATCGCAAGGAGTCTCACCGCCTGGACCTGATTGCCCTCCGCTTCATCTCCGTTAACTCCATCATCGACCCCTGGGTCTTCATCCTCCTCTCCCCCAGCGTGCTGCACTTTTTCTGGGCCTCGGTTTGCGGGGCCTCCCTGGCAACCTCCAGGGGCTCCATATTTAAATCATCGCTGGCCAAAGAGAACTGTGCGGCTGACATGGAACTGTCTCGCCCAACATTGGAGTACACGGAGCATTTTCACAGTGTGGAAACTTTAAAACCGTAACAGCACTCTACCATTTCATATTTATATTTATTGGACACAGGATTGTGTGTTCTCGGTGATCACATGAAGCGGAGAGATTTCATTGGCTGCAACATTGCTCTCATGTGGATGGGGCTTCTTATCTATTTCACGGCTGTTTCCTTTAGATAGTGTCCCTTTCTGTCTAACTGACAAAAACCAAACCAAGAACAGTTCTATCAGCTGATGGCCACCTCTTGCCATTTACAGGGCGTCTCCATCCACTTCTAGCTTTTGAGCTAAGTTCATGCATGTTAAAAGCATACGGACTTCTCTGGAGTATAAAAGCTCAACATTGTGTCTCATTTGCTGCTTATATTTTATTGTCAGTTAACCGATAAAATTAAAAAGGCTGCTGGAGGGAGCTGGAAAAAAAAGACTTCATTCAGACTCTACGATGTATTAAGACAAAAGATGTTTGGTTGGAGAATCTTGTGCAAAGAGATGAGACAGAATGCAACATAGTGAAGACATTCATCCATCAACGTGTGTAGAAATGAGATTCGCCCTCGATTTAGGACAAATTCAAGTGCTGCTTTCCAAAACAGTTGCTACTGGGCGACATTTCACCTGGTATTTATGTAAAAGATAGTCCTGCATGGAGCCAATATCAGGTTGAGTGAACAGAAACCAAGATAAACTACAAAAAATACGTCACGTCAGTTGAATTCAAGTCAAAGATGATCTGACGCCGGCCTTTTATGGGACAGTGAAGCGATATATTTTGATGTATGATTCAGGTGTAGGTGGAATTTGTCTGGAGCGTAGCTAGATACATAAAACGTGCTTATAACAGTGTAAATGAGACCTCAAGTATTTGATGTTAGATATCTGGGGCATGGCTTTCTCTTTTGAGCACTTCAGCGATTATGGGTCATCATCTTGAGAACATTACCTGTGAGATTCCTAACCTCTGGGCTGCTTTGGTAACCTCTCCCCTTCACTTCTACCACATTCCTGCTGGAAAGCTCCAACAAGCCTGGGGAGGAGCTTTCATACACAAGATACAGAGAAACTTCACTCAAGGAGTTAGAAGAGAGTGAAACAGACAACAGGTTATGTTGTTGGTGGTGATTTTTCATTATATTTACATACATTAACGATCCATAGACCACATACATATATGTACACTGTGCAGCATATATAATAATAATGCAGCTGACTTGACTTAAATATCTGCTTCTTATATAATTAACAGCAGAGTAAATATTCTCACATAATCTGGTTTATGGGTGGCTGAATGAGTGATGGCACACAATTATAGCAAATGATGGTACTTTAAAGAGCAAGCTACCTCCTTCACTGACAAAAGGACACACTTGATTTTGTCAAGACTCTTACAGATCAGGCTCTTTACGTGTTAAATATTAAACTTGACCTTACTCTTTATCTGAATATATTGTGGAGCCCATTAAAGCTCTGTGTGCAGGGCACACAGAACAAGTGATGTTTAATAAACTAACAGTCTCATTTACAGAGTGTATATTATGTACACTCTACGAGTATTGAGCCTGTAAGGTATCGACATAATGTGCCTGTCACTCTTTAAACAGTATCATGTTTTGATTTCAGTGTTAAAGTGTTAAAGTCTTGCATCTGTATTTGGCTTTATTTTCTCTTGCCAGGTACTTTGTTCTGTCACGTTGCCTGAACATTAATTGGAAACTATCTGAAAAGTGCCCTTAGGTTTTATCCACCAACTTTACGATTAAAGTGCCATTAGTTTTACTAGGAAACATCTTGAAATGGTACTTTTATTTGGTGTTTGTCTTTCCAGAGGACCACCACTGACATTGGACAGAGGATGTCCACTGAGATGGAAAACGCCAGTCTAGCAGTCTCTGATTAGATCTTCATCCTGTTCAAAACAGGTTCAACTGGCAGCTAAAACAAATCAAGGAAGTGCAGGTTTGCAGTCAGTCTTTTTTTTCACGTTGCCATACTGGCTAAAAGTTACACATGGTGGATTCATACTGGGCTAAATTACACAACACTACAGGGAATTGCAACTATTACAGCATATCTTCCTTTAACAGGGCTCAAGTGTCTGGCAAGAAAATAAGCTACTACAGACTTTAGTGGGATCTCCGGTCATAAATCTAGAAAAACACTCCAACTGGAGAGACTCGGGTTGTGCAACAGCAGGGGTCCAGTTTAAATTCAAAGAATTTGGTCCACAAGTTTGTAAAATGTAAAACACAAAAAAACTTACAAGTTGTGCAAGATTTCTAAAAAGGATGAAATCTGTGAGCGTCAGGTAAACTTTCGGGGCTGTAAACCTCTATTTGAAAGTGTCAAGTGTGAGAGTGTGAGAAAGAGCGTGACGATATTGTTTAGCTATTGTGTTGTGAGAACTGCAGTTTATTGCCTCTGTTGGTCTGTGGTTGGCTCAGAGTTCAGCATCAAAATGTTCAGTGTTTATGACGGAGACTTGCTGCTTCCTGTGGATGTTATGTGTGTGTTTTGCTTGTGTGTGTGTGTGTGTGTGTGTGCGCACGTGCAATGCTTTTTCCTGTTAGGTTTTTTATGATAGTATGTGAATGCATTTTTTGCATATATGCAAGTTCCCAAATACATTCTTGTGTCCATGTGCCTACAATAGGTGTGAGCTTGTGTGTATGTGCATGCCGGTGTGTGTATGTGTGTGTGTGTGTGTGTGTGTGTGTGTGTGTGTGACAGACAGCACTGAAATGTAATGATGTCAAACCAGAATGCAACCTACCTGGATGTTTTCTCTGTAATTAAGTACTGTAGATGAAACTGAATGCACTGAATGTGTGTATTATGACTTGTGTAAATAAACATCTCATCCACCGCACAGACCTGTCAGACCTGTTGTGTAACTCTTTTTTTCACTCACACACACACACAAAACAATTTGTGGATGGGTTCCAGATGTGGAGAATACAGCCGAATCTTTCAAACACACGTGTTTCAGTTTCTGTACGCCTGAAGAATGTTTGCCCACTTTAGGACAACGTGCTTTGTTCATGTAATGTTCTCCATTTGAACAAAACCAAAGTAGGCTGATGTACTGATGGCGAGCGCTGACCACATCAGCCTATGTGGTCTTTTGACAGCAAGTCTACAGGAAGCCGTCAAACAGGAAGTGAGGAGCTGTCCTGTGATCTCGGTCAGCTCACCCTATTGTCTTGTTTGCATGCAGTTTTAGCATCGTAAATGTATTGATTGATTGTGTTTATTTCTTCATTCATGACAATTTATTTACATAAGGAAAATTATGGCAAATTAGCTGCCGAACAAACAGCCACTGATTTTTTTTGCAGAAACATTTGTCCCCCCCCCCTTGCCACATAACTTGCCACAGACGTCACATCACTGAGTCATGAAACAGCCACACACACACACACACACACACACACACAGCTACAATCACCGGGAACCGCTCCATACAGTTGGACGAGTGGATAAATGTACAGAAACCTGTTTAAAAATCCTCAAATCATCAGAGCAGGAGCTGCTAGTAGCCAAAGCAATATGACTTTTCACAGTATAGATTTAGCAAAATGTAACAAATAGGCTTCAGGCTAAAACCACAGAGGTGTGCAATAGGTTCATCCTCAGTTTGAATATGGTTTGTATGCATTTTATCTATAGTATTTTGCCAGCAGCTAAATGGAAGAGTCTAAATGTTCCTGTGCAGTCTGTGCCCAGTTCAGCTATGTATGAACCATTTTTGTGATATTAACAGGCACAGATGCAGTATCTTTGCATTATGCTCCTAAATGAGTCCAGCTTGGTGTGTTGTAGATTTCATCAAATGATTCTAATTTCATGAAGCATTTTCTCTGTATTCCTTCTTCTCCTTGCACCATTTCCTCCTCTCCTCTCCTCTCCTCTCCTCTCCTCTCACCATTAGCCAAGGAATGTGAGATAATCGGATTTATCAAGAGCTATGATTCAGGATAGGAGACATTAAATGACACTACCCATTTATATAGCCATCCCTCCTCTTCCTCTCTTTCAACCCATTTTGCAGATTAATCTGTCGAGCTTCCTCTCTTTCTTTTCGTCTATCACTCCAACAACAGTGAATCCGTCCTCTGGCTTGACAAAACAGAAACAGTGCTAACCAAAATGACGATTACTATTCTGAACCCCTGCTTTCTCCCACGTAAAAGTCATTGTGTTGTTCCTCCTGCTGACTGATAAGAGCAAGATGAAGAAAGATGCGAGATGAAAGAGACGCTGCTGACAGAGCCGCACTGTTGCACTCTTGTGCAAACATGCTGCAACACAGAACATTCCTCACAATGGGTACTTTGACACTTTGGTGCATTTTCCTTCTATTAGTCCAGGTAAGTAAAGTTTTCAGTGCAGGACTTGCATTTTCACATCCATAGTCTTGACACCTTTACTGAAATCCCAGTATTTTTAACACTTGGGTGTCATTTTCATAATTGTCTAACTTTGCAGTCACCACTTCCACAGAAAAGATTTGGGAAAATTGGCTGCAGCAAAACAGTGTATATTGGGTGAGCTCTGCCAATATGCCAAAAGTAAACAGAAGAAGCCACCTGAATTACAGCTGTTGTTAACTACATGCAACTACCTCCAAAACTAGCTGCAAACCACTTTGTGAGCACGTGAGGCGGCGTGGCGCTGTCCAGTGTGTGGGCATGCTAGAGAAGTCGTAGCAAACAACAGAAGGTTTGTCAGTGTAATTAGACTAAAACAATCTCAGTCCATATAAACAAAATTAATCATATTCATGTACAGTATTATATAATAGCGTATTACACTTTGTATTGTCTATAAACTAAAAGAGCAGAAAACTAAATCCACAGTTCAGTAAAATATCTTCAGAAAAGTATGAACTCACACAATTGACATTTGACTTTACAGACATGATTAGACTTCTAGGCTCACACTAAATGACGATGGTCCAGAAAATAATGTCCTCCATCAATGAAACCTCACTAAGCTCACACCACCTACAATCAAACTGAGGCCATTATGGAATAACAGGAGGAAAGCGCTGAGCATCAGAATGAAACCGTCCAGCAAACGTCGTTCGATTACATTTTGTCAAGACTGTAATTTCCCCCTGTAATTACCCATAATTCACTATATATCCTGCTTGAATCGATTAATGTCCCATCAATAAACAATTACATCCAACTGACCAACCAGACATCAGGAACACGTCAGCCTTAATTGAGTTTATTCCATGTAACTGAAAAGCTGATTAATTAACCCTGTCTATTTAATTGGATAATCTCTTGGCTTCTTGTGTTATGATTAGGTCAGAGGAAGGAAGGAGTCGACGTGTGTGTTAAGTTGAGAGAGTGCAGATTACTTTGCCAATTCCAGATAGCACCGCAACATATTACATCAAATATATCATGACTAAAGATTATTTTCATTTTTCCCCTCTCCGTGGCCCTTAAACCTGCTGTAGATATTGATCCCACTTGTTATTCAGTATGTAGGGAAGCTATGAGTCCGAGGAGGAAAACCAAAGTATAGGAGGGCACCAAACCAAAGCTTAAACAAAGAATAAAACCTAAAATTGACAGTGCAGCAGAAATGTGATGACCCTCTTTATTAACTGTGCAGAAGCATTATTAGTAACCAGTCACAGGACTGCTGAATATGACGAATCAGCACAAACAGCCACCAGCTGGGGGTAGCAGTAGGTCAGAGGTTAGGGAGGGAACTTCTGAACAAGAGGTCAACAGGAAGTCACACAGGAAAGTAGAACTTTGGTGGAAGTGAGTGAGAACGAGATGCAAATCAGCCCAGTGGTTGACTGACTAGTGTCTGCGCTATAGGAACACAGTTCCAATGCAAGACAGGAGTGGATGTCATATCTGCCTCATGTTAACTTGGAGAATCACGATGAGAGGAAAAGTTTTATAGTGAACAAAACACATTTCTTTAGCAATGAGATGATGCTCTTAGGCCAACATAACCAACAAGAAAGTCAGGTCTGTACCAAAAAAGGTTAGGACTCCCGTTGCTTTGTTTTTCCAGCCTGACTTCAGATTTCCATCAAAAGCCAACACTCATCTTCTTCACCCTGATTATAATGAAGGAACATTCTCCTGGCAATAGCTTTTAAAAAGGATTAATTTGGCCTTTCTCATGGAAATCCCATCCAGGCACATTGCAAAGACATTAAAACTAGAGAGCCGAAGACAGTGCTGCCTCATTTCAGGCAAAAATCAAAGGGTGGGTTTTCAAGACGAGTACCACTTGATTGGAGACAAATACCATAAATGGTTGTTTGACCGAAGACATGAAAAAACTGCTGGTTAATAATGTACACAATATACACACTTCCTGCCAGCTCATTTGTCCTCCATCAAAAGGAGCCTAGTAAAAGTTCTTTAGCTGCTTTACAAAAACAAATTTGCTAACACGAGGGGTCGTTTTCACATACAGAGCTTATATCATATATTTCTTGTTCATTTAGTGTTTGTGGATTGTTATCGTAGGTGATGTTTTCATTTTTTTTCCATTCTTTCATCATTTCTTGTTTTACTTTGCCATCCTCACTTCTCTGGTTTCACTTCCTGCCTTTGTGAGTGCCTGATTACTTTCACCTGTCCCTCATTATCCTCCCTCTCCCTCCCAGTCTGTATAGTCCGTTTCTCGCTCTCTGTGCCGGTTCGTCTTTGTACCCGTGTCAAACCATTCCAGCGGAGTGTTTTTGATCATTCATTGTGGCCCTGACTAAACCTTTTTTGTCTTCTCCTTGATGGATCTGCCATTCTCCAGGCTGATCACCTGTGCACTGAACCTTTTTCCAAGGAAAGACTGTTTTAGATTTCAATAGCTTGGTACTCGAGCCGTGCTATTGGATCTTTTATCTTTGTCTACACCAGCTGTTACACACAGGTATTGAACTTCCCAAAGAAAGTACAAGGATGGATTAAACAGTATGTGTATCTACAAATACTAGCATACCCAGCTGATTAGCTCACTTCACCTTCATGGAACGAGGATAAAAAAGCAAAAACGCTCTAATTTCTTCCTCACTTATCTAGTAAGGAGATTCATTGACATTTACCCGCCTTCATGTGCAAGACGCAAGGCTGCTGTACGAGTGAGCTGAAGCGACAGGGAAGTAAATGTCACCTTCTTCGGCTTCAACAACAGCAGAGCGTGTGTGTGTGTGTGTGTGTGGGGGGGGTGATATACGAGACGTTACGGATGCCTCTGGGTAGGCTGTGTTTTCCTGTGCCTCACAGTGAGATACAGCATTGAAACCCTGAAGCTCATAGCAATCAGCGACTTGCAGAAGGCCACTTCTGTCTTTAACATTGGGCCATTCTGCTGCTTTGATATCAGCATGACAACTTGGGAGGAGAATGTGGGGAGGTGGTGGGATGAGAGAGGATGTTTCATGATGGCTGTATACTTTGAGCTCAACAGCCTTGCTCTCTATAGGGAGACCAGAGATTAGCTGCATTGCTCAAAGGTACCTCAGTGCTTAACTAACTGGGTAAAGAGGGATCGCTCGCTAGCTTTTTAAAGTGGAATGATTTCCTAACATATCTTCTTCGACCTTGAGAAAAGCACCTTGCAACGCATAAAATGTGGTGGTTGCAGTTATCGCAAATGGCCTCCTTTATGGTAAGACTGAACAGATGTTTCTCTAAGAGTAAGCAATGCATATACATACATCATGCATCTTAGCAACATCAATGTAAACATGTACATGCACAGTCAGAATGCACTGCAGGAATGTCCTTTTACATACAACAGACAGACCTGCAAATGTGTTTTACTGTGTGCATAAATACACTCATGGTCATTTTATTATGGAAATTTGGCAGAGAAAGCCTGTAATTACCATCAGACACAGGTTTAGTGTCACGATTTCATCTGTTTCATCCTCTGGGGTTTGCTGAATTACACTGTAAATGCTGGAGAAAGGATTTTATAACAAGGAATTTCAAAGGCGCCTTGGCTCAGGGCTGTCAAGCAACCATGAAGTCATGTTTTAGCAACTCTTAGTGGTGTCAGTTCTTGGTGAGGAGAAGTATGTGCTCTTTAGTGGCAACACAAACACAATCAACAGCTTTGGTGATCCCCTGACTTTTCACATCGTGCTGTGTGCCATTTATTAGATGTTAGCTCGCTCACATCCCGCCAAAAATACACCAAACAAACGCACTATACAGGGTACACATACACTTGCAGTATTACATTATGGTCTAAATAGCATTTTAAGCTCCTCTGTAGGCTCTTCTTTCATGTAGTGGGCAACATTTGACCATTAACATTACTGTTAACTCGCCACATTTCGTCATGGTAAGATAACAGCAGAGCAGAAAAATGATCTATAATCTTTTACCTTGGGTTGAGGAATATGAGAAAAGAGAATATGAATAATTTAGCGTTGGAGCAAACAGATGCAGAACATGCCTTAAGAAGGAAGAAGTCATTTTGTGAGGAAACATTCAGTTTTCATGACGAGTTTCCTCCACCCACTCAGGGAGCATTTAGCTTAATTCATGCCTATCTGCCTGTTGAGAAATACAACATGTGAATCAGACAGAGAGAGGGCTGACCGCTGACATGTCTTCTCCCATTCTATTATGAAACCACCTCCTTTTACAAACCACAACTGCTCCTCTCCATTTTCACTGTAACTTTGATATAACTCGTGTTCCTTGTCTACAGGGAGAAACACTGACAATGGGAGTCAGCTGTGGAGAAATTAAACGGTGAGAAAAGATCTGACTACAGAGGGATTTCCCCTTTGGTCATACAGCACAGAGAAAACAGAAGATTGCCTAACTCTTGAGTGTCCACTATTACACACTGCAGTGACAAACATTCTGCGGACACAGAGGATAGTTAAATATAGCAACACAGAAGCTTTCCACAACTCACCCAGCTGTGGAAGATCACAACATCTGTGTCACAGAGAAAGTGACACAGCAGAGGTGATACCATGATAACATAAATGCACCGTGTGGCTCAAAAATCAGGAAAACTGAAGGGATTGGACGGGGAACTACACGTCTGTGGTCTGTGGACAACTTTGCCTTCTTCCTTTTTTCAAGATTCTGAACAAGTATGTGTAAAAGATTTCCGATACGCATACACACAGTCATTTACCGTTTCCTTTTCTTGACAGAGTAATTGGCTACCAAGCTTGTTTGCCTGCTGAGCATCACCTGCAGTCAGGCAGAGCTCAAAGCTGCTGGCTTGATTTAACGCAACTGATTTCAAATCAAAGTTCTATTTTTAGCTTAGTGTTTAAGAGTGCTTCAAAAAAGGGTTGAACTTATTACACAAAATGTCCGCGCTGCAGGACCAATAAAGGCTTTGCCAGGCTGCAAGGGAAGAGCCTTCACGATTCAGTAGTTGGCTCAGTTTTATTTTATGCCACAGGAGTATGGGGCTTTACAGGTGTCTCCAAGCGTCAAAAAAACACTATTAGAGACCGAGAACAGAAGAAGGATGAGATTTGGAATGCTCACAAATAACGTTATAATCAAAGAGGAGAGGGCAGAGGTCCCTGTGTGGTCAGGCAGCATGAAGGACAGCATTAATGTGTTTCTATGATCTTGTACCTGCGGTTTCAAGGTTATTTTGTTACACAGAAATGTGCTACACACACCAAGGGGCTTTTAAATGATCTTTTTTCCCCACTATTGGTTTCGATAAAATAATAAGACCTAACAAAATATTCTCAATTAAACAAACTCATATAGGTGTGGCACTTTTCATTATGACGAGATTGAAGTTTAGGAGAACAGTCGCTACTTTTTACTGAAGTTTGGGGCATAAAAATTCAATCCATTGTAAAAATACGGCTTAAGCTGTGTTCTAACCTCAGTACTGATATCAACACTATCAAGCCAACCATCACGTATCATGTGTTTATCTTTACGTTAGAATAACAGTGATAAGTTTGACATGTCCCTGGCAGGTATTTATGCTCATAATATGAAACCACAGATATGACATATTAACCAAATGATAATCCTTGCCTAACAGCTGATAATAAGAGCTTGAGTAACAGCAGGGTGGCTGCCAGCTGTAGCGGCTCTCTGTTCTTTGACGATACACAGAGACGGCTCTGTGTATCCCTCCACGGTGCATCTGACCAGAGAGGAAAGGACAAAGACGCCGTCTCTGAGCATGAACAGCACAGACGTGATGCTCTGAGTCCAGAGACACTGGCAAAGACAATAGCAAATGTCCAAAGTTGACTTGGTAAAAAGTGTGTGTGCATGTTTGCGTGTCAGAGTTGACAGGGTGAGAAGTCAGTGGTCTAGACACGTCCTGTCTAGGGGAGAAGTTAAGAGTGTGTGTGTGTGTGTCCCATCCTCTCTCATTTGTTTTTGCAGCTAAAATCAAATCACCCAGGCTGCCACTGAGAGTACTTAGTACAACTGTGCAGATCGATAAATGAGTCAGGGTGCATTTTTCTGAAACTCATACTAGACTGTAATTTATAAACCTATTCTAAGAAAAGAGATTAGAGCTGAATGTGAATTATTTGTCAGATATTACAATACACATTAAAAAGCCGTATGAGATCTACTTGAGAGTTAGATGATTATCAGTGTGTCAGATCTGGGTGGAAAGCTCCCCCACTGTTTTTTCTTCTTCTGTTTCATGTCTGAACACATCCAGTTTCACTCACCCGCTCTGACTCTCTGAGAGCTGCAGTCTCAACAAGTCAGAGTTTATTCCAACCACAACAGTTAAATGTCACCTGAAAAGGCCAAATGCTCTTTAGAATTTGTTAAGCTGAGCACAAAACGTGTTTTTTTGTAACCATGTAAAATGTTTTTATAGCATTGAATCCTACACAATCGTAGAAGAGGCAGTAAGACTTCTGTTCTTTCAATACTATGTCATATGTCAGATATAGAATAAAAATAGTATTCTTGATATTTCAGCTTTCAGTTTGTGAAAATGTTGACAGGAAATAACCATTTTCCCTTCATGACTTGATAAAGATGAATAAAAGAGTTAATAAAAGTTATTTCTACCAACTGATTTAATAAAGAAAAAGCACTACTTAAGCTTCATTTTACTCTTCATGTTAATTTTGTAATCATAGTTGTGATGTATTGTAATAATTTCATATGTAAATATTATTCATATTATTGAATTTGAGTTGTATTTTTGATGTGTCTGATAACCGTTTAATACATTCTGTCAGCGTCAGGGCTCCACGTGTTTCACTATACACTGATTCAATACACTGACATCTTTGTCTAGTGCCACAGTCATTATGCTGATTCCTATCCAACCACTTCCATTTCCTGCCAAACACATTTTCATCCCAAATCTCCTCTCCAAATCTCACCACAGGCACCTTGTGAATTACCTGTGACACTCACTTATGTGAGGTCACAAAAGTAGTTTCTCTCCACTTATAAGAACAAGTAGCGACCACACACAGCATCTACTGTAAGTGAATCACTGATTAGTTTGAAATTGGACACGTCTCCCTACCCACTCTTGGGGAGTCACAGTGAGCTAATGCCTGGAGCAAAGCCAGTTTCTTCCGTTGAGGAATTCTGAGCTCAACTCTCTTCCGCCTCTTTCTGTCCATCTATAGAGCAGAAACTCATGTGAAATTCTCTCCTGAGCCAAAGGGGGGACTAAAACAAAACCAACAAAGCCCACAGTGCCATTCTCACTGGGTGCACATTTGTGTCCCTGGGTGTGTTTGTGGAAGAGTGTTGGTTCTGTATGCGAGCCAGTAGTGAGCCTTGTCAAGACCTGCTGGTGTCCTAATCCTGGCAAACAGGCAGAGCTAGGAGCATAGTTGTATCCTTCCATCAGCTTGCTGACTAAAGGTTCAGGATCTACAGTGTGCAGACAGAAAGTATCTGTCTTCCTCACAGATTGATGGCAGGAGAATGCTGCTGTGGTCTTCTAGTTGAGGTTCCTGTGGCCACGCTAGGGCTGAATGGATGCTATTGATTGCAAGCCGTGTCTCCATAGCAAATCATCAAAAAAGTGAACATAGCAAAGCCACAGAGGACAACATTTGGATGTCACTATGGTTCAGCTCTCATATCCAGGATCTTTATGTATAATACAGTTTTAAATTCTCAGTTTCCTGCTATGGTTTTCAAAAGGTACCTTGAAGGTTGGAGCATTTTGTATGAACATCCATTCTCGGACCTCTTTTGTTCCAAATCTACACTGAAAACACACTCACTTCATCTTCATCAATGATGATACAAGCTTTTTTAATTTTTCAAGGACATTTCCAAAGGGTTTTATTTGAGCAAACTTTTAAACTGGAAACAACTCTCAGGTCTCATCTACAATGTTTTTGGTGTTTTACTCGATTAAAAATAGTTGCTCAGTTGTGAAACTCATATTTGTTTGCAATAAGAGAAAAAGATTACTAATTACAATAAAAAAGTAGTTTGGTTAATAACAAAAACTTAACTTATTTATTGCAGTTTACCTGCACATGTTGCAATAATGTTTGGCCAATATTGTTTCTGTAGTCTTTACAATAGTCAGATCAAACATGCTGCAACCATTTTAAACAATGAAGAAATGGAAAATGTCTCAGTTGGAAGATAATAAAGTCTTAAAAGCCTCAAGAGGAGAATTTAAAGATCGTACTGATTTAATGAATACACTCCCATCCAGTACTCATAATGGACTGGAATTAATGTTTTTAGCTGACATGCATGTTTAGTAAGCTGCTGATTTGTTTTTCCCCAAAAGAAAATTGTGCCTTCAAATACATCTGATTTCATACAAGATCCAGATTGATCTAAAGAGAACCGCAGAGAGCTGGGGATTTCATACATAATCCCTCTGATAGTAGAACATGATTGTGGGCCTTAAATGTGACCGGCTCAGTATTCCCACGCTCCATTCATCCTAGCTGGAAACACGATCATGGAGTTGGAGGTTGCAGCTAACCCAGAACAGCAGGCCGAGTCTGTTTTCAAGGTGATGTCTTCCTGCACGGTCAAACGTTCTCTGATTGGATCAGAACGCAGCCTTTTTGCCATCAGCTGCTGTGCTCTGTGTGTGTTTTAATGGAGCTTTGTAACTTATTGCAATGTAGTGTGTGTGTCCATGTGTGCATGCATGTAATAGCCACTTCCTGGCAACATGCGTCAGCGAGTGATGGAGTAATCAGTGTCGGTTTCAAATATTACACACATATTTACTTTGGCATCATCTGCCCTGCTGGTTCATATTGTTGTGATTTGTTTTTACTGCATTTCCCAGAAATCAGCAGTCAAACTCTGTGACCTTTTCCCTTCTGATTTTCTCTTAATAATTCAGAATCACAATTAATTTTGTTTCTACCATGAAAAACTTTTCATCCATTTTTTCCTGGCAGAAAAAAGCTTTCATGACATCCATGGGTGACTTTGGCTTCATTTTTCTTTTCATGTTCGTCTCTGTTGTTGTAATTATCAATAGTGAGGTGCTTATTTAAAATGATATATTCCACAGTGCAAGGTGCATTTTTTGTGAAGATCCACTTCATTGGAGCAGTAATCTTTTGAAATCATATTTTGAGGGAACATCCTCATTGATTCCGCAGTTTGTTGGTTGTATACTGAAGTGCACTTTGTCATATTGCTGTTATAAGACAATGCCATAGTACAGAAAGCATTCTGGCGGTGGCTTCCTGAGGATCAATAAAGTGAAGGTCGATGAGCCCCTGTGAGACTCCGGCCTAAAAGGGAAAATCCACCATAAAACCCATAATATTCTGTCTGGTGTCTTCAGCCACTTCAATTAAAATATGTCAACATCATATTTCTCACTAAAAGCAGGGGCCGAGGCTCCACCTGGTGCAGCTCTGAGACTAAAACACAAGAGACTAAGCAGGAGACCAAATGATTTTACATTTTGCCAAACTAATCCAATTTTGTTGACATGAATAATGTGGAGGTTATGTTTCTCAAAAGGGTAATAATATATCAGTCAAAAGATTATGCGTCAGTGGCTCAAACATCTAATTGGCTTAGGTTACTAATTGATTAATGTAGAGGTGAGGTTTTGTTTGCCAATGCAATACATCATACTTCCAACAGGTCTGCTTCATGTGATCTTTCCTAATAGGGAAGGTTTCTTTTTCTTTTAGCGCTTTGAATTTTAAGGCTGTGTTTTCACACACGGTGTAAGTTAAGCAGGTTGTGTGTGTCAGCACACTCACTAGTTCATAACCATTAATCTAGTGCAGCTGATGAAACATTACACAGTATAGTGAGTGAAATCTGGTTCTGAGGATTGCATGGCCCAGTATTAGACAGTCAGTACTGTTTAAACATACATCATCCCTGATGCTATAGTAGAAGAAGTCATCAGGTAGCTCATATTTCTGATCAGGCAGTGAAGGTTGGATCTTATTCTGTCCCTCCACACAACTGTCAATGGTCCACTCTGAGTTAACAATGTCACAGGCCCAAAGTATCAAAAACTGAATATTCTATAGACTTCAAGTATTTAGAAAATGCCCAACAAATAGAAGAGAATATGGAGGTAAATCTCATGTCTCCATTTCACAGAATAGCCATCTAACCCTACAGGGGGGCACTAACTTCTGCATAGTGATGTGGTCAATCAGGACAGACTCACCTTTCCTGGTTCAGGCTGTGTAAATAACATTGTTAACCTGGAACCCACATTCAGCTACTGAAAAACCACCACGATTATACACTCAGCCATTATTAAAGGAGAAAAACAAAAAGATTTGTCTATAGGTGATTTTACTGTACAACAGAAAATGGCCCTACAGTGACACTAACATAAAACTGCTGCTAGAAATAAAAGATCGATGATGGAGGAACTAAAACACCAGAATGAAAATATTATTTTCAACCCTCTAAACTATTCATAAACATTGACATATCTTCATTTATCTCTATTTATCCACTCCCAGCCATCCATTTCCTCTGCTCTCCCCTCATACATAATCTCCCTCCACCTTCCTGTGAACGCTCTCCATGTCAAACTCCCCCTCTGACCCCTTGCCATCCATAAATATTGATAGACCTTTCTTTATCTTTCCTTTTGTGCCATGTCTGTACTCCCCTTGCTACGCTCTGTGCTTCCTGGTGAATTACAGCAGAAATCAGTGCTTCCGGAGACATCAAGCCTCAACAGCTCACTAACAATTATTCAAACTTCAACTCCGAGTATATACCTGAATTCTTAAAACCCAGTCTGTCCAGAGTCCATCAATCCACTCTGCAGCGTTTAGTCAGTTAATCGATTATTCGACTGACAGTCGAATCAATCATCAGAAGAAAAAAGAATCTGGTTACTTTGGCTCCTCCTAGAGCTCCTAATGGCATTTGTAAGAACCCACCGCGTCTGAACAAAAATAACCGATCCCAAGCTGGAGTCTCTTCAATCGGTGCTGGTGCACCAGGTGAGTCCAGACATGTTCACACAGTCAAGCTCAATATCTTCAGCTGGGTTTGTTAACATGCATGTAGCTACCTGGGTGACAGCCACACACAGAGGGCTGGTGAAGACTGCATGGATTGTTTCTAGTAATATATGCCAATAAAGAGCATCTGAATTAGAATTTACAGTGTTACACAATAATTAAAAAGAAGTCCATACCAGTAGAAACACACCACAGTACATCTATTCAACTAATTTTCATTGGATTTCATATTGCACAATTTACCAGCTCATAACACATCACTTCTGCCACAGCTACAGTACCTCTGTGAATGCTTTCTGGAGCTCAAACCAAAGTTCAGAAAATCCAATCTACTTCCTTTCTGCAGAGAGACAAACAACAGTTAACATGACAAAACACAAGCAGAGAAAAACGGGATTTAACAGGACACACACCTCAGCCATCTGATACAAGTGATGCTGTTACTGAGTTTGGTGTGTGAATGAGAGAGATCATAACAGAAAGAACAAAGTGTGGCATTCCCACTTATCACAACACAGCCGTGTGTGTGTGTGTGTGTGTGTGTTGTAGAGGTTATATACACCCAGTAACGCGTTCATTCATCAAACAACTATTTGAGCTGTGCTTAAGACCAAACTGCGTGTGTCTGTGTTCGTGTTTGTGAGATCACCACACAACTGCCACATTCACGTGATTTATCTGCTCCAGTTTACAACGACCACTTCATCAACTCTACTCTGTGTGTGTGTGTGTGTGTGTGTGTGTGTATGTGTGTGTGTGTGTGTGTGTGTACCCTTTTTCAAGGGCACAGCACAAAAGCTCAAGTAGGGATGATACATCTGCTTGTAGAGGTCCGTTAAGCTGCTCCTCGATCAATACACAAATGTGTGCACACACACACACACACACACACACACACACACACACACACACACACTTAATAGGTTGTTATTCCTACATCATTCTTGAATCACTGACCATAACAGAAAACTGGCCTGATCTCTTCTGTCCTCACACCTCCATTCATCATTCCCCATTCATATAGATCATGTTTAATGCATGTGGTGACCTGTGCCATCATCACATGGGAGCTGTGCTATTAAAAGCCCCACTGAGGCAGGATTTACTGCTGCATGTGTATGTACATTAAATAAAGACTGATTCATTTACAGTTTGTGGAGGTTTAACTTTCTGTTATGAATCAGATGATTCAGTGTGTTGGTATAAAACAGGATTTAAATAGTCAACACTTAGTAAAGGGAGTAAAGGCACCAGTAAGAAGCAGCTGGAGTCAGCGTTACTCCAACTACAATTAATATCATTACACACAACACAATTCCATCACTTTCAAAGATTTTTCCCAATTCCATGACTTTCCCAGGCCTAGAAAGCATATACTGGTGTCACTATGCAGACCTATGGGATGTTGTAACACTGGTATTGATCCTCCATCCCCACCATCCTCAGCCTGTGTCCCCGTGGGGCTCGCACTTGACAGAAATAACCCATTTGATGCTTCAGAAGTGTAGCTCGCAGCTTGACCTCTCGCCTTAGCTAATGACCCATTGCTGTGACACATTTACACGTCAATGAAATGGCTTTCCCAGTGGACGGCTCAGTAATTAGTCAGCTGAAAGGACACAATGCTTCTATAGGATTTCAGTTTTTTTCATCTGAAATCCTGAAATAAGGTATTGTTTAATGAAGCTGGCTGTACGCTGCACCCCTGCTCCCTCTGTGGAGCAGTCGAGGTGAGAAAAAAAAATCCTGTGGTGCCAGATGAAAGTTCCAGTGTGCCCGTACAAAGCCACACCATCTGCCATGTGCAAGGTCAGCATGCTTCAAACGAAGCGACAGGTGTTGCCGTCCTGTCCAGACCCCCCTGTGTTCAGGACCAGTAGCCAGCGTAGGTCACTCACTCACATTTGTAGTGTTTGCACTATTGATCCCCTAGTTAAACAGGCCAGTGAGCACAATATACGCATGTAATACATTCAATACACTGACGGAGGGCGATAATATCAAACCAATTGAACTGGAAATCAAAGGATTCTGTCACACACACACACTATACCAGTGCTCACACACGACATGCTGAGGCACAACACAGCATGAATAAATCATTTGTGTGTCTAATAGGAATGTAGACACAAAAGAAAGATGAGGCCTCTGACGTCATTAAGCACACACACAGTTTTGACAGGAGAAAGCTGCCCAGGCTTATCATGGCTCACACACACACACACACACACACACACACGCGTGCTTTCTTCTCATGAGGAACACAAACGCTGTAGGACATTCCTGAGAAGCTAAGGCAGAGGAGGATGTTTATCAGGTCGTACATGTGGAGACAGAGAAAAGGACAAAGAGGAGGATGTTTTCTCTGCAGTAGGTTTATTAACTGTAGAGAAACTCTTAAGGAAAGCCGATTGTGACTTCAACACACACACACACACACACATATATATATATAGACCACTCTATATTGAGCCTTTTTACGTTTAGTAGAATTATAACAATATGAAAATGTTGTTTTGGACAGAATATGCAGAACTACATCGATCCTGCAAAAACCATTAAATGGCTGCTGACTACAGAGGTGTGTGTGTAGGTGTGTGCATTACCGTAATACTGCATTGTGTTCCTGTTTTGGGGAAACATCTTTCAAATCTCTGATCATTAAACAGGAAGTGAAGGGAGGAAAGTTAACGGCTAAAATGTCATTTCAGGGCTGAAACTACAACCTCTGAGATCCACAGTGGAGATAAGTCCAGTTTTCATTTTGGCTTTGTAATAAAGAGAAGGACTGTTGATGTCGGTGGGTTTATTTTTCAAACTCCGAAAGAGGTCAACTAAGCAGTAAGGAAACAACAGCACCACGCGTCCTCCTCTAAAACAGCAGATAAGTGAAAGCCAGTGTGGTTGTTTCAGTCCAGCTTTTACTCACATGTGTGCACAAGAGCAGGAACTGCCAAAGACATTATGATGCACTTTGTCCACAAGCTTTCCCCCCTTTTTCAAAATAACCGAAAATGTTCAGAATTCACATTTAACAATAAGAGAAAAATATACAACAAGTACAGAATAAACAATACTGGTCTAACACGGCACCTCGAGGGGCCCTACAAGAAACCATTTATCTGAACATACCGACACTCCCCACTGTATATTCATTACTCTCTGATGCAGCTGAAATGTCCTCCATGAGTGCTCTGTGGAGCAGCTAGAACAAAACATGGATGCCACATTGACTGGAGACGTACTGTAATCTCTCAATCACCATTTTGATGTTCAGAAATAAATTGTTTAGAATAATTTTTTTCTCATTTGAGCCACTAGTTTTAAATTCGCCAACACGCCATTTTAAATGGTGACTTCATCAGAAAGTTCCCAATTTCCTTTAAAAGGAAGTACTGAAAAAGGCATAACAAAAGGGCACCTCGGGATTTGATTCAAGATCAAATTCATCACTCCTTTCGAAAATTACACATTATTGAACTCCCACAGTAACAACCAACACACACTTCATCTACGAGTGATAAAAAATATAAAATATTTGGTGAAGGTCGACAAATGTCACACTCTGAACCCTTGAACCGATCCTGACGTTAATCAAGGTCACTTATATGTTAACAACTTTTGTTTGGAACAATTCATCATCTTACCCACTAAAACTTATTTTGGATGAGGATCAGAGACTTCAAAGAGAGCTAGAGGATGTCGGAGACTAATGCCATGAATAATACTCCCAACATGCTAAAAACATCTGGGGCCAGATGCATAAACTTCACTGTTTATGCACAAAGAAATTGATATGCATATGCAGTCTTTCATCTGACGCCTGCTCCATCAGTCTCAGTGAGTGGCTGCACACATAGGGGCCATTGCTGCAAACAACGGTGAGGAAGTGCAAGGTTACCGACACATCAGTGAGATGTCACTGCCAGACTTTATAGGGCGCCTCAAAGTAAAGCATGAAATGAATGAAATGACATACAAATGCAGTTGACACAAAATGTCAAAAAAAAAAAAAAAAAAAAGGTGAAAAGACAGCTTGATATCATACGGTTGTTTCTATAGATATGTTCATACACATACACACTTCTGGATGAATGTAAACAGCAGCAACAAGATGGAGGTGAACAAAAGTCTCCACATGTGGGAAACACAGGAAACACAGCCCTTCAGCGTTTGAGCACCAAGCATCATTGTTGTAAACAGAGCCCCCCCCCCTCTCTCTCTCCTGCCCCAAGAACACACTTTGAGGGGAAAATCTGATGCAATCCAATTCGGATGATTTACAGTCATAATTGTAATCACAAAGCCGGTGTCACAACCCATTTGAAACTAGCGTTTTGAGGCTCCATGAATTTACATTCACATTATGTGGCGTCATCCAGTTTCCAGCCGTGACAAACCCAAACAGGCCGTCTGTGAAAACCACCTTCAGTTCGACTCTCTGCAGTAATGTGCCATCGCTACAGTGCCCATAAATCAGCTGGTGGATCAGTGTAGAGGGCGGCAGTCTGGTGCCACAGCTACCACTGATACAGGACAGGTGATCGCCCAAAGTTTGCTTCACAGCCCTCAACTATAAACCACCAACATTTATAATAGGGACACTTGTACTTTTCCCATATGATGAGGATGCGGATGAGGATGAGGAAACGGGCCTCTGGAGACCAGAGTTGACTGCTGTGAGCAGGACAGTATTTCCTCCTGCCCCATGATGCCTCTGTTCTGTCTGTCAGTCTCTGAGGACCAGCAGGAATGCTAACCTCTGCTCTTCCTTCAGGGTCTCGCCCTCCCTACTTTATAAGTAGTTTCCAATAAAAGCATGTGCCTTTTAATCCATGCTGAATTAGGAAAGCTCCAAGTGGAAGAGATCTTTATCAGTACTGTTGTACACTGTTGTTGCAGCTGAGGGACATAATTCATGCAGAAATAAACATGGAAAAACCACCAGGAGAACAAACACACAAAAACGATCAGATCACATCACTATGACTTATTTTTTGTTTATCTCCAATTCTACCTCCGTCTCATTTTTCCCTCCACAAGAGGAACAGAGGTCAGGGACCCTTCCTATGACTGAAGCAGCAACAGGCTCAGCACAGTCTGGCAGCCACGTCAAATCCATGTTTGGACAATTTAAAAGGTTTACTTCTCCACTTTTAAAACTTTATCACAGAGATTTACAGCGGCTGAGCCTTTCCCATTTCATCAAAACTGATGCTTAAACTATAAAAAAAAAAAAAGAAACTTTAAACCACTTTAATGAAGGGGTCATTTACTGAAGAACAATAATGGAAACATGAGATGAAAGGAGGAACCCAAAGGAACTCTAATAAAAGTCGATCATCCGTCATTCAAGGTTTGGGTCTGAAAGCTTCTTACTGTAGTGTGAGAGGAGAGAGACCAAAGGATCGAAGTTAATACAAGCTTGTCCCTGTTTATATACTACTCTTTTACAACAGCAGATACACCTAGAGTAACATAAGGGCATCTGAATTTGTTTTTCATCATCATATTGAGAAACATTTTCAACAAATGTATCTGCAGAGCCAAAAAAGGGGAAGGAATATATTATCATCCATGTATATAACATCAAAAGATACTATCCACTGACAACGTTTGTGGAGGAAAGCCAGTCTGTGTGTGTACAACATGAAGCCGACTGAACAGCATCTTTTACTGCGTACATGGTGAACTTCAGTTAATGAAGAGAATCCCCCACAGTTCACTCCCTCGCAGGGAGTGTGTGCCTGGGATCTGTGTATTAATGACTCATGACCCCACACACACACACACACACACACACAAGTGTGCGCATATTTATGCTGCATGTCCCGCGGCGACCTCTCCATCAGTGTGTCGTCATGCCAAGTGATACTTCAAAGTCTCCTATGCTGGAAAACAGTGGTTTAAGGGGGAACGAAGAACCCCAAAAATAGTCAAACAGTCCCAGGTGAAATGCAAACACACACACACACACACACACACACACACACTCAGCTGGCCCAACTGGGTTTAAAAGGATTGTGGATTAGGAGCCAATGAGAGCATGACTGTGGGAAAGAGCTCATAGTGAAAAATTTAGAAAACTAAACCAAGGTCAGTGATGAGATTCAAGTTCATAGTATTCCCATGTGCAGACACTGACGACAGTTATTTTAGATGCTAATTTAAACTGCATGAAAAGGATCCATACATCATAATCGCCCCGTGGGTCTGGAGCTTAATGTTATCAATATAATCATATCAAGAGATCAACCACAAAGATATCGATCCACACCAATCTAATGATTTTACAAGAAATGTGCAACAAATGCTAAGTCTGACAAGTCTGCTGTCATCTAAAGTTATACGTGTGTGTTCTTATTACTGATGTCCAGCATGTGTGGCTGATTTTCATCAATGCTAAAGAAAATACTGACCATGGATCCTGATTTTCCTTGTCTAAAACGACCAGGAGACAGGAAACGAGACCTCAAGCTTTCCGTGTTTAGCTGCAGTTCTGGCAGAAAATCCCTGTGAATAGAGAGTAGCTATCAGCCAGACTTTATCTTCCTACTAGTGACACACACACACACACACGCCTTTGTTCGCCTGTCCCAAGACTGCACCAACACACACACACAGCTTTTGTTTGCCATTCCAATAGGTGCTAAAAGGTGTTTTATTGTGAGGCTCCCAGGAGATGAAGCTGGGAGAGACTTTTTTTGTATTGTGGCCAACAAGAGGCAACATTGATACAAATTCACGCTTTTACCCCCCATTTCATGCTCCCATGTGTTTGTGTGTGGGATGTATTTTGAAACATTTTCATTACTATTTCATTTTCCAGATTAAATGTATGGTCTATAAAATATGAAATAATGACAACTGTCCATCACATTTCCCAGAGTCCTTGCTGACGCCATCCACCCAGGCCCTGGAGATGGCTCAGCCCTAAAACTGATCCACCAAATGGCAGAGAGGCCCACTGAAGGGTTACACCAGTCACTAAGATATTATTACCGTTTTTGGTAAAAAAGACAGTACGTCTTCTACTTGCTGGTCCAAACTGGCACTGGCTCCTAAACTGGCAGCAGTGCAGCCATGTTCTGTTGGAAATATTACGGGAAGAAAAATTGATCAAATCCTGGAAAAGTGACAACAGATTTGTCGAGAGCCGTGTTGCTGTTTGCTATATTCTCTGCGTCTCCCCACAAACTCATACAAAAACATCAGATTTCCTGACATCTACTCCTCCACGGCCAGCTATTGTTTCTCTCTTCCCAGAAAGACTCTTTAATGTCTCTCTCTTTCCCTCCATCTCTCTCTCACACACACACAGGAGATCAACCTGTGCAAACAGGCTGCCAGAAACTAATTCATTTTAAATGTCTCAACTTCTATTATTGACTACTAATGCATTTATTTAGATGCTTGTAAAAGTGTCTTTCTAATCAGACATTTACTGAAGAAAAATTATTCCTCAATTTCACCCAGAAAATCCTAGACTTCCTGACCCATCCTAGAAATAGACCCATTCAGATCCGTCTTGGAGAAGATCAAGCAATCAAAACCAATGCCAATAGAGCCAAGTGAATATGAATGAGTCGTTGGTGCTGGAGAAGCCAAAATGAAGCAAACCAAACAGCGAAGGCTGAAAAGTTGCACTAATAGGACGTTCTATGTGCACAGGGTCCCCAACAGATACAGCGCTCTCATTTACAGACATAATAGTGTTGTTGGCTCCCCCTATTGGCTGACTGTACACAGTAGTTGCTGTGGTTTGTAAAAGAAAAGCCTCAGGCATCTACATTACTGGCTTCTTATTTGATCAGTCACTTTTAAACTGCAGCACTTTTCTTACAAAAGAAACTGATCATCAAGATAGTTGGCGATAAAATTAACAGCTGACAACTGATCCATATTTAAGTGGTAAGTTTGTGTGAGAAATCTGTGCACTACATAGAATGAAATTCATTGGGATGTTGATTTCTTGTACACTAAGTGTACGCCTATAGTTCAAAATGAAGCAGGACTTCAAACTTACTGTACAGTCACTGTTACTGATTCAATTCTCCAAAGTCACGTTGACTCATCAATGTCTGCACGTCCTTCATGGTTTGACACCCATTTCCCTTTTTTCCTGAGGCAGAGACACAGGAAATGGCATCGAGAGGTTCCCATGGTGACACCAATGGCAACAGGCAAAGTAGTAGCGGAGACCGCTGGTAAATTAATTAATTTTAAAAAATGTAGCCTAAGTATGTTCCCACATTCAAACACTCATCCATTTGTCATACATGCTCACTGACCTCCTGATGACCACAATGACAAGACTCCTTTTCCCAGAAGGCAGTGGGAATTTTCTGAAGGGGAAAGTTGGATCTGAAACATTCAGTTGATATTGAACCTTCAAATCTCCTTAAATCCTCAGTTTTTCCACTGCAGATAGCACACGCTTTTTATTTTTATAGGCCGCCTCCCATTTTCATGGTACATTGTTCCAGTATATGGGAAAGAGTGCAGCAGAATGGAGAAATGAAAGGTTGATATAGACCGTAAAATCCAAGATCAATAACTTATTGCCCTTATCAAGCAGCTACAATTGGTAGGAAATTGTTTTGGTGCAGGAAAGGATAGGTTAGAATACAGGCCAGCACAGTAGAAGGGCAGATTAAATAACTTTGCATGGGAAGCAGCTGTTCTAAACAGCTGTGATACAGAAGCATATCTTCCATCTCTGGCATGCTCCATGGCCCCCGAGGGCCATCAATGTGGAATCCGGGTATTCAGTGGTTCTTCTATTTATTGCAAACAAATCCAAAACAGTAGAGAAGAGAAGAACGGTGGGCCAGAGAAAAGTTCTAACCTGACATAAAATGTAACCTGGGGTTCCTGCTCCTCTGAAGGGTCATGGGATGATTAATGGTACGAAAATACACATTTGTGTGAATTTGTATGAAATGTTGTGTAGTTTCCTGGCCACTAACATCTTTAAAAGAAAATAATCTTTGATTGAGTTGCCAAAACTTCACAGACATACAGAGTTTGGGTACCAGACTGAGTAAATTACATTGGTAGAACAAAGTTTCAGTTTCCCAGAGTGCATCTGGGTGAGGGAGTAGGTCAGAGTGTACGTTACAGAGAAAGAGGGTCACTACATCACCACTGTAGCGTGCTCACGTCCAACACAGTCGCGGCCACAGGATCTGTCATTTCCACCATTCAGTGTCTATGTACGCACGTGCAGTGCATTCTGGTAGCACGGCGGTGCGTTTCGAGAGAAAACATCTCATCCAGCAGCGTTACAAACTCACTTCATACTAAACTCAGTTAGCTTTAAAAAAAAAAAAAAAAGATAAATCTTTGTTTCTGCTACTGTCATGCTACCACACATAATACTGTGATGTTCATTTCTTCTCTATCTCAACACTATTTTCATGCTACCAAGTGGCCAAGTTAAACATGGAGCAACACACTCCAAGTGTCTGTGAGAACACTGATTACATCCCGTAGGAGTTTTATCATAATTATGGTTGACAATTTGATTAGCACAATCTTGGAGTATAGGTTCCCAGCACACAGCCAGATTGCATTCACAAACACACACACATGGTGCACACAGCCATGGTCTGAAAGTACTCCCAACACAACTCCATATCTCTGTAACCCTGCCTCTGGATGGCTGGGATCATTTGTCTATGCCTCAAATGTACACACACACACACACACACACACACACACACACATCAATGACCTACATACACACGAGAGACAGATGCACATAGTGTAAGTGTAGGTCATTATGTGAACAAACACACATACAAGCACAGATAAGAAGAACAAACACAAACAAGCTTACAGTATAAGTAGTAAGTGCTCACTAAGCTGCCAGCTTCAAAATTCTGGTATCTATTATCAGTAAAACAAAATTATTATTATTAGGGAATAGAAATTGGTTGATCGCCCCCCCATCATATGGTTTACTTAATGAAGTATAGTGTATAGACAAACAGGATGGTAAGGCAGCTTATTACAGTCCCATAATGCTGCACAGGAGGTTAAGGCAGATTTCTACTGCTAAATCATCACCGCTGGACAGTCAGGGGAGAAAGGTTATAACGACCATGTGACCTTCTGACGCTACTGAGCTTGACTCATCTTGGTGTGGTGACGCAGGTTTTCAACCCCTGCTGTTTGACGCTAACTAATAAGTCTGTAAACAATTTTTGTCGTGTTTGTCCCTTTTCTTTCACCGTTGATGAATATCTTGTTCTGGGGTTATGTGGCCGACTATTTTCTTTCTTTTGTTGTGTTGTGATGTTATGGAGACGCATGTAAAATAATTGGTCAAAAAGAAATGATGACATGACACTGTCCGCAAAGGTTAACAGTGAACACAACACTTGAGGCATCAGGCCTGCTGTGTGTCTGTGTGTGTATTACGTCTCTCAGAAATTGAATAACATACATGGTCTGCTTACGTTAATGTTATAACTCATACATAACACAGGGGCAGGTGGTTGGTCTACAATCTAGTTACATACTTGATCTACGCAGCATCATTTCCCTGCTGACTCAGGTTTTTCCAGGCTGCAGCAAACGCAATTATTTTGTATGCTACTCTTTGCGTGAGTGTGTGTGTGTGTGTGTGTTCTACGATAGGCGCCATCTCCCTCAGCAGGTTATAGTGTGATTCAGACATAAACAAGTTACCCAGCAATGGTACCAAGGATGTGAGCTTATATGACCCAGGACTAATCCAAAGAGATGACAAACCTGCAAATGAGTGACTTAATTTGATGGAGACAGTGAGAGACAGACATGAAATGTGGGAGAGAGAGGGTTGGGGGGGGCTTGGAGTTTGATCTCTTAATGAAAAGGTGAGAATCACAATTTACACAAAGGGTTTGTGCTTTAATAATACTTTAAGTTTTATAGAGTATTGTTAGATTGACATAAATGTATGTAAATGAAGGAAATGCATTCATAGATAGATCACTGAATTCACCAACAAACGGCTTAACTTTCAGCTCAAGGTATTCAGTTTCCAGACAGCACCTTTCACTTTTAAACAGATTGTGAAATTGGCCTGTGCAGGTTTCATTCGTCATCATTTCTAAGACTGTCTGGAGCCCCACACATCACTGCCACAGTAATCTGGCGAACTGAGCAGCCACATCAGTATCTCATGTGCTTGAGTCTCCTCTGGGCTCTTATGACAGGAGTCTGCCAGCAGCAGCAGTTATTTCACTTTCTCAAGCAAATACTGGCACTGCCATTCATCACTTAGCTGACACATTAATTGAGATCAGATAAGCTATTTAAACCCCAAACTCTGACAAAAGTTTATTTTATTCTGAAAGATTTTTACCAGACAGGATAACTGAGGCACCACATCGGAATTTCATCTTGTTTTAATCCCTTGCTCTGCTGGAAAAACCCAAACAGATACTGTACGGTCAAATCCAGACGCCTGTCATGTGTAAACACACACCGGCTTATTCAGCCACGGCTTTTAATGGTGTTTTTCTGCTCTGCTCACTATAGCTCTGATACTGATTGACTTAGACAGCGCAGAGTAAACTTCATGACTTCATGAAGGAGAAATCCACTCCAAAACAGATCATTTGCTTTTAAAGCAGGGCTTTCTGCGATTTTGGCCATCTGCACTTCTGATCAAATGATTTTAAATATTTCTTAAAATGATTAAGAAACAGGACAGTATCTCAGTTTAAAGTGGAGTTTCACCAGGCTGTTTAGCTTTAACAGATTCATGTCTAAAAGAAAACAAAGCTCAAGTCACAGACATGAGTTACACACATGCATTAGAATTAAAAATATATAGAGTACTACAAAGCTTATCGTCCGACAGAAGCATGAATGAGTACTGAATACTAAAACTCTCTAAGTTTATGTTCCTATCAAAAAGTATCAATGCACACTTGTGTGCCTACTGTAAAAAAAAGAAACTTATTGCTCAATAAACAGCTCCTCTTCAACTCCAAACTCAAGCAACTCTTTCTGCACGGGCCACAATGAATCAAACACAGCCAGCAGGTGTCTGACAGCAATAAAAAAAAAAAAAAGTCAAAAAAGAAAATTATACCTCTCCACGTGGACAGCAATGACCAATAAAACGGACCTGGTACATTTTATACCCTTCATAATATAGAGCAAGGGGTTAAATACACAAAGACATTTAACCATCAGCATAGAAACAAGCTGGCAAAGTTAGCAAAAGTCATTTAGCACAGACAGACAGGCAGACAGACAGATCTGACTCACGTTATTTGACGTACAAGTCCATTCCTGTTTCTCTGATTTCAATGAGGTATCTAATGTTGAAGTCCTCTCACCAAGGCTGCTGGCAAACTAGTTAGCTTAGCTGCTGTCATCACCAACACTTAATACTAATGGTAGCAAACTCTAACTGTGGCTACACTAAAATAATACTGACATGTTATGATCAGCTGTGAGGCCTTGACAGAGCGCACTCTTTGTCTATCCACACCTTGGCAGTAGTCCAACATTATTTAATTAACATATTTTAATCGATCTCACCTGTCGCCTCTTCGGCAGATTTCGGTCAACTCCGGTAAAGGTGCAATACCGTCTCTGACCACATAGGATGGCTAACGTTTACCAGCCGCTACAACCAAGAGAGGCGCTGTTTCACACGTTTGACAAAAACATGACAAGGAAACAAGAAATGTCCATTTATGACTAACAAAATGATTGAATGTATTAATTACAATGACAGAGACATTTTAGTAAAACTCTCGCTTGGTTTGCTTCCTGAGAGAAAAAGCCAATGCATTAAGAGTGGGCACCCCAAGACCAAACCATTAATTTTAACATTATTGCTTACTGAACACTAGTGCTTAAAGGTGATAAAAGCCCATTATTAAATTGAAAACATTTTCCAAGATGGTCTCCTTGCCTAAAAACTTTTCTACCTCAACACATGGGCTTGTTAAACAAGAGCTGAATTTCATAGTAATGTTTAATCGTTTCTGCATTGCACCAGTTTACTTTATTCATTTCTTTTTTTAATGCATTTTCTATTGTTGTGATGGACCAAGCCCTCCATCAGCTCAGGTAGAACAAAGGAAAAGCTGGTAATTAGACAAAAATTGAAGCTGAAGATTCACAGAAGAGTTCAAAAAGAAAATCCGCCCTAAACCACAATCCAAGAGCCCTTCAGACCCTTCAGTCCACGGTTTAGGAGGGATGTTCCCTTCTAACTGAGACTAATTGCTTCAAACATCTCAAGGTCCCAGAAACCACATCTGAAACCACCGTGCTAATTCAAAAAGACCACCTATTCCACCTCCTTTGTTCTGCATCCAAGCTGCCAGGAAAAATTACACAATCATACCGTGATGCCACCATCATTACGGGATGGCAGAAGTAATGATGGAGAAAATAACGTCAGAATCATTTCCAAGCAATTTCCAGGACGTGCTGTTGACATCCTTCTCTGAAATGCACGGCAATTTCCACGCATGGTGTGATTTCATAGGGTGGCAGCCAGATGTGATAACAGTTAAAACATTACTGTTTACAAAGTTATTACCGTGGCTAATCTGCAGACAAGGTAACAGTCCAAGTTCAGTGTCTTTTGGTCGTTCCCACATTCAGCTGTATCAAAATTGATCTCAATTATGCATTCAATAATCCTTTGATGAATAAAATATATTTGTTAAAAGAAAAACAAAACGGAAGCTCAGAATCAATAAAAAAATACATATTTAATCAATTGTTTGTTCTCGTTTCCCTCCCATCTCGTGCTGTTATAGTTCAGAGTGAGTGTTGGAGGAGGAGGAATCTTCCTCTACCATCACGTGTTCTTCTATATTCACCTCTTCCTCGTCCTCGTCCTCGTCCTCGTCCTCGTCCTCGTCCTCGTCCTCGTCCTCGTCCTCTTCCTCTTCTTCTTCAGGAGTTTGCTGCTGGGCAGAGTCGGGCTCCTGCATGCCCATGACTTTGAGGAAGTCATAAAGCTCCACAGCAGGAGGCCAGTTATCCTCACCCAGCATTCCTTTAGAGACGGACACAGATCTATAATTATACAGTGGCCTTTTATCTAATGCAACAGCAACCGCTTTTAGCAGCATCCACAGTGTAGATAAAATCATTCAACATTTGTAAAGTATACACAAAGATAATACTTTTACCAATAATTATTAAATTGTCATCTATGGGAAACTTCTTTGATTTGTTTTCTTTTTTTATTAGTTTTGTTCTAGTCAACTTCCACGACTTCTAATAATGTCACACAATGAGTGATAGTGGCAAACTGAGTCCAGAAGCCTTTAAAACCCAAACGAAAGGTACCGTTTGAAAAGTGAATCCCAGTCCATTGCTTTTATTTTCAAAAACTCCAAAACCATTAATAAAAGACAAGTTTGGGAACCGACACATGGTGCCATGGGCTTAAAGGTGCTCTGCTTCTCTAAAGGTTGCAGGTCTCTGGTTTCTCTGCACAGAATGGAAGGAATGTGCAGGACCTCAGTTCACAGCCTGTCCGGTGTCCTCTCTTGGCCCGCATCCATACACTCTACAGGGTTCAAAGGTCAAGGGTTGATGGCTCCAGACAGGTGAGGCTTGAGTTACCTTAACAATCATCACCTTCATTTAAAGACCCTTTTGCCTCTTGCACATACCTTTCACATTCCCCGAACAGGAACGCCACAAGCTCCATCCTGTCACTGTTCTATCAGCGGGCTTGACTGAGAGCCAGCAGAGAACTGCACAATATTCTAAATTCTGTGACATATTCCTTTAACCTCTGTAAATCTTGGCGCATGTGGTATCTTGCATGTGCCTCAATATAGTAGATACAGGAGAAGATGTTAGACAGAAGCTCCTGCTTCATAGGATAGGATCGTCACTGCTGCGGTAAACAACGACTTCACTGGGACTCCTGCTGCTTGATAGAGGGCAACCTCATCATTGCAAAGAGGCCGACAGTAAATCCAAGCTGCACAGACAGCTGCTGTGTCTGCTTTTGTTTCATGCTCACTTATCCGCTAACTTTGTTAATTGTGTAGTTTTTAAAAATTTGTTCACAATGCAGAGAATACCCAGGGTAAATGTGAAAGCAAACTGGATTGTTTATTATAGGAGGTTCTAAAAGGGTCTTCCAGGGAAAGACAATGACTCATTTGTAGTGAGTGGGGGGGGAGAATGACTCTTTTATCATATTGACATATTACAAACTTGCCTTAAACATTTTCTTCCTCCTTACCTGCTGGTGACTCCGTCCCATCCTCGATCCTCTGCAGCCACTGTAGGACAGACGAGGTCACTATGGGGGTGTTGGGGGGGTACTGGTAGATTTCATCTCCGGACGGCAAATGTGTGAGGACCAGAGCAGGGAGGGGGGGCATTGAGCCGAGGTATGACCCCAGGACTGACATACCAGCTGGAGTACGACCACTAGAGCAACAAAATATATCCATTATTATCAAATAGTCAAACAATAAATGTATTATAAAAATATTTTGTGTGTATCATTGACTGGTGTATGTACAGGTGGATCCAGCAGGGCAGGTACCGCTCCATCCTCCCCCCTCCCAGCTCCACCACTCCTCTCATCTCCTCCACCAGTGCCTGGTTCTGCCTGCGCCCGATCTCGTCCTCCTCCTCTCCCACAAAGAGGAGGAGGAGAGCTTTGCCCAGGGAGAGGAAGGAGGGCAGGTTTTCCACCGTCAGCTCAGGCTGTAAAACAAAGATGAAGACGAAGGACAAAATGTTACTTTTGTACAAGAAAGGCCAAGAGGGGGTGATTGTAAGGTACGTGGAAATAAGAGTTTTGAATGCTGATGGTTCAACAGATCAGCTCGAAGCTCAGTTTCTGCTCGTGAGTGTCACCACAAAACATGCAGCAATTATTTTACTGAAGGAAGCTAAATAATGTGAGCAGAGTGTTAAGAATTAAAGGTGGAGCTGGAATCATTTAGGGACTGTGAGCAAGACTGTTCTCTCATGTGAGTCAAACCACCATCCACTCAGCAAAAATAGAAATTCAAATTACAACCCTCTTACAACAGCCTTGCCATCCTGGGCATTTTCACACAGTCCCTAAGTCACTTTCTTTACAAAAGAAATTCTGCTTTTAACTGAATGGAGAAAAATAAGGATAACAGCGCCACCATAAGGGAGGCTTTGCTACTGTCTGGACTTTTCATCCTAAGAGCCCTACAATGCAACGCAAGGACTTTCCCTGGTGGGATTTAGACCCCTGGCTATTGCACTTGAGCTATTTACCCTCACGGCCCACAAACTAATCTGGAGCCAAAATCGTCAGTGCAGAACAGCATAATAAACACTCACAGGGAGAGCTGAACTTGCCTTGTTGAGCAACATCTGCATTAAAGATGTCTGTTGCTCAATGTATTTGTTTACGTGAGAAAACGTAAACTCGTTACTCTGACACTGGATGTATTGAGCAAACCACATCCAAGGCCCACATGTGGTTCTTGTTATCTGTGACATACTGTGAGCGATTCCACCCTGGCTGTCCAAGTCACGGCCACATCATTTATTTGCGGATATTTCGTTTCATTAGATTTAACTGAAGATGGGCTCACGGTCTGTTTTGGATTTGGGCACTTTGGGTAATTATGGCGGCATTCATTTAGTCTGAACTCTAAATCCACTGAAGTGAAATCAACTAACGTAAGAATGTAAAAACTTTGTTTAGCATTTCTCAATGCAAACATGACTATGTAACATAGCAACACAAAAGAAACAGTTTGATTTACCAGAGGATGCAGCAGCGCAGTGTTGATGTGTGAGAGCAGCTCTTCAGTGGAGGTGGACACAGACAGTGTGGAGGGAGGAGTGTGTGTCTTCCAAGATGGAAACACCAACACTGCAGGAAGGTCCACAGAGTGCTCTGCAGCCCTGCACAGCAAACATTCAACCTTAAATAAATACCTCAGACATTAGAGGTCATTAGCTCATTTCAGACAACATGATCACACAGGATTATGAAATGTAACCACACAACGACTTCAGTGTCTTAAATGGATTTTAGTCATCTCTGATTGGCTGCTGAGGCTTCCTAAGTGAATTCTAAACATAGTACCGCCCTTAAGCACAGGTGAAAATGCTGCTTTATCAAATCCAGACAAAAATGCTATGAGAAATTCACGTGAATGAGTGAATGATAACTTCAGACTCAGAAATAGGAGCTCGAGAGAAGCACTCAAAGGTGACTGTGAGGGAGAACTTTGAAACAGGAATGACGAGACTGAATTTAGAGCTGCTACCATTTCTCTGCCAGCCCATCCGTCAGCAGTCCAGTCAGCACCTCCCCTCTCAGTGCCTTCGCTGCTTCAGTAAACAGTGGTACACCTGGCAAGACAGAGACACAGCACTGATACATCATCATATGATGCTGCTGACAGGGAAGCTCTTGAAGAGACATTCTGAAAGCTGCAACATTTGTAAAATTGTATAAAAAGTGACCCGGCTGTTTATTGCTATCTAGCTCATTCAAATCCAGACTTTCTTTTCTTTTCACATATCCCAAGGATAAGGTAATATTCATATTTTTAATATTTTCCTATTGTCAACAGGAAAATATTAAAGAACAAAGAACAAAACCCAACAATGAAAGCATCTACTGACAAGTATTGTCTGTGGATCAAAGCCTCATATATCTTCTTCCTCTGTGCCACAGAACTCCATTGTTGTCTAAAACTATTAAAAACACTGGGTGACATTTGCCTTTATTAAGATTTTAGACAACAATGGAGCTCTATGGCACAGAGGAATTAGTCAATTAGCATTTTTGACTCCATTCGACATACGGTGTCCTGCCATCTTTAGCTACGTGTCAAAAAATGTCGCTCCGTCATTCCTTTGAAAAGCAGTCTGTCGACACAGTGGGGATACTAACACAGAGGGGGAACAGCTGAACCTGACTCAGTTTCGGCAGGACCACAAAACAGCGTCATCCAGCATGGCACCGCGGTGGCCAATCAAATACGTACAAGCACACAATCTTGGTAAATACATCACAGCATGAGCGCTGTATTTACCTCGCAGTCATGCACAGTTACCATTGTGATAGGTATTAAAAACCAGGTATTATAAAGCGCTGCACCGGGTTTTGGTGTCTGAGAAGCTTACAGGGTCACATATTTGTTAGTCAAACTTCCTGGATCCTGTTTCCCTTGTGTTTTAACACAGGGATGTTTTGTGGCCTGAACTCCTGTTAACACTCCAAATGTGTATTAATCCGCAGCTGAACATAGTCTCCAAAATGAAAGTGTACATTTGTGACTTCTGTAAGAACCAATGGGCCACAGACAGAGTGTGGAAGTCATAAAGTATCAAGAGGTGGACTAATGCACAACTTTGTTTTGTTCTTTCGATGGGACATATTTGACACTTACAAAAAATATACAATAACAGCAGCTTTATACTTAAAGTGCAGCTTTTAGGACACAGTTTATCTCAACCCATTGGCTGACTGAGGCACAGTTGCTGTATCCATTAAAATGTAAGTTTGATTTCAGCTACTGAGGAAAAGGTGATCATTAGTCATTAATGTGCACTATGGTCTCCCACCTGTGTGTGTTTGTGTCTTAAACAGTCCCAGTACTCTGTTAGGATTATAGCCTGCTAGCTCAGGGTAAGGCACTTCCTGAAAGAATGATGTCACTCCCTCTTGGGTGGACAGCAGCAGAGGTGAAGCTGGGCGGCTCCTGGTGAAAGAACAGACAGATGAGCACAGATAGATGCATCTAATGTGTAGTTTAGATGAACAAAACAGAGATGCTTTGTGATCAGTGATAATAAGATTATTTCATCAACCACTTATGAACAATAAATACACCAAACAATTCCTTCTTTTAGGTCTGGATTGTGTGGAAGACCTGGTGCTTGTTAAAAGTGCAGAAATATGGCTCCAGGAGAACATTTTGTTCCGATTGGTCTCATTCTAGTAAAACCTCAGTCAAGACATGATGAAAAAACATGGCTCAAAGCCTCTGGGTGATAACAGGACAAAGAAGCTCTGCCCGTGGAAAATCTCCTGAGTTATAGAAAACATGACCGTACATCCATACATGTGATGACTGCCAGATTCCCATAGAGCTTGGATTTATATTGTCCTGCTGATTCGGTTGAAGCATGTTTACATGCGGGTGTGTTTCCTGTGTGTGTTTATTTGTAGTAGCAAAGATAAGTACTGCCCTCACTAGTAATGCAAACACTGTTATCTGACTGATTTCATCTGTCCTTTTATCTCATTTGCTTTGCACCATTCTTATACAATCACATGTTTTTATTTGTGGAACCTTTTTCTGTAAACACCGCCATCGCAGGTTTAATAACGTCCAAGACAAACATCCGTAGAGGATGTTCATGTGTATTTTTTACATGCTGTGCACTTTGGCTGTTGATGGTGACCAAGTAGTTTGTTTGCTGTGAATAAAAACACAGAGCTTTTAGTCGCTACAATGCAAAATATGTATGTATGAAAGGCTGAGATATGATGACTTTTAGTACCAAGAATGGTTCAAAAGTACTGGATCCTACATTTCCCATGATGCAACTTAATAGCATCTTTCATTAGACCCACATCGACATATATACATATACAGCGCACTGACCCGCTGCCGCCATATTGGACCAGGCAAGACTGGCCTGTAAACACATACAAGTAAATGTGGGACAAAAAGTTTATAAAACGTTCACATTTTTCAACCCATTTCAATGATTCGTTTTTATGATCCAACACTTTTTTCCCACTCCACATATGACATAAACCCTTGACTACAAAAATTATTCATTTCAAACTTAAGAAATGTAAAAATTTTAGCACTTTTTATCCACTTCACTTGTATGTGTTTCCAAACAATCCAACAACACGGCCAATGCAGCATCTATCAATGGATGCCAACATCAGGGTCATTTTTTCTATTAAGTTGTATTCTTCATGATGAGCAAAATGCTCCTTTAATATCTAAGGTTATAGCCACACTAATACAGATAATATTAGCACATGAGCATATAAGCACTGTTTCAGGATTAAAATCTGTCCGTACTAACACGTCTGAAAACAAATGTACTGTTTTGGCTATAACTTAACATGATGCAATTCAGTAGACTCTTGGAAAAACGTCTCACAGCATAATGAAGCGACGAAGTGCCTCAGTACCCAGCATGCCTCTGTAGTGCTGGGCCAACTCCTGAGGACGGAGCAGCAAGATACTGGGGAAAGCTGTGATAGGCTGGAACGGGATCGGCAGAGAGACGCCTGGCTGAGCAGCACAGAGGTCGGTCCACTCTCCACAGTCCACCGCACTCATCTGGACCTCAGAATCTGAAGTGATGCATCAACATCTGGTCATTTCAAAACGACAGCTCGTTGAGGCAAGTAAGGGACTTGCAAACTGCCACAACTTGCTTCAAACTTTACATCAAAATTTGTTCTCCCTGTCGGAATCATAACTCAAATCTGAATACATAGACATGACACACATATCTATACTTACACCTCCTGAGGATATAATCCATGTTGCAAATAAATCCCCTTAGAAATCAGAAAAACGACCCCCTTTAACTCAAAACTTACATTAGAATGTTTTTAAGTTTTCTAAAGTGTCAAAGTAGTGCAATGCTAGTTGTCTTTACACCCATGGGTACATTACAAACAACTGCTAATTGCCAAATCGGCATACTTTTAATGGTGCCAATATGCCAAAATTGAAACACACATAGGCTACTAAACTAGGACTGCTGCAGTCCACTGATAGTTAACTAAGTGACTCCATGGAGACATTATACGTCCTGTTAGCCTAAATTATGGAACAATTACTTCCAAAGCTTAGAGCATGATTATCCCCAAAATTGTAGCACGACAAAGAATAAGAAGAGTTACAAAATCAATTTGTATTAAATTCAATATATATAAAATCATTATATTTTGACATTACTAAGGCTCAGACTGTTGGATCAACCTACTTTGATATTACTGGTCGCTCTCCTCTGTCCATTTATACACAGATATTTCTCGGAAAACAGACTCCTCTTTACCTGCAAGTCTCTCTGCGACTTCAATGAAGGAGCTGAGAAAAGCCATGGACACAGCATCCCCTGGTGTTTGAACACAAACTACAATTAACTCCATCCACATTCGGCTGAACTCTTAAATCACATTTATTTGCTTCTGAGTGCATCTTACATTTGAGGTAGAAGAGCGCCACTGTCAGGCTGCTTTGGGCTACTGCGGCGTGGAAGTTGTCAGAGGTTAGTTGGGTAATTGAGTCCAAGTCCGGCAAGTTGCCTCTGTTTTCGTAGACAGAAGCTGCAATTTCATCGTCCAGCTTGCCTGGAGGCAGATGGAGAAACGCATAAATACACACAGATAAACAGTAGTGAAGGAGGGAGGAGGAGGATAGAGACAATGAGAGTATGATTCCTCTTTTAATTTCCCCATCACACACTTACCAAAATGTGTATCCTCCTCCTCGTCCTCCTCTACCTCCTCGTCCTGCTCTACTTCCTCATCCTCCTCTTTGTCTTGACTTGTGAAGAGCTCCAACACCTCATCAAGGTTGTGTAAGGTCAAATACTTCACCTCTGAACTCTTGAAGCACACAAACAAAAAAGGTAAAACACACGTGGTAAAAACAGCAAGTAATCTTTCCTGCATGTATGTATGTGACGATGTTACCTTCTCAGGCAGCCTGTAAGCAGCATTATATTCGTCTGGGGTTTTCACTGCAGGACTCTGCCTGATGACACACACAGGAAAAACACAGCATGAATGGTGTGTTACCTCTCAACAACGTCAGCAAATTAAAAAAGCTCATCAATGAAGATGTGTTCAGATCCATGCTCACAAACATGCCTGTTCTGTACCTCTCACCTGTGTACGAGCACCAGCAGGGCGAGGCCACGCAGCCTCCAGGCCAGAGTGGTGGCCGTGTCCAAGTCCAGGTGCAGGGTTGCTGGACGGGAGAACAGGAAGACCTGGGGGATCTGCTGGTAGGGAAACTGGGGGGGCTGGACCGAGGAGGGGTCTTCGTAAGCTTCGGTCTGGCGGTGCAGAGACACATGCAATTATGTACAAAAGAAAACATTATAGTCGCTCCTGCATGTGACTTGCACTACAACATTTAACAAAAATTTGATTTAGGGTGCACAGAGTCAAGAGTCAAGAGAGTAAAGCTGACATAAGTAGATCAATAGAATAGTCCATAGAAAATTACTGTGGACAGCAAACAGAGGCGGGTTGTGGAGCATTCAAATTAAATTTGAACTCAACCATCAACTGTGAAATCACTACAGACTGTAACAGCCCTCTCCTTAGTTTCTGTGTATACCAAGCCTGAAGGGCCAGGCTGTGTTAATTATAACATTATATAGGCCCATTGGTTAATCAATTAATCAAGTCAATAATGAGCAAATTAATCGACCATGAATGTAATCATTAGTTTCAGCCCTAATATTAAGTGCAGTGTCTCCATCTCCATTCTGCTCACCACTAGTGGAGCCTCCATGAGCTGCAGGAAGGAGTGCAGGCTGAGGGTGGACAGAGGCTTCCTCATACGGGTCAAAGGGCAGCGCTCAGAGGTCATCGTGGTCATGAACCTACTGAGGGCTCTACAGTGGAGGAACCACACTCCAGATGAGTGAGACACCTCGTTAACGCTGAGACACAGAAAGACAGGGAGAGACGACTTTTAAATGACGTGTAAAGGAGCTGCTCTGGTGAGGTCAGTGTTCAGGCTCAGCTTCTGCTCAGGATGAACCCGCCTGACACTATTATGAACATTAACATGAGTCAATTTGCAAAGGATGTTTATGATTAACTTTTTGAGCTCACATCTTTTACAGCCTAAAGTATCTGAACAGTTTCCAGTCAGCATATGTGCTTGTAAAGGCACTGCAGGTAAAACAAAGCTGATAAACAATTATGACCCAAGCCTCACAGTGTGCAGCCTTTTCTCTATTTATTCTGTTTTTAAATGTCACTCACATAAAATCTAAGAAACAGACACCCTGTAATCTCTCTATTAAAAATACTAGAGGGGCAGACAGCCAGTCTGAATGTCCTTAAACAGGGAGGAACAGCACATGGAGGCTGTTGTACATCTTGTACAATTCAGCAATTCATCATTTTTGGCAATTATGATGTGGAGAAATTTCTCATGAGTTACACAAGACTTGAACCCAAGATGACATGATTACAGCAGAGTTCAGCAGGGCTGAGTTCATCCCTGCTTCCGCAGTCTGAGCTCACCGCTCATCTACAGCATGCTGTTTAACCTGTGCTGCTTGGTTCAAGGCTTATTCAACGTGTGGCGTGACAGCCCTCACCCGGCCTATGAGTCACACCAGAGAAAAGACAGGAAGAAGGAAAAATAACCTACCCCAAGTGCTTTAAAACTGGGCCGCCAGTTATGAGGATGAACTGGTATTTGGATCCGTACACATACGCTGTCTCCATCATCGATCGGTGCTCTTAAGTAATACAATCAACAGAAACAATGCAATTCATTTGCTTAGACATTCAAGTCAATCAGTCAGTGTCTCCATCACCTTACACACTGCAGTCCATTAATCAGTCCTTGAACACATCAGCCAGATAATCTCCATCGCTGACTTTTTTTTTTCTTAAATCAAACTATGACTTCACCCACATTCTTACACTCTCACTTTGATCAACATTTATTGCCTCTGCCTTCGCCTTCTTTTCCACACCTTGTGTTCCCAGACTGCGGACGTAACCCAGCACAATATCCTTCTTCCCCCTGGCTGCCTTCTCCATGGCCAGCAGGTCGGCGTCAGTGTGGACGTACTTGACCTCTTCACGCAGAATAGCACTGATAGAGAAAGACAAAAGCACTGCTATTGTATTATTCTATATTTTTCTTAATGGCAATAAATCCCGTGAATGAACCAAAACATACCAAATTCTCTTACACACTGTTGTACTACAAGTACTACTCATGAGTATGTTAAATTGATTTTGTGTTGCTTACTTACAACAGGACTTCGGAGACGATGGAGTTGACGTCAAACACAGTGTCCAAATCAAAACCCAAGAGCTCCTTACCACCCCTGACACAGAGATACAACGACATACACAACACAGAATTCAACATGACTGTGGAGGCTGTTAAATCTCTATGCTTTGGTCGTATTTCTGGACTAGTAACCACTGAATCCTCCACGTCCTCACGACCTACCTGAACAGGAAAGCTGTGTGCAGCACCCTTTCTTCTGTGCAGTATGCTCGAACCAGCTCTTTATTGCAGTTGACCTAAACAAAAAGAGCAGAGAAGGTACTAAACTGCCACCTCTGCCTTGCATAGGTGTCCACATCTTAAAACGTTACTAAAGACTTGCATATTTAAACTTAAATATTAACTTCTTGAGCACATTACAGTGGGAGGACAATATCTACCTTTCCAACCAGTATCCCATAATCCTGCAGAGCGTCTGCAGACTTCTCCAACTCCACCAGGAAGAGGGAGATGGTTGGAGAGACTGGAAAGAGAGGAATACTGTTATCTTTGATTCAAAATACTACAGACTCCACTATTTCAAAATAAAACTACAAAGTTCTGCATGCAAATATGGAAAAGATTGTGTTGTTGACTTATAGGGCAGAGTGAACAGACTACCTTGATGCTGGAAATAGATAAACATCATCTTCCCAGAATGCAGTTTCTCATAGAAGTCTGCAGCTGTGTATTCAATCAGGTCTGATGTGTTGGCCTTCTCTGTGCATCCCCCTGACCTCAGCCACAGCAGGAGAACAGCCAGACACACCCACATCATGGAGGACAGACTGCTGTGTGGAAAAGATCATTGGAGGAGATGTACAAGTGTCCATATATAGATCACAAATAAACCATGCAGGAGTAATAATATGACCTCCACTATGTTATGTCTGATTGGCTTAGACATTAAACAGAAATGAATAGGAACATATGAGTTGTGAGCAAGCAGTGACCACAATGATGTTACCTGAGGAGGTCGAGCTGGGGTTAAAGTTCAACTTTTTTTCACTTTCCATGTGGCACAAATGTTACAAACCACAGTGAAACCCGTGGTGATAGAAAACAGAGGCATTGTGCGGCTAATTATGAACAGCAGCTTATCCAAAGAGTGTAAAATCCCGAAGAAAGTCGGAAAAATGGCGCTTTCTGCCTCACTGAAGGATGTAGGTAATGCTAGCTAGTTGATTAGCTTAGCTTGTTAGCTGCTGCCTACTGATGGGTTCTCGTCCATGGCTGTTGTTATATGGCTAAAAGTCGATAAGATACATGTCGGCATATATCCATGAGGGATGTAACATTAGACCACAGGCAAAGCACATTTACAGGGTTATTTTTCGCCAGGCCCCACAATGAAACTTGAAAAAAGTGTGTTAGGATGATGCTTCATCTTTCGAAGACGATTAGATTAGCACTTCCTGTTGTCATTTTAAAATAAAATACTTAATTGACAAATTTATTGTGAGGTGTTTGAGTAGTTCGTACCAACATGAACACTAATTGATGCTGTACAAATCCGAAGTAGAAAGGACCGTAGCTGTTTTACATTTTTTTTCTACTTTTTATACCCATAGGTTGCTATTCCGTGCACGCCAACATTTTTGTGCTTTTATTTTGAAAACAACACCTATTTTCCGGAAGTGTTGGTTATCGCTCAGTAACTTTACGTCTGCAAATTGTTTTGATGCATTTTTCTCTGCGAGACGCCCACGTGTTTGTATGAACCAATAAGATCAGGGGGCAGGCTTGACTCACACAGCTGGCCAATCACAAGCATCTAAGGGGCGGGCACTACCACAGCTGACATCATCGTGAACCAATAGAGTGAGGGAACTGTGGAGGTTGGGCGGCAGGGTTAGCCAATCAGGCGGCGCACTGATAAAGTGGGCATGAGGACGTCTTCCACTTGGGAGATTTAGCTCGGAAACTGGCTAGAATCTGCGGCTCCATGTTGGCTGTTTCAAATGAGAACGAAAGAAGTGTTGAGCCAAGATGGCGGCCTCCGAGGCACTAGTTTCCGTTTTAATTGAGAGCATGGGGGCGGGTCTAAAACTGCATCACAGCTGATCTGGAGGTTTTTCCCCCCTTAAGTTGTTTTTTGCAGAGAGCAGCTTTGCAGAGATTCACAGGGGGACCTCTCTGTCTTGTTTTCTCTTCCCCTTTCATGTTATTTTTAACCTAGCGCATTTTAAACAACTAGACCACATTTTTTCTTCAATCCCAGATCGGATTTAAACCCCAGCGCAGTTTCACCATGCCTCTTCTTTTAAGAATAAACTGCTTTTATCGCAATTTTTCACCCGAATACCCTCGTTTTTTTGTCATCCACGGTGCATTTAGCCCAGGTCTGACCCAGTTTTAGTGTTTTTGCCTTTACAGCATCCCATGTATTAGTGCGAGCCATCAGAGGAGATGTTTTCGGCAGGAGAGGAGGTTAATTCCCATTTGTTTACCTCACTGAAGGAGTCCCACGGAGCTGCAATCTCCCCAACACTGGAGCTCAGTCTAACTACCATCTACACCGTCCTCTACTCTTTCCTGTTTGTTTTCGTGTACCTGCAGCTCTGGCTCATTTTGCACTACGGACACAAGCGCTTCAGCTACCAGAGTGTGTTTTTGTTCCTGTGTTTGCTGTGGGCTGCGCTGAGGACGACCCTCTTCTCTTTCTACTTCAAAAATGTGGTACAGGCCAACCAGCTGCAGCCTCTGGCCTACTGGCTGCTCTACTGCTGCCCCGTCTGCCTGCAGTTCTTCACACTCTGCCTACTCAACCTCTACTTCACACAGGTAGGACTGCACTGTGTGTGTGTGTGTGTGTGTGTGTGTGTGTGTGTGTGTGTGTGTGTGTGTGTGCGTGTGCGTGTGCGTGTGTGTGTGTGTGTGTGTGTGTGTGTGTGTGACCTGATTTCATAAAACAGCTGACTTTGCAATTTTGTGTTTGTTGTATTCACATGATTTCACATTTAACACACAGCTTAACCTCCCCACCAGCAAGTGATACTCTTATTCTATTCTATTGTATCTTATTGGCCTCCTATTCCTATTAATCCAAGGTCCCCCAATTCCTGGCACCGACCGTCACCCAGTGACCTGTGGGGACAAAAGCTCTCCAGGGATGACACCCAGCTCTAATTCATTTCCACTCATTGAATTTGCAGTAAACAAATGTCAGCTGTCATTTTTCTTTCTGTCATTTCTTAGAGCAGGGATGCTAGTGTGGTTATCTGGAAATAGCACACATCTATACAGGAATAGTTAGACATTTTGTGAATGATGAGTCTCTTCGTCACTATGAGGTTACCAGGCAACCAGCAAAAACTCAAGGAAGTTGCACCTGGCTAAGAAATAGTCGTGCACATAACCTCCTGCAGACCTACGACTCAGCATCTTTACAGTTTAGTTTTTGCATGAGAGAAATTAGATACAACGTGTTAGTTACTGAGCTCTAGAGGTGCTGGTAACCTTTGGATGGAGCCCCGCTAGCCTCTTCCAGTCTTTATGCTAAGCTAAGCTAACTCTAGCCTCACACATGACAGACGTCCCTGAAATGTTCAGGAACATTTCCTGCATTGGGTCATGTGTGAATGGGAGCAGGGATCGATATTCAGGGAAATCAATACCACTAATTTCCTGCCTCGAGACTCAGTAACATTGCAGGGAAATTGCCAGTGTGAATGAAACCAGCAACATTGGAGGGACAACATCCAACGCTTTTTGATGTTCTCTTCAAGTAGATCATGAAAAAACATTACTTCTCTTCAGACTTGTTGAATATTAAATGCATTACAAGAACAATGGCACTGGACAAGAACAGCTCCTCGTCCATCATGTTCCTGAAAATAATTAAAAACTTCCTCTTCATACATGGACTTCTTGCTTTGCTCCATCTCCACCATCTGTTCCTTATGGTGCAAGACGGAAATGTTCCTGTATCTAGCTTCATGTGTGAAGAGTGAAAATCGGTGCGTCTGAAGGTTATCCCAACAATTTACCGCTCTAACTATGTGTGGAAGAGTCTCTTGGTGACAAGGCAATAAATACCCAAACTGTTGACATATTTCTTTAAGCCAATCAAAATGCAGTGTTGTGGGTGGACAGTGGGCAACTATTTCCCTGGTAAAGTAACTTAAAAGGGCTTCTCTAATAACCAACATTCCTCCTATCGCAAAAGGGGACATATGGTCAGCCACTGTTGTCCTATATGTTCCATAGCGGAGTGGGTTGACTGACTTGAAGGAGCTTTTTTTTTTAGCTTGCTGTTGGTTCGAAGGCTCTGCAGATTGACTCAGCTCATGTTCAGATCTCCTCGCTAAAAGCCCGTGTTGCTTTAGGCCCCAGCCTCCATTGATGTGTTTCATTCAGTAAGTGGACGAGACTCAAACAAATGCCCCCGTCAGCGGCATGTTCTCACAAAATGTGTGCTTGAAAGAAGGAGAGGGACACAGTTGGTCAGTCACAGTTGTTCAACACCTGCCCACTCCAAATGTCAAAGACCTGTTTGTTTCTCTCTCAGAAAACACCTACACACTCCGGGGCTTCTAGCCGGTAACACCACCACAGTTCAATCACTGCTTCAAAGGAAAACGCAGTGTGTGTCTCAGTCACATGCACGGGTGTGAGGAGAAAGGAAGCTTGCCCAACTGGCTGAGTGCAGATTAGGTAATGAAGCCACTGGTGTCACATGACTGCTGAATAAACATTGTAGCCCATTAGCTGATCTGTGACCAGTGCAAGCATACAATCTACACTCCGATTGAATAAAAATAATTCATTTTCTTTGGTTGTTGTTACAAAAGCAAAACTGGCAAGCATCACATGTATGCTGGCAACAGCAGCGTTTTTTTTTCTTTTTCTCCATCATCAACAAGATGGTATTCTTCCATATCTGGTAAACCCGTCATTATAGGTTTGAAAATATCTGTGTCTAAGTGGGGAAACCATGTGCTCAGTGAATAAGCTTTTCCTGCATGTGGTTTCATGTCTAGCCGGGTCAAACCTGAGTAATATATCAGATTCATATTTTCTCCCACAGTAGAAACAGTGACTGTGGCTGTAATGTCCCCTACATTAACGCAGCTAGAATCAATAAATCTGGCCCACTCAGATCTACAGTGTTTAGCATCTTTCAGCTCGTTGTTTTGGTTTTGGGCCCCGCATCTTTACTGCTTTGGTTCACTCACAGCTCTCATCGCTTTAGTTTCCAGCATGCGTCTCCAATAAACCCATTTTGCAGACAGGCAACATTAGCAGCTATCTGCTGAACATAGCGGACATACTTCAGGGCTGCAATTAATAAACACGACTAACCACAAAGAAAAGGCAGAATATTTGTCATTTTCTCTGAAACATGACTGAAATTATTATTCAATTGTCAAAATGAACATCAGCCTGATGAGTAAGGCATCATCACCAACAATTTGTCTCAAGAAACTGAAAGCACAGAGCTTGTTTGTTCAGGCAGAGAAAACCTGTCTGAGAGCTGGTGCACCATCATGCCACTGTGACACGGTCTGTCGCCTGACACACACGCATGTGTGGAAATACTTGTGTAGAGCATTTTCTGATGAGTCAGGCATGAGTCCTGACCTGTGAGTTACTTCCCCCTTATTACATTTTAGTTCCTTCTTGCTCAAGAAAATTCTAATGGGAATAATCAGATAAAGACAAAAAGAAAGTAGAAATTTTAGTCACATTTTTCATAGATTTTATACATTTTCGTTTGAGGTACACACACACACGCACATATATAGTATACATTATGTATGTAATCCAGCAGTGTTCTGCTGGCTGGTTGCTTCATTTCTAGGTTACAAATTACCTCCTACTGGCCTACATTCACACACAAAAGGCTGAGTGTTTATGTGTGTGAGAGCAGGTCTGTGGGTTTAAACTCAATGTTTACAACGTTGAGCAATTCCTAAGACCTTCGTGGCCATAGCAGCTATCATATAATGTCAAAAACCATGGTTCATCGGAGTGTGACAGGTAAAGGCTTTGAGCAGACCGATCAGTGATAGTACTCTGTGCGTCTGCATGTTTTTACCTAACTGAATAAACTACATTGAACCACTTTTTGCAGTCATTCCAGCAAGTGAGTGAACTAGATCAGCTGAGGCCAGTGTCCCAGCTTTTGTACACTTTAACTGGACTTGAGTACAGTGTGATGTTTGTTGAGGTCCTTACTGATAACATGTTGGCAGCAGTCGTTGCAGTTTTTGTCTGTTCAGCCCGAGTGTCTAATGCTGCTCATGCTAAACACCCAGTTCTTCAGGTTAGTGCTGAAACAAGTGGAATATTTGATCTTAAACCATAAAGGCACCACCTGTCTGTGCAACGCTGCTGTCAGCAGGCCATTGGCTCTTTGTTCGGCCATTTACACAGAGCCAAACATTTGAATTTAAACTGTATTTGCATAAAGCTGTAAGTGTTACTGTCTGACTTGATCCAAGTGTATGAGGCCATTTTGGGCAATGTAGCAAATCACTGAGCTGAGCTGCTTTATGACATTATTGGATTTACAGGGTTTTTTGGACCAATCTGATGAAGCACCCTAATTTGTTAGTTGGGAACACATCACTGGAGGCTGGGACTTAACACAGGCTTTCACTAAGGAGATCTCTCATCCCCGGGACATGAGCTGAGTCAATTTGTAGAGCTTTTAAACAGCAGCCCAAAAAAACCACTTCAAGTCAGTCAACCCACTCGACTTTGGAACATGTAGATAGCGTCTGTTCACATGTCCCCATCTGCAAACAAACAGATATTTTTATGTGGCTATTTTTTTCCCCTATAAATGAATTGAATTTCCCCAAAATGCACCTAATCATAACAAGTGTGATTGCTCTGCAGCACTACCCCAGGACAAATATATAAATATGCTTGTATAGTTTTTGATGCTACCAAGGCGACTGATCAAATCATGCACTGTTCTTTGCAGATGGATACTATGACTTCTCTTATTTATCATTTTTATATTTCACAGGCATAGACAACAATTGTATTCATGTCTCAGCCAAAAAAAGTGCATGAGCTCATTTTGATGACAAGTAAAGTGTATGAGTTATTAACCTTAATGCATTAAAGCCTACTGCAGAAGTGTTTTAAAGCCCCCATTCATTCCCACTGCTACTATAACTCAATGCATTAAGGTTGGTCTTAACGTTCATAAAGTCATAGTGTATATTGCTGCCATGATATAGAAGTGCATGAACTGTGCTGTGATAGAAGATTTGGTCCATATTGCACACAGCATCTTGACACATACAGTATTTTATCATGTTAGATGGATGTGTGGTGTGTGTGTGTGTGTGTGTGTGTGTGTCCACTTTAATGACACACAGGAATCTCTTCAGGCACTGTTAAGTTCACACTATTCTCCTAAGAGAAACCCACAGTCCTGCGCTCTCTCTTTAGCTCTATCTCGTCTTTGTATTTGTTCCTCATTATATTTCTTCTGTTTTTTTTATTTAACACCAGTAATATGCTTCATTAAAATTGCATAAGCACTGGTCTACAGTTGAGTCAATTTTAAGGAACAATTTTTTAGAAAATAACTTGTTGGCATAATGAAATTGAGTAAGAAAATGACTGTATCAGTGATGATGTTTTTCTGCCTGTCTTTGTTTAGGTGATGTTTAAGGCTAAAGCAAAGTATTCCCCAGAACTCACCAAATACAAGTAAGTCTCTTTTCCTTCCTTTCCTCTCTGCGTTTGCAGCTTTAGCACCATGCATTTTAATCAGCTATTGTTTATGAATGCAGTCACATTTTCTTTGCCGTCCCCTTACTGTCTGTCTGTATCCCCCCCCCCCCTCTCTCTCCAGGGTTCCTCTGCGTTTGTTCTTCCTGTGTCTCAGTATATTTTTCCTGGTGGTGAATTTAACTTGTGCATTGTTAGTGCAAGGAGCTCTGGAGCGCTCCGAATCACCAAGGTAAACAACAGAAAACAAAACCCTACCAAAAATAGAGCATTTCATCCTTACATAAATAAATGACATGTCTATCTATTGTATATTTTATTGCCTGTATACTTGCAGTGATGGGGGCATCAGACATGCGGTCCTGGCCAGGGTCCTGATCAACGACAGTCTCTTTGTCCTGTGCGCTGTCTCTCTGGCCGTCTGCATCTTCAAGATCGCCAAGATGTCCTCTGCCAACGTTTACCTTGAATCTAAAGTATGAATAAAGCCACACATATGTGTCATTTAGCTCATTTTAGACTGTATTTCACTTGTAGTGCTGCTTTGTGCTGAGAGAAAATAAACACTGATATTATTTGGTTGTAGAAAAACATTCCACAAAATTAGTTTAAAGGAAGAATTTAACATTATTGTCTATTTGCTCAGGTATAGATTGTTTTAAAACGACGCCAAACACTACTGGCAGTAACACTTAAATGTACGTCCCTCAAAGCTCAATTAGTGGCCTATAGTCTGTAATTTTACTGTTGGAGAGGTCTCAGTCTTAGTGGTGGATCCCATCTGTGGCCCATATCTGACATTCAATTACAGGCCAGTAGCCGACTGATATGTGAGTGTGATCTTGTAATAAGCGCCGTAACTCTTCCTCCAGGGTACGTCAGTGTGCCAAGCGACAGCCATAGGAGCCATGGTGATTCTGCTCTACACATCCAGGGCCTGTTACAACCTGGTGGTGGTGGCCCTGTCGCCTCAGGACAGACCCAGCCCCTTCAACTACGGCTGGTACAGCGTCTCTGATCAGGTACTGTCACAAGCGTGTTCAGTTACAGACAGTAAATAAGCTTGTATTTAGCCAGAAACCCAGTGCCAAGTGTGTGTGTGAACAAGCCATTTTAGGAGATTTGGGAAAGCAGTGCTTAGTGGGGTGAAGGGCTTTGTTTGGCTATAAATAACCGTGTGTGTGTCTGTGTGTCCTGACCCACATCAAGGCTCAGGCCTGCAGATGGACAGGCCACTTTAAAGGGTGTGTCTTTGTGTGTACGTGTTGGACATGATACACAACAACTGGCATCTATGTGTGGGGATAATCTGACATTACAAATGATTTCTTTAATCTGTTTGTAAACCAGCTGTCAGTCCAACATGCCAGCATTATTCTTCCCTGAGTGTGTGTGTCTGTAAGTGTGAGAATGAAGCAAGAACTATGCACACACTTACATTTTTGCGTCATTAAATTGGTTTTTGAAAATGTATTTATTATCCGTTTGTGATGCATTTGACTTTGACCTTGTAGTTGACCATTTTAATTTAATTTAATTTTTCATTTTATTTTCTTGGTCAGTGTATACACTGTTGACTGTGAATGTATCCTACACTGTTTGTCTGTGTTGTAGGCCGATGTGCAGGAGATCAGCGGTGAAGCCTACATCGTGTTTGGGATCATTCTGTTCTTCTGGGAGCTGCTACCTACGAGCTTAGTGGTGGTTTTCTTCAGAGTCCAGAGGCCCAACCAGAACCTGGTAAAATAATCAGTTAAAAACACAACTTCTGGCAATAATCTGTGAGAAACAACTGTGAACTTTCAGATCTGTAAACTATAATGAAGTGTAATATGTCTCAGGCTCCAGGAGGGATGATCAACAGCCACAGTTTCAGCTCCAGAGCTTATTTCTTTGACAACCCTCGACGGTACGATAGTGATGACGACCTGTCCAGAAGCATTAATAGCAGGACTGATCGGGCCAGGTGGGCACGCACACAAGCACACATCCATTCTTTCAGTATCAGCATTGAATTTAAGCTTTTTATTGAAAAATCAGGCCTCTAACTCATCACCTCTTCTCCCTCTCCTCTCTCAGCCTCCTCTCCACCACTCCCCAGCTGGGCACGTCTAGTTGGTATGGCTCCATCCAACGCAACGGGACTCTGACAGCCGGCGTCGCATCCGCTCAGCAACCTCAATCTTCCACCGCCCCCCTGCTCTTTGCCTACGGAAACATCCAGAGTCACAATCACCACCATCACAACTACTACTCCACCCCGCAGAACAACAACTACCACCATCACCATCACACCAACTACTATTCCACGCCACAGAATTATTACTGCGGGTCGCAAACATATTTCTGCACCCCACAGAATTAAGCAGGCACCATTGTAAAGGTTGAAAAAGACTAATAACTAACAATTTCCTGCATTCACCATTTTTGCTTCCCCAGATACATCAAACTTGTTACTTTTGAACGATATTACGACACATTGCTCCAGACCAAGTTGGGCCATCAGCGTCTTTAAATAGCAAGTATGGACCAGAATGAAAGCAAGTGCAGGCCATGGACCAGAGTCTTAGTGCTAATACGGCTAACACGACTGAAACTGCAAAGACCAAACGTTTTCTGTGAAACGTTTTGGTCAGATTATCACTTCTGAGACTGGAATTATCAGGGACCAGATAATCATCGCTCTCATCATCCTTTCCCCCTTTTCCTTGTAGATTTCTTCCAATCATTTGGGTTGTCGACAAGGGGTTGTGTGGCTGTTTTCATATGATTGTTTTAATCACCATAAAAAGGGTCAATTAAGCTGGAAAAGAACACTGAGGGGTGCTGGCCTGCTAGTTTGAGGCTTTTCTGACAATGAAGACCAAATGATATGCATCTGCAAAGGGCATTTCATGGCGTTTCTTACTTTCAGGTCTGGGTACATAATTATGACAGGAATTAGCTGTTGCTAATTTGCCATTGGCTTAAAGCCAACGCCAACAGCTAGCTTGAAGAAAAATTCTCAGAGACCAAGCAAAACAGATAAAATGCTAATCACATGCCCATCCATCATAGACATCATTATATTATCTTGTTGGTGGCTAATTATTATTTTTTAACAGTGATTGTTCATTTTGGCGCCAGAGAAACGTTAGCAAGTGTAAAAATGTAGCCTGCGTACTCCCACTACTGGATTCTCATTTGGTTTGACATGTAAAATAAGCTTTTTGCAATTTCCTTAAATGACTGTATTCAAAATACTGGTCAATTTATCTTGATGTTCACAACTATCATCCATGTAAACTGCTTACAGCCGCAAAACGTGTGAAATTTAAATGTAGCTGCCATATGAATGTTATTGTCAATCTAAACAGCACAAGCTTCGTGAATACGTATCTGTGAAAATATGTAACATCAAGCGAATTCATTTATGAACGCATGAAGTGGTGTAGGAACCATTTCAGCAAATGACTTTAAAGACTGACTCAGGCTTTAACTAAATAATACAAAAAACAGCAGCAGAATACCCACAATTATACAATGGAAACTACATGGAAACCTAAGATGTTGAATGTTGGGTTAACACAGTATAGATTTACTCTGCGGTTGCATCATCGGTATCATTTGGACAGTATCCTAATAGATCAAAGTAATCTGCATTCATACGTACATTGGAATAGAAAGCAGCCCCTGGAATGTTCATTAAAAGGGTGGAAGTGTATCTGAAATGTATTTTTGACCAAAAACTTGTCATGTAATCTGATACTTTGTGAGCTGTGAGGCAACGATTTGCACTTGGAAGAAGTTCACCTTCAGAGAAAAAGGCTCTGGGCCTGAACGTAGGATTTCTCTTCCTACTTGTTTTCTGTGTCGTCTTCGAGAACAGTCTGAATTTTACATTTTACCATTTGTCCTTTGAGAAAGGAAATATCAATGTGCCATCACATTTTGTCATATCTAATAGTTTGATTCCTTAAGGAAAATATTTTTGCACAAGAAATGGTTGGATTATGTATGTTTTTAATTATTTGTGTGTCTCCAAATTATCGACTTTAAATCCATGTGTGACATTTTGAGAAAGTGTGTGTGTGATCTTAGAGATTTGTTTTGGTGTAGTATGCTTTTATACACTCTTTTATTTTTAAGTTTTATTATTTTATCAGATTTTATAATTTCTATTTTTCACTTCCCTTCTCTGTCATTACTCAAAAGCTCATGAATTTTCTATTAGGGGTAACAATGAGAGGAGAAAGTTTTTTTTTTATTATTATTTATTTTGCCTTTCAAGAATAAAGTTGAAATGTTGTGAATAAAGTGAACATGTCAAGTAGTTTAATTTATTCTCAACATTTCAACTTTATTTATCGGAACATTTTGACTTTATTCTCAAAATGCCCCCAAAAAATCTTGATTTATTCTGTAAAATTCAAAATAAAAAAAGTCTCCTCATTTTTCCCCCCTTATTTCTCACTGTAATACTTTTCTGTACATGACCGACTGCAGCCTGTAAGCAATATTTCACTTTAATGGAACGTTAGCTGATATGACCCACTTCTTAAGACCAAAATCAGTGTATCTGTGCTAACTAAGTTTGTCTGGACTGAATGAAAAAAAATGCTCCCAACTTAAGACGTCAGCTGTCATGAAACTCAATCTGTAAATGACCATGTAAAGTTTAAACTTCATAGAGGAGAAGAGAGAAGCATTACTTGTTCCAACAAGTGTGACAGGGTACTTTAAAACACACCAGTGGAGAAGAAGTTGCCAGTGTTGGGTCCTGTTCACCTATTCCAGAAAAAAAAAAAACACCTGCAGTGCATGCTTCTGCATCAGAGTGCAAGCGTCATATTTTCTTTCCAAGGTGACATTATTTGTGTAAAAATGTTATTTGCTCTATCTGCTCTGAAAAGGCAGTGATCATTGTTTTATGTTCTGGATTGTTTTATCCGTGGCCATACTGAATGTAACCTATTGTGCGACAGATCACTAACGATGTATGCAAGAAAAGCACTACCTTGTTTAAATAAAGGCCTACTGCACTGGTTTTAAGACAAGAGTGAGCCAATCAATCACGCTGTTAAACTAACTACAATTATTCCTCAATTAAGGTGTTGCTGCAAGGTTTAGTGCCCGCTCTGCCCTGGCAAGAGTGATCAGCAGATCATCTCTACATTAGCAAGATAAAACCACGTTCACTACGCACAGGAATGAACTCCTGCACCTGGTCATGTGGCTGAATTTCCTGGTTAACAAATTTATGAGGAACGTCCCAATTAAGTCACAACAGCAGCTGGCAGCTCACTGCAAAAGCTGGCCATGTTGTCTTTTTTTTCTCCGCCATTTTATAAGGCATCAACATATTTATTTTAGGGAGCTATTAGTGGAATCACTGCACCAGAAAATATATTCAAATTACTTTTGTTTCCACCCTAGACCTTCCAGCAGGAGTCCTTGGTCCAAGTGTTCTCTGTGTGAGAGTGAAAAATAGTAAAAGCATCTTTGGCCCAGTACTGATTTGATTGGTGCTGCCACACTAATAGCTCTGCATTCCTGAGTGGGTTTTTTCTCCAAACAAAGACAGCATCATTTCAGGGTGACAAATACACAAAGTCGAAGTTTGAGCTTACTGTGCAAAGGAAAACACAAGCAAAGAGATAATGTTTTTTCCATGTCATGCATCTATAAACATTAGCAATGATTGATCATTTATTCTTTAAAAAAAAGTCTGAACAATCATTTCACACTGCATGAAAGAAAAGTGAAATGACAATTCAGAGGGGCCACATGAGAAGATCCTGGTCATGACTGCATTAGGATTCATACTTCTTAGTAATATATTCGATTTTTGGGGTGCGAGACCCAACAGAGAGAAACTTTTCTTTTCTTTCTCCTGTTGTATAACTCCTGTGTTACAACACCGAGTGTTATCTTGTTCTTAAACTACATCAGGAAAGGTACAGGTTATGGTTTTTCACAACAAACATCCTTTAAGGGAAAGCATTTAAAAGATGACTGGTTCAGGTTTTTATTTTTCATGTATTTAAATCAAATAATCCAAAAACACACAAATGTAAAGATTTCCAGTGTTTCCAAAGGTCCAAGATATTTTTTGTAAAAAATTTAATAATATTCTGTTTTTAATGAAAGCTGTAAGCTCTATCTGTTTTATATGATTTGAAAAACTGATTTGATTCTCGTTGAAAAAAAAGGAAGTATTTGGTTTCTCTCCACCAAGGTCAAAAGGTCAGGCTCACCTGGTGTCTTAGTGTCGTGCTAAAGGTGTCTGGGGTGGATGTTGGCTTAAGCCAGCTCTCTCTGGTTCAACACCGCCCCGCTGCTCCTCTGATTAATCGAAGACACCCGTTTGAAGGCGTTCAAATCACAAACGTGAAATCCTACAAAAATGCGACACGTCAGAAAAAAAGACCCCAATATTAAAAATATTTAAGGCATCTCGGTCAATAGGCTCCGGAGACAACACTAGCACACAGGGACGCAACCAGCACATTTGGTGCCATAGACAAGCTTCCCTGTACTCCCCCACCACCTCACAACCCAAAACATTAAAGGGGAACTATTGTGCTCACAAGTACTACTTTTACATGTTTACCTTACTATTTGAAGTTTTGGCCAGATTTAAAAGAAACATCCTACATTTTAACATTATCTGTATATCTGTAAGACAGAAAATAAGGAAAAGCCGAATAGGTCCCCTTTAAGCTTCACAGAACTGCATTGCCAGGACTAGAGGTGGTACTCCTTCTACAGATCTTTGGATTATTCTTCCCTTATGTTCAATTTTTGTGAAGATCAGCAGCCCCCCCCCCACACACACACACACTTTGAGTGGTGGTCTGGGCAGCTGCTTGTGTCGCCTATAAATAGTGCCCCCCTTTACGCATAAGAACACATGAGCTGAAACACATGTACTGTACACAGGTCATAACACACTAACTGAGCCGTAAATTCATGAATACATCTGTGCCACATGGACATATGCATGAACAAATGTACTCTTGCCAGTTAAAAAAGTGATTTCATAACATGAAGAACGTGTGGAAAAACAGACCTGCATCATTCTGGTCTTACCTTTAGAAACATTTTTAGCTGATTAGTTCATCTTACGTGTTGTCTTGTTGTAATCAAGGAAAGTCCTATTTGTGCTACATGTTTTTAAGGAAAATCAGACCTGTGAAAACACTAAAAAATAAGAAATTTATTATTTATTTTTCAATTTTCTATTGGAAAATATCCAGCCGATTATTACTATTTTCTGCACTGACTTTCTAAAATTTGCTGCAGCCATTCAAGTCCCAAAATGTGCAATTTCACAGTCACCCACACTGAATGACAAAGACAGTGGCTTTCCAAGAAGAAATCTGGGTCCTATTTGTTGAAATCATGAACTTATTTGGCTGACTGGAGATCAGACCATGCAGGAACACTACAGTTACTTTAGCTGAGAATCTGCTAAAATACAAAAATTATTTCCTTTTTTATGTGGAAATCAGTCCTGGTCCCTCCAGCAACGTCTCACTCATCCCCAATCATGTTAGTTTAGAGAGACGATGTAACAGTTTTTAAAAGCAGTGTTTCTCTAAAATCTTACATTGAAAAGTTTTTCTAACATCCTTCCCTCTGACGCGACAGAAACACGGTCATTTTGGACGAAAACTCAGTTTAAAAATAAAAAAAAATCTAATCATTGTATCAATGAAGCCATCGAAAAGGTTCAGAGTTCATCGTCATCGCTGCTGTCCGAAGATGTGAGGTTTGGAGATCTCCGAGGGAGGAGTCTGTGCTTCTGTCAGGATTCCTCTCCCACTTCCTGGTTGATCACGTGGCGGTATCCCTGGTTGCTGATTGGCTCCTTCTGCCAACAAATGACGCCAAGGAGGAGGGCGATGAGGAGGAAGAGCAGGCATCCAGACACCGCCAGACTGATGATCACTTCTGCAGATGGAGATAGAAAGGAACGAGATGGACACATGTAATAGGTAAATGGCGACACAAGCAGTCATCTTTTTTTTCCTATTTTAGCAGTCTTGAGTTTGTAGTGTGTGAAAACCTTTTTCTCTCCCTTCTGAAGGCACTTGACACTCTTTGTCCCTGTCTTCTGAAATGGAGAGCTTTGTAATTCTCACGAACTCCTCTAGGGGGCAGTCAAGGGAGCAGCCGGGTAGCTGCAGGGGGTAGGGCGCCACTGTGCTGTCATTCCGGTAAAACATGGACACCGAGGCAGAGCTGGACAAACAAAGAGAGAGGAGAGACTTCAGTTTTACAGACTGACTGTCTGATGTCGTCTATCAGCAAACAAACAGTCCTAAGTCTCATCCATTTATTTCTCTTAGCAGTTTTTTTCTTTTCTTCCTTGTATCAGCTTCTTAATATCGCATGGAGTCTGTGTGTGTCAGTATCAGGTTTGACTGAATGTCTACTGTGTGTGTTTTACCCGTTGTCGTCCCTGTACAGCTCACATATGTGACAGGAGGCGTATGGCGGTTGTCTTCCGTTGAACACATTCAAGCTGGCCTGAAGAGCGGCTACGGTGGTGTCATGCTGTGGGACAGACACACGCAGAGTTAGATGAGAAGATAGATTCAGCTCTCATGTCTGTACGCTAAATATGAAGTTACAGCCAGACTTAGCTTCGCTTAGCTTAGCACAAAGACTGGAAACAGCCTGGCTCTGTTCAGGTTAGAAAAATACACCTATTAGCAATTAAAAGTTATTCTTAGAGAGTTAGTGTTGTTAACTCGCTCACCGCTGACAGCACCATCAGTTTCAGTCTCTGTTTTGGGTCTGAGACGGCCATCTTGGAAAGATTCTTCACTATTTCACCCAAGAGGATACCTAGAAGACAGACAGCAGTTCTTATTTAATGGATAACATTCACATTCACATCTATAAAAAATCCTTTATTCCCATTGCAATAACCACCCTGAACAACATGAAATAAGACACTGAACATTACATATATTTGGCATGTATTGGCTGCTGTTTGCTTTTAACATTTCACTTGTCATGTGTGTGTGATATGTGTTGTTTTTTATTGTTAGAGCCTTGTCAAAGGAGAATTTCTGTCACCGTCTGGGGCAGACAATAAAGTCTATCTATCTATCTATCTATCTATCAGTCTGGTGATAATTTCTTATTGTCGACAAAACCCATGAAAAGACTGAAACCAACAATGAATGTACACGACTGAGTAACTTAATATTGTGTGTGCATCCACTGCCTTATGCAGCTTATTCCTCTGTGCCATAGAGCTCCATAGTTGTCCACCATCCTGCTCCTGTCACTACAAATGTGTATTAATCCGCTGCTAAAAATAGTCCCCAATAAATGGTTTATTTCTTCCTGTTCGAGTAACATTTGCTAAAAACTGTGTTCAGCCGTTTTAGAAAATTTCCTTTTTTTTTTTTTTTTACATGAAATTATATAATTGTGACTGATATTTTACACACACACACACACACACACACACCTCCTTGCAGCCGACTCTTTTCTTGTTGTTTATAGACCCCGAATATGACCTGTGAACATTAAACAGTATCATTACAATACTTCAAAATGACATTTAGATCACCATGCGACACCAAAACCCCCAAATAAACCCACAGATATTGCTACTAATTTACCTGAAATCCAAAGTCTTTGAGCACTCGGAGCTTCTCCATAACATCAGGGGTCACCCAGTCAGGCGCCGACTTGTTGTGACGGGACTGAATTCACACAGACACACACAGTGGGAATTATGAAAACCATGAAAAGGACAGTGAAGGCATGAATGCTTTAATTAGGCAGTAGTTAAAGTGACAAACTGTCTTTGTGTTCTTAATAGCACTGTCAGCGGCCCTCTGCGACCATCTCTCACACTGTTGCTTAATTATTCTGCGGCTGTACTCAGTGACCCAGCTGTCCCAGATTTCATATTTGGCTCATACTTGAAATCTTCCATCTAACTTGTAATAGTGTGGATTTTATCCGTGAAAAAACAGAATTTTGTAGACGCAGATGTCAATACACGTGTTGACAATAATACAGAGTATTGATTGTTGAGGGATGTGTGTGCCCATGCTGAAATGCAGACAGTGACCTTTGTGAACTAGATAAGACCGGGGGAAAAAATGCAGATGAAACTGCTACAACTCCTGTTCCTCTAACGTCTCGGCTTGTTAGCTGAAATAACTGTGTGTTCCTCAGAAACTGGTGAGGCCAATTGAGTCACAAGACTAAAACCAACATGACCCCACATTTAGACAGTAACAGTCCAGCTCGCCAGATGTTCACACACAACTTAGGAAACTCTTATTTTGAAATGAGGGTGACATGAATAGTTGTGCACTTCGCTATAATGGTGTCTTTTTTCTTCTTACTTAATATCTTGCAACTAGGACATGAAAACCTGCAAAAATCTGTTCATCTCTCCCATTTGGAAATAATAAATTCAATCCATCATACCTCAAATAACACTAAACCAGAAAACAGGAAAGGTAGGGTCATTACACAAATACAGTATGTTGCCAGTCAGACAGACAGCAATGCAAAATGTTCACTTCTGCTTTAACCACTTGTTCCTTACATGTCACAACTCTTTTGCTCCCAGAAAGCCAGTGTGCTATCTAAAAATCACACACTGGGGTGGCAATTAGCTGCTGTTGGTTACAGCAATATTGCACAGTGTGTGTGCATTTTGTGTGGTTCTGTGTGTGTGTTTTCACCTCACAGAAGAGTGTGTCGTACACGCTCCAGACAGATTCCACTGTAGTCTTAGCCAGTCCTGTTCTATTTCTCACCAGCTCTATAATGTCCTGGAGAGAGGAACACAATAAGCTCCACATACCTCCATTTGTACCACCTTCACATCTTTAAGACATTTGGACAAAAAAATCTATACTTGTAACCCCCACAAATCCTCAGAAATATTGGCTGTACCTGGTATGTGGTGGTGACATTTAGAAATTCCTCTGTGTGTTCGGTTTCATTCATCAGCTGTTTGAAGCGAGGGCAGTCATTCAGAGGAAACGAGAGGAGCTAGAAGAAGAGACGCAAAGTTCAGACAAAGTGTGATAAATACCGTAAAGAGCAAAGAGCACTGATGAAACTATTTTTATTGTACACATACCCTCTCTGCATTTTGTGGCACGGTGTGTACGGGTATTGGCTGCCACTGCAGGTTTGGTGTGAACACCTGCCGACCGCTGGGCGGGTAGAGCCCTGGATGACAATAACACAGGCTGTTAATGTGAGGAAGGGAGGTGCTGGGAAGAGAGGTAGGAGGAAGATGAGTCGACTGATGCTCACACCTGCGAGGTTGGCCTCAGCGCTCATCAGGGTGCGATCGTAGTCTGTACTGCGAACCAAAATCTGAGGACGAAGGACACACCAGTGAGGGATCTGATTTATAATTTTAACTGCAGCCTTGAAAAAACAGCATTAAATATAATTAATCTAAATATTGGATAGTTTGAAGAACAGAGCTACAGACAGACTTCAATAAAGTGCAAAAATACACAGGCCCCTCCTCCTGGAAAACACCTCTCAAACTTCCATCATGTTCCAGGAATTCCAGCACCAGTGGGAACCCTGTATAACACCAACATGGCGAGGGGCCACCCCTCCCAAACATTAATGAATCATCGTCTGTCTGTGAGGGCTTTGGTGAGGCGTCATGTGATCTGAAAGCGGAGAGGAGAGGACATCTACCTCGTGCCTGTCATAGGATTCATTGAGGAATTCTTTGTATCGGTTCCTCAGAAAGTGGCCCAGCTCGTAGTGCTGCCTCATCCCTTCCTGAAAACACACACACACACACACACACCGAGAGGAAATTGATATTACACTCCTGGTGACATCACCAGATGAAGTTTCAAAATCTGTGTTTAAAGTGGGAAAATGAAATCAAAATAGCAAGTTGGAAGTAACAAACTAGAGAGTGATTTGCAGAAGAAAATGTGTGCCATCGCTGTGCACACTGATACTAACTAGCCTGAGCTCTGGACTCTTTAATCGTATGAAAACATTGACTTTAATGTACTGGCCGAGTTAAGGGAGCTTCAGAACTTTAAAGAACTTTTAATGCAGTATAGTACTCAGCATAGTCTCTGTTGATTATGATGCTGTATATAACTGTGCATATCATCTGTTCTTTATACTGTATGTGATGGCTGAGATATAAATACAATAGATGGCTATTGCAACCATATACAAGAAAATATCTTTTTCAAAATTAGCAAATATGGAAATGCTTCCAAATTTTATATAAATGCAGGATGCTGCATTTGAACAGCACATGCATACATAAGCGCTGATGCACTGCAATTTCTCCAATGAAGAATATTCACTATACCTGCGACAGCTGTCCAAAGCCTTGTGGCCAGGCGCTCTCTTGGTGAGGGTCAGTAGGATAGGCTTTGACTGGTGACCTGTCACCATGCCGAAACAACTGGAGGGGAGAGAGAAGACATGTCAGGTAACACCAACTAACTAACAACATGCTATTCCCCTTTACCGTGAAAGTACAACAGAAAAACTGCCCGATAGCAAAAGAAAATGTGACATGCAGTATCTTTCAGTACTTTCTATTAACTCACGCTGTTTAGAAATTTGATTAGTAGGGTTGGATTACAGCTGAATTAAGCATGGAAACTGCTCAATTCAGCTGATTTATGAATTGTCAGCAAATAAAACTTTCACTGTTTCATCCTGTGACTTGTGTTACACTTTAGTCTTTAAGAGCCTACATCACAACCCCATTTCCCACTGTATGGGAGTATCTTTATTTCATATCACTTCTAACCCTTCTCATGCCACTTTTATTGCAGGAGACATTTAGGAAACACCATGCAGCTCATTTAAAAGAGAATCCATCCATCTGTGTCACTACTGGCTGGTGAACATCCTCCTCTAATAATAAACAGAGACCTGTGGTTGGTTTACTGGACGCCACAGCATCAGCTGTCAATTCAAGCAGAGTTTCAAGTTTCAATTTTGGAGGTAGTAAGGAGAAGTGTAAATTTGTGGTTTTCCGGTGTGAAGCAGATGCATGGCTGGTCCAAAATAGCAGGAAAGGTGTGTAAACTCTATTTGAAGAGTGGCTTATCCCTTTAAGACTGCTAATCTTACCTGCTGCACGATGTTTTAATGGCTATCTAGCAGGCGACTAGGTAACCGTTTCTAAGAACGAGAGCACGTAACGTTAAGCGCCCTCAATAGCAGCTGCAACAGCAGTCAACAAAACAACTTTCCTATGAGAAAATCTACGTCCAGCCTCTGACCTGACTCTCTGTGTGTCATATTTTAACAATGTGACATGCAAGATGCTTGATGTCATGGCTTTAACACGTGAAAACACGAGTGTGTCCAATGCTATTTCAATTCTCACATCCATGACAGATTCCATGACTGCAATGCTAAAAAAAGAGGAATAGATGGGTGGAAACAGAGCCCACCCATCCTCAAGTCAGAGTGGAATGACATGAATAAGAGATGACGTTAAATAATCACAAAAAGCACATTTATGTGGGGATTCTACAGATCCAAATGTACAGGTTTTTGAATATATCGAAGTGGAAGCATTACTACATTATTGTAGTAGTATAACAACTACAGGGTTTTATCCTACAGCAGTCACAAGATTTGTGTTCAGTGTTGCTGCAACTACATTATCACCCTCCTGCATGTATCTCTACACTTTGCATAGGAAATAACCAGACAGATGAAATCCACTGGCCCTTGTTTAGCAGTAAGTGAAGTGCAATAAAAGGAAGGGCATGCAAAAACACACTAATGTGTGCACTTAAGGTGGAAGTCACAGTGGTAGTGCTGGTTTTTACTTCGTATGGATGTGACTCTGAGAGGACTAAACAACCTTTAGAGCACCCATAAAGCTACAACCATTTCAAATCCTTCCTAAAATATTTGTACGGGTTAAGGAGATGTACACAGTGAGCGAACAAAGGCACTTCAGAACATAATTATGAGAAAAACAAGCAGCGGGGGAGATGTGACACAAGTGCAAGGTGCATCCAGATTGTATCCTTGATGGAGCGAGATGTTTTATTCTTACTACTGCACCATTTTATTTGCTTGTGTTCTATTCTGCACGCCTGCGTTATCTTGCAGTGGCTCAATGTATAGCTCATTGTTTCCTCAGTCAAGACAACAACTTCTGTATCCTTGACTACACTGCTCTGTTCCCTGAGGCAGGGTGGCCGGTGAGCTGTGAACAGGTCCAGGGCATCTGCATCTGCAAATACTTCAGGAAGTTCTTCTCTAACATGTGTCTCTGAGCTTGGAATCAGGTCTGTCCAAGCAGAGACAGTGGAGGTTTCAACATGACCCAAATCATTATCATCCTGACCAGACATGCGTCAGACATAAGATAGGACTTAAACAATATCAGTATTGACACAGCAAACATGAGCTATTGCCGAGTGTTGTTTGGTGTTTGTACTGTTAGTAGAGCTGACCTGTCGCCTGGCAGGATGAGTTCCTGACAACCACTTGCTACAGTCCAAACCAAATATTTTAGTAACGTGATCAAGCTGGCAGGTGAGACTGGTAATACCTGTTTCGCATGAATTATCTTAACACGAAAGGGCTATTTTTTGGTCATTTCTTGGTGCCCCAGGACTCAAGGTACAGCTTATCCTTTGTACAATTGACGTATAATCATTTAATGTTAGTTTCTGGGTTTGTTTCAATGAAATATCCACTTATACAATGTTAGGTTACTCCCGCGATGCCTCACTAGCAAAGTATGCTAGTATCTATCTATGCAAGTGTTGTTAGCGGGAATATTAATGTGCCGAATTCACTAAAAGACACAAATAATTTCTGACAAACTCAAGTCGTATCTAGACAAAGTACATATTTAAAGGTAGGCAGAGGAAACACAGAAACTCCTAAATTTTGAATGTAGTTCCGCAAACGTCAACTCGCACCAAACGAATCACTGCTTAGTTAAAAACAGCCTCTGTCGCTTTTATAGCAGATACGAATATTACTCACCACAGTCACATAAACTAGTTTTCTTTCTGCTGCAGCTTTTTCACAGACAGAGCACACCATTAATAAGAAGAGTAGAGCGGCAGCCACCATGTTTCCGTCCGTATGGCCGGAGGGCTAAACTATACGTGCTAACTCTAGATAGCCGAGCCTCAGGTCTCCTGCATCAAGCTAGCCATGGTTAGCCTAGCCTCAACCACACCGGAAGTTAAATCATAAAATGCTGCTCGTAAATGTAACAAAATCCTGCCAGACTGGGGGAACATTAAGAGGTCAAGATGGACATGTACACTATTATTTTCGCAGTGTATATTCAATTTATAAGACTTTTTGCCGTTTTTATTCATAATTGACACATGTTGATTATCATGCATTTTATTTTGAAATAGTAAGAGAAGGAAAGCGGAAGTGACGGAACAACAAACGTGCTTATCAACACACCAGAGCTCCGACCCATTCATAAGCTGTGACACGACCAATAACATTGCCTTTATTTTAGTTTTTTGACGAGGAAAACTGTTTTATATCGGATGCTACAGTATCCACATGCCACTGGTGAGAGGAGGGCACTCACTGCAAGTCATATTTATGAGATATGTCAACATTTTGATTTACAAACTAAAAATTCTGACCACCTAAGTCTACTTTCTAGCTGTATAATTGTGTAGCCTTGTTTGTATTTCATGTATCCTGTTTCTCAGCTCTTATACTGTCTTATGATGTACAGGCCTACGGGATAAGGACCCAGTAAGGTCATTCAGACAGGTCACGTAAGTAATTTTTTCATTTTCTTGGCAGAAATGGGTCTCCACTGACATCCTGCCAAAACACACAGGTCATCATTGTCATGTCACTATTGGAGACGTGCATTTCTCTCCTTATCCACTAGAGGTCAGTGTTGTACTGGCTGCAACCAAGCATGAGGTTTTAAAAACGGCTTCCTGTGCTCCATAGCAGTAATCATGGACAACCTTTGGTCCTCAACTGACCCTTCCCGCATGACCCTCTGGTCCGCTGATCTGTGTCTGTTTACACAGTGAAAGTGAAAAGCAGCTTTGTTGTGTGAGGATCTGGCAACAAGAAGCACTAAGCCTGGACCCCAGTGGGGGTCTGGTGCCCGTCGCCCTCTGACCTTTTTTCATCACCAGTATTCAACTTCACTGTGATTACATAGTGAAAAATGTGCTTTCCTGCGCTTTGCTAATGGTTTTTCCAAGAATAGAATTGAATTGAATTGAAACCCTGCAGTATGTGCACAATATTTATGCTGTGATTTGCAGGCTGTAATCTAAAGCATTACCGAATATAATATTCACAATTGTAGCTTTGAGCCGGTCTTGGCACAAATCTGCATCTTGGACTTTAACCCTCAAATTTAGCTCCAGTTTCACTGTGTCTCGCTGTATAAACACTTTCATTACAGCACAGATGTGAGCTAAAACTCCACTAACACCACTCACTGCTGCCAAATACTGATGCTAATACGCTACAACTATTACTAACTGTGCCCCTTATCATAATATTACTCCCACTATCAATTCCACTACTACCACTAGTACTACTGTTATGAGTTGTATCAATAGGCCCTACTACAGCTTTATTTCTATTGGCTTTTTCGGATTTTGAGTCCAAAATAAATTATATTCTTCACCATTAAGTGAGTTAAAAGCCAAACTTCTGAAATTCATTCATCAGAAACAATAGTTTGACAAAACACTCTTGCATGAGCAAAAGCTGTCTGCTGAGGAAGACTGTCTAATTGCAGTTGAAAGCTCCAGAAAAAACTAGTAAGAGGGCCTTGGGTATTCTCTGCGGTGAACACAGGCCCTTCAGACAGCGAACTGATACTCAGACAGGTGCAGATTTTCAGATTTTCTGGGTGTAACAGTACAAGTGTCTGTCCTCAGGCCTGGTCACAGTGGGCTTGTACAACGTGGCGCCCTCGTGGAGTTGAAAATTAACCCGTGGTGGAAAGAAATCCCAAAATATCCCACTGAGGTAGACAAGCTCCTAATTTTCTGATGCTTTACTTGAATCAAAAAAGGAACACATGGCTCATTTTGCATGGGGTAGAAATTAGTGACTTATTGTTTCAAGAAAAAGACAGACAGAGTTGTGTTTTGGCCAACGAGTGGCCGACGATCCGCAGCAGTGATTCATGAAGCCAGAGAACCACAGCAGGAGAATCAGGACCAGGATCCACAGGAACCAGAGAACCACAGCAGCAGGACCAGGACCAGGACCAGGATCCACAGGAACCTGCAGGATGTTCTGGACCAGCTGGAGAGTCTTTAACGACTTATTGGGGCAGCCTGATAATAACAAGTTGCAATAGAAGTGACAAATGCATGGACTCATTTTACTGCATCATTCATAGACAAGATGGGCCGGATTTTAGCAATATTACATAGATGGAAAAGGCAGTTCTTTGACAGCCTGGCTATTGTGCTGAACAGAAATCTAGGGTTGCTTTTATTTTCTTCTATTAATGAGGAATAGTAGGTGGCTCTGGCATTACAGAGGGCCTTTCTATAGGTTTTAAGACTATCTTGCCAGATTAAACAGGAGTCTTCCAATTTGGTAGCAGGCTATATCCTTTCAAGTTTCCACGAATATTGCTTAAGCTCACATGTCTGGGAATTACACCAGGGAGCTTGTCTCTTTTCTTTAATTATCTTCTTTTTTAGAGGGGCGATAGAGTCTTGTGTCATTCGCAGTGAGCCTGCAGCACTTTCAACCAGATAACCAATTTGGGAGGGGCTAAGATTAGCACAGCGGTCATCCATAGCACAGGAACACACTGGCTGAAATACTGAAGGAATCACCTCCTTAAATTTGGCAACAGCACTATCAGATAAGCATCTAGTGAGGACCTCTCTGTCATATAGTGCATAGTCTAGTAACAAGAAATCAAATGTTATCAGGTAATGGTCCGATAGAATAGAGTTATGTGGAATTTCAATTTCAACACCATCAGCCAAAACAAGGTCAATAGTGTGGCTAAAACAGTGAGTGGGTTCATTTACACTCTGGGAGAAGCCAATTGAGTCCAATAGTGAGACAAAAGCAGTGCTGAGACCATCATTATCATCGTCCACATAAATATAAAGTCACCTACTATAATCACTTTGTGGCTCATCCCACCCAGGACCAAGTCTTATTGAACTCTCATTAATATGGTTGTCACTGGAACATTATTATTTTCATATAGTATATTATTATTATTATTACCATACCAGTAGTTATGGTTGATGGTAGCACTGTACTTGCACATATTTATCCATTTCATATTATACTATTATACCATACAGCAACACATCAGGCCTTCACAGCTGCACTATTCTCACACCTGCTGCTAATTAAATATGATGTCACTGTCATAAATTGACACTTTCTTTTTAATGTGTTTTTCTATTGCACTTTTTAATTTTGGACTTTAATGTTATACATTGGGCTGTTGCAACACCTGAATTTCCCCCATGGGCATCAATAATGGATTATTATTATTAAAATGTCAAAGCTGTTCACATTAGCATGGTTAGCTAGCGTTCGCTAATTAGCTAGCATGGTTAGCAAGCGTTAGCTAATTAGCTAGCGTTAGCTAATTAGCTAGCTTGTTACCACCATGTGTTTGTTCTGTTTGTGTTTGTATTCGGCCATTCAGCCTCAGACTGACCTCATTAACCAAAGCTATCTCCGCGTCTTCATGATGTTTTCCTCATGTTTTCCTCCGGTAGTTTTCCAGTTTTCTTCTCCTCCTCCAAACATATTTTTGAAGCAGAAAAACGAGCTGCAAAAAACGCGCCAACAATCCGCTCAGGCTCCGACGTCCTCTGCTGCTGCGGAAGTGTCCTGACGTCATTTCCCGTGTTGCCAACTTGGCGACTTTCTCGTTAAATCTGGCGACTTTCCAAATCATCTTGGCAACTTTTTGTGGTGTTATTGGAGACTTTTCTGGTGTTTTAGAGACTCTAAAGTGAAAGCAGGTATCACTGCAGTCACTGTCCTCAGCAGCAGGTGTGACCGTTAGCCCCTCCCCCTCCCAAAGCTCTCGCAGCAGCCTCGCGCAGCCGCAGAGAGGACCGAGGAGAGCCACTCCACTCCGCATGCACGCTGCTCATGAATCGCGCACGCGCAGAACCGCCTGTATGTTTCTTCGCTGTCACACTAAAATAAATCATTGCATTTGAGCCACACAGCCTCAGTCACTAACTCACCTCGTCCACTGTGTGTGTGCCTTTCTGTGACATAAGCTAATCTAGCCACATACAGAGACAGACAAACGGGCAATTTAAAGTCACCAATGAACCCAGAGAGAACCCACACTAGCATGGGGAGAACATGCAGACAGAAAGATTCCAGGTTCAAACCAGGATTCGAACCTGAAACCTTCTTGCTGTGAAGCAACCGTGCTAACCACAGCATATAAAAAGACACGTCAACTCAAAAACATACTGAAAAGACAAAACCTTACAACAGTTCCACCCAAAGCAAGCTGCCATTAATGAGGAAAAACACTGACTAATGCCACCACAGCATTAGCTATTGGTGAACACTGATCCATGCTGCCATGTTGACTCAGAGGAGATGGGGATCGAACCCCCAACCTTCATGACTGAGAGACGACTCACTCTACCACTGAGCCACAGTCACCCATGTGGTCACACTGGGGAAGCGTGAAGCTGCTTTCTCAGACTCCTCTGCTGCTCCTCACTTCAAAATGCACAGGACAAAGTGCACGGAAATGATTAATGGTGTTCTAGCACCAGACTTTCTCAAAAAGTTGGTTGCAGATGTGGGTGACCAGCGTTTCAGCCTCCTCGATGAGTCCACAGATGGAAGTGTCTTCTAAGTACCTGGGGGTTGTGATGAGGTACTTAACCATCCCCCGTAGTGTGGAGTACTTGGTGCAGGAGACTTAGAACTGGTTTTCAGTGTCTCCAAAGCACAGGGAGGCCTACAAAGCCTACAAACCTTCCTTTTTGACAAAGCATATAGTTAAGGGCTGGCTCAGGCCTTAGACCAGCCCCTAGTTATGCTGCTACAGGCTTAGACTGCCGGGGGACTCCAATGGTGCACTGAGCTCCTCTATTCTCTCTCCTCCTCTTCCGCTCCATCGTTATGTCTCATGTCAGCCAAATGTCTGCCTCTAACTTGCTATCTTCCCTGGAGCCTTTCTGTGCTTTCTCATCTCTCAGGTTCCTGTGGATCCTGTGGATCCTGGTCCCGGTCCCGCTGATGTGGTTCTCCATCAGCCAATGGATGTGCGTCTGTCCTAGGCTACAGCCTGTCCGTCCTTGGGAGCTGGATCTCTCCTTCACTGTGGTGCTCCTGGAGGTTTCTCTTTTCCCACTGGGTTTTTTGAGTTTTTCCTTCCCGAAGAAGGAGGGTCATAAAGGGCAGGTGATGCCTCGGACTGATCCACCGAACCAATCCATTGGCCTCATCGACTGCTGGACTCTCTATTAGATTGTTTGTTCGCTTACACTTCTTGTTTATTTCAGTGAACTTTGTAAAGCACTGTGAGACAACTCTGTTGTGATATTGGGCTATACAAAATAAATTGAATTGAATTGAATTGAATATGAGAGCATCAACTGTGGGGAGAAACCCTTACAAATAACCAAGGTGTGTGCCACACGTTGGCTCTCCATTGAACCAGCGGTTTCACACATTTTGGACCAGTGGAAGGTGCTTAAAGTCCAGTGAACACCGCTAAATGGCTGAGGTTTTTTTATTCCATGTCCATCCATTCATCCATTATCTATACCGTCTATCCGTCAGGGTTGCAGGGGAGCTGGAGCCAGTCCCAGCTGACTTTGGGCGAGAGGCGGGGTCACCCTGAACTGGTCACCAGTCAATCACAGGGCCACATACAGAGACAGACAAACACTCACTCTCACACTCACACCTACAGGTAATTTAGAGTCACCAATTAACCCAGCTTGCATGTCTTTTGGATTGTGAGAGGAAGCCAGAGTACCGGGAGAGAACCCACACTAGCATGCAAAACTACACACAGAAAGATTCCAGGTTCAAATCAGGTTTCAAACCTGGAACCTTCTTGCTGTGTGGCAACAGTGCTAACCACTGCACCACCATGCTGCTCTGCCAGCTCATCATGTCTAAACTGTTCACTCAAAGATAGAGAAAGGAGTGGGAATCAAACCCTAAATTCAAAGGGTGGTTGAAGCCATTTATTGGAGATGATACACAGGCATGCTGTCTGGATTGTAAGGCTGATTTATACGCCAAACTTTGTCACATTAAAAAAAAAACACATAAAGAGGGATTCAAACCTGGGACCTTCTTGCTGTGAGGTAACAGTGCTAACCACTGCACCACTATGCTGCTCTGCTCACTCTTATGTGATTGTGATTACTCCCCCAAACATTTGCTGGGTATATAGCTAATAGATGGATGATGGATGGACATAAAAGAGAGATAGAAAGGTGAAGCAGACGTCCTGAGGCAGGTCATTCAAGAGCAGAGAATATAACCTGTCTGTGCCTTACATATAATCAATAAATCAGTTGGTGTTATTGGAGACTTTTCTGGTGTTTTGGAGACTCTGACATGAAAGTGAGCCCCTCCCCCTCCCAGAGCAGGTAGAAGTTTGGGTTCAGGTGTTTTGCATTTTTGAGTAGACAGCACCCCTTGTGTCCTGTAGGAGTAACTATTGATCAATGTTCCTCCACTCGTTTTCTCTTTTTCACTGTTTTCTCTTGGTGGCAGCATGGTGGTACAGTGGTTAGCACGGTTGTCTCACAGCAAGAAGATTTCAGGTTCGATTCCTTAGGTCTTTCTCTTTGCATGTTCTCCCCATGCTTGCGTAGGTTCTCTCCGGCTTCCTCCCACAATCCAAAAGACATGCAAGCTGGGTTAATTGGTGACTCTAAATTGCCCATTTGTCTGTCTCTGTATGTGTTTTTTTAATTTTAATGATGTGCCTAATAGGCTCCATGCCTGTCCAAGCAGACAAACTACACCGACTAGAATTGCAGTTATTTTAACCTTTAAATCCTTCATGACGCCGGAGAGAACCCACACTAGCATGGGGAGAACATGCAAACAGAAAGATTCCAGGTTCAAAAACTGGAATTGAACCTGAAACCTTCTTGCTGAGAGGCAACCACACTAACCACTGCACCACCATGCTGCCCAAAGCAAAAGGAGTGGGAATCAAACCCTGAATTCAAAGGCTGGTTGAAGCCGTTTATTGGAGACCATACACAGGCATGCTGCCTGGATTGTAAGGCTGATTTCTACGCCAAACTTTGTCATATAAAAAAAAAAAAAAAACTCATGAACTGGGATACAAACCTTGGACCTTCTTGCTGTGAGGTAACAGTGCTAACCACTGCGCCACTATGCTGCCCTGCTCTCTTTTATGTGATTGTGATTACTCCCCCAAACATTTATGTAAAACTTAGGGTTTGGGTTTTATTTGTTGTTTCTATATAGACAATATATGGATGATGGATGGGCATAAAAGAGAGACAGAAAGGTGAAGCAGACGTCCTGAGGCAGGTCATTCAAGAGCAGAGAATATAACCTGTCTGTGCCTTACATATAATCAATAAATCAGTTGGTGTTATTGGAGACTTTTCTGGTGTTTTGGAGACTCTGACATGAAAGTGAGCCCCTCCCCCCCCCAAAGCAGGTAGAAGTTTGGGTTCAGGTGTTTTGCATTTTTGAGTAGACAGCACCCCTTGTGTCCTGTAGGAGTAACTATTTATCAATGTTCCTCCACTCGTTTTCTCTTTTTCACCGTTTTTTCTTTTCGTTTATCATACCTTTATACATCTTTACTCTTAATGAGCCATTCAGTGATATGTATTAGCACTGTTCATGTGGGATAAATAAAAACAGTGTGAAGTGTGTGTACCTGCCTGTTGTGCTCTTTTCTGTCCAGGGAGCCTCATCTGGCCATTTTTGCAGCAAGCACATGAGCCAGAGCCCGTCTGCCCTGAGCCACGGCTCTGTGGAGAAATCTGGTAGTTTGAAAAGAAATGACACAGTTAGATTATGTCCACATGCAAATGATGTTTATCCATTCCTATATTTGCATTATTTGCTCATTTCTTTGCTTGCTAACTAGTGTTCAGTCTTTAATACACAGACACACACAGACAATTAACTATAATAAATATGTTCTCCTGGATCATATTCTTCATTTAGCTGGATCTATTACCTAATATTGTCACCCAGGTTTTCCATATCCTAGTTTTAGCATCATCTGTTCTGCACACATGACACTACTGTCCATCCCTCTGCTGCTCTTCTTGAAGTTTCTTCCATGTATCTTTCTTTAAAGGCTTTTTGGGGAAGCATTGAGAGTCAATGCTGTCCTGATTGTAATACCCTTTGAGACTAATTTGTGATTCTTAGGCTATATGGATATAATTGATGTTTGTTTTTGTTTTTTTAAATCTAATTTTGTTTATGTCCAAACCTCATAAATTGAAAAAACTGCAAACCCTCACGTTAAAGAGACTGGAAGCTGAGAATGATGGAGTTTTTCTTGAAAAATGATTGGAATTATTATTTATGAACCAGTCGTTTCAGCTCTAATGTCAAATCCAACATCCCAGAGTACATGCTGTGAGCTGCAGTGTGCTGTCACACACACTAGATGGAACACAAGCTTAAGTATTTTAAAGCTGCATCCACGTCCTGAAATCACTAAAGAGCCGGGGAAAATAAATAAAACAGATTGAATTAAATAAGAATAGCTGTTATGTAAATGATATAAATACATTTTAGTTGGCATGTGTTCCAAAGAGACAATTAGACACAAAAACGCAAAATAATAACTGCCAATAAAACATGTTAACAATTTAGTGCAGATGTGAAACGTGATCTAAACGGACTCTAATAATAATAAATGTGACTGAGGTGTTTCCACTCATACTTATATTATGATAAATATCTTTCAATGAAATTCAAACGATTAAAGAATTTAAACCGGTTTCTCACGTGTGTGTGTGTGTGTGTGTGTGTGTGTGTGTGTGTGTGTAAAAATGACACCGTGCCTTTGTCTCATTGCTGTGAAACAGATAGAGTTACATCCGGATTAAAAACGCTCTATTTGTCTTCTCTCTAATACGAGCCAGATGTTACCTCCAGCACCGGGCCGTTGTCGCTCAGGTCGCCTCTGACCAATCAGGGCGCTCCGTAACTCCTCCCCTCCCTCCCTCCCTCCCTCCCTCCCTGTGGAGCACCCGGGGCTCGCCGGAGAGGAGGGGAGATCTCCTCCTTTTTGCTCCCCCCTCCCAGTCCATCCGTACCTCTGCCCCGCCGCTGCCTCTCTCAGTGCAGAGCTGCTCACTCACCCACAGCTCTACGATGGAGAGAGGGGGACTGCTGGCTGTGTGTGTGCTCTGCTGGAGCTGCGCTGTGTGTGTGGTTACAGCCATCCAGAGGGCTGATATGTTCCCTTATGGCACTCTGAGTGGAGATTTAATTCTGGCAGAGGGCGACGATGAAACCTCCAGAGTGCTGTCCCTGCCCAGAGCCTTGTACTTCTACGACTCCCCCTTCTCTCAGCTCTATGTAAGTACAGCTTCATTCATACTCCTGTGCATGCTTCTTATTGGTGCTAAAAAAAAAAGTTAACGCTTTCCAGGTGATGTTTGCAGCTGGAGAGCGGCTAAACTGACTGATTTATGAACATGTTTGAATGGGGAAAGTCTCTGGCCTCTGAGCTTTGGGGTCCTGAAGTGACCACACATTATGATTTCAGTTAAATACTGCCCTCTAAACACTTCTCCCCTGTGCAGCATGCACGAGCATGAACATTCTCAGCATGCTTGGTTTTAAGGAAAAGAAATCCAAAGAGAAGATATTCAAACCAAGTTACCAGAAAAGTTAACAGAAGCGGGTGAAAAAGAAGAAATTGAGCCTTAAACAACTTAAAATAGCAGTACCACACTAAACATGCACCTAATACTAATACATGCACCTATGATGGCAACAACATGTACTTAAAGGGTCAGAAGTAGTCATTATGCAGAATGGCTCTCGTCAGTGTTGTGTTACGATGTATTTGGCCAGTAGTGGAAAGTAACTTTAACTTTAACTTTTAACTGCAGCACTTAAGTGCAGTTTGTTCACTCAGCCACATTTACTGAACAGCTGATGAAGCTTTGCACAACACTTCTTATGCACATCATTGACGTCATCAGAATGTGCTCTATTACACAGCACAATACAGTCAGAGGAACGCCCGTAACAGCTGTATGTGATGTGAGTGTTTCTAACACGTGATCAGGGAGCGCGCCCAGAGGTCCCCAAGGAGGATCCAGTGGTTTATGAGGGGGGACTGGTTCATTGGGAGGTTCCATGGGTCCGTGATGGTGTTTCCTAGAGAATCCTAGGTTTTTATCTGAGCTTTTGAAACATTCAGGGGCCCGAGCTGGTTTGCAGGAACGTCATTGTTGGCTGTCAGACTGCTGGTGTCACAGATTGGGTTCATTGTTAATTGGTGACTCTCTCTGTCTCTAGGTGGCTACCAATGGTATCATATCAGCACAGGACCTACCCATGGAGAAGCAGTATGTTGATGACGGCTTCCCCACAGATTTCCCTGTGGTGGCCCCGTTTCTGGCTGACATTGACACCAGCGGAGGGCGAGGACAGATTTACTACAGAGTGACCGAAACGCCCAGCGTGCTCAACAGAGTGGCTCAGGTCTGTTTATCCACCAAAATGAGGAGAATCAGTGAATGTTCATTGTGTGGAAATCACATGCTGAGATGAATACTTTATGAATCGTTAACTCATCTACAGATCTGGATTCTTCCCTTTTCCAGTTTTTCATCCATGAGTTCAATCCATTGTACACTCCATCTTTCCTTTTTTCTTTTCCCCTTTTTTCCATCCATCATTCATTCATTCATCCAATCATCTGCTCACCCAGGAAGTACATCGAGGGTTCCCAGATGCCAAATTCACCCCCACACACGCTGTGGTCGCAACATGGGAGAATGTCGCGGCGTATGAAGAACAAACTCGAACCACTGGACCTTCAAACCAGGTAGGATGGATGGATGGATGGAGGGAGAGGTCCAGAGCACTAGCTCTAGCCCTCCGTGTCTGGATGTGTGTATTTATGTATGAATGAATGAGTTCATCATGTAAACGGCCCACATAGCCCTCACTAGCATGTTTTGTTTCTTGTGAGAGAATCCCAAATTCCTGGAGGATGTGCATCACTTGTAATCAGCCTGGGGTGGGGGGTCTATGTGTAATTCCCCTTCCCCTCCTAATCTGCCTCTTAACCTTTTCAAGAGGTCAGAGGTCATCTCTAAGGGTCATCAAAGTGCCCCCCCCCAACTCGTTATATCCCCTCCTCCAGTTCACACACAGGTAGACGCAAACATGCCTTGACCATTCATGCTCTGTTGGACTTAACTTCCCTCCATGTTTGTCAGCCAGTTACCATTTATTAACTTGGTTTACCATTAAAGTGCTCTTCTCTTGCCTCACTGATCATTTCAAGGCTATAGTCATATTGTAAAAGATGCTGTGTTGCTGTTATTATTCTCTCTATGATTCCTTACTTTTATTTAGGGTATAATCATGCTCTTGCTGTGCTTCTGGAAATGCAGCTGTCATAATTTGGGCGCTTTGGGTGACGTGAACACAAGGTTATATGTCATATGTTTAACTGGAAGTCAGTAAACTAGCTGGGGGTTAGGCTGTATTTGCTTACATATTTAGCAAACTAGTACAACTAGAAATATGCAGATTGAGTTATAAATAGTTCCTGTTTGCACTGTACCCGTGGATGTTCAGGCAACTATCGCTGGTTTAGGTGATGATTCTCAGGCAAGTTCTGGAGGTATTTCCTGAGACTGTCCAAGTGGATTCATGAATATTTATTCGTAATTGATTGAAGTGTATGTCACAGTGAATCTGAATATATGGGTTTCATGTCTGTGTGTTCAGAGTTATGACTGTGAGAAGGAGCAAGGATTTTGTTGAAAATTGTGGAAATCAGGTGTTAAGAGTTACGTACCTTATGTACCTTAATTGGTTGCATGAGCTGTGTCACAGCTGCTGCTGCAGCTACGCTGCTGACTGTGTTGAGGAGCGGGCCACATTTTTAGATTAACAGCATGCACCTGTCCCTGTCACCTCACGCAGTGCCTCTGGGGAGGCACGCCTCACATTTTGACAACCTCTAGAGTAGGGTAACACTTTATTTAATGCCCGTAATTTGCTAGGAATTTCTTAGGAATTGTTTTGGAAAGAAGCATGTAATTTGGCACTAATTATAGGGACAAAAGGAATTTTGTGGAAAGAAAAGCTGTTTCAAACCCAAATAAACATCCAGCCATTATTCACTTCTGATTAGAAACTCTTTTCATATTTGTTGAGTTGTATGTTTGCGTGTAGACAAATGCCACATTTTTGCATGTTCAGCTCACCTGCTGTGCACTGACCAAAAGACTAGCTTATGCTAGCAATTAAAGCTGACTGCTCCAGTCACTTTAGTTCATCGCTTGCGTAAAGTTGGGGGATTCACAAATGATAAAAAAAACAAAAGTGAAGCAACAGAGACGGAGATATCCAGACTTTTATAGTAGGAGTCCACTGGATCCTACATTTCTCATAGTCACTCAGTAGCAGCTTGCATTAAACCCTTCCATCCTCCTAAATGCTCATGTTTTTTAAACTGCACATCTCTGGTTTCTCATGCAGGTCAACCTGATGACACTAAACTGAAATAACCCTGATGACATCACTATGATGTCATTGGGGTCGTTTTTCAAACTTTAAAAAGCTCAGTCAAAGCTGCAGTAGACATTATACAACTTAACTACACTAAAACCATAGGAATGTCCCTTTAATTGGAACAGTACAACTCAAACCCCCTCTCTATCTTTTTTATCTTAATAATTAAGTGTCACCTGTAGGAGCACTAGAGGCTGTTGTAAGTTAATCTCTGGGAAAGACTCCAAGCAAAGCCCGGCCTACTGAACTTATTGATCAAACAAACAGTGCTTTGTTGTTCCCGGTCTGCAGCGTGTGGGATGGAGGGACGAAGGGAGTGGCAGATTTAAGGGAAAACCCCAGGAGATCTCTCTGCCTCCCTCCTTCTCATCTGTTTGTCCCTTTTCTTTACTCTCATGGTCTGGTTTCTTTTATGCCTCAATCCTTCGTCCTGATTGATCAAAAGCTGCACATACAAATAGTCTGGTGGGGACATGCGGCATTAAGCCTCTGACGGCATTTCTTAATACCTGGGGCTCATTTTGACTGCATTGCTGCCAAATGGACAAATCAGTGATTGTCTTCTCTGAGCCTCAAATATTGGAATTACATTTCCAACGACTCTATCCACTGTTGGCCAAATGCTCAATAGAGACTGGTGTCCACTTCTTTAAGTGTAAAATGTGTTACATGATCTAAGAGGGGTTTGGTTTGTTATTTAAAGGCTCTGTCTGGCTTGTCAGATCGGAGCAGTCAGGGTCTCTGCTGGGATTCGCTTCAGCGGGCCAGCTTCAGACTGATAGCATCTTCCTTTGAAGTGATTAGCCAGAGGTGCTGGGTGGGGTGTGTTGGGGGTTGAGTGGTATGTGTGTGTGAACTGATTAACCTGAGGTGTGTGTTTGTGGGGATGTGTATTAGGGGTGACAGGGTCGGGTAGCGTTTTGGGGGAGGGGGTAGACTGTGTGGTGCTTGGGGGTCAGATATGGATATGAGGAGAAAAAACAGGAGAATAGAGGAGAAAGTTAACATCCCTAAAGATTGGGGTCGTGTTTTCTTTGAAATTGGCCTTAAAGAGGTTATTATCATAATTGGAAAGTAATTACTTCACTGCCAACCTAAAACACACACTCTCTTGTATCTGCTACCATGTAGCCCACTTTGCTAATGACCAGAGCGATTAACACAGAGAACCTGGCCTTCTGTGTGCTGGTGTTTTAAGACGTGTTCACAGGCTTTGCTTTGAGCAGCATATTGCTAATCCGTCTTCACATGGGGACACCTGCCATCTTAGTGGATGCTGTTAAACAGTTTATGAATGTCATTATCTTAAGCAGCAGAATTCATCTTCTTAGCTGCAAAATGCTGCATGCACCACCCACAAGAAGTCAGTTTCAAATGCCCAACAACGTGATGCTATATGTTGGTTCTAAGACAGGATTGAAGTCTTAGTTTTATGTTTGCTGGAAGAAGTTGGGATGGGGCAGAGAGGACAGAGGGGCTTACAACATACAAATATTGCACATCAGTCTTTAAGTGCCCTTCCTGAGAGTGTTACTGTATTTACTGTGACTGTTACTGTATCAGCAGTGAGAAGTGTAATGTGATTATACTTCTGACCATAGTGGACCATTTTTTTCTGTTTGACACTTAGTTCTCCCCTCAAGCTCTCTTCAAAGCAGCATTAGCTGAGAATGGAAGTGTTGTGGGTTTAACGGTGTGTTACATAAGGGTCAGATGAAGCTGAATGAATGAATAAATTGGCTCTTCTGTTGGATTTGGCCTCCATCTTTTATATTGCTCCCTTTGCCTATCGTCCTCTGTCCTCTTCTTCGTCTTTCTCCTTTTCTGTAGCACAATAGGAGCTATTGTTTCTATTAGTGATATTTGTTGTTTCTGGGGGCCCCCTTGCAGTGACACAGGGGGCATTCCTTGAAATATGTTCATCCTGGTTCAAAGCAGACTCTTACTGAACTGCAGCTTTCATAATATGTCGGTCCTTATGTCATCAGCGGCCATTGAGCCTGTCTAAAGGCTCCAGCTCACCTTGTGGCTGTACGGCAGCAGCCACTAAAGCTGAGACTTGGGCTCATGAAGGCTTCACTAATTACTAGCACAGTCATAGTGCACCAGATTGTAGTTGCGGTAAAGACGTTCATGTTCACAAACCCTTCAGGATCTAAGAAAAGCAGCTCTATGGTTTTACCCGCCATGTGCTCTTGAGTTGATCAAAAGAGTTTTGAAAAGCTTTCATAAGCCCTGAAGTTGGACAATTTCCTTGAGCTTAAGAGGAGCAGGGAACCCTTTTGACTAAGTTACAACACCAAAGTCACCCAATATATGGGAGCAGGGACTTTCATATGACAACAGTGAAATACTGAAAGCACTGTTGCTGGCCACAGGCCTGAGGAGTGTGTGTGTGTGTGTCTTTGTATGTGCCAGTTCCCACGCTGTAGGCAGTTCCGTTTGTAGCACTGTGGTGAGGCTGGCAACTGGACTGCAGCTGCTCTCTGTCTCTGGCTGCCTGTTTGCAGCTGTGCTGCGGCCAAGAAGCTGAAAAACCGGCAACCAACAAACAAGTGTAGTACACTCATCCTGACCTCCCTCCATCGCCGTCTCTCTCCTCCTCAGGGTGTTCCAGGCTGGATTCAGCTCTAGATAATTATACCATGATACAGAACATTTGTTGCAGCATGTTTTGTCATTTATTCAAAACCCAGACAAGCTTGGAAGCCAGCTGAAGTTATCTTCAGCAGCCAGTTAAGTAGACTAAACTAGACTGTGATATACTAAAGCAGACTAATACATAAACAAAACTAAACAACGCGAAACTAAAGTCAATGATTTGTGTTTGCAGATGTTACGTTATATATGCAAGTGACATACTTGGTATCTTAGTGTGAACTACAAAGGCCTGCCTGGTTTTCAAAAGTCTTAACATAAAGACTGCACAACATGCTCGTAGAAAAATAAGAGGTGTCACCTCGGCTAGCAAAATAAAACACATTCATCTTCCATGGTTGCAAAATGTGCCAATAAATTTAACAAATTTAAAGGGACAGTTAGACGTTTTTGGAAAAATGTGTTATTATTTCCCCATGTTGGATTTCTTGCACAGTCAGTAGAGACGGTGGCTGCCACTCTCATGTCTGTGTGTTAAATATGAAGCCAGAGGGAGACGTTTTGGTAATAACTCATGTCTAACCACCTGATGGGGTTTTAATGGAGGGCACAAAATTTAACAAATACAGCAATTTATTGCAGGCTGCAGCTGCGTCTTCACCTGAAATGAAAATAAGAACTTGACAGTGAAACGGCTCTTGGAATATGGTTTAGTTGCTCTGCACTTATCTAAATGAACTTCCTGTGTTTTCATTCAAGCTGTGGGGTCAAATCCAGACTGTCAAAAGCCCAGACTGACGATGTTACCACCTAAACCTTAAATAGTCAGGATGACCCCGACAACAAACATTTGCTGATCCCAGAGACAATTAACATCTGTGCGTGTGTCTGGTCAGTGTGAGGACGCACTTTAAGAAAGGTGTGACGAGAGGCAGGGGGGGTCGCAGAGCATACACTCACATACACACTGCGCTACAAACTGGCTCCAAGTCTTTGATGTGTTCCGACTGCAATTTGTTGTCTTCCAGCTGTGAGTCTGTAAGGCACACCAGGACTCCTTTACACACACACACACACACACACACACACACACACACACACACAGATGCACTCAAACGCAGCAAGTGACCACACAGATAGATAAGAAGATCGATACCACTCTCATGTCTAAATATGAAGCTAGAGCCAGAAGAAGTGGAAGCTATGAGGGGAAACAGCTACCCTGGCTCTATCCACCACTCTAACACCACCTCTGAAGTTTGATAATTAACACGCTATATTAATTTCCATCATATACTGTAGATGTGAAACAGAAATGTAAGATTTTGACACACACACACACAGTAACTCACATTTTCTTTCTTTGTCTTAACTTTTCATTTCAACTATTTGGAGGGAAACATGTCCCCTTTTCTGTCTCCCCATATTTATCCCATTGTAAACCAGACCCATGCACCTCCCACACAGACACACACACGTCCTTTCATCTCTCTATCTGCCTATACCTCTCCCCCAGCCTCCTTTTTGCTCTCATCTTCTCTCTGCCCTCTCCTCCCAGGAAGAAGGAGGGGTAGCAGGAGTGAAAAATCCCGACATTTAGAAGGGATATTGAGGACGAAGAAAGAGCTCCGGCTTCTTTTCCTCCTTCCCCAAAGACAGACAGAAAAAAAAGACCCCCTCCTCACTAATTACATAGTGCCTGCAGGCTACAAAGTCCTCCCCGCCCACCAACAACAAGATAGTTTAAAGATGTTGATGTAAACAATTAGGAACACACACATACATTCACATGAGATGACTATAGGTGGAGGGACATCTGTGCTTGTGTAAGTGTGTATGTGTGTGCACCCCATGTGTCACATTGTAACGATGTCTGGTTTGCATGCTGTAACATCATCATGAAAGATGTCCAGACACACAGGAAGACAGCTGTGGAGATCAACATCTGGGCTGGGGGTTGAGAGACCGAGGTGTGTGTGTACATTTCTTGGTCTGTGTGTGTGTGTGTGTGTGTGTGTGTGCATACAGATAATCTGATTCAGTCCCAAAGGAAAACAACTTGGGATCACTCGCAGTCTTCCCCTCATTCACCAAATCCATGTTTTTTCAACTGTGGTTTTGGGAAGCAGAGTGGGCTGAACGCCCCCGCATACATGTAGGAAATAAGTTTCAAGCCTCAGTCTGTTGTTCAGAAAAGAAGTTCCCTGATTCACCACTTCATACTGATTCACTTAATTGTGCAGAATTGAAATTTGCAAATCCAGACACTTCGGGTCAGTATGTCAATAATTGGTGGGAGGAGGAGGAGGAGGAGGAGGAGGAGGAGGACGGGTGTGAAGGGTGAGAAGTCTAAACATGAATCCCAGCAGAGCGAGAAATGAGAGAGGAAGAGGAGGAGAGGGGAGGTGCGAGGAGAGGTGTGAAGTTTAAATATGAGGAGGGAGTGTTATAATAATTTGAGGGTGGTGGAGCTGGGCCGACTGTACACTCAGGAGGTGACCTCGTCCCTCTGACACTGGCAGAGCTGAAAATCATGAGACACCATGTTCATAGCAGTTAGCTGCTGATCTTTTTAGGTGTAACTTTGGTATCAAGAAAGTCACTGAAAATTAGAAGTGAAGAAATCAACTGTCCTGAAACCACAATGAATCTGCGATGAAACCAAGATTATCTAACCTTTGCTGAACAGCGCCCGCTGTGGCCAGTATTGGTAATTACAGGTGGCACACTGAATTTTCCAACATTTCCTTCCATTAGCTGACGTGACTGAGATTGAGGAGATTTGAACCACAAGCAGGAAACAACAGATGCTGAAGAGTTACTTTTTGTTTGACCTTTTTTGCATGTATCACGTTATTTTACTTAGCCTTTACGTTTATGGTATTTCAATACTGCTTATCCTTACACTCATACCTGCAGGCAGTTTAGAGTCACCAATTAACCTGCATGTCTTTGGACTGGGGGAGGAAGCTGGAGTACTTGGAGAAAATCCACACAAGCACGGGGAGAACATGCAAACTCCACACAGAAACGTTCAAGACTCAAATTAAAGAGCAAAATTTAAACTAAGCAATAAACTCAATCAGCTGTCCTCATCTTTGAATATATCCATGTATGTGCCTCAGGTTTTTCTGGAAAAATGGCAACAATAAGTGGTGTTTTGCAGAGAAGTGCAATTGAACCACCACTGTGAGAGGTTCAAGTTTTTGTTCCTGTTTTTATTCTGGTTCAGACGGTCTCTCTTCTCTCTCTGTAGGTGAATACGTTCCAGGCAGTGATTGGCTATGATGAGACAGACTCATACGCTCTCTTCCTCTACCCTGAAGGTGGCCTGAACTTCTTTGGGACACGGCCCAAGGTAAACTGGTTATATGCAAGGCCTTAATTCACGATTAGCATCTGTAGACATGCACCAATTAAGTTTGATGTTTCAGCTCATTATTATTTGTATCACTAATTTTTGCACTTGTTTTTTGCTTGCAGGAGTCTTATAATGTTGAGATAGAGCTCCCTGCTAGAGTTGGCTTCAGCAGAGGAGAAATCACATATCTGATCTTCTCCCGAACTGAGGGACCTCACTACAGCGTGACCAGCAATGAGCAGAGTGTTAAAAACCTCTACCAGTAAGTAGAAAACCTCAAGTCTCCTTACAACAACCTCGGGCGACACTGTAAAGAATCTGAGAAATATCTAATTAGCAAATAGTGGCTAGCAACATGGCCAGAAAATACTGTTGTGTAGATAAGTCAAGGCTGTATTAAGCACTATAAAACTGTTTAAAAAACACTGTAAACCTTAGCCAAAGAAGCCGTACAAAGAAGGATGCTATAGAAGTTGGCTAATTACTAACTAGCCAACTGGCTAATTGGGCAGAGGAGATGTTTTTTTGTTAGCTGTTGTTGCTAACACACCTGTAATGCTAGCTTTAATGAGATCCAACACTTTGGAAAATGAATGTGTTTGTAGCTAGCAAGAGTGTTGATTAGCAAACAGCAGGGTTTGCTTGCTGACAAATCATCCAAATATAAAATTAGATTTGGTAACTAACTCAAACAAGTTGTCTTAAGCCACTTGAAATGGCTGAAAATAATGTAGGCCTACCGTTGTTAGCAGGTAGACACACTGACATGTCATTGCAGGGAAATCACAGGTGTAATTAGTAACAGTGATAATGACATAAAGCTGTGAGGCTGGAAGCAAACTGCTCTTTGTGATCACGCTGACTTACTAGTTTCTTGCTCTCCAGGGTTGGTAACACAGGAATTCCTGGTGTGTGGCTTTTCCACACCGGGAACCGTTACTCTTTTGACAACATCGTTCCTGCGTCTGTCGGTGGCCTCCTTGCTACCCCACTACCTGGAGGACATGGCCTCTCCTCGGTAATTTAGTGTTTCCGCTTTATTCATTTCACTTCCAGTGTGATGCAGAAAACTCCTCTGACTCCTCCACGTTTCTGCTTCTAGGACACCACCACGCCTGAGTACGCTGAGTTTGAGGAATATCCAGACAACACCTTTGACCCTGATAACCAGGAGGAAGATGATGATTACCCTCTGACAGGGGGGAACCCTGAATTTCAGCCAGTCCCTGCTGGTGGTGACCACTCAGAGTCCCCTCAGCCAGCCAGTCCTGATGCTCCCTCTCTGCCCTCAGAGGATTCTGGCCATCGGGGAGCGTACGGGAGCGAAGATGTGCCACTGACCTCTGAACCAGCAGAGCCAGCAGAGAGGCAGTATGCTCCCCCGAATCCCCCACAAACTGTACCGGAGGGACGTGCTCAGCAGCGTCAGGAACAGCAGCCACAGGTGATGTCCCTGCCAATAAAATGAATTAACATGTTAGTCAAGAAGTCCTGTTGGCTGAATACATCTGTAATGTGTGTTATGGACAAGAATCAGGTTTTTACTGGCATTTTTGATGATGTTGTTCTTATTATGAGAAACCCCTAAACCTGAAATATTACAAACCTACCAGACCATATTTTTGTGGTTTGTGACAAGAGTTCATGAAATTGCTCATGCAGACAGCAGCACTGTGTTGCAATATGTTCAAATTCCCTGGAAACATCACTTACTGCAGTAGATATGAAAAAGAGGAATCTAAACTGGCAGTGCTGTCAGTACTGTTGGAGTTTTGTAATAATGATTTGAAATTGTAGTAGCTTTTGTAAGTTCTGTGGTTATAATGGAACGCTGTTTTGGAGACAGTAGGGTGGTATCAACAAAACACTGGCAAAGCTGAGATCATGATGCCCTACAAACTGTATACAATATGTAAAGTCTGTGTAGATCATAGCTCTATGCTCCATACCATCTGGAGAGAGTTAAAAAGTATTGGCTTGGCTCTCAGTGACAACAAGAAAAATATATTTGAAGTGAAACATGTTCCGGCTGTATCTGTCTCTGTAGGTTCCTCTGGAGGTGGTGGATGTCTACCCCCCTCACAGAAATGAGCCCCCTCTTTCCCCTGGAGGTCACGTGGTCAGCGTGGATGAGGATGATGTTGATTTTGACACAGGAGGTAAGAGACAAACCATATGTGTGCCTATAAATATGCATATTTATGTATGCAGTTGTGTCTTCTTAACTTATGAAAGGACGGTCGCTTTGAGAACCAGGAGGGTAACATTACCTCGCCCTCTGCCGCAGAGCTGCTCGGCAGCTGGCAGCACAATACTGCCGTTGTGCTGGGCAGCTCCCAGGTGTGTGTGTGTGTGTGTGTGTCTACGTGAGTGTATATATGTGTGTGTCCAGCACTCCCTCCCCTGCAACTACTCCCACAGGCTTTTGCCGTAAATAAGAGCGTGTTCTCAGTCAACTTCCCTGATTACATAAGGGTGAAAATGTCCATTGGTGTAAAATAGTGTTCATCTGAAGTCATTTAGCTCGGTTTGGAGTGATGAAATACGATTTTTCTTAGGAGACGGAAAGAAATATGTGTCAATACATTGAGCATTTTCTCAAAATGAATTGCGGTATTTTTAGTAAAAGAGCCAGTTCCTCATTTAGTATTAGAAAAAAGTCTCACATCTTGTTTTAAACGACTCATTTTGTCTTCCCTGCTTGTTTTTAGGAAAAGGAGATTTTAGGACTTGATAAACCAGGCAAATGACTTCTTAAGAGGGATATTTTTGAAGGATGTGTGTGTACAGTATGAGGTGTGTGTACATAAACAGTCATGTGGGTGTAAATGTCAAAGTCTGAGAGAAAGCATCATTTTCCAATATACATGTCTACATTTTTCAGTGGTCTCTTGGGTTTTAATGTTTACGAAACTTCGACAGAACATTGTTATTGGTATGTGGGTTTCCCTCCATAGCATTGTGTGTGTTTATGTGTGTAAAAACATAGTGATTTGTCTCTTGTGTGTGTGTTTGTGCAGTCCCTGAGAAAATATCCCGACATCCGGTGTTCATCTGTATTTGTGTGTGTGTGTGTGTGTGTGTGTGTGTGTGTGTGTGTGTGTGTGTGTGTGCGTGTGATCCCCCTGTAGGATGATAGAATGCTGCATTTTGATCCCATTTACCAAAAAGACAAACAGAGACTCAAGGAGAGAAAGTTGATCCATGTGGTGTTTTGAGTCCAGTCAGAATTGGTAATTCTTGAGAAGTAAAGTAATAAGTAAGAAAACCATACACATCATTTACAGCTACACACATTATTCTATATATTACTTAAGAAATGTATTTCTAAGACTTCTACGTATGTTTTGAAGCATTTCAGATGCCTGTGGGAATTCATGAAGCAGCAATGAATTTGTGTGTGTGTGCGTGTAAGTGGATCAGTGGGTGTGGGAGGCAGGACTGCGACAGCTGGTTTCTCTCCAAGTAGTGCTTTGACGTGTGTGTTTGTGGGTGTGTCTATATCTCTTCCTGGATCTTGTCCACCGTCTGTGTGTCCGTACTTATATGGAAACAACCTTCTATGTTCTGTCTTTAAACCTTTGTGTTTGTGTGATGTAAATACTGGAAACAAAAGACATGCACTGTATTGCCTAAGTGGTCAAGCAAAGTTTGTCAGCTTCATTGCGACTTGCACATTTTACTACATTGTATTTCCAAGTAACCTGAACGTTTATTTGAGGAAAGTAAAATAATAGTGTACATCAAGGTAACCATGACAGTACTGGTCTGCATGTACATCTGTCTTTTATATTTTGTCTGATCTCCATTTTACAAGGATCTTTTTGAAATTAATTATATATGTGCTGTATTGTATATGTAATGTGCAATTGTTTTCTTCCTCTCTCAGTGATTCAGTACACTACAGAGAATAAGGAAACGTGTGCCAGGTATGTGAAGACCTGTTGTATAAGAAATGTATCATCTTTGCTGGTTTTTGACTGTTTTGATTAAAACTACAACACCCCAACTTGCCAAAAATATTAAAGCATAACAAATTTAAGACTATGCACCCCAATTTAAACATAAAATATCTTGAGAACAGATTAAATATAAAGAGGAAGCCAATTTACACATCAAAATCTAATTATTACGGAGTACTCCAGCACCAACCAACGCTGATTGGCTCGAGGCCTTTTTTCACATATGCTAAAGACTACAGGCTCTGGGGAAGCAGAGTTTGAAAGAATTTAGCTTACCTAACCTGAGCGGACCGTCTGACCTGACCATGCATCAATTTTGATAATCTTTTTAAAAGCAAACCTGCCCATTGTGAGTCTGACAATGATTGGAGTGCAGAGCTCAATCAGCGGAATACTTTAATACAATGTGCACTACCAAGGCTCACATCAGTAAAATGAGCAGACTGTCAGAAATATGACAAAACAACAATAACAACAAAATCATCAGTCCGTCACCATTCCCAATAGGCTATATATAGGCTAATAGGCTATGGGTGTAACTACAACTAAAGTAATAGTAGTTATCAAAACAAAATCTCATAGTTTAAAAAATGGACCAGTACAGTCCAGATTTTCATCTACAGAATTAAACTTGTATTGTTTTCGGCTGTCTCTTGTACATTCAGGTTCCAACAGCAGTGCTCCCAGAATGCATTTTGTTCCGACTACGCCACAGGGTTCTGCTGTCACTGCCAGCCTGGCTTCTATGGAAACGGACGCCACTGTCTTCCTGAGGGTTAGAGTGCCACCATTAAGCCACAGAGGTGCATTAACCTATTTATACATCAAGTTGCTTAATGCCGTGCTTCTCCTCCAGGTGCTCCACAGCGCGTTAGCGGTAAGGTGAGTGGAACGGTGACCGTAGGATCGACTCCAGTGCCGCTGAACAACATCGATCTTCACGCCTACGTTGTGGTGGGAGATGGGAGAGCGTACACTGCCATCAGCGAGGTTGGAGTCTGAAAAACAAACATTTCAATATGGCATTTATACTGCTTTTTAAAATACAGTTCTTACAGGATCTTCTTTGAATTATCATCTTCTCACCTACTTTTTATTTTCTCTTTCGATTTCTCCTTTGTGCTGATTGGTCAGGTACCCGATCCAGTGGGCTGGGCTCTGATGCCAGTTGCACCGATAGGGGAACTGTTTGGATGGCTATTTGCTCTGGAGCTGCCCAATAGCCAAGCAGGATTCAAAGTCACAGGTAAACTGTGTGTGTGTGTGTGTGTTTGATAAAGTACATTGACTTGTACATCTTGACTTTTCACTTTTCACATCTGCAAGATGAGGGAACTCCTCTCTGCAGTGTTTGTGTGGGGGTGTGTGTGTGTGTGTGTGTGTGTGTGTTTTTGGTCTCCCCAGCCAGCTGTACTGTCTCCAGGGATGTGATGTGATATCAGGCTTCCACCTCCCCTCTCTAATAGGAAGCAGCTGTTTGTGTGTGCGCATGTAGACGTAGATGCACGTGTGTACAGAGCTAATCATTGCAGACATTTCACTTTTTTATGATATTCTACTGCTGCATTGTTATGTCTGCAGTATGAAAATGAAAATCTATAAATAGATAAACAAACAAATTGATTTATTGATGGAATGATTATATTACCAGGTGCTGAGTTCACTCGTCGTGCAGAGGTGATCTTCTATCCAGGCAACCAGCGCCTGTCTATCATCCAGACAGGCCGTGGCCTTGATGACCACAACCACCTCACTGTGGATACTGTAATCAACGGCAATGTGCCCTTCCTGCCCCCTGGAGCTGAAGTTACCATGGATCCCTTCAAGGAGACCTATCAGTACTACCCATCTGGTAAACCTAACACCACCAGTCAAATTATGTGTAACATTTGATGTCTCCGTTTGCCTGCAACCCCCTCCTTCTCTCTCTGCAGTTGTCACCTCCACCTCTGTGAGGGAGTTTTCGGTGGTTTCAGCAGACCGAGGCTCAGAGTCCTTCTCCTTCCAGCTGAAGCAGAACATCACTTACCGTGGCTGTCGACATGACAACCGTGCTGCTGCCCCGGAGACGCTGCAGATCACCATGGAGAGGGTGTTTGTAATGTACGTCAAGGAGGAGCGGATCCTGAGATATGCCATTACCAACAAGATCAGCCCAGTCGGAGGTGAGTCAAACCGGGTTTAGATGGACACGTCACCTGCAGATATCGAGCTCTTATTACAAACCAGATGGGGTGCTGTCAGTGGAAATTTTATTTACTGTGGAGCTGATTGGTACTATCATCTTAACCCCTTGGCTGAATTTGGTTTAATGAAATACTTTGATTCAGTTCCACAGATGTATTTACGAATATGTATGTCTCTTTCTCCTCCCTTTAATATTAAGGTTTTTACACAAATTGTAATGGCAGCATTAATGTAAGTAGCATCTAAGGTTGTAATCGTAAGGTGTAATCCCCTGAAATGATCTAAATGTTGTTTCACAGGCTGTTCACCCTCAGGACAGTATAACTGTGATGAAAGAAAGTAAAGTAAACCTCAATTAGTTCCTGAATGGCAATTTGCTTTTCAGCCAGCGAACATTAAAAACATGCTCAAAAGACAGGAACAGTTATAGTACATCAAACTTGAAAACAACAACAACCATGTGAAGAAACACAGACCAGAACATTAAGTGCTCAATAAGAACGTGGGCCTCAAAAGAACAATTTATACCGAGAAATGCTGAAATACTGGATATGTGTATTCATCCACCTTAAAAATCAGCATAAGTTCTCGTCAATCTGAAATAAATATCAATAAAATATGTGAGTGCAATCTTGTATGAATCATATTTAGAAAACATGCCTGCACAGACTACCTGGGGAGACACTGACGGCTGATGTCCAATATTGGCCCATTATATTAAGAACCGAGGATTTAAGTGACTGCTTAAATCCATTCCAGACCACCGCTGTCAGTCTTTAAGTGGGTGAACACACTGGGGGCGTTGAAAACGTGAGGTTTTGTGTTCCAGAGCCACAACTAGCAACCAGACCACCTCGTAATTGTTGCAGTGCTGCCACAGAAACCTCAGCCAAACCACGGTGCAGATTTGGACAGAGCTCAGCTTTAAACTCACATGCTGCAACCTGAGGGCTAATTATACATCGAAACCATAGAAAACAATATTAGCATGTCCGTATTACGTCTGCTGTTTCTGGGTTCATTGTTTCACAGGCTGCAGACACACTACACCACTTTAAGGATCATTGTAACCACAATTTGCGTCACAGCTGGCTTTAGATATTTGACTTGTTTGGGTTGTTCATGCAGCTGATGGGCCTTTCTGAGTGCTGACATTCTCCTGTAGAGTGAGCTGGTGCAGCAGTTAAAGCTGAAAGGAGATTTTAGCATAGGAAAATAAATAAATATGGGAGTGTGGAGAGAAATATGTTCACCTCATTGTTGGGTTTGGTGTCTGAAAGTACTTTGTGGTCCCAGAAAACAAAAACAAAACCACAATACTTTGTATTGTGACCAGATTGTTTTGGTTCTGTGGCATTTGTTTGGAGGCCATTATGGCCATAATGGTTTGAATCCTTCAAATGAATACCTAATTGTGACATTTAATCACAGTGATTGATCTCATCCATGTTTGAGATGTTCAGATACAAATTTTATATCGTGAATGTTAGTGTCTGTGTTTCACCAAGCCAATGTCAGTGGTGTATATGGCCACATACAGATGGATAGATTCTGATAGATGCTATAAATTCAGTGGTATTTAAATTTTTACATGAATAAATCAGAAGTGATTTAACAGAGGTTTCTTTTGGATCCTGGTCAGAAGAAAGCACACAACTTTCGTTTAATTACGCGTTAGATGTTTATGTTCTCACACCTTCGTGTTCCCTCATTTTTATCTTCTCTTGCTTCACTCATCCTTTCTCCAGAAACCAGCAGAAAAACAGAGACTATACAAATATGGAAATGAGTATAGAAATACAGCATGAACACGTGTCATGTTCTTTTTCTGTTAACACACAGTTGTCATGCTTTCTTTACTCTCTCTACCTGATGAAAACCAGATAGAGACTGAGAGAGACAAGAGAAAAGATGGAGGGCAAAAGCAAGAGGTTGGGAGAGCGAGACTGGATCTCTTTTTCCCAGTTTTTGAATCCAGACCAAGTTTCTGTCATTTAAACGTCAACACGTTGATTAAAAAGGTTATGATGACACATGTCTCACACACACACATGCACACACACTGATACACCCAGAGCACAGCTGGAAGAGCTTTCTGGGATCAGGGGTTTTGTAAACATGGGTTAAGTGGTGTGTGTGTGTGTGTGTGTGCATGCGCGCGCGAGTGTGTGTGTGTGCGTACATGCGTGCACGTGTGTTCAAGGGTCTTACACTCTCTGGGAAATAATATCCTAGCCAATGACAGATTTTCTAGTGGGGGGGTTGCCGGGCAGAATAACTGCCCACTGATGTCATGAGAATCAGAGATTGCAGGAGAACTTGAAGACACCGAACAGAGAGATAAAGAGAGAGAGAGAGAGATGCTCTGGCAACATTTTCTCTAGCAGTTTCAAATACACTTGCCAACAAAGCTAATTGAACTGACAGTGAAATAGGAGAGAGAAGGCAAACCTGGTGTGAGGATGTCGGGTTGATCCACAGGGATGTAATAACAGTAATCCAGTCTTATTGCCTTACAATGACATCTGGCCTTGTGTTGTGTTTTAATGGTCACTATTATAACTTGTAAGAGTTGTGAAATCCTGTCTTATAGGATTTTAAATGGGTACTCCACCTATTTAGTAATGTATTACCATTAAGGTGGGGGACTTGTGAGAGACATATTAATAAGAGCAGTCAAGCTTGAAGCATCCGATGCTGTTAAGTTCCTGGTGTGAGTGTCTTTGTCACCCACTGTCTTTCATGAGACCAGGGTTCTTTTCTCAAACTTCAGAAACATCCTTCAGAGCCACAGAAGACATTTTAAATCCTATGCAGAGAAAACTGACCTTTAGCTGTTAAATTGATGGAACGACCCTTTAAACCACTGCCATAACATCATGGATCTACTGGTCACACTATACATTTGCGGCCGCATGCTGCCCCCTTATTTGGGGCCTGAAGGTGCGCTAAGATGCTGCTATCATCCCTTTAAATGCCACTTTCTTAAATTTCAAGTCATTTCAGTGTGTCAGTAAAAGTCAGTGCTGATAGACGGATCATTTTGTGTTGCACTCAGGGTGGTGCATTGGATCGCGAGATTGCCATCTTGATATAGTTATAGCTACGCCCCTGTAAACCAGTCTGTGTGTGTGTCAGGGGAGGGGGGGGTTTGTAAAAAGCAACAGGTGGGAAACTGTAGTCATTGCTTTGATGATGTGTAGTACGTGTGTGTGTGTGTGTGTGTGTGTGTGTTCTCTCCACCCTTCTCTCTCACTCGCCTCCTCTCTCTCTAATTATCCCTTAGTCTTTTCTCCCATCCACATGTATCTCGGCCTCTCATCTCCCCTTCTTCCCAGCCACATTCAGGACTTTGAAGACTCTCTCTCTCTCTCTCCTTCTCCCTCTTTGATAATGAGCCAGAATTGGCCTCTGGCTGAAGGAGATGGAAGCAAGCAGTGCATAATGTCTGTGTGTGTGATTTTGTTTAGGTGTAAGTGTGTATGTTGTTATTTGCAGCGGTTGATGCCCCTGATGTACAGAAAAAGTCCCTAAAACTCACTTAAACCTCATTAAAACAGATCTTAGTGATGTGAGTTTTTCTTTGAGGTGGTCTGCCTGTCAAATCCACAAACAAACCAGGCACATGATCAGATGAATGCTTTTAGAATAAAACATTTCAGTGGATTAGATTCAGTTGGTAGAGAAAGGCATTTAACAGCCAGGATTTGGGGTTGGATTCCCACTGTACCGCCATCCTGATGTATGCTCTCAGGAACATTTTGAAGCAGAGCAGCACTTATTTATTTAAGTCTTTCACATTCTTTTCTAATGATTTCTCTGCTTTCTTTTCTCTGCTGGTTTTCTTTCTGATTTTGCCAGAAATAAGTCTGAGGATTGTTGTTTAAATTGTCTTGTGTGTCCGAGCTGTGTGTTGGTATGAGCGAACCCCGCACACACATCCGCTCACTCATCCCTCCGTCTGTTCATCTCTCTCATGTACATGTGTGTCTAACCTTACCCATATGTTGAATATTGAGAACATAGAGGGAGTTACTTCCTTAGAGGAAACCGTCCTATGGGAATTTGTCTGGCGTGAGTTGCCATGTGTGTTTGGTTAGGCTGTCCTGTAATCATCGCTGTAATCATTGGACTTTAACTGTTGAATGATCCAGATCTCAATTCATCTCAATTCAGGACGTTTGGAGTGTTGCAGAGGCTGTGCAGGTGTGCAGTAGATTTTTTCTTGTCATGTGCCCCTCTGGACTAAGGGCCATTCCGCATAATGAATACTTACGGCTTGTATTCTTAAAATTCATTCAGTGATAGTAAATTAAACATGGAAAACCGTAACATAAGCCATAAAGACAAGTACCGAGGTACAGGATAATCCATTACTGTCTCCATCCTGAGTACAGTGGATTTTCTCTTAAACAGCAGGTCTTCAGAATAATACGTTTAGGCTTGAATCACTGTTGTCCTATATCAAACAATGATGAACTGAAATAATTCTTGTCACTTCATGTGTCTCCCTTCCACTCTGTAGTTGAGCCAACGGGGCCGGAGCTGGTCAACCCCTGCTACGCTGGGAACCACGACTGTGACACGACAGCCCAGTGTATCCCACTGGAGGGCCAGGCCTTCCAGTGCCAGTGTGCGACTGGTTACAGAGGGGATGGACGCAACTGCTACGGTATCTTTGAGCACATACAACATCCTGCTAAAGAAGTTTTCCTGGATATACTGTCCAGCATTGTGACAGAGTATGTCGATTACAAAGTGCTTCATGGTGCTTCTCTTAATTTGTCTTAGTCTGACAGGGTCTCCCTCACACGCTTACTCACATAAACACAGGCAGACAAAGTTAAAGACAGTTCAAGGCAGTCTGTCTGTGTTTCATCAACATCTGCCCATCCAGTGCAGTGGGGTCAAGTACAGGCTGGATGGAAGGAATCACTTCTCTTCTCTTCTCTTCTCTTCTCTTCTCTTCTCTTCTCTTCTCTTCTCTTGCAACATTAAAGCTGTTGCGTGGCCTATCATTACCCCAGCAGCAGGTCTTTCTCTCCTGCTGACAGCACTAGGAAAGCCCCAGGCTTGGCCTTGGTTCCCATGATTGGGCCTCAGTTTCTCTCTCTGGTCACATAATCTCTTTGTGGTTTTGTACTGTATGTTCCACAATACATTTAAGGATGCAGACAAGACTCCAGGTGTAGGGGTACATGTTATAGTAACACAAGCATGCAGACATGCAATGTATATGTACTAAAAGCACCAGTAATGACCCTTAATTACAGGCTTTGCACTCACATACACCTACAGTTTGTTATGTTTTAGATAGGGGAGGGAATTCCTGGTTTATGAGTTCATAGACTCTAAATGAGACTAAATGCCACACTTTCTCTCCTTTTCTGTCTCTGCAGACATAGATGAGTGTGCTGAGGGCTTGAGTTCATGTGGTGCTCATGCTCAGTGCATGAACCTGCCTGGGAGCCATCGCTGCCAGTGCCACAGCGGCTTTGAGTTTGGCTATGACGGGCGTACCTGTGTTGGTGAGTTACAATTTCTAAAATGTACTAGCGATAAGACTACTGTGTACAGTATGTGCTCATGACATGAGTTTAAGTTCTGAGCTCTTTCTGAAAACAAGACTCTTGCCACGCTCTAAGCTATGTAAGGCTGTTTCTGGGCACTGTGCCGTTTTAGGCTGAAGTTAGCATATTAACATACACATGGCACTTCATTGAAAGTTAAAGTAAGTAAGGCATGTAACATTTGAAAAAAGAAACAACACATCTTACCTTTTACAAATAAAAAATTGAATTCCAGTATCATAAAACACACTTGTAGCTTTATGCAGTCAGGTTTTGCTGCTACAACTTTATTTGGTGTGGTGTGACTAGTTGTTTATGGTGGTCAGTGTTAGATGAAGTGTTTATGTCTGCTGAAGTTGTTGCACATGTTTCAACGCCTGTTATTTATTCTCTCTAATGAATGTGGTAGTTTATCTTTGAGCTGAGCACCATGACACACGTCTTATTGCATATACTGTAATTTTGATAGATGTGATACTCTTAACAGGCAATTAGAAATGAACCTTCTTTGTTACAATGGCCATGTCATTCTCCCATCTTCATCATGATCTCATCTTGTAAATTCAATGGGTTGGTTGTCAGTTGTACTTGTTGGTCACGTAAGAGATGTTTTGGAGCTTTTAGTGTTGCATGTTCCAAAATGAACTGAATATTTGGAAGAGACCCACATATTTTTTTCCAGGCGCAGGCCCTAAATTTCTTCCACAACAGTAACACACAGCTGCAAAAGCAAGGAAACACAGCAAGAGGGGGGGATGGGTGACAAATGTGAGAACGAGAGTGGAAATGAGAGGACTAATGTGAGAAGTAGGGTGTGAGATTAGACTGGAGAGGGGGTGAAAGTAAAAGACAAATGGATCAATGACACAACGGGTGTTTTGCTTTGGAATGAGTGGAGGAGAGAGGTCCTGCCTGTGTGTGTGTGTGTGTGTGTGTGTGTGTGTGTGTGTGTCCTCTTTTCACCCATCAGTGTGAACTTTCGATGAACTCCCTTTAAACTCTCCCTACCTCTCTCCTTGACCGATAATTTTTGGAATAAACTGAATAAACAGATCAAATACTGTTAAGATATTATTTTATATAACGATATACATTTTGTGGAAATTACAGAATGTGTTTCAACATTTTGCTCCGTCTGTTTCCTTAGACATGGATGAGTGCAGCTCCTCTCCCTGTCATATCAATGCCAGATGTATCAATGGACTGGGTTCCTTCCAGTGTCAGTGCCATCCTGGGTTTTATGGTGATGGTTTCTTCTGCTCTGAGCAGCAAGGTTAGTAAAAATACCACTATATTCATGCATGATGGTGATAAAGGTTACACTTGTTTTTTTTCCAATTACTTTAATTTCACTTCACTTTTATTTCATTGTCTGAAGCTTCTCAGTTTTCCTGCACTGTAGGTGTGTAGAAACATGTTTGACATTACAGTTTGCCTGATAGGAACATAAACAAATACATAAATATGGTACAAAGATATGGGAGGAAAGAAAATAAGACAATAAGAAAAAGTTTTCATATTTTTTTTAATATTCTTTGTCTACAGCACAGACAGGTCACACAAAGAGCCAGTGTGAGCAGCACAGAGACAGTCTGCAGAGTGGAGTGGAACAAGATGGTCGTCCAAGTCCCGGAGCCTTCATCCCTCAGTGTGACTCTGATGGACGGTATCGACCGCTGCAAGTGAGTGCTGACTGATACAGTGGTAATGTGTATGTCTAACTGATGGCCTGAGTCAAGTGATGCACTGATTTGATTTAATACTCATTTTAGTGCCATGGCTCCACTGGGCATTGTTGGTGTGTGGACAGTAGAGGACAGGAGAGAGCAGGAACCAGGACTCCACCTGGTACACCACCCAAAGACTGTGACAGACCAGGTGACACATAAAACCACTGAAAAAACATTGACAGTTTGATTGTGATTGCTTGATAGCAACAACTGTGTTTTCAATGTTGATAACTCTGTTCCAAGAGGTTGGTCTTCAAGAAAGGAATTAGGTTACTGTGTGTGTGTGTTTTCTTTTACATTTGTTCATATTTATCTCCTCAGATGAACCAGAGCGTCCTAAAACTCACTGTGAGCACCACAGAGACAGTGTACAGACCACCAGTCCAGAAGGATATCCTATTGTTGGAGCCTATGTACCTCAGTGTGATGCTAATGGTCAATACACATCTCAGCAGGTAAGATCTTTTTTTGCTAAATAGATACATTATGTCATTGCTGTTTCGTTATGATTACGTTATGATTATTGTGTATTTTCAGTGTCACGGTTCCTCTGGACATTGTTGGTGTGTGGACGGTAGGGGACAGGAGAGGCCAGGAACCAGGACTCCACCTGGTACACCACCCAAAGACTGTGACAGACCAGGTGAGACTGACTTGTTGCATCCAAGCTTATTGGGATTTATTAAAATATCCAAGTACTGGTTCTCAGTTAAATATGAAGGGGAGCCAGGATAATAGATAAAAATCAAACATTGTGCAGCTTTTAAAATGAGATGTAGGAATCAATGTAACTTTAGTGTAGCTCAGTGTAAGTCCATGTGGGATATGAGTAGATCTTTGCCATTTTAAAAGGGCAGGGACTGAGGAAAGAGAGATCCCATCAACAAAAGCAAGAAATTAGTTCATATAACCTTAAAAACTGTTATTTGGACTTACTCTGCGAAAGAAACTGATGTGAGCAGAGGGGCGTATATAAGACAGCATAATGACTCACCTGTGTTTTGCAAATAACAGCTACATTTACCAATTACTTGAAATGATGAAAATGCTTCCATTTTTCTTCTCCAGATGAACCACAGCGTCCTAAAACTTACTGTGAGCATCATAGGGACAGTGTGCAGACCACCAGTCCAGAGGGATATCCTTTACTTGGAGCCTTTGCACCTGAATGTGATGCTAATGGGGAGTACGTACCTTTGCAGGTAAACATCTTTTGACATTTTTTCACTGTGTTTCACCTGTGTCTTTGTATTATTTTGACCAACATGTATAGAAATCTTGACATAATAGTTAAATGACCTTTCGTTATTACTTCAGTGCCATAGCTCTACTGGATATTGCTGGTGTGTGGACAGTAGGGGGCAGGAGAGAGCAGGAACCAGGACTCAACCTGGTACAACGGCTGCAGACTGTGACAAACCAGGTGAGGAAAAGGAATTCTCATTCATCCTTCCCAAAATGTACATGTTCTTTCAGGGTGTTCTTATTATCTTAGCATATTAAGGTTTCATGCAAAAGCCCCTTACATTTAAGGGCTTCTTCATTTAGACATCCATAAAGTTAGGGAACTTGAGATCGACAGAAAAAAGAGAAAGCGGAGCGGAAAGGGCCAGATGTCCCAACTTTAAGTCCTCAGTATAAGTCAAGCTCCCCATTAAAAGCCAATAAGAAACTCATGGATCGTAACTTGGAGCCAGCATGGTACATCTGGCCATTAACCCACAAGAAATGCTCCTATATGCAGATGACAACATCCTGGTGTGCCTCATCTCCAACAAGAAGGATCAAAGATGAAAATTATCTTTTTAAAGGGACTCATCTTCTCATCTTTGTGTTAGCTTAGCTAAGCCTAAGGAAGTGGACGGGACACAACATTCCGCTTTTTAAATGCTAATTATTTAATAAACTAATTTTCTTGAAGCTCATTACATGATGAGAATATGATGGGATCAAAAGATGCATGCAAAATGTTTGTGCTAGGATTTGCTAACCAGCAGGGCAGAGAAATCAGTCTTTTCCTTGAGAGACTACATTAGCAATTTATGCAAGAGCATAATTATGAATAATTGTCATTACTTTTTCAATTCTTCACAGATGAACCAGAGCGTCCTAAAACTCACTGTGAGCACCACAGAGACAGTGTACAGACCACCAGTCCAGAGGGATATCCTATTGTTGGAGCCTATGTACCGCAGTGCGATGCTAATGGACAGTACAAGCCCTTACAAGTCCGTGCTTATAATTTGTTTATTCCATGAAACATTTTCATGTCAGCAATTTAACTAACTTGAAATACATCAATTTATTATGGTTACTACTATTTCTATTTTAGTGCCATATTTCCTCTAGAGATTGTTGGTGTGTGGACAGTAGGGGACAGGAGAGAGCAGGAACCAGGACACCACCTGGTGTACAAACCACAGACTGTGACAAACCAGGTGAGATTTCAGCTGGCAGCATATGCGCACTGCATTGAGGCATTGAGGCGCTGCTGTGACTGTGCAAACACACCAAACTTAATCTTATTTGGAGGAAAGTCCCAGCTTTATAGTGTTGTCATTATTCACTTGCAAACAACAGTTTATTTTTACATTTCAGTTTTTTATGCATTAAACAGATAAAGAATAACCTGTTGATTACCAGCACTCTCTTGTAATTGTGGCCCATTTTTGTTAGAGTAGTAGTGTAAATAAATTTTTCCTTTCCTCCTCAGATGAACCAGAGCGTCCCAAAACTCAGTGTGAGCACCACAGAGACAGTGTACAGACCACCGGTCCCGAGGGGTATCCTGTTGTTGGAGCCTATGTACCTCAGTGTGATGCTAATGGGCAATACACGCCACTGCAGGTCAGTATCTATTGACTGATCGGCTAATTGACAGGCAGATGAACTGGTATTGAATTTCAGTTAATGTAACATAAGAAATTCTAACCACATGAAATTAATAAAATGTATATTTTTTAGTGTCATGGCTCTAGTGGACATTGTTGGTGTGTAGACAGAAGGGGACAAGAGAGAGCAGGAACCAGGACATCACCTGGTGCACCACCCACAGACTGTGACAGACCAGGTGAGAGAGAAAAATATACATGAAAAGAGAGATGTCTCCCTCTATTCAGCTTCCCGTGAGTGCTTTAAACTGTTGTGTTGTCTGTGGTAACACTCCCAGCATCAACAGGTGTGTTGTGTCATGGCCTCCCAAGGCTTTCTTGCTAAACATTGACCTGTGAACCCACTAATTCCTCAACTCAGTGACAAGTCAAACAGACAGCACGTTTACACGAGTGTGTGTCTAACCTTGTAAGTGGTGCACTATTGAGGTCATTGGGTCATAGCCTTGGAATGCCTGTAAAAACAGGTGATATCACTGTGTGTGATGGGAAGTCAAAAGCAAAGGCAGAGTAAGATTAAGCTAAAGAAATACAAGGAAAAAAGTACATTTGGCATACCATGTGTAACTGCAATGCGACTTAGTTATTTTTTCTCATGTTACCTAAAGGTTGACACAGAAATAGACCAGCTGAATAGATTTTATGACCTTTGGCCATTTTTTACTACAAGTTGTCCGTGAAAAAATAAACATTACCCTAGTCATCCCTTTAAAATGTGCCTTGTTAAAGTACATTTGTAGCTCTTTACACAAACACAGCTCAATCTACAATCTTGCATTAACCTATAGTAGAAGCCTTTGCATGTTTTTATTCCTGTAATAACAAACTTTTTAGAGCATAAGAAATGAATAAGGTAGATCTAATTGTTTAGTCTAGTATTGTTCAATGTATTTAAACTTTGATTGACAGTTCTATCTGCTGCTATACATGTTGTAAAAGAACATGTATATGATCCTCTTATTGTCCATCTTTCTCAACCAGATGAACCAGAGCGTCATAAAACTCACTGTGAGGTGCATAGAGACAGTGTACAGACTACCAGTCCAGAGGGATATCCCATACCAGGAGTGTTTGTACCTCAGTGTGATGCTAATGGACAATACATATCTCAACAGGTAAGTTTTTTTTTTTACTGAATAGACAATGTGTCATTGCTGTGTCATTATGATTACACTATGATTGTTGTGTATTTCAGTGTCACGGCTCCTCTGGACATTGTTGGTGTGTGGACAGTAGGGGACAGGAGAGGCCAGGAACCAGGACTCCACCTGGTACACCACCCAAAGACTGTGACAGACCAGGTGAGACTGACTTGTTGCATCCAAACTTATTGGGATTTATTAGAATATCCAAGTACTGGCTCTCAGTTAAATAGGAACCTGTAATGGAGGGGAGATAATGGTAATCTACAGCAGGTAAAATCAAATTTTGTGCAGCTTTCAGATTTAAAGTAGTCCAAGCAGGAAATGAGAGGTCTGTAGCAGGGAGGTTTTGGGTTATTCCAACATAGTTAAGGGATCTGGTGTGGGGAGGAATAGTAATGGGCCATGTGAGCCATGTGGTGCCTCAGTGCAGAGGATGAGTGGTAAAAACAGATAACCCATGCACAGTCAGGGAGGAGGCCGTATGTCCTAAAGACTTTAAACGTGGAAATCTTGTGAAAGATTTAAGAGGACCGGGACAAAGGAAAGAGTCCATCAGCCAAAGCAAGAAATTAGGTCATATAACCATTGACAACGTTGAATATCTAACTCAGTGAAAGATACTGATGTGCTGAATTAGTATTTCCTAAATATAATAGCTAAGAGTCTATGAGACAGCATAATGACTCACCTGTGTTTTGCAAATAACAGCTACATTTACCAATTACTTGAAATGATGAAAATGCTTCCATTTTTCTTCTCCAGATGAACCACAGCGTCCTAAAACTCATTGTGAGCATCATAGGGACAGTGTGCAGACCACCAGTCCAGAGGGATATCCTTTACTTGGAGCCTTTGCACCTGAATGTGATGCTAATGGGGAGTACGTACCTTTGCAGGTAAACATCTTTTGACATTTTTTCACTGTGTTTCACCTGTGTCTTTGTATTATTTTGACCAACATGTATAGAAATCTTGACATAATAGTTAAATGACCTTTCATTATCACTTCAGTGCCATAGCTCTACTGGATATTGCTGGTGTGTGGACAGTAGGGGGCAGGAGAGAGCAGGAACCAGGACTCAACCTGGTACAACAGCTGCAGACTGTGACAAACCAGGTGAGACAAGTTGCCCAAGTTTCATATTGATCTAAACTCTTGGGTGGATATGTGCAGCAGGTTGCAACATCTGAACTAGCCCTACTCATTGTACTTTGGGTTAACTATCTGCTTACTAATGTTTCCATTCCATAATCCTTAGATGAACCAGAGCGTCCTAAAACTCACTGTGAGCACCACCGAGACAGTGTACAGACCACCAGTCCAGAGGGATATCCTATTGTTGGAGCTCATGTTCCTCAGTGCAGTGCTGACGGGCAGTACAAGCCGCTGCAGGTTAGCATCTGGTGACAGATGATTTCATTTTATTTATGATGTTAATCCAGCTTTGTGTAACATGGAGAAATGTAACCAGCATCTTGATATAAATCGTTACTGTTCTAGTGCCACGGCTCCTCTGGGCATTGTTGGTGTGTGGACAGTAGGGGACAGGAGAGGCCAGGAACCAGGACTCCACCTGGTACACCACCCAAAGACTGTGACAGACCAGGTGAGACAAGCTACCCAAGTTTCATATCGATCTAAACACTTGGGTGGATATGTACAGCAGGTTGCAACATCTGAACCAAGAAGCAGTGAAGGTGCAAGCTGATACACAAAATATAATATATATCATATAATATAGGCTGATTACACACAAACACAAACCCTCTGCAGAATTCTAGATGAGTTGTAGAGAGACAAAAAATACTTCAGAAATCCAGCCAGGGGGATTTATAACAGTTTTTACAGGGTACAAGGACAGCTTGAACAATCCACTGAGCAAAGTCAAATGTTGTAGTAAAGTCCTACAGAACAAGAAATGCCCGTAATGAAGGGGTACGTCAGGGATCGTACTAAGACTGCAGTCTGTGCAGGAGTCAGTGTGATACCAGCAAAGAGGATGGAAAAGTATTTCAGAGCTCAGCTTGCCAAGATACTTGATTGTCGTCTGCATTGTAGGACTGGAGAGGGACAGCAAGGAGTGCAGTTGTCCTCTTTGATGAGTGCACGCTGAGGTCCAACAGTCTGTAAAACATTACTGACATGTTGACGCCGTAAAGCATAATAACACACCAGGATGTGGATTTTAAATCATATCACTCTGACCTGCAGCTTGAGGTTTACTAGAAACAATTTGTGATTAATAACTTGTGTAAACTTGTAAATGTTTTCCAGATGAACCAGAGCGTCCTAAAACTCACTGTGAACACCACAGAGAAAGAGCACAGGCTACCAGTTCAGAGGGATATCCTGTTATTGGAGCTTATGTTCCCCAGTGTGATGCTAATGGGCAGTACCTACCACTGCAGGTCAGCATCTAATGACTGACCTATTTTACTGTCTTTTACAGTGTTGTATTATCAATTTAACTAACTTGTAATTATATAATATAATCATTAACATAATACTTACATTATCTTTATTTATTGTGTTTGTGCCATAGCAACACAAAGAGATGTAACCATCATTTTGATATCAGTCATTACTGTTTTAGTGCCACAGCTCCTCTGGACATTGCTGGTGTGTGGACGGTAGGGGACAGGAGAGGCCAGGAACCAGGACTCCACCTGGTACAGCACCCAAAGACTGTGACAGACCAGGTGAGACTACATTTTTATTGTGCCTCAGACCCCTTGGACTATGTTTTATACGTAAGTGTTGCAGTGGATATAACAAGGTGCTTTTATCATCTCAGTCAGGCCAGAATGAAGGTGCAGAATAACACTTAGTTTTAGGACTTCGACACAAGGCTAACCAGAAATATTTATGGTACATAGTTTATTCAAGATATGAGAAGACCTTGAACAAGTCAAACCCACAAAAAGAGAAATGGCCATGGTGCATGCCAGATAGCTGACAGGGACTGTACTAGAATAACAGTCCGTGCAGGAGTCATTATTATTGTAATAATAAAGAGGCGCTGCAGATGTCAGGATTAATTACTACAAAGTTCATGCATACCAGAAAGTCTTACAGACAGGTACAGATTAAAAACTCCCACTGACCAAATCATTGTTAATAAAGTTGGTACAAGTGACAGAATGCAGAATTTTTTGAGGAGAATAGTTTTGCTACTGCTAAACTGAGATAATGAGGAAACCGCTTGAGATGCACAGACTCCCAACGCCCACCCATGAGCCTGAAGAAAGGCAAGAAAGATGAAGGTCGTCTTTATAGAGTTTGAAGGTCAGGATCGGGATAAAGCCTGACGGCAATAAAGGCAGTCTTGGCAGTCAGGAGACATAACCAGTGTGAAAAGCTGTTCTGTCAATCATAATGACCTACAGTATAAACAGTTTTGTCAAGGACTTGTGTGTGTTTCCTCTTTTTTTCGCCAGATAAACCAGAGCGTCCTAAGACACACTGTGAGCAGCGCAGAGACAGCGGACAGACCACCAGTCCAGAGGGATATCCTATTGTTGGAAGCTTTGTTCCTCAGTGTGACGCAGAGGGACAGTACCTACCCAGACAGGTACAACTGTGATTACTCTGCAGACGCATGTGGATTCCTATTTTTCTTGTTTTCATTCCTTATCTTTATGATATAGAGAATATTGTTTTTAATCATAATGTATTTCAGTGCCATGGTTCCTCTGGACATTGTTGGTGTGTGGACAGTTTGGGGCAGGAGAGGGCAGGAACCAGAACTCCACCTGGTACACCATCTGTAGACTGTGATAGACCAGGTGAGGCTGGTATCACTGCTTGTGATGCTTTGAGTTTCACAGATATCGATTCAGCCAATGATTTGTGCATCCAAGCGAAATACAACTTATATCAAAGAATAGCATAACATTTTGGTGAATACGAGAGGTCAATGAGAAGAACTCTCAGCATGTCTGTACGTGAAATATGACCAATCAAATGTCACAAAGGAGAATATGGAAAAAAAAAGGCGCAATTTGATGATCAGCAAATACTTGACGAATCAGATTTGATCATGAAAATTCTTATTTAGGACACAGCTCGTCCAAAGGTGTTAAAATCTACTTTAGCAGCACCTGTAAGGCTCACTGAAGTCTGTGCTCGTTGCCTGGCAACCTCAAAGTGACAACAAGACAACAAGTCACTGCAGCCGCCCACGAAATAGTCTGTCCACATAAAACCACAAATTACAATGTGGTTTTTGTACGGATTAAAAAACATGAAATGGAGTTTGTGAGCTGTAGAGGCTTCCTGGAAGCTTATATTGTGTGTAGCAGAGTGGTGTTGATCCTCGAAAGAATTATATTCCTCTAAGAGTCATTACACCTGAATATACTGTAATTCATTTGATAATTGCAAAATTGCAGTATAAAACATACAATTATATTGAATGAGAATCCTAAAAAAGAAGAAAATCTAACAAGGAATGTCCTTGTGGCGATTAACAATTTAAACAGAAAATACACGACGTTTCTTTGCCTACCTCTCTGTGACTCTGCTCTCTCGCACTCTAACACACACAGGCCGCCCTATAAACTCACTTCTTGCTATAAATTCCATTTATGACCACCCAAACATCTGAAGTGGTCATTTGGTGCTGAGACGAGCTGCTGAATGTTGCCTGGCAACCAAACCAAAACATGAGTGACAAAACGGTGTCACACCCACCCTACACATGCCTGTAGATTTGTACGTCTGTTTTTCTTAAAATCTGAACTCATGTTTCATGACTACTTTGCCTCATATTCACCTGGAAGCTGCTCAGTGCAACCACAGTTTTATTTATTTTTCGGTGGTCACTGCTCTGGAGCCTTATTCAGGGATTCCTCTGTAATAGTTCATGATGAGGGAGGCATGGGCATTTCCTGCTCAGTTTTGGTTTAGTATTCATATCCTCTGGGCCAAATCAGAATTTGAAACAAGAACCTCTTATTGTAAGCCCTTAATTTGGTTTCATAATTTAAATTTCTAACAAATTTAGCTGTGTATGTGATTCAGGCAGCACCAAACACCCACATTAAACTCTCAAATGTGTGAGCTGGTTGAAGTTAATGTGTCTTTATGTGTAACCAATACAACTTATGAGCAAATCAGCATGAGGATTGAAATCACTGATTTGGTGGACAGTCCACATTTGTGGGAAGAGGGCGTCAGAGTCATGGGAACCACTAATTTCAGTGGGTCATGTGGTTAAACAGTAAATTGAAGGAAAACCAAGTGATTCATAAGACTGGATTGCAGTTTGCTAACCTCCACTACAATAAATCCTGCTGAAAAAGCTTATTGTGAGATTCAGTTTAATTGTTTAGTTAGTCTTTCACTCATTTACTCCTCTGATCTCTCACTGTAGAACCGTTCTCTTCTCACCCTCCTCTATCTATCCTTATCCTAATCTCCTTCTTAGTTTAGAAACTGCAGCTCAAATTATAAATTTTCAGAGAGGCCAGTATAAACATTAGTGGAAGACTGAAGTGGTTTTGGGTTTAGTTTTAAAGCTCTCTTATAAAGTGAGTTATTAAATGGATTTTACAAGATAAACAGTATTGACAAAAGCAAGATGTGTGTGTGCTTCTGTAAATACAGGGCCTCTCTACACCATTAATCAAACACCCTACCTTTCACTGTGATATAAACTCAAGCTAGAAAACACCCAGACATTATAATTAAATGATGATGTATTGCAGTAGAATAGATCTGAATTGTAATTTTACAAACCATCATTATAGCATTATATCTAACTTTAAAGATGGTAACAGCTTTGGGTGTGTTTGATTCATGTCCTCCTCAGTCCCTGTGGCTCCGACCCAGCGCCCTGAGAGTGTGTGTGAGCGATGGAGGACCACTTTGATTGAGCACTATGGTGGAAAACCAGACCCAACACAGTATGTGCCTCAGTGCGAGCCAGATGGACAGTTCAGGTACACACTACACACACACACACACACACAGTAGCTGAACGTTTTTTTTAATTGAGAAATTGCTTAAAAAGTGAATTGTTTCTCAGCCCAGTCCAGTGTTATGGAGAGACCACTTACTGCTGGTGTGTGGACCAGGACGGACGGGAGGTTCCTGGTACCCGATCACATGATGTTGTCAAGCCTGCATGTAGGTATCTGTTTGTGGTCAGATCTGCTCGTGTTATTGTCGCCGATCATGGCTCAGATTTTTTTCTTATCCATCCAATCTTGTCCCAGGCCTTCCCTCAGTCGCCCCGCCCACCATGCGCCCCTTGCCCCGCCCAGATGTGACCCCTCCGACAAACACTGAAGTCACACTGCTGTACGCTCAGGGACAGAAAATAGGAGCGTTGCCTCTTAATGGGACCAGACTAGATGCTGCTCGGTCCAAAACACTACTGACTCTACATGTAAGACATGAATGGACAGATACACACTCACAGACATCAGTTCTTACCTCTATATTGTTTATACACATAGATCTTGTGGGTTTGGATGTTTTTACATGTGAAACATAAGAAAGATGGTTGTAATTATGTTACATATCTCAGGAAGTGTTTGCTAATGTTCATACATGTGTCTCCAGGGTTCCATAGTTGTTGGTATAGCTTATGACTGCAAAGAGAACCGAGTCTATTGGACAGATTTGTCCGCACGGACGATCAACAGAGCTTTGATGGTGCCTGGAGCCGAGCCTGAGATACTCATTAACACGAGTAAGAACACACACTTACACGCCTTCATTTCTCTAAGAAGTGTTGTTTGAAATGATCTCAATACTTTCAACGTGGTATCCCTGCTACACGTAGATCTGGTTAGTCCAGAGGGTTTGGCGGTGGACGTCACTCGCAGGTTGATGTTCTGGGTCGACTCAAACCCAGATGTGATCGAAACTGCCAACCTGGACAGCAGTGGGAGGCGGACGCTGTTTGACACTGACTTGGTCAACCCCCGGGCCATCATCGTGGTCTCTTCCACCGGGTAAAGCCCTCTTTCCATCTAGCCGCTTCTCTTTTTGTATCTTTTGTTTTGTCTTGCTTTATGTTTTTAGGGGGAAAAAATCACATCCCGAAAAATCGAGCCATCCAACTTATGAAACCTGCCACTTCTAAAGCCATCAGGCCAGTGTAGCCTGGATTTGCAAACATGTACAAATCTCTTCCCTGAGCAAGAAACAAACAAGCGCCCACACACCGTCTTCGCGATCAAGTGTAACATCCTGGAGCTGCTCCACTGAAGCAGAATGAGATACAGCTTTCACTGTATCCACGGTGATTTTTTCTGTCAGAAGAGGGCACAGATGGTTTTCAGCTCATTTGCACAACCATGAAATCAAACACAAGTCCTCAGACAGGCTGTGAGTCAACAAGGCCTGTATCTAATTCTTTAGTACAGTACAGATTATATTTTAGGCCAGTTTGCAGACAGGAGTCTTGTTGTTTGTAGACTGGGGAGACTGTGATCCAAACATGACTTCATCAGAGTGAGACAGGCGAGTGCAGGAGGAATCAGTGGGATGTGGTTTGTGGGGTGGAGTGTCCCTTCAGTAACACATGTTTGATAATTCTGTCATAGAAGTGACTTTTAGTGCTTTGTTTCACCAAACGGAGCCAAGAAAACTGTACTGGATTTACTGAGGCTATTAATCCTGGACACACACACACACACACACACACTCGTGATGAAAGCATGAGGCCGTCATCGCTGAGCTCCCCAGGAATAACATCTGCTTTTCATCATTGCAACTAATCACATAATCAACAGGTCTGTGTGTGTGTGTATGTGTGCGTATATGTGTGTGTTAATGTGGTTGATACAAATGATTAACCATAGCAGCAATAACCAAAACCATAAAGCCTTCAATGTGTGTTCCACATTATTGGTTTGACAGTTTATTTTCTGACTGAAGGCCAAGTACATGTGTATGTGTGTGTTTTCTGACAAAAGGCCAACTCCTAAAGCTAATTACGGCTTCACACGGGTACACTTATGATCAAGCATGTGCTCTGTGATTTCTGAGCCTGCACATGTGGCCTTGCACATGCACACACAGAAACATAACCACACACAGCAAAGCGGCCACACTGAAACTACGTACACACACTATAAAAACTTGTACACATGTATGAATGTCTCGCACACCAACATCTGCTTGCCCATAGGTTCATCGAATTGATTAACGCACACACTCGTAAATACGTGGTGTGTGTGTGTGTAAGCTGATTGCTCATGTGGTGTGTATTACCTGTCGTTCCCAGTCTGCCCACATGTACACCATCATCTACACATGAAAAGCAGTGTGGCGTCATAAGCAGCCCACACACACTCTGCCTAAAGCTCTGCTATGATCCTGCTGAGCAACATATTGGAGCTTTTGATAAGTTGCAAACAATAAAATATGATCTGATTCATCACAGTAACACATCCATGAGAAACATGAAGGAGCTACTTTATTCAAAACTGAAAAATCTGTGTCAGACAGTATTTTCCTCAAAAAAATGCTCTGGGAGAGCCGGGGTCAGAGGTCACACGTTGCTCAGAGTAACCTGACCATGACCTCATCAGCATGAGACAGCTGGTCCCTCGAGCCCTGTGCTCTTGTACCATTTCTATAGCTGCTTTAGTGTGTGTGTGTGTGTGTGTTTGTATGAGTGCTTGTGTGTGGTTTTCCTCTTGTCTCATTATATTAGCCAGATCCAGTTCCATGCAAAAGCACAGTCTCACTGCAAAACCAGGCTTACTTGGCAGTCCAGATTAAGTTAAATAATTAGCAGAAAGGAGTTTAAGTGTCCAATATTTTATAATTCCTGTGTTTCTCTCTGCAGTACTTTGTTTTGGACAGACTGGAACCGAGAGGCTCCTAAGATTGAGAGCTCGTCAGTGGACGGTCAGAACCGCAGGGTAGTTGTGTCTGATGGGATTGGTTTGCCCAACGCTCTCACGTATGACTCTTCTTCAGGACAAATCTGCTGGGCTGATGCAGGTAGAAACACCTCTACTACTACGACCACCACTTTTCTAGATCTTCAGGCAAGACACGGGGCTAAAACGTGCTGCCACCTCCTATACATGTTTTTAAAATATCCTTTCATCTATATTTTTATTGACACTGTTTTTCCCAAAAAGACCCAGGCATTGAAGGTCAGCACTACATTTGTCTGACACTTGTAGTTACTTGACAACCCAACAGATAAAGGAAACAGTGAAATTTACTCCACCTAAACAAACTAAAAGTAAAATGCTAATTATATATTAATGTATAAGCAATAATTAAAGCAATCATATATAATAATATAATGAGTACTTTAAGAATAGTTAGCTTACATTAATTCATACTTTGATGTAGGACTTGTAACTTGGATTGTGTTGTTAACTTGAAATAAAAGATGTGAATACTGTCTAAAAAGCAGGATGGTTAAGGTACCCATGATCCCTCTTGTGGTTTTGCTCTGTCCATCAGGTACAAAGCGTTTAGAGTGTGTGTCCCCGGATGGTTCAGGTCGAAGAGTGATCCACCCCAGCCTCAACTACCCCTTCAGCATGGTCTACTACAGGAACCACTTCTATTACACTGACTGGAGGAGGTAGCCATCTGCATTCATCTTTGTGTCATTTTGCCATGCTGTTGTTTATTACTGATAACTAGTAATACTGATAGTCAGTCAGGATGAAGCTGCCTCCTCATCCTCAGTGCTTCTCTCTCTGTCTGCTCCCTCATAGGGATGGCGTGATCGCAGTGAGCAAAGACAGCAGTCAGTTCACTGACGAATACCTGCCTGACCAGCGCTCTCACCTGTACGGCATCGCCATAGCAACCAGCCAATGTCTACCAGGTGAGATATGAGTGAACACACATACACACACACTATCACTCTCTGTCACCTGCACACACACACACACACACTTTTCCAACAGTGGTCAGACATGTTATTTTAGCTCTGTATAATAACCAAACATCCTCTCTCACACACACACACACACACACACACACAAACTTCAAGGTTTACCAGACAGTGAGCTCATTGGTTTGTGTGCAGTGATGTCATCATATCAGTCAACTCCTACCAGATGTCACCTTAAGCCTGAAAGGTGCATTTGCACCAAGACAATAACCCTCTTACACAATGTTCAGCAGCACCATAGCAGACACCACACACAATCACATCAGGAAAATACACTCAAGTAAAAATACACTTCAGGTTGCCACTACGTGTGAGTGTAGATACACTCTATGTATTCATATGGGAGGGAGAAGGAATGGTGTAAATGTAATAACTTTTAAAAAGATCATTGGACTTCACATCTGTGAAAACTGCATAAAGTAATTAAATTAGATGTCAAACATGAGTAGTTTGTGTATAAAGGAACAAAAACTAGAATATTTGATATATAAAGGGTCTGACTGAAGAGAAGCTGAGCTCTGAAGGTTATAAAAGTGATTTTGTTTTTCAGCCAACCTTAATGCAGCTTTTTTTGTACGGAGAAACCCAAGTTAGTTTTTCATCACCTGCACCAGAAAACAGTCATCACACAGCTGCTCAGACCTTCTACTCCACACCTGTGTGTGTATGTGTGTGGTGAATTCACATATACTTGTGAAATAGACACAAGAACAGTGATTACACAGTCGTCTGTGACCCTCTACGTGTGTGTGTGTGTGTGTTAGCGTGCGTACATGAGACCAGAGCAGAATGGTTCCACAGCTGTGTGCGACCCTCTTACCTGTATTTTGTGTTTGTGTGTGTCATGTTTGATGTGCTGATGTCTGCAGATGTCTTCAAGTCCTTTCAAAGCCTCGTGTTAAACACCTTTAAAGTACAAAGTAGGCCTCTAAACACAGGATAATCCCTAAAGTAGCACCTTGGCAGATGCCGTTGTCAAAGCTGCACACATCTGCAGAGTGTTGGATCTGGTCGTGGTGTGCACAGTTCACTTTGTGCGTCTGACTGTGACGATGGTCAGACTGATGGCTGCGTTGCTGTAAATGTCACGTCTGCATGTCACTCTCTAAAGCCTCCTACTAAATAACAGCCGCCTGCTTCAAAGATGTCGACGTGTGGTGTAATTCTGACCATGATGACAGCTCTTCAACACACTTGTTAGGGGTTTGGGAGTCGGTTGCAAGAGGCTTAAAAGCTGTCATTGTTGAATACATGAGCACACACTCACACACACACTCTTTCCAAAGATGATTCTCAGTCGCCACAAGTTGCTAAGTGTAGGGCTTTGTTCGGGATGGAGGATGTGTTTGTTCTGTCATTAGGCCACTGCAGCACTTTGGCTTTCATCCCGTCACATTTGGATTGACACAGGAAGAGAAAATCAGACCTTTAACTCCTCATTTCCACCCGGGGCTGTAAACTCACTTCCACTAGATATGTAAAAATGCCAAGTGTCTGATTTTTGTGTCTCAGGGAGCCATTAACGACGGACCGGCAGCCGCAGGGTCCTTTGGTGCTACAGTTCTGGGGCCGTTCAGATCAGAGGGCAGGACCACCCTAAAAAGTGCCCTCTGCAGAAGAAAGGACACTCAGTAGGGGGCAAGATGGCTTCCTGTTTCCTGATCTACCGCCAGAACAAATTTACAACCCCTCCACTCACCCTGGCCCAATCCCCATTATCTCACCTTAAAGATATAACCCCAAAATAAATGTTTTGTAAATTTGTTTTATACCTCATTTTTAATTTTTTTTTTCTACTGTATTTTTATACTTGAGTTGTTTTTGTTTTTCTATCAATTAAAGCTACAGGACAATGAAATTAGATGTTAAAATGTATGTGACTGTAGGCCGAAGAAGACATGAAGAATTTAAAAACCGTTCGAGCCAAAGTTCTGTTGTGAAGCAACAGATTTGTTTTTGGTCAGCTGGCCATCGTGGCTTTTAAATCCAGTCGAATTATTTAGCATTCAGAGAGGATTCTGAACATACATAAAATCAACTAAAAGGAATAGTTAAATATGTTCACTTTGTTGCTGAGAGTTAGATGAGAAGACGGCACTCTCGTGTCTCTATGCTGAATATAAGGCCAGCAGGTGGTTAACACAGCTTAGCATAAAGACTGAAACAGACAGACACAGCTGGCTGGGCAGCGTCCAAAGGTACCAGCACCTCTAAAGCTCAATAAGTAACAAGGTTCATCTGTTTTGTTTGATCTGGACACAAACTGAAATGTAAAAACACCCCTGCTCCTACTTCAGTCTTTATGCTGAGCTAACTTTATCACATCTGGTGCTCAAATTTAATATTTAGCATAAAGATGAGAAAATCAGTCTTCTCATCGCTACTCTTGGTAAAAAAGCAAATACACTGAGAAACCTTTTCAAATTCCATAAATTATGCAGAAAATGGACAATGATTGCCACTGTTGAGGTACTGAAATAGTAACTGTAATCAGATTACTGTAATCTATTTCCCTCAGCCTCGGTCAGCCATATTTCTCTGCACTAATCTGTATTTCACACGACATGAAATGACATTACATTCTTTTTTTGCCAAATATTTTTACTACTACTACTTGTCAAATCTTTATCTTTTTATAAGATGTGATATTTATAACAATAAAATGTGATTTGGTACTTGACAGGTTCTGTGGAGGTTATTGTGTTTTCATGTTTACGTCCAAACTCTGATGCTGCCGCTTTAAGACTTAAAGGGAAAATCACCACTCAAGAAGCACAGGAGCCAAACGCTGTATTTATATTTTCCCACACAGCGTCATTGTAGACCATTTCAAAATAACCTTTTCTTCTATTTGCAAAAAAACAATTTTCCTGTAAGATGGATACAAATATAACTCAGTTTGATTCTTAAAGAAACTTCTCTGTGGTTTCGTCTGAGGGGGAGATTGTGGAAGCCAGGAGATCATTAGTCTTTGAAAAAAATGACAACATTTTAGTGGAAATGAGTACTTCAGTAGCAACTATTGAGCCACTGTAACATGTTTTGGTGTAAATGTATCCATGCTGCAGTACAAAAGTGAAACACAGCGTCTGAGAACTGCTCATATTTGCTCTGAATTCCCAATCCGAACAGTCTGATCTCATGCAACAACGGAGAAAATACAAACTCATTCATGTCCAACTCAAACGGAGAAAGGCTTTTCCTTCTCAAAATCAAATTAAAACTCCCGTGGCTCAGCCCCCCTTTCCGTCTTCCAGCGTCCCTCTTCATCCTCGCTCTCATCTGCCGACCTTGCCCAGCCTGTGGTCTGTCTTGGGGTCGGCTATGATGGCCTGAACGGCTACGATGGCCTCGTTGATCTTGGTCTGGAGCTCCCTCAGCTCCTCGATGTGCAGCAGGCGCAGGATCTGAGCCGCTTCGTTCAGAGTCGCGTCTGAGAAGAAAAGCATTTTACTTTACTGAGGAAGATTACTGGATACAGTGTGTGTCTGATCACAGAGCAGCCTGTCTGAGCGGACCGCAATGCACTGATGTTGCATCATTTCAAGTGATAACAATCCAAAACGTGTGGGGACCTCTGAGTTACATCACCTTCTGTCAAGCCCTTAAACATCAGTACTTCTTACATCAAACAAGCAAGACTCACCTCCAGTGTCGAAACCCAAGATGTGCTTGTCTAAAGCTACTGGAACACCCTGGAAACACAGGAACACACACGTTAGCGTGAGCTGCAGAGACACTATCATCCCGGGTTAACTGAATGCCTCAAACTGATCTTACATTTACATTATGGAAACTGAAGGGTCCAGATGCACTGGACCCTCCGCTGCTTCAATTTGGACCATGTTGTTTTCTGTCTCTTGTGAGCATCCCAACTTTGTGGAAGCGCAATGTTTTATTTTTCCAGATTTGTAAAGCAGACAGAGGAATCTCTAGAGGACGTTCTTGATGCAAAATACACAAATGTTAAGTTTACAATACCTCTCTGTTCTGGCTGGCTTTGGTGATGGCTTCTGGGGAAAGTCTGTCCTGGATCAGAATACGAATGGCCTGTTGGGGTACATGTAAACACAAATGGATTCATGAGTTTTCTATTACATATATCTTTATACATACATAGTGATAATAAAAACAAGTATAACACCAAGTCCGACTCCCACCTTGAGCATAACCAGGTAGTCGTCATGTCGTTGTATCTTCAGGATGTTGGCCAGAGCCGTCACTCCTGCTTTGAAATCTGGAGAGTTACCTGCAAAAACAAACACGAGACAATTCCGTCTGTCACCTGGAACGAAGAGACTGAAGAAAAGAATGCGAGAGAGCAAAGTGCAAGGGCAGGCCGAGGAGCAGAGACGTGTTTCTACTTACTGTCAAGGTTGACGAGAGGGTCCACGGCTTTGTCTGTGTTGCTGGAGGCTGCCAGCGGTTCACATTTCTTATACTTCTCCACTGAGGAGATGAACAGAACACATGAGAGAAACACAAAAGCTACTTTACAGATGTTCTGACTGCTTTTGTTTATGGATTCCCAGCACAGTTTCTGTGAAAGAGTAACTTGACTGTGCAGCAAAGGGTGGTGCTGAGCTGGCATCATGGGGAAACATTATTCCTTTTATAGTGTCTCCATCTACTGGCCATCGTCAGTACTTCAATTAAGGGTGCACAGGGAGGTGTTGCACATTTTATTTACAGACATATTGTTGATCTAGAGATGATCAAAAGTCACACCCAGCCACGTCAAGTTATCCTTTAAATCATTTTGCTGACATCATCCCAAACAACGGCACAGTTCTCCCCACTGACGAACACGTGCTGTCATCTTACCATTGTCTCCATATTCATATCTTACAGCCAGGCCCAGTAGCCAGTCTAAAGCCTCCTGCCTCTCCGGACCTCCAAATGGACAGTTCACGTCCTGCAGGTACTGCACACAGGAAAAGGACACTCAAACTCATTTCATCATGAATGGAAGAAAGCAGCTGACTGACTGTAACAATGATGTTACAGTTGTCTGGTAGCAAATTCAAAAAATGTCAGATTTAAGGTGGTGTGTTTGAGAAGTTAAAGCTTGACAATGCACCAAGATGTCAAAGAGTAGTTTAAATCTCATTGTGTGTGATGATAATGGGATTTAATGAGGCAGTGTGATGGTGGCCTGACCTTCTGGTAGGCTTGGGGCCACTCTGAGCTGAGGATGTTCCTCAGGTTTCCTCTGTCCTCTATCTTATAATGTCGGATCTTCTGGTCCTCCAGCCACACGATGCAGTTCCTGAACTGTGTCTCATCTGAGCAGAGCAGAGAAAGTAAACATGACAGATCAGTGCTGCAGACAGCAGCTAGCATTCTAACGCGCTGCTTTGACAGCGACAAATTAATATTTACAGCCAGTAATGAGCCCGAAATCTGAGTATCTTACTCATATTGTTATATATATATTGTTTGGTTGGTCATTTTCAAGTTACGCGGTTAAGCATGAACAATTTCTTGGAACAAAACTATGAACACAATGGGTAAAATAGACAATTAAAAAAATGAACAATCTGTACTTTGTTATTAGAATTAGCTATGCCGAATCAAAGTGTGGTGTACTGAGAGGTTGTAAAATATTTTATGTCGTGTTCTAGCAGACATACAGGTTTTCCAGCCAACAGCACCAAGAAACTGCTATTTGACAACTAGAGTTTGGTGTTTCGTTGTCTCCAGTGACAGGACTTCTGATACTTGCACACACGTTAGCTCTCTCTACGTTAAAATCACCGAACCACATTCAAGAGCCCATTGACCGGTTTTATCTTACCTGTGCAGTCAAATCCATCAGGGTTGTGATAATCCAGCGCTGTCAGTTTTCTCCGAAACATTTCCACGTGTTTAGTGTGTGAATCGCCGCTTTCTTTAGCTAACAGCTGGCTAACTTTGCTGTATGCTCTGCTAGCTCTTAGTATGTGGCACTACGCATGCGCAGCCGGACAGCCTACAACTTCCGATTGTAACAAAATAAAATTCCCCAGACTGACCACCGGCATTGATGACCCAACAATACTAGTATGACATAGCAGCAATTTTTTTGACAGACCTTTCCTGTCCAACTTCTAGTTTGAAGCTTTCTCTTCTGTTTTGGTTTCAAGTTCTCAAAAATATATTTTTATTTTGGATAATTTCCCAAGTTACTGATGATCCGTTTCTTAGCTAGTTCCCAACTTCCCAGAGCAGTTACATGTACTGCATTAATTGTTAACTTCTGCCTTAAATCTGATTAAAAAAAAAAAAAGTAGTTTCCCCATAATACAAATACAGTTCAATGCATTATATAAAATAAGATTAAATTCCCAACATCATCGCATAGTATGTTACACAGAAAGAAGCAGAAACTTTGGAAAAAAAAACAACTTTATTACACGTCACATTTTGTAAAATGAGGCAAAAACCATCCAAGGTGATGCAAAGGAAGAAATAAAAACAAAAAAAAAACAAAAACACGCGTGCTGGTTGATGTATTCACGTTGGCGTGTGCACACAATCAGAAGGGCCTCATGCGCGTGCTAAGGGGCGGGGCTCTGTTGGGTGGCGTGATGGCTATGTCCAGGTAGTCTCCAATCTGGAAGCGCTGAGACTGCAATGTCATGGAGTCATCTGTGCCCTTCCTGCCGGATACAGTGTTGCCTATATCTTTCAACCTGAAAGGGGGAAAGGTGCACACATCAATATTCGGTGCACACAAAGTCACTGGACCTCTAAACAAGTGGCATGCTCTGCGGATCCAACCAGTGTTGTTGTAGTGTGACACCAACCTGTACACTTTCCCTCTGGGGTCGGGGTAGACGATAGCAAAGCTGAAGTGGGTCCCCTTTTTCCTGGCCTCAGGATACACCTCCTTCACCAGGCTGGTCAGCTCCTTCAGAGTAGCATCCATCCTGAAAACACACACACAATCAAAAACATGCTCCACTGCCTGATAGTACATCAACTAGGCACCTTTGTTGCCTCATGAACTCAGTTCAAAACATTAACAAATGCACCATCTATGCATAGAACAACACAGAAATGTTCCCAATCTCACCATGTGTATATCTGCAGTTCGCTGGAGGGAACGTTGCCACGCGCAAATTCATCTGTTCTGTGGTGTCGGCCACTGTTGGTGGTGAATACTCGAAGCAGAAGGGGGCAGGTCTGCAGAAAAAGCACCAAAACAACATTATAATGACAAGTAACACAGATGTGGTGATGATGACAAAATGAAGCCCAACACGGGGATGAAATCTGTGTAATTTCCAAGTTAGTCATTTTGAGTGCCCATGTACAGTAGATATTAACACTATTACGTTATCCTTTGAGGCATTCAATTGATTAACAATCAGGATAAAGTTAATTACACCTAATATATGCATATCTGCAAACAAAGCCATCACACTTAATTAAGTAGCTTCTTCCACCCTAAATGAATTCAGGTGGATGAATTAGAAACACCTGTGCAAAGTGGCCTCAGCTTCCAGTAAGTCTTCAGTGTACCGCAGTAATATTTGGGTGCAAATCCCAAACACAGGGCGAGTAAAAGTAAGCTAATATTGAGACAGTGGGTATTAATTGGGACTGAACATGCCGAATTTATCCGAGCACACCAGAGTTTTCTTACATACCTGAAATTGTACGTTTTGCTAGCTTTGTCGTTTGTTGTTAAGGTAAACAATGCAAACTAGAGAGTGTCTTTATCAATTGTCTGTCTGGTGAATAGACATGATTAGCTAACACGTTAGCACTAGCACGCTGCAGAGGCTCTATTTCCCTTTGATTAAACATTATGTTACTTATAGCCGTAATGGCCACGGCGTAGCGTAAACAAACAAAGCCAAAACACTGGTGCACGTGTACTGTGATGTTTTGAAGTTAAATTAATAGAGGAACCAGTCTGTAAACCTTTCGGGGCTAGCTAGCAGAGTCGGGTTAGCTTACGGCAGCGCTCGTAAGGTAAACAAGCCCCGGAGCGGGATCTCGCTGCCTACCTTTTCCCGGTCGATGGGCTTCTCTGGTTCCTTCTTGATTTCTTCCTGTGTGATCCGCGATTCAAGGGCCATTGTTATTTTTCACCGATATATTAATGCACTTCGGCAGCTACTTCTACCACCGTGCTTGATTATTTTATCGTGGGCAGCAACGAATGAGACCGAGTCTGTTTCCGCTTCCGGTGTGTTTTAAGTTGAGTTCGCGGTTTTTAGTAACTAGTGATAACTTTGTCGCCCCCTATTGTTCGGAGTGCGCATCGTTTTAAACTGGTTTACTAGTTAATAAATAAAAATGATTTATCATTCATTGCAAAGCTTTTGTCTGTATGGGACAAATATTCTCTCATTCTGATCAACATAATAAAACATACCTGCAAGTATTTTCATCGCGGCAGGATTTTACTATTTAAGGGTAAAAAAAATAGACGTGATAAAGATTTGTTTTAATCACAAATATGGTCAAATCTTAACGTAATGCCATGAGCTCTTTTATTAAGCAAGATATCTATCTTTGTTTGCATAAAAAAGCTACTGGAAACCAACATATTTGCTTTGAATTAAGATTTTATTGTGCAATGTGTCATTGGACAGAACTTTTCTAGAAAAAAAATCTGGCGCCTTTTCACCTTTTTTATTTTTAGTGCCACATCACAGCAAGTAGAAGTCACTGTAAAGCACCAAAAGTCTTGCAGAGAAACTGTTAAATGACGAGAAAACTGCAACAAAATCTGCAAGTTTCAGAGATCATCAGGACGTCTCACTGATCCAGGATCAGTCAGCCAAGTCCACCTACAGAACTGAGACCTGCTATCCAGTCACATGCTGCTCTCCCCCTCACTCATTACAGTGTGTGTGTGTGTGTGTGTGTGTGTGTGTGTGTGTAGTTTTGTGAGTAACATATATGTGAATGTTGTACAGTGTGTGTTTGTGTGTGTACTGTATCCTGACACTGGCTCCTTCTGTTCTCCTGCTGGCTGGCTGATCAGGGGCTACTCTAACAATCAGCTCTATTTTACCCCTCTCTCTCTCTCTCTCTCTCTCTCTCTGTCTTTCTCCCCCAACTCATTCACTTTGTGTGACCCCCCCCTCAGACCCTCCCCACCACCTCATCAGCATGGACCTGCTTGAAACAATCCTCCAGCCTTCTTTCACCCTCTGTTTTTTCTCTGTAGCCCTGTCCTGGCTGACGGATCAAACAGTGGGTCTTTGAGTCCGGTCCTGACACTGATATCCATTCATTGATATGCATCAGGAAAAAGTGTCGCTGTTGTTCCCCTAATGTCTCCATTAGAATCACTAACGCCCTCTCTGTCTCAACTCAGAGTGTTTTCCTGCCCCTCGAGATCATTGCTGCTCATTTTGCAGCGTCACTTTACATGCAGTGATGCTGAGGAGACTTTAAATTCTCTGTATGCGACTCACCAGCTTCCCTCATCATTTATGAAAACAGAAATATGAACCCTTGAACCAGATTCTGTCTTCAAATCTTGTAATCAATGATATATAGGCCTGCTTATTCAAACAGTGTAGCTCAAGCAGAATATACAGAATATGTTACAGCTTCCTCAGGAGTTTTCATGTCAGTTTTGTGGGCGTCTGCAGTGTAATCTGAGGAAGTTGGTTTTGCTCCCACACTTTCACAAACAGTGGGAAAAGCTCATTGGCCACAGTCATTAGCAGCACACAGAGCCGTACTGTCCTGCAGGCTGGCTGCTGCCAAGGGATGGTTTGGCTCTGAAAGGTCACCCTACCTGTGTCCTGTTACAGTCACAAAGGGATCTCACACACACACACACACCTTTTCACTACAATGCAACCTTATTCAGTTATATAGTTTAGAGGTTCACTCTACTCATTAGAAGAGAGCTACTGAACCTGTGAAAACCGCTACATAACATGTCCTCTGTGTCTCTGAGGCAGCTTTGCATATCAAAAAAGGTGATGTCATTGGGGTCATCTTGGCTTTGCATTGAGACGTTTGTCACATAAACCACTGAGACTAATTAGCACTAACACAAAGTACAGCTGAGGCTGATGGGAATGTCATTAGTGTTGCAGGTATTTGGACATAAACCAAAGTGTACAAAAGTGGAATTTTGACCTGATGATGACTCTAAATTCAAGTTATTTGGATTAATTCTCTGAGGATCATGAATGTCTGCAGCAAATTTCATAGCAACCCTTCTGATAACTGTTGAGACAAAACCACAAATGTGAACCTCATGGTGCCGCTACAGCAAAAGTCCAAGGATCACCAGAGTCCAGTAGGATCCAGGGACCACAAATGTGAATGAATACAATTTAGTTGTGAAGATGTTTCAGTGTGGACTGAAGTGGTGGGCCGACTGACTGACAGACCAAGTGGTCAGTGAAGGGCTCATAAAAGATGTGCAGCCTGTTGGAACAGTTTTTCCCATTTTCTATTATTCCATCATCTGTTACTGGTGACTCTGCATTGAAATTTAATCACAGTCTCTTTACAGTTTTTCTCTCTGTCACATTTCTCTACTACTACTACTACTACTACTACTACTACTGCTGTCATGTTTGTGACCTCTCACTGCAGATTGCAACAGCTTTGCCATCGCGACGTTTTACTTTGAAAGTCCTCGCAGGAAACCGTCTCCCGTTGTTCTGGCTGACTTGACACTGGAGGCGCATCTTTTATTTCATGCAAAGGAAGCAGAAGCTGCAGGTTTGTAGTTTGTTCAGTGTATCAGACCCAGAGTCCATTCACTTTTCTTTCACTTGTACAAATGTGACAGTGAGCTGTTTGTTTGTTTGCTTGTTTTCCTGCTGAAAGGACAATGTGGAATATTCTGCAAACTACCTGACTCTCCAGACACAAGGTGAGAAAAGTTTTGTTTAAAAAAAGTCATTGTCAAAACACTGAATTACTTTTGCAAAAGGTATTTTAGAAGAATTTAAATGCATACATATTATTATCATAATTCATACATTTTGTTTAGGAAGAATTTTTCATTGCAATTAAACATTTGCTCTTTATGATTGTATCATATGTGATAGATATCGTATCAGTGCAGGAGATAGTTAAATAATAAGCACATCCATAAATCAGTCCGTCGTTGAGTGTGAATGGTGAGGCTCAGTGAGGACTGTAGTAGTGTGGGGTCTGTACAGTGTGTTCAGTGTGTTTTTAGTTGAGTGGGCTCAGTCCAGTACAGTCCACAGTGGGCAGAGAGGTTCATCAGTTCACATGAATGCTGGCACTGGGCCCTCTCTCCTCCTCCTCTCACTTTCATTCCTTTTCATCCTCTTCTTCTTTCAAACTTCTCTTTTGTTTCATCGCCTGTCTCGGCTTTCATCTTCTGCCACTGCCTTCCTCCTGAACTTCCATCTGTGCGTGCTGACAGATGTGCAGTTCAAAGGAACGACACAAATCTGGTACATAAATCCAAGAGAGAAAGAAAATATCATCCCGTCCCATGACGTCCTCCTGTTTCTCTCTGTTTCCCCAGGATGTCTTGGCCGGCTCTGTACGCTCAGCTAGTCGGGGCAAACCGCCACTCCACCAGCCTGGGCAAGATCTGGCTCTCTGTGCTGTTTATTTTCCGGGTCATGGTGCTGGTTGTAGCTGCTGAGAGCGTCTGGGGGGACGAGCAGTCTGACTTCACCTGTAACACACTACAGGTAGTGCATGAGTGTAACCTGTCAGAACTGCACACTGTAGTGGATCCATCAGACGTCAGAGCCCCACGCTGCACATGACTGGATATTAATAATATAAACTACTGTCAACACTTAAAGGCTTTGGTAATGATCTCTGTGCCTGCTTCTATTTCTCAGCCCGGCTGTGAGAACGTCTGCTATGATCAGTTCTTCCCTGTCTCCCACATCCGTCTCTGGTGTCTTCAGCTCGTCTTTGTCTCCACGCCGACGCTCCTGGTTGCCATGTATGTGGCCTATCGGAACCACCGCGATAAGACGAGGCTCCTGCAGGTGTGTGCACGCTTCAGTTTGTCTGCCTCCTAGTGGGAAACAAACCTGTTGTTTCATGTAAAGGTCCCATAGTCTGCTCTTTTTCAAGTTCATGCTTTGGAGGTCCTACCAGATCAGCTTTACACGGTTGGTCTCAAACCAGACATGGCTGCTGCAGCTGTTTTCAGTTTCTGTCTGCTTGCTCTGTTTTCAAAGAGCAGAGTGATCTGCGTGCTTAATATGGGACCTGTTAATGTCCTGTCATGTGATGCCATGCTGTCCTATCCATGTCTTGTCTTGCTTTATTGTGTCAAGTCATGTTTTTGCTTCACCCTGTTATTTCAAGTCTTGGCCCTTCTTTTGTATCCTGTCTTCCAATGTCTTGCTCCACCTAACCACATCATGTTATGTCATGTGATCTCTATTCTGGTTGTGTTTTGTCTTGTATCACGTCTTCTCTGGTCATGTGTTATCTCACTGTCTTGTATCAGGTCTTGTCTGGCCATGTCTTGTATTGTTTCATCTTGTCACGTCATGTCATGTCTTGTGATGTCTTTTCTTCTCTTGCCTTGCATCGTCGAGCCCTGTCACGTTGTACCATGTCATGTCTGTTGTTGTTGTGTCTAGTTGATCATGTCATATCATCCTGGATGACAGGGTTCTGGCAGAGCTGGTCTCCTCAGCAGCAAAACCCAGGAGGAAGAGTTGGACACACTGAAGAAACGCAGACTCCCAATAGCTGGTGCCCTCTGGTGGACGTACGCCTGCAGCCTGGTGTTCAGGCTGCTGTTTGAAGGAGGCTTCATGTAGGATGCAGATCTTCTGTCTGACTGCCATACTGCTGGTTTGGTTTAACCGTGCCATAGCTTACGTGTCCGTGTCTCCCCAGGTACGCCCTGTACGTGGTATACGATGGCTTCCAGATGCCGCGGCTGGTGCAGTGTGACCAGTGGCCGTGTCCTAACCTGGTGGACTGTTTCATCTCACGGCCCACAGAGAAAACCATCTTCACCGTTTTCATGGCCACTGCCTCTTCCATCTGCATGGTCCTTAACATGGCCGAACTTGCATATCTTGTTGCCAAGGCTGTCACTAGGTAGAGGTGATTAATCCACTGATTAATTTATCAATTATTCTGCCAATTATCATTTCAGCAATGTTTAAATCACTACTATATACATAGATGTGTCAACCCCCCTCCCCCTCGCCTGGGTTATCAAAATCCAGAAAGTCCTCAAGTCTACATGTACCTTCTTCTTTCTTCAGGGGTCTCTCTGGTCAGAGGAGGACGAAATCACGCAACAAATCCAGCAGAGAGAGGACGCAGAATAAGACAAACCAGAAGTTATTTGTGTCAACCTGAAGAACAGCAAAAAGGTGGATGATACACGCAGAGCAAAGACTTTCCAAAGACCTCCAACACAGCATACAAGTGGTGCACACTCCAACTAGCCAAAACATGTAAATACAAGTCAAAAAGCAAACATTTTCTATGATACCTGGTGTTACGATGTAACACTGAAGGGGTGGAGAGGATAAAATCAGCGGCAACAACTCCAAACTGTATTTTTAAATAATGTTGTTTGACATTGTCTGTCATACTTTCTGATTGTAACTTTTGTATATGCTAATGTATATTAAACATAGGCCAGGACAGATTAGGATCACGAGCCATCATGCCATCTATTGGACAACAAGAAAACAACATGAGCAAAGAAAAGTGAGGACTCAATAGCAGCTACGCACACACACAAAAGCTGTGTGTATTTTTCATGGATTCAATAACAATTCACCATTTCTTAATTCATGTCCACAAATAAAGTTTCATCGTATCTTAATTTAGTGTTAGTTGCCTCATAGTTTCATTGGATGATTATATATGATACTAATGGGCAAACTAAACGGACTAACCCAGGAATTATTTTATATGTTGTATATAATGTGATGGTACAATGTCATGTCAACATCTGCATCACAGAAAAGCATATAGTGGGAACTATACAATACATCAAACCATTCACAACTCCTATTTAATGTGACTCAAGAATTAACTTCATTTAGTAGAACAGAAACTTTGTACCTCAGCAAAGAGGTTTGAAAGGAGTTTTCTCACCCTGGCTGCTCATTACTGAATCATACACTCATTAGATTTAGACTGTGTGGCTATTTTCAACCACGTCACAGTAGACAGGACAGTTAAGTACTTCCTCAGGTGTGTACTTCTCTCATCAAATGATGAGGCTGAATCACTGATGACACTGTCTAACATGTGGGAGTTATGCTTTAGTTCTCTCTCACTGTATCGTTGTTTCTGTCTGTCACAGATTGTTATGTGCACCAGTTTTTATATTTATGTCGAAAGTCACTTTAAAACACTTTTGATAAAAGAAAAATGAGAGAGCAGGTCTACAAATACATTTGCTCTCCTGTATGAGGCGGCGCTGACCTCTGCTGGTGAGCTGCAGTGGCTGCAGCCTGTCTGTGACTCTGAGGCACCCAGAGCTTCATCAGACAAGTGTGAAGAGGTGCAGCCACCCAAACAAGCTGCCATGGTCCAACAGTCGCTCTATCACTAACACTAAGTGATCCCTTTGAGCTGTAAATCTCCGTAAACTGGTTATAAACCAACCAAATGCTTTAACAGTGTCTTTAAATCGTCTATTTAGTCTGCAAACTTTCTGAGATGGTCTGCAGAATTTCTGGTCCAACTTTCCATCGTAGAAATCAGCCTGCTGCCAAACATGAGATGTTTGTAACAATACTGCAGGTATTTCCCTACAATAACTACCTAGAACAACCACTACTGTTGTTCCCAGACTGTATCACTAACTACTGAAGTACTTTTGAACAGTGTGACATCCATCCTGTCAGTGAAGTGACACATCTGCCCCCCCCTGCCCCTACCCACGCATCCTCACACATACGCGCGCGCGCACACGAACCTGCACCCCCCAACCCCCCTCACCCCCCTGGTGCGCCCCCTGCACGGGGACACCCATGTGTGACAGTGGCGGATGGCCTTGGCCACGCGGGACGCAGCCGCTGCGCTTCGCCTTCGCGGGACAGGTTCCACACGCGCCCTTTTTTAGACTAGACTAGCCTCGCGTGTTTTTTCCACTCCTCTCTCTCTCTCTCTCTCTCTCTCCCTCTCTCTCTCTGTAATTCTCTCCCCGTCTCTCTCTCTCTCTCTCCCCCCTCCTCTCCCACTAATCTCACCTACTCCTCCGCCTGGAGCCCACCCGGGGGAGTAAAAGAAAGCGGAAGAAGTGAGAGAAGGAGCGCGCTGCCGGGGGGGAGCCGTGTCTCAGAGGAGGGCGGTAAGCAGGAGGATGCTGGAGTGATGCTGGGGCTGAGGTGGGAGGGAGGAGGAGGGATTATCATCCTTCCACCTGTTGGATTATCAGCAGCACCTCTCGTGCTGCGTTCACTTCCCCGTGGGAAAGACGGAGACAGGAGGCCGCTAAGATCTCATCAATCTGTTCAAGTTTTCAGAAAAAACTTTAACAATCACTGGTATCTTAAAAACAGATTAAATAGTCCTGGACAGTAAATAAATTGATGTTACTGTCAGGTGGCCTTTAAAGTCTTTCGCTGGATTGACAAAAAGTGACCCACAGAGAGTGTGTGTGTGTGTGTGTGTGTGTGTGTGTGTGTGTGTGAGAGCAACAGTTTAGTTTGGAGTACAAAAATGTCATTTTACTATTTATGATATAATATTATGTTTTGAATGTGTAGGCAAGCTGCTGTTCCTAATGGGCGACTAATGTTGGCAGATTAACCTGCCGTCCTGTGGTACTTAGGTTTTTTTTTTTTTTTTTTGGTGCCAATCTCCTGGTTTATGAAGGTGCCTTGTGTTTGGTAGTTTGAGATGTGCCATCATTTACTTTTAGGCCCTTTTATTATACATACAATACACAGCACACTCAGGACTCAGCTTCCGACAGCTTTTATGATTACTAACAGTTCTTTGCTGAACGCATTGAAATTGCTGCTGTTAACCACCCTGTTGTTAAAATGACCGTCTCCACATCCCCTGTTTATTCTGGGATGTTTCATCAATGGATGTGGCCTTCTCAGGGCTCAAAGCTTGGACGGTCGGACACGCTGATGGACTCTTTCCATCACGGTTTGCCTTTGCTCTTCTGTAAACTCACTGTTATGTATTTTTACACACGTTTAGCGTCTGTTCTAAATGTGTAGTATTGCACACTTATTTACCTTTTTAAATACCTTCATACGTCTTCATGCACATTTTTGCACCTTTATACTCATTTATTCACATACATTATTTACATACATGCACATTTTAGGCACCATTACAGACCTTTTTGTACCTTTGTGCCACCCGTATGACCAAAATATCATGTAAATTTACACCTTCATGTACCTTTAGGTGTTTTATGCATTTTTACACACTTTATGCACTGCCTTTGCATTTGGTGACCCTGAGCTGTTATCATCCTGTAGCACAACTTATTGGCCATGTTTACATGCATGGAGTAACCCAGCGAGGTTAATCTAACTGCTCTATAACGTTTATGAATGTGCATCTAACCGAAATTAGGCCACGTGATCAGCTGGGTAACAAACAGAACCATCTTTCATGTGAACATTGCCGCTGTCTGCATATCTTAAAAAGGTTTTCAGGGTGCAAACGGCAGGCCAAGAGTTAACTGTTTGGGCTGTTTTAGCACAAAGACCTCTGATCCATCAAAAGCACACGCCAGCCAGGACAATGTCCATCTGGCAGCTTCTCTATTGTCTGTCGTGACAGATGGTATTTCATCACGTCAACACATCATGTACATGTACACATGCCACTGTTAGATTGGTGTGTCAGTAGACAGTTAATTAGTCTACTCTTTTATGTGCTGAGAACATTGTTCTCTCTTCGATCAGCTGAAGGAGTTGGAAAAGTCACTGAATGTGAGTGGACTTTAATTTAGCAGAGATGTATGACAGAGTTTATTTAAGGTGGATTTTGAAACATTAATCGAACAAAAGGGGTAAATTATATTTGTGGTAATTCCTTTATAGACTTTCACTGCTTTTTTGTTCTGCTGATCTGCTTCATGTGAGGGTGAATCAGACAGAAGCCTTTTGTTTATATTCATGTTGGAAGTAAATTAAGTTGTCAGCGGCTTCACATCGGTGGCTGGTGGTGGTGTGTGCTACTGTAACTTTGAGTGTGTGGATGTGTCTGCGCCTGTATCAGTCGATCCCAGGCAAACATTTGCCCTCCTCAGCATTCCTGGGATGTGATGAGTCCAGCATTTGACTGGGACAACCTGTTATCCACTCATTCACTTCCCACAGATGGCCAGCCATTGTCCACTAGCCAGCCAGCTCTGTGGCACGCACACACACACACACACACACACACACAAGTACACACAAATATGTGCATGTCTGCAAGCGAGTGTACATGTGGATAAAGTAAGAAACGGGCATGCACACACTGATTGTACCATACGTGCATAAACATAAACGTCCACATTTGCAGACAGTGACGCACAGATGGGTGAATGGATACAGATTTGTTCTGTCTTTATACTTATGTTTAGCCAGTTCTGAAAACTAAAAACTACAAACAATCGAATGTTTTCCTTCAGTCCTAACTGTAAATGTGTGTTGGTAGAAAAGTAACGAGACACCGCAGCACTGAAATGTTAGAAACAGGTTCAGTCCTCACCTCCAAAATGTGCGGCTCAGTAGGTAAGGTGGTGACAGTAAAAAAATAAAATAAGTAAGCAAAAACAAAAAGGCATCAATTTAAGGCAGCAGTCTCTCATTCTCGTTTTCATTTAAAGATGATTTAAAGATGGTATTGAATGCCAATATTTGATGATAAAAGTGGAGACAGACTGGAAATGATGCTCGGAGCGTTTATGGTTTGCACCCTAACCACTCAGCTACCAGGTCGTCCTGCTGTAACCAATATTACTGCATCAATATTTTTGTCGCTCATAGTGACGTATTCACAAAGAACGATCACCATCTCTGAAGCTCCCTTCAGCTCTACGGAGCGAACACTTCTCAGACTTTGATTGGTCTCTGGCTCATTTAGTGTGATTACTTTAGTGGCTTCAGAAGAACAAGCTTTTGAAGGTGGTGAGATTTAATCCATGTTCTTGAAATTTGACTGTAAGTGACAAATTTGTGATTTCTGTTCTCAATAACCTATAAAGTTGACAAGAGCATTTTGTCTCTCCTTCCCAGATATTGTTTTTCCTTCTGATCTCTGGTCGATGGATTTATTACTGACAATACAACAATACTTTAGTAAGTCTGCTTCCCTTTTCCTCGTTGTGGCTCTTTCTGTTTCTGAGTTTTCAATTCTTCAGCACAGAGGAGTGATAAAGCCGGGGAAAAAGAGCTTTTAGCTAAATAGGGAACTATCATCAATCAGTGAGCCACACTGTTGTATTGAGTGGCATGTTTTTTTTTACTCCAGTGAACATGAGAGTGTAGTTTGTTTGGAGTCCCGTGTTGTTCACCACAGACTCTTGTTTCTCTCTCCAGGCTAGAAAATCGAGTGAAGCATGGGTGACTGGAGCTTTCTAGGGCGGCTGCTGGAGAATGCTCAAGAACACTCCACTGTGATTGGAAAGGTGAGTGAGTGACTTGACAAATATGAAAAGTTTCTTCTCACACAATCGCCATTCAGAATATACAGAATATCACATTTGTGCTTCCATAGCATTCGACTCCTGACCCTTGTGACCCTTCCTCCCCAGGTTTGGCTGACCGTCCTCTTCATCTTTCGCATCTTGGTGCTGGGCGCAGCAGCTGAGGAGGTCTGGGGTGACGAGCAGTCTGACTTTACTTGTAACACGCAGCAGCCCGGTTGCGAGAACGTCTGCTACGACGAGGCCTTCCCCATCTCCCACATCCGCTTCTGGGTGCTGCAGATCATCTTTGTCTCCACGCCCACCCTCATCTACCTGGGCCATGTGCTGCACATCGTCCGCATGGAGGAGAAGAGGAGGGAGAGGGAGGAGGAGCTCAGAAAGGCCGGACGGCACCAGGAGGACCATGATCCTCTGTATCACAACGGGGTCGGTGACGGAGGAGGAGGCGGGAAGAAGGAGAAGCCGCCAATTCGCGATGAGCACGGAAAGATCCGGATCCGTGGGGCGTTACTGAGGACGTACATCTTCAACATCATCTTCAAGACTCTGTTTGAGGTGGGCTTCATCCTGGGACAGTATTTCCTCTACGGCTTCCACCTGAGGCCGCTCTACAAATGTGGCCGCTGGCCCTGCCCCAATACTGTGGACTGCTTCATCTCCAGGTTAGAGAGAAGGATTTTATTTCATGATGGTGTTTGTTTGCTTTCTGTGCTTTTTTTCTCTTATTTGTTTGAGTTTTTTTCACTTGCAAAATCAACTTCTCCACTGACACTGTTCATATTACTCTCTATATTTGATTGAATTGACCATTCGCTTGGTTACTGTTGCTTCGCCTATCAAACTTTCTGGCAGTTTACAAAGACGGCATATTTAACTCTCAAAATTAATTGAAACTTTTGAACCATTGGGTCCTTGATTTCACACAGAAGCAGAAGTCTTATTTCCAACCTTCGACCATCAGTTTTATCAGCTGGTTTATAAGAATGATTAGAAATATAACCCTATAATGTTTACTGGTGAATACTATGTAACATGAACACCATATGTCTTCAAGTTAAAAGTTGTAAAATCTAGTTTCTGAATATTATAAATCACTGCAGTGTTTTGCAATTTAAAAGCCCATCTGACTCCAACTGGACGTCCTGGATCATATTTCATTCTCTCACTGGGGCCTTAAACATCATGTCCCACCAGCACAGACCCCTCAGGGCTTTTTTCGATCTGAATGCCTGCTTCCTACAGCCCAATGCACAGTGATTTGACATGTGGTGAAATCCACAGGCTAGCTGTGCCTTGTTATGGTTGCTGAGCTATGATTGCTTTCGGAGAGAGGTTTTAGGAACAGACAGTTCAAACAACCTAAAAATATACAAAACATATAATAAGACAGAAATGATGTGTTTAAAATGTAATATTTCCTTTGTTATACTATTTCTTGATACATTTCTATGAAGAGTTTTCATTTGTAAATGAAGTCTGTGTTTGTTTGTTGTCTTAGGCCCACTGAAAAGACAATCTTCATCATCTTTATGCTGGTGGTCGCCTGTGTCTCTCTGCTCCTCAACCTGCTGGAGATCTACCACCTGGGCTGGAAGAAAGTCAAGCAGGGGGTCACCAATGAGTTTGTACCCGACACTGAGTCGCTGCTGCTGGGTGGAGACGAGCCCGGGGACGCAGAGACGATCCCCGAGCAGACCTCTCCATCAGTGCTCGACTGTTTGCCAACGTATGCCACCGTGAAAGTAGTGGGGGTCGGAGCAGCAGCGGGAGGAAACTACGGTCCCACTGAGACCCCTGTGCCCACCAGACTCAAGATGGACGGCACAGCGTTCCACCCAGACGACTTCCTGTTGGAGGCCCTGCCCAATTCTTTTTATGGCAACAGCGAGAAAGCGAGTGTCGGGAGCCACGGGCAGCTGACGGCGATGGAGCAGAACTGGAGCAACATGGCGCTGGAGCTCAACAATCTGGATGGAAAAAACTCATCCTCCTCCTCCCCTCCTCTCATTCCTTCCCCTCCCACCTCCGCCTCCTCCACCTCTCATGAGGAGACAAGCCCACCGCTCCCACAAGGGGAACAACACTCCACGTTTCCTACACTCCCTCGTCATACCCCTCTTGCCCCCCTGACACCGGAGTCGGCGGTGGATGAGGAAAACCATGTCGCCACAGCACCTTGTATGGTCCCACATGACGACTTCACGGTGGTGACCAGGGCGGAGATGCATCAGCCTCCTGCTGCTGCTGCGAAAGACATCCGGAAGCCAAGTCGGTCCAGCAAGAGCAGCGGCGTCCGAGCTCGCCCTGATGACCTGGCAGTGTAGCTAAAAGCACACACACTCACACATTTACACAACCATGCACACAAAGCATTTTTTTCACAATGCATAACAGCATAAAACCACACACAAGCAGGCCTTCCAGCAAAAGACACGCCTGCAAGGAAAACATGCAAAACATGTTACCAAGTAGACTCAGCTGGAGTTGGCTGCTTATTTTAATCTCAGAATTATGAAGCAGAGTTAGGGATAGAAAGAGTTTGGCCAGATTACACTGATGGCACCATGCTGATGCCCTATCTACGTATGCGTAACTTGTAATACATCAGCTTTGCAGAAATCTCCTAGCAACACATCTGGAGAACAGTAGAGAGACAGCTGTGCACACAAGTCTAAAAATGTTCAGTCATTTACCAACAGTGAAAAGTATCATGCTTATTATTAACAAAAAACTCTAGTTGTATTTGACACTAAAGGCTGTACCCAACTGTTGCATACTTAAAACATCATGGTACAAGACATACAATTATGAAGCTCAATGAATTTGCGCAGGGGGGGAAGGAAGCCACTTCAAAAGAGAATCAAAAACAATAAAAAAGATTAAGAAAAAAGTGGAGGTGTATTTTTGAGCTTTGGAGTGTTCCCCTGCCTCCTGTCTTGATGCTAAGCTAATCAGCTCTATAGTTCAGGCACAGACATGAGACTGGTAGCAAAAAATGGTAATTACCATATTTTCGAACAACTCAAACAAAATCAATTAAGTCAAAGCCATACAATCTCCAACATGGCTGCCAGACGGTGTGTTACAGCACCTCAGCTGCTTTCAGTTTTTGGATTACTCGCTTGGCATGCATGGCTGCCACTTACTGTTCTGGCCATACTCTCATTTATCTGGAGAGGTTGGACAGTGGAGGGATATAGGCCCATGAAATGGGGATCACAAACATACACACTTACATACACATAATCACACACACACACACCCACAAGGAAAGGTTATAGTGATGATGATGATGATGATGATGATGATGATGATTGGACTAACTTATAAGTTTGGGAGCGTAGAGGCAGCAATACTATATTCTTTTATTTTCATCTTTCTTTTATTTCTTTGCTGGGAGACATCAGAGGAGAGGTTTGCACTTTTGTTTCTTTATTTTCATTTTTCTTGTGACGTGATGATGGAGCTGAACGGTCTGTGTGTCGTGTTGAATCTGTCCGTCTGTGTGTGCTGCTCTCACCCAGCCTGTAGTTTCAATGAAGAGAGGGATGCACTGATGTTAGGACAGAGCAGATGACTGGAGGAGAGCAAAAAAAGCAGTCCCACCCTGAGACATAGTCCATAGGCTTCACAGGCTGTGTGTGTGTTCGTGTGTGTGTGTGTGTGTTTAGGTACCTTAATCTTGTTAAGTGTTTACAAAATGACATCTCTGCAGTTACATCAGGGTAAACTATATAAAGTATATAAATATGTAAATATATAATGATTGATAGTATTGATAGGCACCACAGGATGTTATACAGAACTACCTACATTTAAAAAAAAGTTAGTTTCTGGTCAAGCTGCAATTTATAGCAGAAAAATCAAAAGTGCTTTAGTGTTTTCTGACTTTGGCCCCCACATGTCACTTAATCCAAAAATCCAATGATAAAAGAAGATTTTTAGACGAATACCTGATCAAGGGCTAAAACTACATTTCACTGAGTTCTTTATTGAGCAGTTTTGAGCTTTGCAGCTTGAACAGGGCGTAAAAATCATTACACCTTCTTTCTGATGCTTGTGTTTGCAGTGTGTTACAGAACTGTCGAGTTTCCCCTAGCTGTTCTGTATAGGAGGACTCTAAGTGAATTTTCTAGACTAGCTGTAGATTATACAGTAGCTTTTAGATTTTTTTTTCTTGAAAAAAAGAAAGCAATACGATCTAAAAAAGTGATCACTTTTATTTGTCTGTTAGTTCTTAACAGACATCCCATATAGGAATGTTAATTTTTTCCTGTTCTTCTCATGAATTCCTGCCAAAAAAAACCCAAAGAAAATGGCTAATATAAGTTCAGTTTTGTTGCCTTATAGCAACTTCCCAACAGCTTTAATTTATCAAACCAAATCATTCATCTTTCATCCAACATTCAGGAATACAAAAAGGACCTATTAGTAAGTCAACAAAAGAGAGTGGTTTGGGGCAAGCAGCGTTTTGGGTTTGTTCATCTTTGTATTTCTCTCTGAGCAGAATATTAGTTGATTATTTTTAAAATACTTGGAAAAATACTTGAAGAAGTGTTGACTTATATCATATTACCTGGAATATCATTTGAACACCACAACCAAAGCAGTCAAATGAAAGCAAACCAATCTGATCCACAATGTTTACATTTCTATATCAACAAAATGTTATTTTCGTATTGATAAAATAATCTCAACTCAAGGTCTCCTGACTCACTTTTTCCAGAGCGTTCAACCACATCTGGTCCTTGTCCTCCGTTAATTCTCCTAAAAAGAAGACAATCATGCTGCCTGACATTCTTTATAGCAGCTGTCAGATCTCACTGTGCCTCGATCAGTGTTTTACTCTACAATGGTCACACAAACCGTACAGATAAATCAGTTTACTGCTCATCTGCATTCATGACAACTTGGAACTTGTTTATGAGCTTATTTATTATTTAAAACTTTTGGGCAGAACAGCCATGTAGGCAGCTAACCTGCATTTCATATGTTTATCAAAAATGATCAGCGTTGTTAATTATTGCACATTATCTAAACCGGACTCCTCGATGTTTTGGATAAATAAAGTGTTAAAGGAACACCTGCTAGCTAACGGTAATGTTAGCAAATACTTCTCAAAATGTCAAACTAATCCTTCATCTTCCAAAGCTCATGGCTTGTTAAGAGTAGCTGTGCCGGAAGCAATCAACTCTTTTATCGCCAACAAGCAAAGTATTCAAATGATGCAATGACTAATTTGAATAAAAAGCAGACTTGATACAATGTGACACAACAGTTCTCTCATATTTGCTAAAGGCCGCTGTTGCAGAGCACGACAACATGTGTAAAGTGAAATATTTCAGCTTTTGGCGCACAGACACTCGTTCCTGTTCCTGCTGTGACAACACTAAATATCTCCTGTTACATCTGATCTCTATGATGCTACGCTGTGACTTCAGGATGAACATAAAGGCTTCATTTACTGTAAACTGAACTTGGGATGAGCAGGGCCTTTTTATTTATTTATTTAAAAAAAAAACAATTTTCCAATTTGTCACGAATGCGACCACTTGATGCCTATACACCAAATGAAGCAGGAGGTGACAGATGATAAGCAAGATGCGATAAAAGGCACTTTTACTACTTTTTAACTTATTTTAGGATTATCCATAGACTGAATCTATGCTTTTTGCTGACTCTGTCGAATGTTTACATGTCTGATCAGATGTAGGTGCCAATAAACAACTTCAGCACACTATGGCAGCTGAAGCACTTTAGAGAAGAAGTTATCAGCTCTGATGTGTACGTTTTAACCAAAGACATTTGAGCCAAAGACATCACAGCACATGATGGATTTTTAAAGAGCTTTGCTTGGGAACCTCACCCCCCAACCCAAAGAGTCATGGCTCCAACCACTAGACCAGTTTTGCAGCCTTTCATGGATCTGTTAAAAGAAGAATTCCACTAACAAAGACATTATGCTGAGCTTTGCCTCTAAAAGATTGTTGAAACAAGGTTCATTTTATTTATTTCTATTGCTGAACTGTTTTTCATAACCTTGTTGTTCAAAGCTGTTCTTAGTACCTTTGATATGTAGATAACGATTTGCACAGTTAGATAGTTATAGACCACTGTTATGAGGATATGAAGATATCATAAATAGAAGTAAAAGGGTGTCCTTGGAGGAGGGATATTAACATATTTTTGTTTATTTATGGAAATAACACTATCAAATTAGACTTGGAATGGACAAGAAATTAATCTACATGTTAAGTTTTTTTTTTCTGTCCTGAATGTGGATTGAGAGACTTTTGGCTACTCCAACTTTTTACACCATGGAAGTGCCTTGAATCAAAAATCCCGCAATGGAAAACTGAGGTTGTGTGATGGGATTTTCATGGCGCCCCCACCAGCAGGGACACAGACTCCCATGTGTTAAGAATGAAGAACAACCCCTGCTGTTACTCCTGTTGTGAAATGACTGTCTTTGAAGAGAAGTGCCTTGCGTCTGAACCTTTTGTTAAAGAACATGTTGATGTAAATGTTCATTTACCTCAGATGTTTACAGAACTGTTACTGAATAAACTTTTTGTACCATACCTGTTTTCTGTCATGGCTAGTTTTCTTTTTGCAGTGTTTCTTTTCCATTTGGGGTCCAGAAACAGAAAACATTCGAGCACTCATCCACTAACGTGAATTCACAAAAAACAGTTAGTGTAAAAAAGTGCCACAACGGACCGTTTGCAAAATAAAGTATCAATATCGTACAAATATGTGGGGTTACAATCTATGTTTTAAAAAAAAGAGTTGGAAGGCAGTCACTCACTCTCAAAGCCTTTTCTCATGTAAAAATGAAACACCATTTGAAAATAGGAATAATAAGGCCTAAATCTAACCCCCTTGTTGCTTGGTCCAAAAAACACATTTCCTTTATAAATATCTGAACACATTATGTTACAAATATACGTCTGACACACTATAATATTTGGGCTGTCTACCAGCCAAACATGAACAAAGTGGTCCTTTATTTCCATGTCCTCCACACGGTTCATAAACTGGTGAGGATTTTACCTGGGACGTGCAGCTTTAGCAAACATAGCGCTAAGTTCTTTTCACTTAAACTGGGGACCCGTGGTTTAAAAAACTTAAAACTTTAGAAAGATGCTCTGCTAGTGAGGCGAAAATAGAAAATAGCTAAACATGACAATTCCTGCCAGTTTATTAGTAGTTCCACCCTAAAACAAATCACTGAAAGTAGTAGATGTTCATGGTCCCCAGAGGATGAATGTTTCTGATGAACCTTTTCCTATAGTGCAACTATCAGAGCAAAACTTCTAACATAAAAAAATAACAAAACCTAATTTGCTGATTGGAATTAAATGTATAGATCAGATTCATTCTCCACAGAGGATGAATCCTTTCCATCTTGTATTGTGTATGCTGCAGGGACACGGCGCAATTCTGCTATTAAATTATACTGAAATTATTTCAAGAGAAGGATGTGTTAAAAAAAACAAACCACAGAAAGCTTTTGCATAAAGATGAACCTTGATATATAGATATTTTCTGCACACATTTAAACTAAACTTGTCTCCTGAAATAATGAGGAACGATTCAACATTTTGGCATGTGCCCTCTTTTGTTTTTGAATGAGCTCAGATTTTGTCCCTACGAACCACCGTACACTCTGTCTGACCCTAAGTCAGCTACAATAACATCTGAAACACGCTGCTGATTGACTATTTTTTCAGGGAAACAAAATGAAATAAATAAAGGAATGTTAATTATTTTAGCATTAATGCAGGTCCACTTATCATCTGGTGGCCCCGTGTGTGTGTGTGTGTACTGTCTGCTATGCATGTGTGTATGTGCGGTGGTGTTTCTATGTGCACATGCATGTGTGTTCTGGTGTGTGTGTGTGCGCGTGTGTGTGTGTCCTCATGGCCTCGCCCATTAAGCTGTGCTGAGGCCAGCACTTCCTTTATGCTTGCTGAAAGTCCCAGGGATTTTGGCTGAACAAAAACCTCTCCAGGGAGTGAAAAGGCCTTGAATGCCTGCTAATGCCGTCCCGACCTCTGGACTCTTGCAGGCTGCTGCGTACGCGTCCATGTGGCCCAATATGAGCATGGAGTGTTTGTCCTGTACATTTATACTGTATATATTCTGTACACAAATACTGTACATTGCAATTATGATAGAGACCACAACTCCTACATTATTTTAGACCTCTTAGCCACAAGAGTTTTGACTTTAGGAGGATGGAAATGGAAAGACATTGCTGTTGCAGAGAATATAAATGAACACTAAAATAACTTATAATTTAATTTAGAATTAATTGAAAATTATCTTTTCAATTTTAAGACAGAATATAAAGACCCAGCACACTGACAGACATGTAGATGATAACTATCAAAGGCTAACGATAAAGCGATGATCCATCGGACTGATCCATTGGCCTCATCGACTGCTGGACTCTTTATTAGATTGTTTGTTCGCTTACACTTCTTGTTTATTTCAGTGAACTTTGTAAAGCACTGTGAGACACTCTGTTGTGATATTGGGCTATACAAAAGAAATTGAATTGAATTGAATTGAATTGATGTAGCCTAAATACCAGCCTCATTAATGAATGTTTGGCTGGTTTAAAATAAGGAAAACAAAATAAAAAATTGACTGAAACTGAAAGAGGCTGAACACTCCCATTCATCAAGTAAGAGCATGGGAATGTTTGACAGGATTTTATTGGAGCAAACATCAAGATTGTTTTTTATTGGGAACAAATCTTTCTGAGATTTTGTGGCTCAGCTGGACGAGTGTTTCACTCTGTCAGTTGACACGTCTGCATGATTATAAAGCCTCTCATGCTTTACGCAGCACTACTGCTTACAAGGTCAGCCTTGACATCTAAAGCAAACATGTCTGTGTGGCAAGTTGGTTTTTCACTTTTCTGGCCACCAGCAATTTCACTAAATTGAGGCCAGCGATGTAGAGCTTCACACCTGCCTGCAGGCCGCTCATTAAGCTCCCAATGACACCTGCAGCTCGTTGATAGAAATCAATTAAAGGTGGCACAGGAGGGAGCAGCAGCTTTTCATATCTTCTGAGCTGTCTCCAACAATCTCCTCTGGTTGTTTGGGTTTTTTTTCTTTTGCTGTATATTGCCTCTGAAGTGCTTTATGCCTGTGTACCTGTGAGATCAATATGCTGCATTTTAAGAAAACACAAGTAAATAGGAAGAATGTAATCAGTAATTTGCCAAGAAAGAAGCAAATACAACAAACAAAAGGCACAAATGCCAAAATATGGAGTCAACTGAACTGAGCCAAACTAAATCTCATTGCTCACATGTGCACATGATGATCTATGAGCATGATTCCTTGATTCCCATTTATCCTGCAGCTTTGCAAAACTGACATGCTATAGATCTGTGCTGTTCACAGGCTCTAAGCGGCACGGCTGAAAATTAATCAGGGATAAGTCTTCCATGTACAGGGGAAGTACAGTAATTTTCTTACCCTCATTTTCACACAAGAGCAGCACTTATGCTGGTCAGAGGGCAATTTAGGTTGAGCAGAGGCTTTTGGAGGACACTCACAAAAAAGGCATTTTGTGCACTTAACAATCTGGAAACCTTTAAAAAGAGGAGTCTTAAGACATGATTTGGAGGGGACTGCTTCTTAATAGCATCATGATTATAGGTTCAATCTAGGTCTGTATTAGGACTGTTAATGCAGCTGTTACATGTTTTAATCAGTCTGATTCTCTCATTGTTCCTCCTGTAACACATTCATTTGTACAGTAGGTCCTCTAGTGGCCAAACTCAGACACTACTTAAGTTCCCTCTGAATTTTTTCTCAAAGTACATAAACCATTAAGAAGTGACTTTAACATCTGTTTTCATGACAATCACAGGAATTAACAAGATTTTATTCACTTTTTATTCTCTGAAAGTCAAACATGACACATGTCAGTTATTTTCTCTTATGATGAAGCTTTCTTTGCTCTGCACTGGTCCACAGATCCAGTTCTTGTGTTAGTTTGTTTCTAAAGTGGTAAACTTTCTGTCACCAGTCTGAATCTCTGTACATAAAGGGAGAGAACAGTCTGATATTGCTGTCTCTCTCTATTGTTTGAGGTCAGTACTGTGAAATCATCTGTGACTCCTACTCCTGACATCCCATCATTCCTGAGGTGATATTATGAGGCACAGGGGCGATTCTGCTCATAGCTAGCAGCATTGGGCTCTCATACTCGTAATACTGTGAGCCTTTGTACACCTTAATTCCCTCTGCACTGCACAGAGCAGCATCAATATCTGACAAGGGCAAGGGCAGATCTTCGGTCACAGTTCTGGGCGTAGCTGTAAGGTCCACAGAGCGTATTTTGCGTCCTGTTGAAAGGAATATGTGCATTGTTATTCACTCGTGAGTAAACATAAAGCTTTTTTGGTCAAACTTTTTTTTTTCTGTCTTGCCATATTTTTTTAGTTTTCTTAATATCCAAAACAATTTCAACCATGGCCTCCCCAAAAAGGGAAAAAAAGCAGTCCGTATCCTTACCTTGGATTAAATGAACTCTGTGTTCGTTGGGGCAGACAAAAGCGGCATCAACGTGTCCTTCAATGCCAAGCTCCTCCTTGATGGTTTTAGGGTAGCCTTCAATCAAGGTGTAGTGAGCAGCTGCTTTGTAGATGTAAACCTGATCGTCCTGCAGGTGTTTGTCAGAACAGGGGAGACATTAGTTTTGTCTTCATCACAGATGTATGAATAGATGGATGGGAAGGTAGACTTTTTTTATTTTTGCCCAAAGGGAACATTTGGTGCATGTGTGCCTCCAGAACATACATTTAGCTAAAACAATATAAATACATTGAAGAGAAAAGTGTGTTATTTAGAGGCCAGTGTTTCTGCAAAAACATCAAGTGTCCTGTCTCTGTGAGCAGATAAGCATAGAGTGGAAAATGCAGTGAGGTTTTTGCTTAAGCTCTACCTTAATCATGTAGATTTTGTCGGTGTAAGAAAAGACAGCATCCACCCCGCCGGTCACCTCCTTCCACGCCCTGGTGATTGAAAAAGAGTGAAGGCCGTCACGATGGGTGTCCAGACGCATAAAGATGGTGCCTGAGCAGATTGAAATGAAGTCTTAGTGAAAGCTTTACAAGCAGCTCAGAAATTGTCAATGCAGAAAAAAATATTAAAGAATACCAAAGAAATGGTTCATTGTGAGATACGCTTATTTGCTTTTCACATTCAGCTTTCCAAAATGTTGAACTATTCCTGTAAAGATTAGTTTTCCTTTTTTGACTTTACCTGCAAAGGCATAAGTTTTCCCTTCATCATCAGTGGTGATGGCGTCTATTTTGACGTCACTGCATTTGCGGACTTTATAATCACCTCCATGACCTGCAGTCAAATACAGAAGATTACACATGAACCTGAAAGGAAATACTTTTATTCAGTTGATTATTCTGATTCTTGCAAATGCAAGAATTCACCCAAAGGTGACTGTTTCTTCTGTCATGGGCTCACCAAAGTTGAGGCACTTCATGAAGTAATTGCGGGCATCCTTTGGGTAGGGACCAGTCACCTCTCCGGACACCGGGTGGAACTTGGTGAAGTTGTGTCCATGGAAACAGTAGTAGCTCTCCAGCCAGCGTAAAGCAGAGGTGCAGAGTGGCAGGTGGGACCACGTCTTGGTCTTTACTGTCTTTGTGGCAATATCGTAAAAATGCACATCGTGTCCTGTGGGAGGAAATGATTAGTTAGGAGAGAAAAATAACCATTTCACAGGAAGGCTTTTTACAGTGTGGTATTGGTATGTGTGCATAAGAAAAGAATCTGAATATCAAAAATACTTAAAGTCTGCATAAAAACATGAAATATTCCCCCCTCCTGCAGCTAATTTCCTCCAATAGGGGGCAGTATTTCATGATACTGAACTGATCCACTGTTTTTCTGACTAACGCTGCCATTTGACATCTCTCTCAAACTCATTCCATCATTTCTTCCTTTTTTTGAAACATTAGTTTACAGTTAAATTATGATCTTCATTTTGTGAGATGAATAGTTTTGCGGTGAATGCCAACATACCTTTGAAGAACAGAACTGAGTCGCCCTGACATTCTCCTTTGGGACACTCTACAGCAGCATCCAGATGAGTGGGGACTCCTGGGAAGTCCTCTTGGATCTCTTTAGGATACCCGTCTTCCAGAGTGTGGTTATAATAGCTGAACACTTTGTCGTCCTACAGATCACATCAGGAAAATTTAGAGAACAGTGGCAGATATTGCTCGATCTGAACAGAATAGTGTCCCAAATGAAAGCATCTGTGCATCATACCAGGAAGAAATAGATGTGATCGTGGTCGCCCAGGTTGTCTTTGTTGTGCATGCGGAAAGCAGCATCAACATGGCCAATATGATGGATGTCATCAAGCTCCTTGAAGGACTCGTTGGAGAGCTGAGCTGGACCATGGTAACCCTTCCACAAGTGGGCACCTGAAGGGAAAACATTACTCATTACTCTGCCGTGAATACATACTAAAGAATATGTTAAATGAAACTTAGATAATCCCCATTAGTCTATTTTTTTTTTTTTTTAAAAAAGGATTTTAATTGGAGGCTTGGCTCTATTAAAATGGATTCCTGAGTCTCATGTAAAAAAAAAACCCAAAACAAACAGTTCCACACCTTTGAAGAAGAAGGTGATTCCTTTCTCATCAGGAGTGATGGCATCAAACTCAATACCATCACACCGGTCTGGCAGAGTGGCATCTCCATCTTTATTTCAGAGTTACAAACATAGAGATATTAGAACTCCTGTTATCATTACTGCAACTATAATAATGGTAAATACAGAAAGAACAGTTTGTTTCTGTGACAGATGCTTAGCTGCTATGTAAAAAGCTGAGAAAGCAGGGTTATGATTTGAATATGTTTATTAAAAACCCACCGTCTACCGCTGCATCTGGTTGCCTGTGGATTATGAAAGAAGATCCTTATTTGTCTGCAGTTCAGCATAACACCACATTACATTTCATTAGCAAAAATCCTTGAGTCATGATACCAGGGTCAATCAGTGACAGACCACTAATGTAATACAGTGACTCTTGCATTTGTTCAATTGATTTAACCGGTGAACTTTGAGCTAGCAAATAGAGTTGAGAAATGAACTGGATAAACTGATAAGAGAAAATCCTGATGAGTTCCAGAGGGTAACTTAAAGATAACCCACGGTGTAATGTAGCCTAATGCCACAAACATACATTAATGTAATGTAAGATAAAGACTGAAAGTACATCTTTTAAAAAATACCAGATAGTTGACTCAACAGGAAAGGTGCCATTTTACAGGGTTTTTGTATTGATTTGCATTATATAACAAGATATTTTATTATTTTTCTGGCCCCGTATTTGTGTGTGTGTGTGTGTGTATATATATATATATAGAGAGAGAGAGAGAACTATGTTGGAATCTTGAAAATAAACCTGAACCAAATCATACCACATTTTAAGCAAGTCATTAAATTATCTGAACACACAGAAAACACTCGTGAAAAACATACACATAGTGTGGATCAGGATATTAGAACTAGAACTTCCTGCCATTTCTGAGTGTCAATTCAAGTTCGTTAGTACTCACACAGGTGCTCCATTAGCGAGGGCAAGTGCGAGGCACAGAAACAGAGTTTTGGTGAACAGCTCCATGCTGTGCGGTCCTGATGAAGTCGTCTGATGTGGAGTCTCACTGTGGAGCAGAGTTGTAGCTGTGCAAGACCTGAACCTGCACTTTTGTACTGAAATGTTTGTGTGTGTGGGTGGGCAAGTTAAGAAACTGTGTGTGTGTGTGTGTGTGTGTTTGCATAGACAGGTTGATGGAATTTTAGTTGTTGCAAAATAAGGCTTAGACATGATCATTTATGGTAATTCATTACATTTGCTCATTTGGTGATATCTATATTTTCTAGAAATGTCAGAATTGTGTTCTGTATTGCTGATAACTGCCATAAGCACAATATCTACCTTTTTAATAAAGCTGCTTTAATGCTTGAGGAAATCTGGTTAGGTGGTTAACATTTAACCACTTCTAACTGTTTGATAATTACATGCCATTAGGATGAGTAAGCTCCTTCTTGCTCCATTTTTGGTGACAGACTTTTCAGGAATACAGACTTATTTGGGTAAACGCAGTCATCAGACGAATGTGCAAAAGCTAATAAGCAGCCTTTGAGGTTATGTGGTAAAGTGTGGTTAGGCAATACTACCAGTGACAACAACAACCACGCAAAAGTAGACTTAAATCAAAGTTTAATTATTTTTACTCAGAGAAATTGACAGTACAAAAACCACTAAGCCCCTCCTAAGCTGAAGCCACCAAACTGTTTGATCTGCTGAATACACTGATTACAGATTACACTCGGTTCTCAAATTTGTCTTGATTATTGACTAATTAAATGCTTTCAATATTCTCACAACATTTAATTTAATATCATTAAGGCAAACAATGCTGTTTGCCAATCTTAGGTAAAATCAAGAAAAGAAAATCAGAAACAAATTTAAATTAAAAGCATGCATTAGTACTTTTATCTTCTGCTTGTATGTTTTGTACTGTTTTCTACTGATTATCGGAATGAAAAAAGAATAAAGTACTATCACCATTTTTAAATCATCTCATCAAATATGATTTTATCAAATTAAAGCAGGTAGGAGGTAGAGGCTGTATATCATACTCAAAGGAACTCATTATAAATGTAGTGTTTTTTTTCTTTTTAATGCTATCACAGATTTAACCCCTCAATTTATCATAGCAATTAGTCTTAACTCAATCCATATCTGTTTCTATCTCTCTCTCTTCTTCACCTTCTTCACTCTGTGGGTCACTTGTAGCGGTAGATCTTGATGCAGTGGTTCATGCTGTCTGACACGACTATGTGGCCATCAGGGAGCAGCGCCAAGCCCCTTGGGCTACTCAGGTTATCGAACACTAGAGGCCAGCCAACTCCTTGGGATGGGTAGATAAGAACACGGTGGTGTTGCTTGCCCCAGTCTGCCACCATGACATCCCCATCGCTGTCGATACAGAGACCCCAAGGGCAAGTCAGAACAGGCCCCAGGCCGGAGCACACCCCCAGGATTCGGATAGTGTTCCAGCCAGGCTCCAGGACTCGGATGCATGGGACGCGTCCCGTCTCGTTTCCTCGTTCAGATACTGCCATGAGCCCAGTGGTGAGACAGGCTGCAACCAGATAGGGTCTGTGGTATCCGGTCACCACTGTGCGCTCCAATCTTGCCCCAGTTTTGGGGTCCAGCTTGAGGGAAGTAAGCGTGCCACGCTTGATGTCAGCGACCAAGAACTCATCTTGAAGGGTAACAGTTATGCCTCTGGGAGCATCCAGTTCTTCATTGGTGGAACCAATCGTTGTGCCTCCAAACGTTTGCAGGAGGCGTCCATGGCGGCTGAACACCAACACAGCTCGTTCAGCGGCACAGCTCAGAGCAATGAGGCCCTTTGAGTTCACAGCTACATCAAAGTAGTTACAGATGCGGGAAGACCTTTCTGATCCTGTAGGAGACACCTGCTGAACAACATTCTTCTGGAGATCAGTCACCTGAATGCGGGCGTTCCCACAATCCACCACAAATAGCTGCCCTTTGACTGTTGCATGGATGCCACTTGGTAGGTTGAAGTCAGTGCGGCCTGATCCTTGTTTTCCAAACTGTTTGACCAGATAAGCTGAGTCAAGCGCAGCTGAACCACCCTCTTCCTCCAATTCCCTTAAAGCTGGCGCAACTCTTTCTTTATTATCCTTGATGTATTGGTGTGATTCCTTGACTTGGTGTAATTTGTCTCCTTCAATGGCTGACATGGACAGAGATCTGCTCACACAGTTTAAACCTAAACCCTGTATAACACGCGTCTGGGATCTCGATTGTCGCTCGTCAGAGTTCACAGTGCTCTTCTCGGATTCTGTGCCATTTCCTTGACCTTGTTCAGTAGTTAAAGGTTCAGAGGCAAGACACATTCTGTTGACCTTCCTGATTCGGCTACGCTCACCCTTGTCACCGTTAATCAAGGGGCGAAGTTTACCTGAGAGGTCAGTGGTAGACATTGAGCGACAGTGTTCTTGCTTGAAGGATCCATTGGTTGGAGTGTTCACAGTATAGGTGTAACAGGAATCTTCACTGTCCACTGGGGATGGGGGGCTTCCACTGTCCATTGAAGATTCATTTGAGGTCTTTTTCTTGGATAGGGTGTGTTGAGAAAGTGGATGATGTCTAGTAGAGAGATCTACAAGACTGTGCCTGGAGAGTGAACCTTTGTGCTTAGTCTTTGGAGATATTGTCACAGGACTGCTTTTTTCATCATTTTCTTCAGGAGGGCAGGATGGTTCTTCACTTGAGACCAAGACAAGGGCCTTTTGCTTCCTCTTACCCTTCAATGTGGAGCGCTTCTTTGTTTTTCTGCCATCAGATTCGTCACCTTCAGATTCTCCTTGACTGGAGACCGGTGGGATAGCGAGGAAAAGGTCTTGCCCTTGTGTGTCTGAACACACAGATTCCACTTCCTCGTCTTGAGATGACTCAGATACACCACGATGTCTTGGTATGGGTGACTTTAAGGTGGGTGACTTCAGCTCGTCCTCATTCTCTGTAGAGCTTGACAGCCGTAGTTTCCGGACTACACGCATGTTCCCGCTGTTTGCCTTATTGTTCTCCTCTGGACTGTACCTTTGCCCAGCTCTATTTGGTTGTGGTTCCTTTCTAATTTCAAGAGGGGTAATGTTTGAAAATGCTGCATCCCCTGAGTGCAAGGCACACTTTTGTCCTTGAACACCACAGACACCAATTGGGTATGTCATACCTTGTTCACGAACATCAACTTCCCCCAAGCTTAAGGTCTTGGACCCAGGGCTTGGTAAAAAACTGACCCTTTTCACCGTTAGAGAGATTTCCCAGGGTTGTGTGACCTCTGCCACTCCTCTTTGGAGCTGATTTTTGTTGGATCCTCCAGCGGTACTGCCCCATCTTTGTATTTGTTCCTTCAGTTGTCCAATTTTTCGAAGTTGCTGGTCAACAAGTGACTGCACAACTCGCACCGCTGCAGCATTCTCTCTCTTCACCTGACTAAGCTGCCGCTGGGCTTCTCTGTGGTCCTGCTCAACCTTCTCAAGAAGACGACGCTCCTCTTTCTGAGCTTCAATCACAGCGTTGTCCAACTCGCGGTTCACCTCCTCTACTTCAGTCTGCTGCCGCTCCCTGAGGCTCTGCAGTTCTTGTTCTCCTTGCTCCAGGTTGGAAAGGGCCTGAGCCACCCAGGGAGGGGGTGAAGTGAGAGATATTGGTGTAAAGATGGACTCCCGTGGGGTGAATGATTGGGGAGGTGGGGAAGTCACATCTCTTGACTGTGTAGTGCTGTGTGTCAGCAGGGCTGAGAAGCCAAGGAGGGCTCTTCTCTCTGAATGAGACCGCATTAACATTGTGGATTGTCGATTTGAGCAATCTTTTTGTCAAAGGGGGGGTGTCACTTTTCACTACTTTTTGAGAATGTGTCTGTAAGGACAAAAAGAAAATACAAATGAAAATTTATTAGCATCTAAACTCTGTCACCATTGCATTGAAAAGACCCAAATCAGCTTGGTTAGATACAGTAAATAGAAAAGTACAAGAAAACAGCAACAACTAAAGAGTTTCAGTTCTAAACAAGATGTCCAGCTTTGTCGATGTAGTGCAGTGTCACTTTTTTCTGAGTAAGTTTCAAACAAACGAAGGATTGTATGCAATAAGAGGGTCTCTGTTCAGAACAGTCATCCTGTAATGTTTTGCAAATGAACTCTTAAGTCTAAGAATCTATTTGACCTACCTGTTGACTCAGATGTATCACATAAACCCTGCAAGGAGTCGCGTACATTTCGGTCACTGTTTTCAAACTGGGACACAGGTTCCCTTTCGTTGCAACTTTATCCATCCCACACAATATTCAGTTTCTCACGAGACTCTAAAGTGCTCTCAGGTAACCACTGTCCTGTTTTCCTGAGGTCAGGGTTGTGTTCGGACTTCAACACTGATCTCCACAACAAATGTCCTAAACTGGATGTTAAAAAACAGTCTGCTAAAGGTCATCTAATTTATATCTCTGTTGAGCAAACATTTGACCTGAATCACCAAGTAAAATGCTGCACTTCATTCAAGTAAAATCAGTATTTGTAACTATTTCTGACTTTATATGATCATTGAATGGACATTGCATGCCATGTTGAAGCTTCTCTTTAATGTCACTCATCATGAAACCACCACGGCCTCAAACAGTTGCTTCCGAATGCAGCACAGACCCTCATTGTCACTTTTGGATGAGACAGCAGTGCTTATCTGCTCGAGGCATTGAAACTGAACTCTGTCTTTCACCACAGACACAAGGTATGCGAGAGGCTGCCAGGAATAGGGTCAGTTCTCTCTTTTTTTTTTTCACTGAGTCTTTATGACTATGCAAAATGGATCATATTCTGAGTTGTCAATTGTGGGTGCCAGTATGTATATGTTAACAGCGTAGACCTAGTTAGAGCCTTTTACCCCCTTGGAGCAAAACAACAAGGCTTTTGCAAGCATGAAAGGGTGAGGTGTCAGTTTACCTCTGCATGTTCACAATAAAATCCCCCTGGAAATATGTGCTCTAAGACTGTCAATGGATAAAATCAGTTTCCCATGTTTTAAATAGATGTTAAAGATGTTATCTGTGAGTGACATTTGATGTTTTTTCTTCAGGACATTTGAACATTTACTTACAAATGAACGTAAAGGAGGAATTAGGGGCAGGAGATCATGGGAAACAACATCTTGAGTACAATGTCAGAGTCAGAAATTCACTTTATGCGCAGTTTGGGTTAACAAGTAGTCATCAATCTGTTTATTGGAATGTGGGAAAATTTAGGTTATGTGTCGGTGACAAATCCCTGTCACTCTCCTGGAGTGAGGCCACTGGGTCGTCTCATGTTACCCCACTTTAATTTTGAATGAGAGGCACTAGTTGCTAAGTTACCAGATGGCCTTTGCAGAGGTGCTGAGACTATAGAATAAATGATACCATTCATAATTGAGAGGATTATGCAGGATGTTCAGGAGCATTCCAGCGTATCAAAACTAAACAATGGAGCCATTCACTGCAAGTTATAGAGCATAAAGCTCACAGGTAAAGGCCTCTTTGAAATGTTAAATGAAACATACTTCAGTCAGTTAAAGAAATCTGTAGACAGCAAATGACCCAAAACAAAGACTGTTTTATTTTTCCATTTCTGTTCTAAGTACAAATGCATAACAGATTTCTTTTAATTCAGGCTTTAAGATGCAAAATCTGAGTTTTCAGCAGTGCGTACATACGTACAAAAAAGTAGTTAGAAGATGAAATAAGATTAAAAAACAGATGTCCTACCTGAATCCCAGGTGTGTGTGCTTCTTCCTCTGCGGCTTTCTCTGCTCTGCCCTGCAGCCTCCAGTCCTTCCTCCCTCCACCTCTCTCTCACTCCCCCATCTCACCCCTCTTCCCTCCCTCTTTCTTTTCATTGCTCTCTGCACAAGTTGTTGTCTCACAGCAGTGGCGTCTTTATCTATGCAGGTCAACAAATTCATATTTGACTTGTACATGAAAAATGAGTTTGATGGACCACTTGTGGATTGAACGTACAGATACTTGTTTACACAAGCTCAAAGTAATGGCAGAAAAGAACGATGGTGTAGATTTAGTTGTTGTTTATCATGTAAACATAAATTTGACATTTGGAGTGATAGAAAGTTTAATATTTTGAATATATTGGTAAATATTGCTTGCTAATTACTTTTGGAAATAGTATGTTGCATCTCAGAAATTACATTTGTAAAGTTAGCCTGCAAATGTGCTGCCATTGTGCTGCTATACACAGGCTCTGTTTAACTATGTCTTGAGGGTATAGGGAATATAGTCTGGGGAAAGTGGCACTAGCTGGAATCAAAATAATTTTATCCTTAATATGTTTAATGTCTTCAGCAGGTTTTATTAAATTCTGAAATGCTTCCTGGTTTTGAAAACGTTAATTGTTTTGTGCGATAAATGACCTTTGTTTCATTTGATTTTCAGGCCAAAGCCACATAAGTAGTAATTATATGCCATCAACTTTACACTGAGTAAACATGAATGTATTGATTACACCTGTGACGCAGACACCCTAACCCTAACCCAAATCCATTTAATTGACAAAAACACCGGTTCACTAATTGAACACACTGACCTTTCACTATCTAACCACTAGATGTCAGCAGATACACAGCTTCAGAAAGAGCACAACCTGTGCGCTTAATTCATTGTGTTCTTTCAAACCAAATGTGCTTTAAATTAAAGACAATGTACAACAGTTATATTGCTGTAAGAATGCAGTCTGCCTCAGTAATCTACTCTACAGCATATATTGTAGTTACCATGCGCACCAAGGCAGAGGTAATGAGTGATGAGCCAAATGAAAAACTTATTGATTACAAGGTTTATCTTGTTCCTGATCTACATTTTCCTCAAAATGTATTTTTCCCTCTATTCAGAAACCTGAATCCTGCTATAAAACCAGAGAGTAGATCTTCAAGTGGTACCTCTGACTAGATATTTCAGAGAGAAATTTAAGTGATGTCACATAGCGTTAACTAGTTGTTTTCTTTTTGTATAGCAGGTTGCAGGTGGCTGACTAGTTGGTTTCCTCTCAGCTGTAGTTTAGGAAGAGTATGTGTGTTGCAATGACATAATCACACATATTTATGTCCACATGTTGGTTTGTGGAACTCCACTCACACGGTTTTTATAAATGTGTGCAGGGTAGGAGCTTTGAAAAAAAGAGTAACATTCAGAAATCTGGAGGAAATTAACTTTAATTGCCTTTGATGCAGATCTACAGGTTTCATGGCTGATTTATGGTTCCTGAAAGTTAGATGTTGTTATTACACTCCGTCTCTCACATAACACTTATATTATACTATTACCTATAATAGTTACAGAGGACAAAGAGAATATGTTTAAGATTATCAAAAAAGGTAGAAAGGTATAGCACATTTTGCTTTTTTAACAAAGTCCATCTTGTGTTCTCACATCACTTTATCTTCTATCTGTCTTATCTTTTGCTCCAAATCTCATCAAGTTTGTTAAATGTCAAACTTTAAGAGCTCATATAAACACACATAAAGGAGCCATTCTGCCTTTCTACTGTATAAGCCTTTAAGCAGTGTAACAGATTTCCTCTTCTTATAGGATCCAACGTCCTCTCCTACACACACAGTCAAACACACACACATGCACTCCCACTGTGCGTTGCCCCCTGGACACAGATGGGTCCTGAGCCATCACTGTTGCTGGATGTGACACGGGGTCCTACAGGCTGCCTGGCTGGTGTTGTGACTGATTATTTCTATCTTCCGCTCTGTCATGAGAGATGGAAAATTATATCGGCCTAAGGTGGCGCTACGTTATTGATATCACTGTTAAAACTCTCCGATCCAGCTGCTCGCCTCGCCTGCAACATCACTGCAATTAAATCTACACGCTGCTTCCTGCCTGTGTGTGTGGCAGAGAGTAATGGGCCCAATAGTTACTGTAACAAAACAATAATGTGATTGAGCATGGCAGCATAACAACCATATATATATATATATATAAATATCAGCACAACACATGACAGGGAAGTTAATGGGTTATTATTACCACTCCCAAACAAATGGCAGCATCACAGCGAAGCAGGAACTAAGTGGACTTGTTGCAAACAAACAATTAAAAAAGAAGTCTCCAAGATTTCCTGGATGGAATTAGAAAGGCGGTCAAGAAAGTCATATTGCACTGTTCTCTCCCACTTTGCATACAGCAGGCAATATTAGGTGATGAATATGGTAATGGTCCTCATTCTAGTGGGACTATCTCCTTTCAGAGAGGAAGATCTGGTTCTGCTGTTGGATTCGATTAATTCCTCTTCATGCCACTCCTCATTTTTGTATCCCCCCCTTCCACCACCCTCCACACCCACCCCCCCCCTTCCTCTCTAACACTTTCAGGCCTATGATATTAGACGAACAATTGCAGAAACAAAACGAGCTGGAACAACCAAGATGGGAACAGATGGCACGTAATTGCTTGGTGGAGGAAGCCAGGGAGTCAATTTTTACCCGTCCTGGGGGAGTTGCAGTTGCAAGAAGGAAAAAAAAAAAAAAGTGCAGGTGCATTTGTTTTGATCAGATATGGCCTAGAGGAAGAATCTGAAAAATATTCATCACACGCACATTAGGGAGAGGAATTTAACAAAAGTGTTGTGGGTGAGACCTGGAATGCATTGGTGAGCTTTCATCAGGCCGGCAACGCATCTGTGTGTCTGAGTCAACAAGAACACTTTGTCATAAATGATATAATGATACAAATATGATTATTTTTAGTTGCTCTTGTATGGATTCTAAACTTACACTAGAAGTGTTTGCTACCGTTAAAACCTGTGTCAATCAAGATTTTGACAAGCTGAAATGAGAAATAATGGCACTGGGTTACTCCCCTCTACACATTCCCAGTTGGTTTCTACAGATTCATCCAAGATGTTTTTATATTTCCAAAAAACAATCTTTTGGAATACTTATTAATCAGGCGATGTGGAAACATTTGCAAAAGCTCAATGGGGATTAAAGTGTGGTAGCCCATTATTCCTAAACCCTAATAGTACAAATATATATATATATATATATATATATATATATATATATAACACCCACTTGTCCAACAGCCCGTTATCCCCAAAACAAACACCCATTGTTGAGAAGGCCCACTGTTTTGACAGCACATAGTCTCCCTGCAGTTGTTGGTTCAGTGAGCGCCAGCTCTGTCCGTGGTGCTGAATCAGAGAGGTTTGCCCTTTATAATTTGTCTTTGTGGCTTTACACCAAAGATCTCTGAAACACCATATCTTGTTGTTTAATCAAATAAATACAAAGTGTAAAAATGGCAAGTTGTGGCTTTGCAGGGACTGTTTCTTGGCTGGAGTCTAAGCTAAGCTAAATGACCTCTAGCTGTAGCTTCATATATGATGGACAAACATGAGTGTGGTACTGATCTTCTCATTTAACTCTCAGTCAGAAATTGAATACACTCATTTCCCAAAAATATCTAACTTATGCTTAAAAAGCTGAGTAATTGATGAACAGATCAGATCTTTGTCGTATTTTGCTTTCACTTTTTATTTATTAAAAAACCCTTTATTTACTCAACCCATCTGATGCAAGTTTTGCATAAATTTAAACCGGGGGTTAACTCTGTCAGGACTACAAAGCTGGATAAAGCCATTTGTCTGCACCCACTTCATCCCTGGACATGAATCAGTCACATACTGTACTGAGATGAATTCTCTTTTTCTCGGCCCTCTAAGCTCTGACCACATCTGTTCAATTACCAGCATGGAAAGTGCATTACCATTGGCTTTGTTGTTGGAGATGCTTGATTTTCTTAGTAAAAAGCAGATGAATTTATAATGTTGTGATCCCCTCTGTTGTGAATCTCTTCAGCGGACCGAAGCCCGGGATCAGAATAAGCATTTTGATGAGCTATAGGCCGTCTCTTCTTTTTACAATCCCAAACTTGCGTTGCCTGCCCAATATCAAACTAATAAATTACAGCCCCCGTCTCCCACATAACTCACTGATAAATAAAAAAAAGGGTCTGCCATAGTGTGCAGCTGTGACCCAGGGTTACCTAGCAACAGGTCATGCCCAGACGTGATGCACAAGGTAGAGATACACCTCTAAGGAGCCGGAGAGGAGGGAGGGCTGGAGATGGAGGAGATGGAGGAGTGGGGGGAGGGAGGGAGGGAATGGGTCTCATCCTCACTCTCTATGACCCTTGACAGATAGAAAACGCACTCAGAGGAAACGGTGTTTGATTGACAGGGATATTTGAGGAACCTGAGACTCCTTGGTTTCTCCATTACTGTTTTCAGGCTGGACTCTGAGCTGCTTTATGACTGAAAGAAGTAGCTTTGTGTAGTTTTATGAAGCTATTTACTGACAAATCTCATTATGATAAACCTTTTTCATTCAGCTAAAACAGACACTTTGAATTATTTTGTGTTCTCTACATCCCTATTTGAGATGTGGCAAGAAAAGAATCAGATTTTCTTGCTCTTAATTCCCTCTGAAGAGCCCCCCTGTCTCTTTCTGTGCCTCCTGTATACATGCATTAACACACACAGAACACATTTGCCGCACTGAAGTACACAATCAGCTTTCCAACCTCTGCGCCCAGAGAATTGTCTGATGAAAACCCTAACTGACAGGCCTAAAAAGATTGAGCAATAGCACAAGAGACGCACATCCACAGCGGTGTACAATGTCTTTGCCAGAACAGTGCGGCATGGAAATGAGAGTGTTCAGTCCATGCCCCCCCCCCCCACACACACATCCAACCCCCCACCCTCCGCCCTTCCTCTGTTGCCTGTGCGACAAACCCTCGAGGGGACTCTGCAGCTGTGTGGGGTTAGCACATGGTCGAGTTAGGGGCCACACACACAAACACACAACACACACTGACAAACACAGCCTTTGGTCTTTGTAAATATGGAATATTTATGCTGCGTAAACTGTAATAAGTTAAGCTTTAATGAGAATATTTCTCAAATGCTGCAAAAGAGAATGAAGCTGCCAGTTCCAGTCTGTGAATGTTTGAAGCTCAATATTTTGAGTGGCTCAGATGACCATAGGTATATAAAAGGTGAAGCAACGATCTCGCAGAATTATCAACCAACTCTGCAGTTCAGCTACTGTGTAAGAAGCATTTTAGTATCTTTCAGCTGATTGTTTTGGTTTTGGAGCACCCAACTTTACCGTTAGTGCTGGTTTGGTCATAGCTGCTTGGCACCAATTAGCAACTTAAGAGCCAGATATTTTCTTCAGGAGGTGGTAGAGACCAAAACAGAGCTAAAAGGGGAGTTAATATTGGACATTCATCAGAAGAGCATAAACACGTGACTAACCATTGTTCCAACAGCCTATTCTTCTGAAACCCCAGTAGTCCGAAAATGTCCATTATCCCCTGTTTTTTCATTTTTACCACCACTGGCAAAAGATCAGGCCTCTAAGGGACGCATTGTTGGTCAGTTAGACTGTGTACCTTTGTGCTCACCTTTGACTAATAAAGAGCACTATTGCACTATTGTTCTTTACTGTATTATCATCCCACCTGATAATGCATCAGGACTTGATGTGCAGCACTTGATGCATCACCACTATTATGCATGTGCATGTACTGTGTGTCTCTTAGTTACTGAATGTTGCAAAACAAGAGGGGATTTCTGTAAAGACATTGTTTTTCGCTCTAAAAGTAGGAAGAGATTTAAAGAGATGAGCTTCAGTTTCTCAGACAGACTATTCTGGAGCTGTGGGGTCCTGATGGCAAAGACTCCTGTTAAAGTTTTACAGTAACCTAGTAAAAGATAATCATGCTCAATCATGTTTAGCTAAGGTGCATTTAAACCAGCTGAACTATTCTACCTTCTGATGAATCTTAGTTTTAAGCCTGGACTGTGCAGACAGACAGACAGAAGTAGAGCCTCTGGTGTGAAAAATAGCAAGGAGCTGAAGCCATGAGGAGCTTAGAGCTAATCAATAACAAATCAATGCTAAAACAGACTGGGAGCCGGCGCAAAAAGGCTAAAATATGAATGATGTGGTCATGCTATTTAGCTCTGATTAAAAGAATGGCAGCTGAGTAGTGAACAGGCTGTACAAGGTGTAGCCGGGGAGGAAAAGGAGGAGAACGACCTCTGATACCTCCAATAGTCATGAAGATGTACAGGAATAAAATTGGCCTGCGGATGAGCAACCTTAATAAGTGGTACGAACTCTAACAAATAGCAGTATTTTGTTATGTGATGCCGTGCACACACTCTGCTGAGCGTTGAAGTAATTTGTGGTTTTCTCCTCTAAACTTTCTCCTCTCTCCCAGAAGCTGGGCATTCACCGGTTCAGGTAGTGGGTGACATGGTGGGGGATGTGCACCTCCTCATGCGGTTAATGGACAGCATACAGGCGTTGGTAATTCACAGCTAGCAAACATGACGTATGCCATCAGAGACTGGTGTGAGTAAAATGGGCATCCATCACAGATGCTAACAACTCTGATTAAAAATACATAATCTGCAAGCGGCCCCCTGATACTGCCGTCAAGCCATTTTGGGTCTAATTGCAATTGGTCTCCGTTATGATCAAAGGCAAGTCACACCTGCTCGCCTTTAGCTTTCGTTTCGCTGATTACACTTTCAAATTTCATCAGCGTCAAGTTGATAGATAGGAAATTATGGGATAAACCTGTTTACTCCTGGTCAACGCCATCACCATCCCAACTTTTACACGTCCTCCGCCTCATGCCTTGTTTTTCCGCTCACTCTTTGATCAAATCAAGTGTTTCATAGTGCAATGAAAAGCAAGGACAGAAGGCAAAGGGCTCAATGAAAGAGCAGGCGTGAAAGGCACAATGGATCTCACAGTCCTGAGACAAACAGACTACACTGAGCAAAACTGCTTCTCCCCTCTGCATCCTCACCTTACCCACCACCTGAATCTCTCGGGGGGTGATGTGAGTGACAAAGCATCAAGATGAAGAGTACCAAGCCTTCACTCACAAGGCTTTGCACCCGGCGCTCACCCAATTTACACCTCTCCCTTTCCTGCAAACCCCACCCAGGATCCCCTGGTGACAGCACCATGCTAACCGTCACCTCCCTGCTGGCGTGTGTGTGTCTGTGTGTGTGTGTGTGTCTGTGTGTGTGTGTGTGTGTAAAAGGGAGTGGAAGAAAGCAGAAAGCATGTGTGGTATCCTTGTGGGAAGCAGTTTCAGACCTTCAGGCTACATCTTTTGCAATGTGAGGTCATTTTGTTCCCTCATTTCTTCCTCAAGGGACACGTGTAGAATAAGAACTTGAGTTTGAGGTCAGTGTGAAGAAGGGGGTGGGGAGCTGAAGTTAACATTAAGTATGGGTTAATACTTGGATACCTTTTATGTCCGATAAAGAGAGGTTTTGCCTGTTGCCAACCTTCCTGTTATTTCAGATCCTAACATTTCCTCACCTTCCAGCAGTGGCCCTCACCCCCTCTCACCTGATCCTTACCTGCCTACACACCTGCCCCTCATTTCCTCATTTCCAGCTCCCTGATATATAAATACCAGCAACTTTCCCTCACTTGTCGAATGCTGAAGACTGTTAGTAGAGTTTCTTCTCCTTATTGTGAGGGTGACAGATGATGTTGTGTGCCAAATTAAAAGATAATCCACTGCAAAGACTGACGACAACCAAACACATCTTATCAGTCACAACAAATTTTGCATAGACTGTTTGTTTCAGACCACGTAGCCTCCCATTCCAGATATAGGGAAATGGATCCTTTTAATTGGACATCTCAAACAGTCCAAACAATTTGTTACCTTCTGATTTCTTTAATTCCTGTTTTTTACTCTCCTAAAAAAAAAAACTTTGGTCGCTACCATGCCATCTGTCAGTCATAACCCAGTTAAGCAAAGAGACAAACCATAGTGGGACCCAGCTGTTAGCTGCTGCGTAAAAATTAAATCTTGATTTTACAGTTACAAGCCTAAATCTCACCTCTCTTTTTAAAGTAAATGCCTCATAATATTTAAAGTGAATATAAACTCGCACTAGAAGTGGATTTGGCATATAGTATAGAGGGTTATGGTTGGGGAGAAAATGTAGTGTTGCTGAAGGTATGTACTTACCAGAACTGTACAGTATATGTGTGTCAGCACCAAGATGTTGCCCTGCAAAAACTTATGTCACTGCAGTAGCTGAACCACAGAGACTCTGACCTGCACACATAATCTGCACACTCACTCCAAACCCACTCCCTCCTGAGTTGAACCTCAACTTTAAGTGATGAGTAAAGGGGCAAAAAAATCCTTAAGAACTCACTGACAGGGTTTGGAATGATGTACCTACTGTACGCAAGGCCTGTTTAAGCATCTTGACAGGATTAGAGTGGAGTTAAACTGCTTTGCAGGCGCAGTTAATTGAAGCGGATGAGGTTTTTAATAAAGCGTGCAGTGTTAGCAGCTGACAAATGGCTGGGCTGACACACAGGGGAAATTGCATTTAATGGCATCAGGTATGTGCTTTGCTGGAGCTTATCACATTACACTGGTGGGTGCACACACACACACACACACACACTTGCACACACGCATGCATGCATAAACATAAACACCCTGCTTTCATCTTCATTTCTGGGAGTGTGTGTATGTGTACACATAAACACACACACGCACACATTCATTTACGCTTACCTGATCCAGTCAAGGTGTTTTCCCTCATGGATTTCAATTATGGCTCAGCGGGATGCTCGTGTGGAGCAGATAGGTAGGTTGGTTGGTAGGTAGACGGACAGGCGGAGTCACACTGGACCTATTACTGTAACACTGTAGGATTTTCAGGTTAGCTCTGGGAATAGTTATGATTGGTGCAAAAACTCTCAGCGGCTGCATTAACATATGGATGATGCGTGTTGGCCCAATTTAACCTTGCAGGGAGGAAGTGCCTGAGACTGCATCAGCACATTTATTAGAACTCTTAACAAAACAAAGATGACAATGAAGAAAATTAACACTGTGTGACACAAAATAATAAATAATTTAAGGTATTTTTCTATGATAAATTCTGTTTTCTGATATCACTAATTAAACAAAATGGAGCTTCAGTATGTGCTTTTGTGCTGAAATGCCTCAACAATGAGCTCACCAAAAGATCGAGACAAAAAAAAATGTAAAGTTTAAAGACATGTCATGTTAAAGTTCTTTTCCATGACATGTCTGACGAGCTGCTGTACGTGCACACAGGCCTTAAGGAAAGCAGAGAACATGCTTGCCATCATCTCAGAGGTTGTGTATCCATTTCTTCTTGATAATATTGTGTCTGTATCCACTGGATGCAATAAAGGCAAGAAACTGTCAGAAAGGACAACAAGACAACATGAATTATTTCAAGTGATATGTCGGGAGACCGCTGCATAGATGCCCTTTAGGAGTTGTCAGTTTGATATCTCACCCAGTAGTGCACGCACACACCCACACATGCATGTGTACACACACACACACAGCATCCAGAGTCTGGGCCTGTAAGAAATTCCTCATATAAGAGGACAATTAGAGTGTCTCATTTTCCCCTAATATCAATCACACAGCTCATGAATAAAGACAATTAGGTCCTCACGATTCCATACAATTGCATCTGCCCTTTGAGCTCCCCCTCTGATTTGGGAGCGATGCCTCTTGGGTATATGGCGCTCTCATCACCGCAACTCAGTGTGAGCCACCGCAGTCAATAATAGGAGACAAAACAGAAGAGGCAAGGGCCCGGTTTCAGACTAGATCAGATCCTCCGGACGCGTGTCACTCTTCATTAGGGAGGCGGGGTAGCAGGGGATGCCCTTAAGGTGAGGATGGCCACTGAGTGGATGGGGTAAAGGGAGGGAGTGAGGGAGGGGCGGAGTGGCAGCTGTGGACAATGACAGAATCTGTGTCCAAGGGCCCCTCAGGCCAAACACCAGCTCTCCTCCACCCTGAACTGATCTCTCGCCTCTAGACCCATCGCGGAGGGGGGGAGGGAGGGAGGAAAAAGAGACAGAAATAGACCAGTCACACTCAGTGGACTTTCTATCCAGACTTGCTGTACTCAAGACTCCAGCTGACATTGATGTAGCACTTCACATCAATGTGTCTAATGTCATATTCATAGAAATGTGATTGGTTTACCTCAGGCATGGGTGGTTCCCCTTACAGCACAGCAGCTTGGATAATGTCAGGTATTAATTTTTCATAGCCTCCATTAAATTACGCACTTTGATTCACTTATTATTAATTTATACTGATTGCTGCAATGTTGGTGTACATGCTGGCGAAGGCAGTTACTAAAGGATATCCCTCCCTGGGATTGCCATTTGGGAAGACAGTGATCTTTACACAAGTAGCAATAAACATTTCTTCGTGTTAATATCTGCTCCTAAGTTTTCACTCCTAAGTTTTTAAGAAAAGATCACATGATGTTCTGATGGCTTCTAATCCGGATACTTTTTAAATGCATTGTCAAGCTTTTGGCTGAAGCTAATGATTATTTCATGGTACATCAATTAATTAATCAATTTTTGTCTGGTCTATAAAATGTCAGTAAAACACTAATAAAATGCTAAAAATTGTAAAATGCATTTTCAGCATTTTTGCTCAAAAAAAGACTTGACAATGATTAATCAAGTTGCTACAAAGCTCAGTAAAAGCTGCAGATTCAGATGATGGTTTTAAACTAAGTGCAACACCTTTCATATTGTCACATTGTTTTCCCTTTGCAATCTAATTTGATTCAAATGTAATTATAAGAATATATATATATATATATATTATATATATATATATACAACAGAAGAGCAACTGGTGTATCTGTTTCCAGTGCTGCCAAACAAACTCATTTTTAGTAAAGAAGTAAAAAAAATGTCAGATTGGCATTAGCAGTAGATTAATCCAGCTCTGATATGGCATTAAGAGGGTGAACAGTGAGGCTATATCAATGAGATCAAATTGCCTTATGCTTAGGGTGAGCAATCTGGATCCACCATGGGAACACATCTTAGATACATTAGGTATACAATACATTAAAAGGATATTGCAAAAAAGCACTGAACATACATTTTTGGTTTTAGGACGATCATTGGATTACAGTCGGGTTATAACTTCATTTACTTATGGAAAGGTTGATATTTTAGAGATATGGCAGTCACACCGAGCATTGCAATATTAATGCAACTGATGTTTTAGCAACACACGCGTTTTTGTCATCAGCGATACATCAAACTAATAACCTCATCTAAAAGTGGACAATGGGGCTGTGACAGAGGCTGTGGTGCTCTCCTGCCACACGTAGGTGGCACACACTCGCCTTATTAGCCAGGTCAAACATAATCAGTGATAGACACGGCAGGGCTGCTTAATTATGGCTGGCAGCTGGCAGCGGGGGCCTTCCTTTAGGGGCCGGGTTATGCCCATGCATGAACCCCCCTCCTGCACACACCCAACCTTCCTCCATGACCACCACCACCACCCTCCCACACTGCCCCAAATGAAGAATAAATCTAACCTCCCTTTTGTTTGGAGTGAAGCATGTGGCAGCCCCTTCATTTAAAGCAAGAATAAAAATGTGGACAGAATTCGGGATTAATAGAGGGGAATGGGGCATTAAATTAGAGTAATTGTGAGGCAACAGCGGTGCACGCATGTATTTGTGCTTGTGTGTATGTGTGCATAAAGGTAATAAAAACATCCCTCCAACAAGAGCAAATCATTGTCTCAGAACAAACCAACAAAGCACCTGAGCTATTAGAGGCCTCCGATTTTTCAATTTCATAACACGGAAAGCCAGGCAGCCTGTTTGCTGCACTTTTGATGACACAACAGATGTATTCACAAGGCAGCTTCCTCCCAACTAGGCAGAACGCATCCTGAAAAAGCACCTAAGCTCCTGTCGCAAACAGCTTGTAAATCTGCACTTAAATGAGAGCAAGCGAGAGCCCGACTCCTGCCTGTCTGCCTGCCTGCTGCGTCACTGAAGAAATATGGCTTCATGAAGTTTGTAAAGCAACACAAGGGGGAGAAAGAGGCAGTCACAGGCTGATATACTGTGTGATTATATTGTTTCTACACCAAAACGCTGCTCTGATCAAAACTCTGCGCTTGTGCATGCAGCGAAAAACAGCTGTGTGTGATAGACAGAAAGAGAGACACTGTTTGAAGCCGCGAGCAGTAGTGCACTCTGATCTCCCAAGGCTGTCTGTCTATTCACACACACACACATACACACACTCTCACACATCCAGACCCCCTGATTCAGCCTCCTCTGGTATATTGATCCATTTCATTCTGCTTCAATGAGATGCAGACAGCATCCCAGCGCCCAGACCGCTCATAATCATGATATAACACTCGGCTCTATTGAAACCTGCCATAGGAAAGCATAAATCGGATAACGCAACGGCCGGGATAATGAACAATATCAGATGACATATCGATGTTGTCATGCACAGCCCATAATGAAACATAAATGTGTGTTGTGTGATGTTAGGTTTGAATTGGTAGACCCATACAGGAGCAGGCACACAGCTGCAAACACATGTTTTTTGTCCTTAACCCTGCTCCAGTGTGCAGGGGAAGTTATGAAAGCAGAGGAGCTGTGTACTTTAAAAGCTGGACCTTGGATGGCACTCCATTGAGACTCATCTGCCACTCTCTGCTCTGTTCTATACGTACTATACATAGAAAGACAGACATATGTATATGTGTCTGTGTGTGTTGTGGTTGTGAACTTAAATGCACCTCTCCTCTGCTCCCTTTCCCTTCAGCTTCTCCCCATCACATCGCGCTGTAGCCATGGCAACTATTCTGATCGATCCAGTGCCATCTAATACCAAATGTTTCTCCAAACCAAAACTTAAACAATCAGGCAGTCGTCAGTGACGCGCCGGCGAGGTGACGGCTCAAGCAGGGGAGGCTTTCTGAGCCTGTCTCTTGTAGTGTCTTATTGTTGCTGTAGCACAACGATGAATTTGGTTCAATGAAATTCAAATTATTATTGTTGTGTTGTGTGTGTACCTTCCAGACAAATAACACAACAAACAAATCACAATAAAATACTAAATTGACACAAAGATTATTTATTAATTGTCAGGTTATTTGGAACAAAACAAGAAGAAAACAATGAAACAGGCAAAACAATAGCAAATGAAGATCTGAAATCTGTCTAGTTGTGTTTTTGCAGCATTTGTCTTTATTTGATTGTTTTTCTCACTTAGCAGCATTTTTTTCTGAATGTGTTATCAAACCGGTGAAGATGTGTGCATGCAGTTTCTTAAGTTGTAGTTTATTGAGCTTCTAGAGCCACCGTATAATACCAATGAAACAAAGAATGTAACATGAAATACAGACTTTGGTGCGTGCCCAGCAGCTGGAGGGGGTGTACGGGTTTATGTGAAGAGGGATGTGTCACGTTTACTTTATGTCAACAGTCATGGATAACTGGTCAGGGTTCAGGGTTCACACTGTGATATTTCGCCATGTCTCTGTTTCCCCTAAACTCCCAGCGTTAGAGCCAGTGTTTGTATCCAGAAGCAATGTGGTCTCTCATACTGGATCTCTCTGTCTGTCTGCGCCTTTTTATGTCTTTGTGTGTGCGTGCAGAGGGGAAGACAGGCAGAAAACCTTCCAAAACAAACATAGAATCAAACACACAACACGCAGAGGAAAGAAGAAGTGGAGAAGAGGGGAAAGAGAGAAAGGATGAATGAAGAGAAAGCTTATTACCAGAAAACAGATGGCCCCCCAATTCACTGCGGCCCCACGGGGACCTGGAGGGACAACTCTTTGCACCTCCGGGTTACCAGCTCTGCAGAAAGGGGTGGGGCGCTTAAACACGTCTCTGTGTGTGTGCACTTTTGTTTGTTAACTTGTAAACAAAAAGCAAATTTGTGACATCTCTGGCAAGGTGCCATTCTTAGCTTGATGCGATTTTAAGATTTCCCCGGAGTTGATGCTTAAAGAGTTTTTCATTTGGATGTTTTGTTACATCTGAAAATGGATCTCGGATAAACAAGAGCAGCTGAGTGATGCAGTGACGCTGCCTCTGAGGAGGAGTTGTGTCTTTTTCCAATGCGGATGCTGTGAAAACTATCAGAGTTGCATATTCAAAATAGCGGAATAATCCTTTTAAAACACACACACACATTTGGCATCACCTTTTATTTCATCAAACCCATCAGTCAACATCATCGCTGGACGAGCTAATGTCACAACATCCGTAAAATGAGATCTCACACGCGCTCAAACATTCACACCCTTTCATTGCATGTGTGCATATGCAACTGTATGAATGGACACACACACGCACACACACACACACACACACACACACACACACACAGATGACAGGCAGTGAGTGGAAATGAAGGATTTGGAGTTCTATCCCGTTACATTATGCAGCAGATGGCGTTCAGGCCAAGCCCGGCCAGGCCTCTCCCAGGAGAGAAAGAGTGAGAGAGAAAGAAGGGAAGAGAGAAGATGGGGGAGGTGTAGAAAGAGGGGTGAGGGCCAAAGCTGTTGTCTTTTTTTTTTTTTTTTTTTTACTTGCGTGAATGCACGTGTTTGTTTCCTATTTTGTGACGGACTCCCTCTTGGGTCGCCTGTGGGACAGAATCCTCGTCGTCTCCTCTCCTCTCCCTCTCCTCTCCTCTCCTCCCCCCTCCTGCCCAGCTGAGGCTACACCTGAGCCCAGCCACGGAGGCCCCGACCCCAGCTGACCCGCCGCCAAGAGGAAGGAAGCAGAGGACAGAGGCGGGAAAACATGAGAGTGGAGGGAACCAAAAAAGGTAGCGAAGCCGAAGCTGCAGGTAGAGCACTGGATAGAGCGATCATGGAAGGATATGTTCTCATTGTCATGCTAACGTGCATTTTTGTTGTTATTTCACATGATTTCTGTCTTTAAAAGAGGAATATGATTATAACCGTGTCGGTAAAGCAGCTGTGCACCTTGACTAATTTGAACAAAATTCACACTCACATGCACCACAGTTGACTTGATCAAATGCCACAATCAATACACACACACACACACACACACTGATAGACACACATACAAAGCGGCCAGTTAAGTCCCCCCAGATCTTTGCCCCTGGTGCTTTTTGTTTTGTGTTTTCCGAATTAATTGAGCCAACGCTCAAGTGTGGGGCCAGATGTCACTGCGACCTGTGGGGATTATTAGAAATCTGTTTCCCTCATTGTTTATGTGGACCCCTTCAAACCACAACGCTTCACGCTCTTCCCGCTGAAGTTTGAGGAGAAACAAGCCACAAACCAGATTGCTAATGTACAAAATAACAGTCTCCGGCGGCAAGAATGGACACAGAGCCTGAATATTGACATGTGGGACATTCTGGGACTTTTCTGTCCCGCCTCCAATGACCATGCTCTGTGCCCAATGACCACCAGGGGCCCGCTGATGTCCTCCTGGTTTGGCCCGAACAGCACCATGCTCCTTGGCAGAGCTCTGGGCCTAATGAACTCATCAGCCAGCTGGAGGCCCTGGATGGGGGGACAGGGGCCACTTGGGGGAGGTTGGGGGGCCAGAGGGAGAGAGAAAGAGAGGGAGAGAGAGAGAGAGAGTGAGAGAGAGAGAGACAGAGAGAGAGAGGGCAGCCAGCCGGGGTGTTAGGTGAGGAAGATGGAGGTGTGGGGTAGCTGAGGAGAGCTCACCAACACGGTAAATGAGGCAGGTGCAGCTTCAGAGGGGGGCTGGGGGCCAAGACAGGAGGGTCAACGGGCAGGAGGAGGTGTAGGGGGCTGTGGAGACGAAAATGTAGGTCTGTGCTGAGCAGGATGGATTCGAGCGGAAGAGATGGAGGCGAGCACTGGATTTATGACTGTGGCTCCAACATGGAGTTCAGATGAGCAGCTGATGAAAGACGGAAACTCAAAACACAAGATTCATGGTCTCTTTGAGTTTAACCTTAGGGTCGACTAGTTAGAGGTGTTTCACGCATGTACACCAAATCTTGAACACCAAATCTTTAAATGGAGCTCCTCACTGGTGAGATGGCTGTCAGCTCAGCTGTGCTTCCCACTACGTTACTGCCTCATTAAAAGCACATCAAAACAATGACAAAAGCCACCGAATCATTCATGATGTGATAACTGTTGCAAAGAGTTTGCTACTGAGCTATTAACCTCCTGTGCAGTGCTTGTATAGGCTTAGTTTTGCTTTGCTAGCAGCAGACTTAACATCATACTGAACTGAAGACGGTGTAATTAGCGCTGAGCGTTACGGCAATATGATCAGTGATGCATTCACTTGCTGTCATACGTACTAAAGTGCTTTAAATGGCAATGCAACCTCTTAGTTTAGAAAGTGAATCAGTGACTATGAATTTTCTAATCTGTGGTTATGTAAACTGAGTTCTGTGAACTTCATTTTTAAGAACTTGAGAGCTATGAAGTAGATAAACTTGAAAAAATAAGTTGAGCCAACAGCTGTTGGTTAAATTATCTTGATATGCAGTTGTATCTATTTTTCACTGATAAAGTTTCCCCATTGATCCACTCATGAAGCACTCACCTACTCAAGAAAAATGTTTACAGTATAATGAGAGTAAAAGACGTAGTTTCATGTGAACTGCACAACACAGCTGACTAACAATGCTTCCTCTTGCTCTCTGAAGTCATCATACTTGAGTCAGCATCATCAACAAGACGCTATCATCCTGCTCACTGCACAATCAACAAACTCATCATCCTTCCTCCCATCTCTCACTGTTTGGTCCCAAGTGCTTTGTCTCTGCTCCCACTGTGTGTGTGTGTGTGTGTGTGCACGTGCGTGTGACTGCACTTCCATGGGAGAAAGTGAGCACCTTTGTGTGTCCATATGTGTCTGGGTGGCGGAGAACGCGCTGGGCGCCCTGCTGGGAGCACAGATGGTGCCGAGGCCTGCCACGGCAGCGCTGACGATGGCCACATTCTCACATGGGACCCCCAGCTTTCTGGATCCCACACCTCCTGTTCAGGCCTGAACCGACAACCCCCTCCCCTCCTCTCTCACCCACACACACTCACAGACACACACAAGGCCAGAGTCCAGGCCACTGCCTGTTTCACTACCCTGGAAGGACAGACAGAACACAACACATGGATAAGTTGGCATTCACACACTGCCCAGAGTGTTCCCCTGTGCAAGTGTGTGTCTTCGTGATGTAAGTGATGCAAATGCGAGAGGAGTCGAGTTACATCACTGTCAGATTCAGAGTTTCTGGGACTAAATGCTCAGTCACCACAACTTCCACCGTCTCTTTTTTGTTTGTGTCGTACAAAGTGCATTTTCTCCCACTCCGTCTTCATTTTTGCTCACATCCATTTTTCTCCTCCACGTCTGCTCTTCTCTGTCTCTGTCCTCTCTCTGGCCTCTAATTTCTTCTCTCTCCCCTCTCCCTCTCCCAGATGCCCCCTGTGGCTTTCCGTCCACCTGAGAGAAGCCTCATACGTCTCCTGACAAAGTGACTAATCCTTCCCATTTCACAGCTCCATCCCACTGCTCCCTGAATGTTCAAAACTGTGTGTATGTGTGTGAGATGTGACAGGTGGGAGTATGTCACACGAGTTCAAGGTGTTTTTTGTTGTAACAAGCAGCTCAGACAGCTGCAGGGTCTGCTGGGCTCTGACTGATTAGAGAAATAACTCCATCACATCTTGTCTCATCAGAGTGACATCACTTTGCAACTTTCTGATGGCGGCTTCTTTAAAAGTACAACCACCTACACACAAACAGAGCAACTGTTATGCCTTTTTTATGCCTTGGCCTTGAATGCAACTCGATCCTTTCCAAAAAAAAAAAATCAGGTTTCGAATTTGCATCTTATTTCCTGAGAAACTCTGCAATATTAGGCCTCAGCTGGATCGGTGATATAAGCCCTGCAAAGTATAATCATAACCATAAATCAGTGAACTGATTCCTGTGCGTCTGCCAGTTCTGAATGATTACTGGAATCACAGTGAGAAGGACTAAACTCCTTCAGTGGTCGCCACACTGACATGGATAAAGTACGCTTTTTGGGGGGTTTTTAAGTGTAAAAAGGTGGATGTCTTCAACAGCTTGCAGGAACAACCTTGGGGGTTGAAATATTCTCTTGATGGAATAATAATGGTCTTTTTGAGCACGCTGAGCAGTGTGAAAAGGATCAGTGGTCAATAGATAGTTGAATCAATCACAGTGAATGAGTATACTATGTGTTTTTTATACTTTGTGAGCCATCTCTAAGATTGATGTTCATCTTTTGGGTGACAATTACGTTTCCCTTAAGCTTAATCATTTTAAAAGACTATGTTACTTAAATATGGAAGAGACACATGTGTGTGACCTTATTTCTTTCCAGATATGATGCCTACAAGTACTCATTTCAGCAGGCAACATTAGTATTCATTTGAAGTGGCCACTAAGCCCAATATTCACTCTCCTTGTAGCTCTGTGTTTGGTCGGCACCAGGTCCTGAGAACAATATCTAGCTTTTTATCTGCTAAATGCTTCAATATGTTGACAAGCTAACAGCTAACCTTTTGCTGTTTGCTGTTTAATTTACAGTGGGTTATGTTACAAATGAAGTTTCTTCAGTGAAACAGCTGCTGTTGCTGTAAATGTCATGTCAAAGTAAAGCTGCAGGCCTTAACACCAAAACAACGAGCTAAAAGATGATAAAAGATAGAGAAGATCTATAAAAGATAGAGAAGATCTATAAAAGCTAGAGAAGATTCTCCGTAAAGTTGAGGGGAAATGCAGAGTTGGGATATAATTCTCTGTCATCACTTCAGACATAATCCTTCATAGAAAAGTGATCATTGTTTGTATAAAAATATTGATCAGAGCAGCTTTAACCAAGGTTAAAGCCTTTTGATTTTTTTATGGCTCTTAAAACATGGATGTTTATGTCCAATGCTTGGAGAAATAAAACAAGATGAAGGTCACCTTATTTTTGTTGTGAGCTCTTACACTTTCTTTTGGGGGATAGAAATATTCCTTTAATGCAGTAATGTGTCTTGTTAAATCAAAACCAGTTTTGAGAAAAGGACTGTCTGTTGAATCAATTACAGCGCAGGCAGCATGAGTTGAGCACAAGTCTCCCCCCCCCCCCATAATCTTACCTTGAAATACCTGCTCATGTCTTTGTTCCTACAGTTTCCCATCTGACTGCTGCTGTTGTGTCACAACAAAGAGTCATTTCTCAAACAGAAGTATGATCTGAGACTGAGCGCATATAAACAACTCGTGGAAGACAGTCCGCTGAAGTCTGTTACCAGCAACATCATGACTAAAGCGAACGTCATCCTTTTGACTGAAATGGCCAATCTGTGGTGACTACACCACCCTGCAGTTTGCCTCCCTGTCTCCACAGTCGGACCATCAGCTGTGGGATGTAATTGCAGCAGGCACAAACAAAACACCCTTGGAGGGGTCCTCCATGTCTTTGGCCGAGGGCATTACAAACTGAGGAGGGGTACGGGCGACGCAGACCACCAAGCACAGACCATATCCACTTCTCCGTCTGTGGAGCAATTAGGATGGTGGGCAGTGTGTGTGTGTGTGTGTGTGTGTGTCCGTGGGCTCCAGCTGTCAGGAGGCCTCTGTCTCCTGGTCCTGACATGTCTCCGATACACCCCACTGTGAGTCTCTCTGTGTCACACACACTCCACAGACCCGGTCGGAGCCCAAGGCGAGCTGTCCGTCATCTCACACACATTCTCTCTCTCTCGGTCTCTCTCTCATGCACACATACATGCTGACTTTCCACTGATATGGTCCCTTTGGCACTGTTGTACTTCTCTCTCTCTCTCACTCACAGAGTGTGTGTGTGTGTGTGTGTATGGTGGCAATAAGCATGGCGGTGGCTGCGGGCCACGACAAGTCATCCGTGCTTCCCCTTATCGTTTTAATCACCTCGTTAGGCGCAGCTAGTCCCCACACTCACTGGCCACTGCCCCTCCTCTGGAACCATGCCCTCCTGACCCGACGCTGGTGGTGCCACCGGGCACAGGGATGCATGATGGGAGGTGGACAAGAAGAGAAGAGAAGCAAAACTTCAGACCATCCATCAGGTTTTCTTTTATGTCAATATGCCATAAATGTCAAATTGTTTATATAATTACATCTATAATTGCCGTGTCAAACGTCTCTGAGTTGTTGTTAGTTCCACCAAAGACCCTCTTATCGTCTCACATGGTTTTATTTCACTAACTGGTCCAGGCCCAAAAAGGTCAAATGATCCAGTAATTCTCAATAAAAGCAGAGAATCGAGTCCAAAAGAGGTCATTTAATAGAACCATTTTACTTTTGATGATGATTTACTTCAGGGGGATTTGAAATGCAGGACTTTCAATTTAAATCTTAGACAGCACAGAACAAGACAGATTTAAAACCCTGATGCTGTTTAAATCACCCCAAATGGATTTTATTGGAAAATTCTACATGCTTATTCTTTTCCAAAAGCTAAAACGATACAAACAAGTGTCTTATCTTCTCTTTTTTTCCCGGATCTGACTCCCAAATTGCTTTTTATCAGATTTGCTTTATGTTGCAAATCACATTGGACGTTCTCGGACACATGTACAGATGTAAAGAGAAAGCAAGAAATCAAATGTGTAAAAGGTTGGATTTAAATCTTAGACAGCATGGAGTGATTTAGAGAGCTGTCCATAAGAAAAGGCTTGATTGAGAACAGGGTTTAGTCATTTTTATTCATTATTCAAGTACACCTTCTTCAAAATCCCAAATGATACAAATCAAATGATACAGTCGCCCCTCTCTTCCTGTCTCTGCCTGCACTTTTAAAATGTAGAACTCATTTTTGAATCATTACTAATAACCCAAACACACATGCACAGGCATATAAAACCAGACTGTGGTGTGTGTCAGTGTAGGAATAAAGGCATCTTCTCGACTCACGCATGTGGCAGTAGCCAGCTGACTCGAGATTGGGAAATTCACAGTATCACGACCTAAAACAAGGATTCAAATATGGGGAGAAAAAAAAGTTTCATTTTATTTGTAGACACACATGATGTGATGCATTTAACACATCCATGCTGTCTAAACCATTCTAAAGGAAGATTTGATTGAAAAATGTCCACACTTTTATTATTTTCCAAAAGCTAAAATAACAAACTAGGAGGCTGTGTGTGAGTTTTCCATCTACCCCCCTCACTGAACTGTTGCTGAATTTTCCCCCTGGGGGAAAATGATCCCTTATCCTAACTTATCTCACCTCATCTCACCTTAAATCATAATGTAGAAAAATTAAGATATTTTTGAATGGAGTTCTGACTTCCAATCTTCTCAGGTATGCTTTAAGTTGAAAACCATCCCCCCTCCACCCTCTTCTTAAGACACAGTTCATTTTTTAGTCATTACTATTCACCAAAACCGTCCGCACGTGCACAAACTCACAACACGGACACGCGTATTTATATATTTTTTTCTCTCTCCATCTTTTATCATGCACACATCTCTGCTTTCCCTTTGCCCACTACTCCCACGGGAGGAGGGAGCGCTTGAGGGCTGAGGGGCGTGAAGAGAGAGGGAGGAGGTGTGTGTTTGTGAGTGTGTGTGTGTGTGTGAGAGAGAGAGAGAGAGAGGGAGAGAGGGAGAGAGAGTGGGAGGGGGCGGTGTTAGACAATACAATTCCTCAAATATATTCCATCCCCTCCGTCCCTGAAGTGAGCCTTTATTAGTCCGGATCGTTTGGATCTTATCTCGCATATGACACTCGGTGGAAGAAAGACTGGAGGAGAAAGAGGCGGATTATCTGTGAACTGTCTTCCGATCCGCTGAATCCTCACGCCGGAGAGCCTCGCTTATCTCGCCCCTTTATCCCCACCTTCCTCCACAGGCGGATGGACGAGTAGCCCTGGCTGCACTTTCTCCACTATCTGCACATCTCGCCTATTGTCTCTCCATCGCAGGGATCACACGGGTGCTGCTGACTGATCCCCGCTCACATCATCATTAGGCTATCTTCTTCTTTTTTTAAAATAATAATAATCGATCACTGATCATCTCCACACTTTGATCTGCAGGAACATTTCCCCGCTTTACGCGTGGCCCCGCGTGATTCCCATGTTGCAAGTTCGCGGCTTAAAGTCAAACAACTAGTTTCTTTTCTTTTTTTCTTTTCTTTTTTTTTTTTTAATTTTTCGTTCCCGTGAGACTGCAGCTTCACATCTGTAACATCTGATGGTTGTTTGGTCGGTGGAATATGACTTAATTTGGAGTTTCTAAGTTCGTTTCGAGATTTTTTTTGCCTCCCAACTCTTTGTCAAGGTGAGTCTTAAATGTGGGGAAAATGTACACTCTTAAAAAAATCTGTTTATATTAAATGTCTATTTTTGTCGTTGAGTCTATATTTTGACTTTCTTTGTATTGTAGAAACACAGCAGCTCCTGTGATTTCATGTCCAGCAGATGTCAACATTATTTTTGCCGTCTTATGCCTCCATGCTGTCAAGTCACCGTGGCCTCAGCCAAGCAGATGTATTCATCACACTGTGACAGATGGCCAATTCTGATTATGTTAATGCTCAGAAAAAGGGAGTTTCTCCTTCATAAATGATCACAACTTGTGTTTTTTTTCTTTTTGGAAAAAAAAGACAAATAATTGTTTTTAAAAAATCAAACATGGCACTTTAAAAATGTGTTTTTCCTTAATGTTTGCTCTTTTTAAGGCCTTGGGCTTTAATAAATTAACCATAACACGAGTTTTTGCAGCCATTCATTATTTATGGAGTTTAATGTTATTATGCAATGAACGTAGACTGCATTTGGATTTATGGGGACTTAGGAGGAGGGGGGGGTTGTGACACCCAAACAAGCTCCCACTGTGGGGTGTCTCATGGTGGGGCCTCCGGGTGTCAGGAAACAATAAAAACAATCACTTTTATTTGACATTTTTTCATTATTTTTTTTATGTTCTTTGTGAATTTTGATCATTCCGGACATATGTAGAAGATCTACATCAGCTCGTTATTCAAAATGTAGAAATCTGTCGAATAGAAGAGCACATGTCACAGGTTTCCTCGGGTTGCACTGGGGTCATTTTTAAAGCACAGAATAGCTTAAATCAGTGTTTTAATAGTTGCTTTTGTCCACATTTCAGGTTCTTAAGGTTGGAGTGAGTGCCACCACCCGAGAATAAAAATGATGCTGAGCCCGGACCAGGCTGAGGCGGACCTCTCCTGGACTCAGTCCGACCCGGAGTCCATCCTCAACGGCCTCAAGTCGGCCGGCTGCGCCTCGGACGATCCGACGGAGGGCGAGGACAGGCCCAAATGCAAATCCGACCAGCCCCTGACCCGGGAGGAGAAGAGGAGGAGGCGGAGGGCTACGGCCAAGTACCGCTCGGCCCACGCCACCAGAGAGCGGATCCGGGTGGAGGCGTTCAACGTGGCCTTCGCGGAGCTGAGGAAATTACTCCCCACCTTGCCCCCGGACAAGAAACTCTCCAAGATCGAGATCCTCAGACTGGCTATATGCTACATCTCCTATCTCAATCACGTGTTGGATGTCTAAAAGTGACCCCCACACCCCCTGTGAGACAGAGATGGCTGCGTTGGTATGGACTCAAGCGCGCGCTGGGCGTCATTTGGGTATGGCAAGGTTGGCAGTTAAAGGGTGACCGGGGAGATTTAGAGAGCCAGTATTTTTACAGAAGATATTTTGTGCAAACTTCACCTTTAAAAAGAGGAAAAAAATCACATCTCCTCCATGAGATGAGTTAAAAAAAAATAAAAAAGGAAATCCAGAGTGATCATTTAAAATTCAAGAGGTTAGAATAATGAAATTTCACCCCAAATGTGTTTTTATGAGACATATTCAGTGGTCTAACTGGCTCATGTGTCGGACTAACACCTGTGACATAAGCTCCCATCATGCTTTGTCCTCAGGGGTTTAAATTAAATCTTTGAGATTTTAATTAGTAACAAACTCAGCAAACCTGGAAATAAATAGATAAATAAGCAACAAACAAACAGAGATCCACCTTCAGGGCCAAAAACTATTACAGAATGTCTCCCATGTTATCCCCGGATGCTGGGACTTTGCCATACACCTCCTCGCTGACCGAGCTGGACCCCCCACCCCCAACCCACCCCCCCTAGTGTGAGTCCAGTGTTGGTTATGATGAAGGTGTAAAGTCAGTCCAGACCGCTCACTGAAGAAAAGCAACAAGCGCACAGTCGTTTGAGCTGTTAGATGCAATAATGAGAATAATGATTATTTTCCCATATACAGTGGGGGAGGAGGGGCCGCAGGGGACCCGCAGACGCTCATGTCACACACCCCCCCCCCCCCCTCCAGCAGCGATGGAGAGGAGGATAAGGCACGGGGGGTTATCTTCAGTATCAAGAATTTGGGTTTCAGAGAATTTGATCTCCCCCATAAATGATATTAGCTGAATCCTCCCTAAAGTCATGAATATATAAAAGCCCCAAAACGAAGTTCTGCCCTCACTGAATCAGCCTGAGGTCTAATAAAACAAACACTGGGGCATTTTCCACATCGAAATGAAAGGATGTAAACGAGATAGCTGCTTTAGATCTAGTTTAGCTGATGTTTTCCGTGAAGGAAGAAAAAAAAGATTCAATGCGTAAGTGCCACTTATGACATATAAAATTGTGACCTTAATCATTTTTTTTTAAAGTGTATGAAATTATTTATTTAATTGTGTTAATATTTAAGGCTAATTTATTTATGTTGGTATCATAGGCTGGCGTCTTTTTGTATAAATGTATATTGTTTGTTGCTTCTATATTTTAGGCTGTGAAATTGAACTTGGAAAGTGATGGTGTTCTACTCTTAAAAATGGCACTTTCTGTTGATCCATAGCATAACTTATTCGTTTGATGTATTTTTGATGTATGTCATTATCTTTTTGGTTTTAATGTCACGTCTATTGTCGATCAATAGCAACGATAAGCACTTCAAGGTGGGCTCCAGTGGCCCCATAAATGTTTATTTCCCTAAATTGTTGTGTTCAGAGGTTGCTCGAAGAATATGAAATTGGGCTGCTTAAAAAAAAAGTTCTCTTGCATTTAAAAATTTGTTCCACTGACAGAATAATGCGAATGATTATGTCAAACAGTTTCTTACCACCAAGGGGTTCGTACGATTCAGAAGCAAACCTCTTTTTTTGCTGTTACCAAAAACATAATACTAATAATTTCGAAAAAAAATAGTCTGAATTTATTATTATCTTTAATGTTTTGATGTTTTTATTTTGATGAATTGGTTTATTTATTTGTCTCTGCTTTGTATTACGAAATTCAATAAGTAATTTTATAGTGAAGAAAAAAAAAACATATCCTCTATCCAAAGATTTTTTGTCTCTTCAGGGTTGTGTAGGCTACTTGTTGCTTTATGCAGATCTTTTGTAGTAGAGGTATCGTGTGACAGCTGGTTTCTAATGGACAAACTTTTCATATTTTCCGGTGTTATTTTTGATTAAAACGGAAATACTTGAAAAAAAAGATTCTCTTTCCTGTTTTGGAATATTTTTATAAGAAAATGTGTTTTTTTGGGGGGGGGTGCGGTGTAGAGAAACAGTGCGATGGCCGCAGCGATCATTCAGATGATGCGAAGGATGCGGCACGGGATGACGTCAGGTGCACGCCCGCACACACGCACACGTGCGGGGTCGATGGAAAGTGCTCATGCAAATCAGCACGCATGTACAGCAAGCTTTCTGATGGCTTTCTGAACACACACACACACACGTGAAATAAGTGCATACACAGAATAACAAAGTGACACACACAGACCTCACTTTGAGCTTACTGTACACACACACACACACACACACACACACACACACACACACACACACACAAGGCAACATGAATACGTGTAAGCCCATACAGATAGGAGAAAACTCACTCATCATAAACACACACACACTTCCTCTCACTCTCTCTCTCATGTGCACACACTCACACTCACTCACACACTCACACTCACTCACACACACACACACACACACACACACACACACACACACACACACACACACACACACACAGTGGTCAGCAGCTAAAGGCAGTGGTAGCCTACATGTGTGCTCCTGGCTGAAAGGCTCTCTCCCTCCCCAGAGAGGGGGCAGGTGTTACTCCAGACGAGCCAAGACAACCAAATTACTGGCCGTCTGGCACCTCCCGTGGGAAACCCAGGGAGAGAGGAGGGATGGGAGAGATGGAAATTTATGAGCGAGCTGTAGAGATGTAATATTGCCAAATGATATGAACAAAAAGATCCAAATATTTATATTCATTTGTGATATACACGCCTATTCCCATCGATTGCGCTATAAAAAGCTTGTAGTTGAGTTACAGAGCAGGACGTGTGGAGGATGTGAGAATGCTTTTATCCAGCTTCATTTGATTATGATGAGTAAAGCTTCTTTTGCACAAGCACGGGTGGCCCCAGTGGGAATCGAACCCCTCACCTTGGAATTGCCACAGTTAAGCTGGTCCAATTGAGCAACAAAATGCATTATGTCAAAGATGTATGATTAGAAACAATTAAAGTCTAACTATCTATCTGTCTGTCTGTCTATATCTATGTTAGGAGGCAGCTGCACTGAGGTTTTAGTGAAGTCGTGTTTCTCGTTTCAAATCTTTTTATGTGCGGAGGCTGAGGGTAGCATGAAAAGTTCTTTCCTTTTCAGCTCAAGGGCCTCCTGTGTGTCGTATTCTACTTGGCATCTCTCAGTCCGTCAGTCATCTGCCTGACTTTCTGTTTTTTTTACCTTCAACTGCAGCGACACTGAGCGACAAAGCTTGTATGGTGACAAGGCTGCGTGACATTTCACAGATAAACTTAAAATATACTCTGTAACTTTTAAAAGACGATGTAACACATTTTTCTTCTTACAAATGAAAAGTTGAATGAATAAACAATAAAACCCTGCTCATTTCAGTACTCTCAGGGGTTTTCCTACCACAGCATCACCAGGTCTGGTACAACCAGTAGCTTGTGGTTGCTAATGTTAGCAAACTATAGATATTTTCCTGTGTGACAGACATTAATGAGTTAGTTTGCTGATTTTAATCGCTCTTTATGGTCACATTCCACTCGCTCTCAATTATGTAGCCTAATAATGCTGTTTTCATGGTAAAAGCAACTAGCTAGTGAGCATAGCAGACCATTTAGCAGCTACAGTACCAGATATTTCTCTTAGGAGTTGGTGGAGCCCAAAAACTGAGTACAAGGAGAATAAATTCGGGACTTAAATTTGTGCGGTGGCCAAAACAGCAAATCCAATTTATGCTAACGTTTCCGTAACAGGCGGATGTCTAAATAAGCAAGTGTTCGCAAATACGCTCTCAGTATGAGCTGAAAAGGTCGTTGAATTTGTGCGTACTTGCATCACAGTAACAGTAAAAGCTTTTCACTGGAGTCACAAAATAAAGGCAGCAGGTTTGTTACATTTAACTGAGACTGCAGTTTACATCGCTCACTTTGACACATTTAAATGTTAGATAATAGTTTGATTTTTCATTTAAACATTTGTTGTGCGTCAGTCAAACCTGATTTGGTCCAATATTTGAGACTGCTTTGTCAATGCTTTTAGGGGAAAAAAAGAACACCAATATGTTGCATCAACAGATTGTCCTCTTCAGAGCACAAAACAAGCCCTGTGATTCTGGCATGGCGTGGAGATAGACTTCTGCTCAAGCTTATTGAATGGAGGAGTCCATCTGTACGTCGGCGAGGAGCACTACAAGGCCATTTGTGCTCCTCATCCCAAAAGCTTCCGTAGCATCAGTCCTCTTCAATTTATTCTTTACAAACCCCCAGAAGGGGCAGGGGAGAGAAAAGTGACAGGCGAAGCCCAAACTGCTGAGGGCACTGAACAGCCTGGCTGACAGTGTGGCCGGTGCATGCTTGTGTGTGTGTGTGTGTGTGTGAGAAAGTACCACGTTTCACCACAACCCCCCACCCTCTTTGCACTGTGGGCTTATGTAATGGTGGAGGCCGTGGAGTGACCATATGTCAGGAGGTGTGTGCAGACAGCAGGGGATTATACAGCGGCCATTATCAATGTTTGGACATCCTTCTCCTCATCATCATTCAGGTATACTCAAAGCCAGGAGGAGCACACACACACACGGTGCTCTACACACACCCATTTAATTCTGAGAGCTCACTAGCTCTGTGTAAATTGGACAGGGAGAAAGAGTATGACAACAAACAGCCATATGTTCACAGTACGAGGAACAACATTTGGGCCTTTTTGTGCTGCCTCATTTTTTCGCCCTCTCTTTTATTCTCCACGTCGTTGGGTATTATGGAAGTGTTCATGTTCAAGGCGAGAACTCCCCCGTCAATATTGCAGCCCCCTTTCCTCCCTCTTGCCTTTCTCATAGAGGTGTGTGTCTGTGGGAGTGCGTGAAGCGTGCACACCCCTGTGTGTGTGTGTGTGTGTGTGTGTGTGTGTGTGTGTGTGCGGTATGAAGGGTGCTCGTGCAGCAGAAGTACAAAGCCTGGTCCATGTGTTGAAATGCAGCCCCCGGGATGGACCGTATTATCCCTGCCTACTTCACCAGCAGGGTCCCGGGGCTCGAGCTGGCTCGTGGCCCTTTGTCTCCAAACAGATGGAAATGGGCAGAGGAGAGGAGAAGTGGAGAATCAGAGAGGAGGAGGAGGAGGAGGAGGAGGAGCAGGAGGGGGAGGAATAGAATGGACGGAGGAAGGAGAAGAGGAGGGGAGGGGAGGGAGAAAGAGTCAGTCTGTTCTCATTAAGTGCTGCATTGAAGACGACGTCCCCCCACAATGCGTCAGCAGCCGCGAATGGTCCCCCTCTCATTCAGACTCACGCTCGGACCATCTGCACCGCAGGCCTGTCATAAGGTGTGTGTGCATGCATTAGGCCCCGGCACACGGCCCAATCTGGCGAGTTAAAACGCAGATATTCATTGGGTTTCAATTTGGTTAAGATCTTTTAAATCCAATTGTTGGGCCTTTGTTGAGTCACCGTGAGTCAGAAAGGGAGTTTATTCAACATCCTGCTGTCCCCTTCTTTCAGTCTCAGCGGGCACACACACGACCAGGATGCAGATTTCTAATTACTGAATCATAAAGACATTGAGGAAGAATTATCTCAACTTTAATCCTCTGTTACTATAATTCTAAATGAATTATTTGCTCATCACTGCCCTGTCTTGAACTTGATTCCCCCAAACATTTTATCATTCCTCATGTCACCCTTACTGCACTACAGCGAGGTCAGTGTTAGGGCTGCACTGAATGACCATTTCCATAAGGGATTCGTTAAAGTTTTGAACTGATCAATTATTTTGTATGCACAATGTCAGCAAATAGCAAAAAATGCCAAACGTAAGTTTCCAGGGCCCTTATGTTGATGTCTTACAGTGTCAACAAACAGATCATAAAAGACAATATTCACATTGCAGATGTTGGAACCAGTACATTTTTGTTTGAAAATTGTTTATTAATCATCAAAATAGACTGTTTTGCTGGTTAATCTATTTTTTCATGAGCCTTTCTTATCTTTACCTATAATTAAGGTATAGCTATAATTATTTTTTTCGAGGGTTAGGGTGAATTCAGCAAAAATGCAAGAGCTACCTTAAGGCCCCGTATCACATCAGGTTACATTGAACTTTAATAGCACATATTACTACACAACTTTGCAGGGCCCCTGGGCAACTTTTCCATTTGGGTAACTGGTTATTGTTTTTGTCAGTGTATGTGGTATTTATACCTTTTATTGTATTTCCCATGTTTCATTGTGATGTAGTGTTTGTGTAGGTGTTTAGTTTTTGAAAATATTTCAAACCTGCTTGTGTTTCTTGAAGTCAGCTTTTCTTTTTGTTGGTTAAATTGCATGAAAAAGGCAAAAGTTTGAGGTAAATAATAAACATATATTGAATTTACTGCCCATCCTGACCCATAGCCGTGCAGGATACACTCACCTGCTCTGTACAAATTTGGATTGTGCCTTTAAATCTAATTTGACACGCACTGAATGTAATTGGCCCCTGAACAGAGAGCCTCATCTGGCTGACTGTAAAGTGGCATTGCTCTGAAAAATCTCACATTCATCCCGCTCTGTGTGTGTGTGTGTGTGTGTGTGTGTGTGTGTGTGTGTGTTTGTGCATGTATGCGTGTGGTCTCATAAACGGCATCTCTTCCCACTTCGTCTTCATTTTTACGCGCCTTCATTTTTCTCCTCTATTTACCAAAAACCTCTCTAAACTCATAAACTCCGTGTCTTTGGGGAGGAATCCATCCATCTTCCGGACACCAAATTGAATTGATCTCAGGGGCCCCCACCTCGTCTTCTCAATGGGGGCCATCTGCGCGCGCTTCCTCCTTTGAATAAACGCAGAAGAGGTGACAGCGCGTGCTGCTGATCACCATCACACGACGCGCGTCATTCATCTGTGTAATCTGATTTCACTGCAGCTGATGGATTCACACATCCGGGTTCCTGTCTGTTGTTAACTTGTAGATTTTGTATTGATTAAAATCTACTTTTAATTAAGCATTCATTGATATAAACTTTTCACTTTTTGAAGTGAAATAAGCGCAAAATGAGTCCTGAACAAACAACTGACGAGCACATGACAAACAAATAACGTGTGATTAAACTCAAAGTGTGGATTAATTCTTGATTTAACGCAACATGCAGCAGAAGCATCCATCCGTCTGACCAAAGGAACGGTTCTGATGTGCGTTTGGAAGCTTTGAGGTCGCGTAATGGCGCCAAATTGCCACATGGTGGCGCAATAATCTTAAACTAAGATGCTTGAGAGGCGCTGACACACACTGACTCTGAGGATCAGCCTGAATAAGATGTTCATCCGTAAAGAATGAAGCTAAATTATGATAAATGATGAATCCACAAACAAAACAAGACAGAGTTCTGCCTGTTATTCTTAAATAAAGTCCCTTTTTAAATGTGAAAATACAACAAAACTACTGCTGAATTCTAAATTCTTACTTTTGTATGTGTTAATAATGTTTTTGTTTTTTTGACCCTCTCACAATCGGGTGAAAAATTAAACATACAACCCCCATTTTCCATCCCCCATCCTTGACTCAGCCTTAGTGTTTATTTGACTCTCCTTGGGGAGGGAAGGGGGTCGTGTCCCAGTCATGACCTCTATTGTATTTTGGAGGGGATGAGATATATCTAAGGGTGTGTGGAGTGTGTGTGTGTGTGTGTGTGTGGAGTGTATGTGTGTGTGTGTGCATGTTGGGGTAAGGATGCAGTTCAAAGGAGGACAAAATATTGATTCATATACAGCCGTATAATTGCTGGAGGCATCTGTTGCCTTGTGGTTTGAACTTTGCTGTGTGTTTGGAGTCTGAATGAAGTGGCCTGAGGTCCCTTTTGTCCCGTGGCACAATGGAGGACAAATGGCAGCAGCAGCAGCAGCAGCAGCAGCAGCAGAGAAATGGGAAATCAATTGGTGGGGATATATGTTTTAATTGATTTTTTGTAACCTTTATTTAACCAGATATACTTTGAGAGGTTAAAGGTTCATGGGTATTGGAATAGGAAAATGTGTCTATTTATGCACAGGCACGAGGCGTTGAGGTGTCATCTGTTACAATGCAGTTTCTGGGATTACATTTAAAGAAAAAGCATTCTGGAAACTGGGCATTTTTCTTTGTGTAATTCTATTTAATGCTTGCTGCTGTCAGCCAATCAGGACCCAGCATCTGGACGGCTGCTGGCTGTAGCGTTACATTTACTGTGCAAGACTCAAAAGGGAAAAATATTCAGTAATTCACAAGAAAAAATGGCAAGATTTAAGAGATGTCAGGAGAAATATGTCTAATTTTGTATAGCATAGATACTTCTTATATTATTTCTGTTCATTGTATTGTGACCGTCCAATTTATGTTGTCACCCCTCAGGGGCCCCAGACCCCCAGGTTGGAAACCACTCATCCAAACTGACTGTTTGCATTTAAAAACAGAATTTTTATGAGCACATTTGAAGAAAATATCTCATATCAAAATGAATAAGTCTCTTCCGCAGGATACACTTGGCCATTAAAGAATCCCAGTATTTCATGTCAGTAAAAATACTGGTGCCCCGAGCCCTTCCTGTAATACTTAACGCTGTGGTGAGTTATAGCAGTTTAACAGTAGGGGAGGGTCAGTGTTGAATATCAAACACTGCTGTGATCTCCTCTATGAGAGGATGAGAAGTTATCTGACAGAAAGGAGAAATATGTGTTTGCATTTTCTTTTAAGTGGCTGCTTCAAGGCCTCAGCGACTGCATTGTGTCTCTTTCACTGACTGTGTCCAGGCCAGATTGCTATCGCTGCACTGTTTTGTGTTGTTGCTCTGAGCGAGTAAGTGAGTGGTTGTATCGCTGACAACTGTTTACCTTCTTCAGCTTCATGAGCTGTGACAGAAACATCGCCGGCACGTGGGTGAAGAAGGGACGAGGGACTCAAGAGTTTGTCTAAATGTAGAAAAAAAGAAATCCCTGTTGGAAAAGCCTTTTGTATGGTTGGTGTAAATTCCCAGAGGCCTTATGGTGACTTCTTACAATGTCTTATTTTGGTTAACAAGCAGCCAAATATCCAAAGATCGTCAGTATTAAAAGACTGAAAATATTCACATCTCAGATGTTGGAATCAGCGAACTTTTGCTTGAAAATTGTTTATTAGTCATGAAAATAGACACTGATTAATCTGCTTTGCTGATTGATGATCATTTTTGCCATTAATCCAAAAAATCCACAAACATATTGTTACAGCTAGTCAACCAAAGGCCTTCGGGCCCCTAAGGGTCTGGGGGCCTTTGTCATTGTGACTATTTTTTGTCTCGACAGACTTTGCTTTTTCTATTTATGTTGGTGTCCAGTATTTCTGTCTTAGTAGAATAGTAGATGTTCATTAGTTTATACAGTAAATTAAAAGTAAAATAAAAAGATTTTTGAACTGTGGATTTAATAGAACTTTATAGTAGCAACACTTTTTCACAACAATGCAATTTAATCTTGAAAACCGATTTCTACAGACTCCAAAAAGCAGTTTAATCATTCTTTTATGGTCTTAATGAAGATATTCTGTTAGCAAAAACAATCCCTTAACAGAAGATGCTCCAGCTTGTTTCCATGGCATCGACAGTTTTTGTGGATCGCTTGTCAGTTTTCGCCTCTGACACGTGTGGCATCCACATCATGCAAACCTAAGACTTGTTGAGGAAACAGTGACTGTGTGAGATCTGCTCACTCTGCGCTCCCTGTGAACACCATCTGGTTGTTTAGAGCGACGTCGCTGATCAGACAAATGGCTTCTAATGCTTTTGATTCTTGAGGGATAATAGTTCATCATCACAAATATTTGCATTGGAATAGAGTTATTAATCGTATTAGTATTATTTCTACATTTATTTGACCTTTCCAAAAAATCATTTCTGTGCTTTTCTGTTTTTTTGTCACTTTTAAAATAACCTTTTTCCCAAAGAAAAGGTCATAGGCTTAAAAGCTTTTATTTATTTGATCTATTATTGCTAACTTTACAGCAGAATGAGAATGGCTATTCTGCAGACATACAGATGACTGTGACATTACAACTAGCATGGAAACTAATCATGGTCCAATATTAAAGTTACACAAGTCGTAACATGGAAAGAAGCAGCAGCATTTTAAGAGTTTTTAACAAGTGATTGAACTTTTCTGTGGAAAAACCACGTCCCATCGACCACCAACTGATTTACTATCCAAAGCAGAGTACTTTAGCATTTCCAGAGTTTATATTTTGCTGTGTTCGACACTGTATTTACTTCACGTGCATTTTCTGACTGGTAACAAGAAGCATTTGAACTGGACATCACTCTGACAATCACTACACAGCACATCACTGCAAAGCAGCAGCTCAACATGCAGCAGGTTCACTCCTGCCTGCTGTGTGCAGCACTGAGAGTCAGACTGGGGGCCCTCCCGTGTTGGAGACACCCCCCTAGCGCCGTGCCTGTGTACTACACCCCCATATGCTGAGAAGCACTGCCCCCTGTGAGATTCCTGACTGCCAGGGTGATTCCTACGGCTACCAAGGGCTGCTTCCTCCTGCAGCCTACCGTGTGCTCTGGGGCAAACTATTTTATAACCTCTGGATGAATGATCAACTCCGGGGAGTGATAGCTCCGCTAATAAAGGGTGAGTTGTGTTTTAATAAGGCAGTGGGTCGGTCATATGTGTTCTGCAGATGTTAGTGTGTGAAGCTCTGGCTCTCAGGCTCTAATGTCCTGTCTTGATTCCTTAAGCCTACAAAAATGTAGGTTACCGTGTCTGCCTGCTTCTTTTTTATAAACACAGAACAAAGGCTGTTGCTGGGTGTTGGGCTGAATGTGTGTTTTTAGGGAAAGACTTGGGAACACGCCCTTTGCTGTGTTGCCTACCTGTATGAAAGGGAACGCTTTCAACTTCATTTGAATGCCCTCAAACTGCGCTCAAACCCGGACTGTGCACATTAACCGTACATGTTCATTTCCCCGCTACAGTTTCCAGTTTGTAACACAGTCGGTTTGGTTAAATAGACGTTTCCGACGCGCTGTAAACTCACAGAGCCTCAGAGAAAAGTCAACTATGTTTCATACGGTTGACTTGATCCGCATTACCCCGGCTGGTGCACCGCCGCTCAGCTGTAAACTGTAACCTGCGGCGGCAGAGTTGACGCGGACGGATACACGGTGGCACCGCAGCCTCTGAACACAACCAGGAAGCCGGAAAAGACGCACAGACCCCCCGTGTGAAGCCACCGCGGAGTGCCCGAGTGGTCGTACAAATAGGCTGCAGAGGTGAGGGAGAGCAAGAAGTGGTGGTGGGGGGCATTCGAGGCCACGGTGAAACCAGGGAGTTTCCTGCCCGCAGGTCCGCCCGCCTGTCGGGTCACAGGTAGGCGCTGGGCGGGTAAACCTGCGCTGGGGAACCGACTACCGGTGAAGTGCGTTTCTCCTCGTAACCTAAACCCCACTTTAATGTTAGTCTTCCTTTTTGGTGGCTGTCTCAGCCATAGATCAGCTCAGCTGCTTATTTACTTTAGGATTTCTTAAAATGTGTGATGTGCCAGTTAGGTGTAATACTGCAGGTGCTCCTGTAGCACATGCTCAGTGAGGTGACATGATCAATAACCCATAATGAGGCAGTCATTGCATGTCTGATCAGCTCTTAATCCATGTGTGATGTTTATTCACAGGAGCTTAATTCAAAGGATTTTCTCATGAAATCAACAACACAGGCTTTTGTTAAGTTGATAAATGTGGATTTCCTTGATTGTGCAGGCAGTCATTTGGTCTAGCAGTGAAATGTAGAAAACATTAACATAAAGAAGTTTGTTTTGTAAAACCAGCTGACCAAAACCAACATATATTGTATTAACGATCATATAAAACAGAGTAAAGTAGTATACTTACATTTGACATCCAAATATTTGGCATTTTTATCATAAATGACTCAAATGATTACTGGACTTTTTTTGATTATTCAACTTATTCCAGGCAAACAGCAAAGGTTTTTTTATCAGTATCTCCAAACATATTTTGATTTACAATTTAATCCCTTCTGAAGTGCTTAAATATTACAAATAAATACCTATTGAATTCCATGCTCATAATTTATTACAGTGCTTGTTATTGTAGTTAGATATATTGTCTAAGTGCTGCTGCTTTGTAGAAGACAAAAATCTAAAGAGCTGCATGGCTGAGATTGTGAGAGATTAAATGGTGACAACAACTGTTTCCTCTCCATAAATTATGCACCACGCTCATTATCATGAAGATGTTCCAGATGAGATTAACATTTGACAGTCGTTTGATTCCTGTCACGTTGCACATGGATTCTTCTGTGGTTTTCCGTCCCAGAAAAGTTGTTCTGGTTTGCGTGACAGCTGCAGAGAGAATATTGATAGCTATGATGACACCTGTCAGGAGCTCTCAGATGAGACGTGTGTGCCTGAGTATACGTGAGGCATCAAAACAGATCTAAATGGATGTGTTTCGTACTTACTGAGCTCATGAATTGCATGTTAATAGTGGTTAAAAGCATTTAAATGTACATGTCCAGGGTGCTGCCATGGTGCTAACATGATCTGCTTAATAGTTTAAGTAGATAGTTGTTGATGCTTTATTTACACCTTATTATAAGTCTTATTTACTCTCTGTTTTCCTTTTTCACCCCTTTATTTCCAATTTCATAAACGGGTCCAATCTGTTGCTGTAGGAGCTCTTAGCCTCTGGTTTGTTTTTAGTGCTGCATTAGATTAAAAAAAGTTGAGAAAAGTTAGTCTCCTGAGAGGAAGCAGGCAATGTGTCATTTTTTCCCTCCTGTCTGTTAACTCTGGGCTTTCAGTCAGCATCGAGCATGTTCTTGTGACACGCAGCATCAACAGAGCCATGAGCGGAGTAGCAGATATGACATGACGATGAAATGATGATACCCCTGGGGAAATGGCAGCAGCAGAAAGTGCCATTCACTGAGGTAAAATATGAAATGTAACCACACAACACAAGAGGGGATGAAAGTGTAGAAACACTGGTAATCACATCCAAATACTAGAAGTAGGGTGGTTATGCAGTATAAATGGATTACTTTAATAATATTCATCAATATTACTTGGCAACATTTTGATGATGTTATTGTCACATGATAACAAATGAAAACCAAACTGTTAAAAGTAAAGTAAGGAGTTGAGAGGAAAAGTAGAGGTAGTCTGTGAAAAAATATGCATGAAGAGAAGAAATCATAACTCCTGTTGGGAAAGAAAGCAACTGGGTGCAGCCGTGATCATCATTGGGCTGTTAGCATGGTAACATGTCTCTGTTTGTTGTAAAAGGGGAGCATGGAACAAGAGGCGTGAGGGAAACCGTGTGAGGTGCAGGAGAGGTGTGCGCCGGTGGTTCAGAAACAACAGGAAGATAGTTGTTAAGTTTGGGCCACAGACTTGGTTCGCTCGCCAACATGGTGTCAGCAGCTGCAACAGTGGCTGTGATACAGAGCTCACGGAGGCAGTGAAGGTAAAATCTTAACACTTGATTGTCGCACTTTGCATCAAAAAGTTCATTCAATGAGCCATAACTCAGTCAGATCTGAACACAGAGGCATCATGCACATATTTTTAGATTCAGTCTGCTTTAAACTTTCTAGCGATACCATTAAGTCCATAGTTCTGCTTAGAGATCGTAGGGGAAAAGATGCCCTGTGTAACTTCAGAATTTGAATCATCAGGTTTTTAAGTTTCCTTCACTACATCCATGGCTACACTACAAACAGAAACTGCTAATAGCTTATTCGGCACTTGTCTCAATTTCGTCAGGGGTCCACAGACTTTGGAAAAGCATTTGTTTATGAGTCCACTCCAGCTAATGCAATCATCAGCAGCAGGTTTATTGAGTGACCGCTCAGGATCAGCTCATTTTGGTTGCCTAGTAACACCGGCACAAAAATGCAACAGGTAAAGGCTAAATGTGAATCCAGCTTCAGGTTTGGAGTCAATGGTGGTCAGACATACTCTTATTGAGAGCAGAGAAAAACTGATAGAGGTCTGTAATTAACACTGCACAAAGGGTGCATGTTAATGTCGCTTCAGTCAATAACAATCAGATTTTAATAATCTTTTCAAATGCTAATAGAGACTCTGGAGTCAGCTGTTGTTTCTCCATCTCCTCAGTTGTCTTTCTCTGTTTCCATGTGCCTTATATATTAGAGGATACCCGTGGGGTTAATTCGGTGACACTTGGGAATGCTGATTGGATTCCACAAAATTAATGGCCCTCATTTGCTCAGTCATGGACAGCAACCCAGCGAGCATGTGACCAGGACACAGTGACTTGTTTTCATGTTCCCGGCATGTCTCGTGACTGTGGCCGTCACAGAGTTCCCTTCTCTCAAGCTAAAGTGAAGTCATTATTTTGTATGAGCTGCTGGTCTCGTATTCTGGTGTGAGGAGATGTGTTATCATAGTGATAATAGAGGCACAGCTACGAGGGCGCCATGGTTACGGAGGGAGGAAGGAGGTGAGAGGGAGACGTGTCGGTGAGACGGGCGAATGAGCTGCATGCTGATGCCTGGAAGTAACGGAGCAGGCTAATTTCCTTTATGAATGAGAAAAGCAGATATTGTTAACAGATTATGTCAGAAGTCAGGTCTCAAATCTCACCGCCTAGTTATCCAGAATAAGTCATTCGGCAATTATGTGTTAATCCCCAATTTTGCACGTAAACCCATCATCTCATGCTGGAGAGCTTTTCCACTGAGTAAACATAGGTCATATACACCATTAGCTCTAAATACTGATGAGCTTTTAATAGCATCTTTGCTCAAACTGGCATCACTCCAGACCACGTGTTGTCTACAGACTCGGACCTGATGATCTCAATCAGAGTGTGGCGAAGAGAAATCATCATTTCCTGAACATTTCTCTCTTTTTGTGCTATGACTCAGTTGGATTTAACTGTTGTTTCCAAAAGGAGATCAGTGCAAAAACTAGTGTTGGAATGGTGCAGGAATCAAAGACGTGCTCTAAAAGGCTGTGGGATTTCAGGATTAATCACAGCTGAGTGTGAATGAGCTCCGGGGGGCTTCTCTCTCCTATTCTGCAAAAAGGAAGAACGGATGAACAGCTTGCCTGAAAGGAGGTTTTGGAATGAAAACACAACGGATCATCTAATCTGGCTCATTAGATGCTTAATTTGCCACTCTACACAGAGAAAGACGAAGTCTTCTTTCCTGACTGCTACTCCTACACTAAGTGTGCCCTCAGAGGTTCAGGTCAGCAGGTCAGTTTGCTGTGCAGCACCTCGGTGGTTCAGTGACTTTAGGCTGTGTGACTGCAGCAGGATCAGTACAGCAGACTTACTTTACTGAATATGTGTCTCTGCCTCTTTTGTTTGGCATTAAAAGTTCAGTGTGTCATGAGGTCAGTGAGTCCAGTTGGTCCAGAGTCGGCCATGCTTGGAGTTTCCCTAAACGGCTTCGGAAAGGTCAGTGTGATGAATTACCCTCAATCAGCTCGAGCTGCAGCTGTAACAAATGAGTGCTTGCAATGAGATTTTTAAAATAATTGTGATTGTAAAAATGGGATGTTATCATGAAGTCAGTATATATCCAGAATGCTTTTATGAGTGATGCTAATATCAATATAACCTTCAGTTACTTCAGTGTGAGCTGAGCTGTGATAAGTGGCCTCTGATCAGGTTCAGTGAAGTGCAGCATTAGTTTAAATACTCTCCATTTGGAACAACTGACTACTCCAGTAATGATACCTTTAGTTGTCAATCAACATGACAGCTGTGTTCAGCTCAAAACTGACCCTGAAAGCCATAATCAGCAAAACACCACCACTGCAGTTTGCTTACTCTAAAGAACGCAGGCTTGTCTGTGCATTTAATGGAAGGGAAGATAGAAAGGACTCAATATGTATCCTCTGCACCATAACTACTGCATATGCATGCATTGCAGTGTTAATGCAGTACTTCACCTACACCACAAGAATGTCCTAAATACAGGGACATGCCATGGATTTTTGTGACAACTGAAGACTACTTGCTTTATCCAACATGTAAACGAGAGTATTGATGTTTTAGATGTTGCTCCACATTCTGCCAAAGTCAGGCTGTCAGTGTGTCTGTATTTCCACGTACACACCGAGCCGTTGATAATCGAGTCTCACTGACTGCTTTTATTGGATGTGATGCGAAATGTGCAGGCGAGGCAGCACTGATTTGTTCACGGCGGCTGACAGCAGATGTCTCGTGGCTCCGGTGTAACTTTGCTCCAGCTCTGCGCTCAGAGATGAGAGCATTTTCTCGGGCTGTTTACGCTCGGTTGTTTGTTTACATTCTCAGTTTAGGCCACTGGATGTTGATTCTGTCGTCGTTCCTCCAAGCCTTCGCTCAGGTTGTTCCACCTGTTAGCTGGAGAGTATTATTTTTTTTCTGTGTAGTTTTATTTTTCAGCCTCATAGCTCCTTTTTCTTCTGCAGATCAAAATCATGTTACCTCAAGGAATTTTGGATAGGATTGGCACACATTGGTTTTTCTGAACAATGATCTTTTTTTCACAAAGTGTATTAAATGGCCTTGTGAGAGTCCAAACCCTTCAAGCTTGATTGCCATGATAATTCTGCTCTTCCTCCTCTCCCGCTCCTTGCTGCCTGTGTTTGCCAGGACAAACAGACAAGCCGGCAGCTCAGCAGGGGTCTTGGATTACTGTGAAGAATCCACCAGAGCTCCCTGCCTCCCTCCCCTCCACAGTGGGGGATTCCTATTTCAGCGTCGGACTCTCTGCAAACTTGAAGTGGTTCCGCTTACCAATTTTCTGTGGCATGGCAAAGACAGAAACCACATGTGAGGACACCCACATATCCTGTTTCACTCCAGCGTAGACCTCAGAGCCAGGTCTCTCGCTGGGCTGGTGGGGAACATGTGCTGTACAGTTAGCTCAGCGTGAAGCATCTGAAGCGGTCAGAGATGATGTGTGCAGACACATGCATTTTGTGAGGAAACACGCTGAAGCAGGAAATAATCAGTCCGCTTTTAACCTGGCTGCTGTCTTTACTCATGACTGCACTCTGACTGAACTTGGACCACGCACTCCTTTAACCCTATTAATCCTTCATTTAGCCGCGTGCCCTTGCCTTTAAGAGGATTAAAACAGGTGATGGAAACGTCTCTGCGGTTGTGTCCAGCTTGCTTTGCTGCCATTATTCAAACGGGACATTTCTGTAGTAGACGGACGCAGTTTTAAAAGACCTTACAATTTGTTTTGGGAATATAGCCCTGATTTATTTTTATAGTAGTAAGTAATTTCACATTCAACTTTTAAAGGAAATATCAAAATTCTGGGTAGCACACGATAAATGATTATTTAAATTATAATTAACTTCACATGAAGACGAAACAGGGAGACACCTAACCTCTACAGACAGCCAAATTGGTTAACTAGCATCTCTGAAGCATTAACACATTGCAGCTTATCTCAAAAACAAATTGCTGCTTTATAATGAAGTAAAGGGAAACGCACATTGATGGGGCCTGGCAAACAGCAGAAACTCCAAGAAGTTGCTGGTCTTGACCATAAAACATCCATTTGTTTTGTACAGATAAAACAAATGAGATATAACATGTTAATCAGTGAGCTTTGGAGGTGCTGCTCTGTTGACTTTGTTACCTTTGGACAGAGCCAGGCTTGCCGTTTCCCTCTGTTCCCAGTCTTTGTGCTAAGCTAAGCTAACACATTGCTGTCATGGACAGGCATGAGATCGGTGTCAATCCTCTCATCTAACTCTCAGCGAGTGTAAAAAAAAGTAAAGTAAAAAGTAAGTGAAATGAAAAGAAAGTTATCAGTCCGGGACACTTTACACTAGAGAGGATTACTGAGTTGCTTTTGGGAAGACTCTGTTTCACTGTCACAATTCAGTGGGATCAGTAGGTGCAGCTGGCTGGCCGTGAGACTGCGGAGAACCCGTTGAGGGAGGATTTGTCACCATGTGAAGATGATTCAGACATTTAAAAATGATTTACGCAAGGAGCATATCCAAATATGCAGTTGCACAACCTTCAAAGCATTTTTAGGAGTCTGTGACAGTCACGCAGACATGCATATGCACACACACAGAACAGCCACTCACAGATGTGCCGACGCCACACTCCTTGGAACTGGGTCATACTAGACGTTTTGTGCCACGGTGTATTTTTGGATCCAGTGATGTGTGTTTCCCTCCAAGTGGCAGATAAGGACTGTAGTTTGTGCACTAAATGTGGCCAAGTGACTCTTTACCCACAGTGGTGAATGGCAGGGTTCATACAAAGTCTGGAAAGTTTGGAAGATGCTTGAATTCAAATGTGCACCTTGAAAAACTTTTGATTCTGAACATCATCTGGTGCTGAATACATACAATAACTCATGTAGAACGAAAATCTGTTAATATTTGAAATGAAATGTCACCATCAATTTATTTGTGTGTTGTCTCGTGGTGTCTCCACCAGGCCCAGAGCTACATTGGCTGACATTGGTGCTGTGGTGTAACCAGGAGTCACGAGAGCAACCATCTTCTCTCTGAGTGCACGGCGGCCTCTGACCTTTGACACTGTACCTGCTGCACATTGATGGTAGCTAGCTAACTATTGTACCAGCTCATCAGCTCCTAGAGAACAGGTGGGTTTTGTTATCGCTTTAGCAACATGCCAGGATATCATTTTAATGACAGCTGGATGGCTAAAAAAGGCCTTTTTTAGGTTTTAGGCTTCCAGAGGAGCCACAGAAAGGAAGGCATCTTGTACAACCTGCAGAAAGGAGATGGACATGTTTATGATGGCCATTCATAGCTAGATAAGTCTTTTGTTGATCCAACACTTTGATTAGGTACCTTAAAAGTGCTTGAATTTTACTCTTAAAAAGCTGCATGAACTGTGGAATGCAGAAAAGCAGGGATGTTGAGGTAGGCGGTTCACCACTTTCAAGGCGACCTGAGCCATAAATCTTCAAAATGTTGTTTGAGGGAGCCCTTTGGGTAATATCAGCTCAGATTTAATATCAGCTATTCCTGTCCTCACCTCCATAGGGTTCATCACTGTTTAATGCCAGGTGTAGGTGGGCTGGCTCAAAGTGCACATGTACAGGGACTGAGTGTTATCTGAACAGAAATGTGATTTAGGTCTTTTTGAGTTAAGTTTTAACTTTGTGTGTCTCACACTTAACATTTTTCTTCTGTCTCAAGCTACCCATGACTCACTTTTTCTTTCTCCCTTTGTGCATGTATTCAAATATGTGTACCCACCTTTGCTGACTTACTCTGACCAGTGCAAATCAAGTTCACTCAGTAAACGTCCTTTGATTGTCCACTGTGTTCTCTTAATGCAGTCTTCAACCCCCCCACCTGCTCTAGGGCTTTACATGGTATTAGACTGTTGGTTTTTACTGTCTTTGCTGCTATTTGATGTGTGACTTTGCTTCAGAATTTGCATCTGCAAAGCGTTTTTACTGCACGTTGATCCTCTTGGGAAAGAATGCAGCTTGATTTAACAGGAAATTACTTAATGTACGTCCAATCAGCCGACACAATTCCCCTGTAACAGCCACTCATAATAACTCCTGTAATCACGGCATTATTAAGTGCTTTAGATTAAAGCACTAATCCAGCTGGGGACACTTAAAAAAACGTGTAAAAATGCAAAGTATCAACCAAAGTTTGTCCTTGCTTGTTGAGTTAATGGGTGGCATTCACATTTCTAAACAGCAGCATGTCTGGTTGTGGTGTCACCAGATAGGAATGCTGCACAGAGGGAAATAATGACTATTTTCATTAACGATTAGTTACTCACTGAGGCCGCAGTAGCAGCGTGGAATCTCTTCATTTAACAACTGTGGGTGTCATTTCCATTGGGGGTGGGGAGAAGGAGCGTGGATCAGCCTTGACAAGAAGCTCTGCAGTCACAGGATTGTTATGTAAAATGTGAATGAATAACATTCATGTATGTTTCTGTTTTACCGGCCGCAACAGTGCGGCTAGGAATTGTTTTCACCCTGTGAGTCTGAGTCTGTGTGTGTGTTTACATGTCTGGCTGTGGGCAGATTTTGTCACCACAATAGCGTGACAATCATGCAAGACGCATTCGCCAAACTTTACAGGAGAGTAGTTAAAATCACAATGAAGGCGTGAGAGTTTGGGAATGTGTGTGTTGTGAGCATTGGTGTCAGGAGTACTTATAGTTTATGCCCCGGGTCCACTTTCGTTTTAAGTAGTGGATCACTGCATGCCAGTTTCAGTCAATCATTCCCTCCACTGATCCAGCTCAATTTAGAAAGCATTAAACTTTTATTATATCTATTAACAGAAATTAACATGATACATTCTACATAGTGTACACATAACATAGTATTTTGCACAAACATCCTTTAACAACGACCATTACATCCTCAATAAAAAGAAAAATTATTAAAGGAGAAGACGCGTTAAACATCTACTTGGATGTCCCTATCCATGCCAGGATGATTAAACATGTATTAAACATGTAAATATATCTGGAACAGTTCACCAGACACTCGAGTCCTGTGTCAGTACCTGTCAGTACCAAACCTGCACCCCTGTTACTGCAACAGCACATTTTGAGCAAGTGTCAGTTTATAAAGAGAAGAACTAGAGAGAGAACACACACCTATGTGTGACACCGTAATCAATCAGCATTATTTTGTATTTTAACTTCATTAATTGGTAAAACTGTAAATCTGTAAATTGAGGTTTGAATAGATTTAAATTCTGGTGTTCATCTAATCAATGAATCAACTCATTGTTTCATTACTATCCCCTACATACTACATGCGTGCCTCTGTATGTGCTGATAATGGCTAAAAATGAACAACAAATGGCAGACTTTCATTCCCAAGAAGGCCAGAACCATTTTTTAGTTTAAAATGTTATCCAAACATCTGTAATGCTGGTGTTGTGGAAGTGTATCGTAAAAACCTCCTCTGAGCATCGCCGCCGTGATGCTTTAGATCGTAAGGAAAATTTCACATGCATTATACTGCTACAACCATTATTAAAGGTTATGACGTGTAGGTTAAACAAGGACACATTGTTTGTAGCAGCTCCTCTTATTTGACTTTGCCATCACGTCTCTCTGTGAGTCACTCCCAAACTGCCAACACCTCCATCTTATTGAAGTTCTCCTGTGAAGACGCAGCTTTTATCTTCAGCACACTCTGGCTGTGTTCAACGTCTCAAAGCCTGACACTGTCGGGCTTAAATTGTTTGTCGTGTGTCAGAGACTTAAAAAAATGCCTCTGAACAACAGTTGCCAGCCGCGTAGGAATAGGAGCAAATTGCTGTTTCACGGTAGCAGCGTTTCTTTTATCTGGAGTGCTCAGCTGGGATGTGTCCTCCGGAGAGCTGCCTATAATGTGGAGTGTTGTCACTGCAGGTTTGGAGCTAGAAGATACTGATTTGAATGCAGCTGCAGATAAACTCTGGCACATCTGAGTATTTACGCATCATTAAAATAGACGTGATGAAAAAGCCTGTGACCTGAATGATTGATTCTGTAATGTTCCTCAGTCCATCCCACATTTCCTCTATGCTCCTCTAACAGTCAAATGTGGGCAGGTGTCCCAGCCCTCTCACATTTTGAATTCAAATTTCCCATCTGTCTTCCCCTCCAGGTTGATGTTTCCTCACCGGGCACCCCCAGGGTCGCTTTCAAGCCTGACTGCTGACAGCTCTCCACCTCGGTCAGCCTCCTGAGCGAGCCAACTGATCACTCCAACCCAACAGCACTGCGCACAACGTCTGCCAGCGGTCCAGCCGAGCAGCCCCTGTGTTGCCCCGCGCCCAGCTGCCTGGGCAGGACTGCATCACCATGGACACAGAGTCCACGTACTCGGGCTATTCCTACTACTCTGGACGCTCCCGGGGATCCCACAGGCATGGGTATGTTTAAATCCTGCTTTGTCAATAATTCTGCCTCCTCCTGTCTCTGCTTTTACCTGGAGGGTTGGAGGGTATTATGTAGTGTTTTTAAGTTTTAGATGCATGATCTCTTATTTGGGAATATCGTGTTATTTCCTGTCCCTACACATGCCCACCCTCTGTCCTTCCGTCCACCTCCATGATCCCCCCTCTCCTGTGTCTATCTCCCTCTCTGGCCCGGCATGTGTGGAGCCCACAGCCTGTGTAGCGCATTAGTCTGTCAACAGTGAAATGGCCGTGGCTGACAGGCCTCAGGAAGGCAGCAGGAGACAGGTGCTGAAGAGGCCCGACTGACTGATGGCTCAGCGGATACGCTGAGAGGCTGAGAGGAGATGAGAGGCCGCCATCGGAGAGGAGGCTCCTGTTCCACAACAGCCCCTCCCTTGTCACTGACGGCCCCCTCCTGCTCGTCCGCCATATATCTCTCTGGTCTCTCGCCGCCACCTGTTGCCGTTTAAGGGACTTTGTATGTCATGTCGTCGGCCACTTTGTCACCGTCTCATTCCCTTTCGCTCTTTATCCTTCTCGCTCTTGTCCTCCTTATCTCTACCCTCTCCTGTTCCTCATCATACACCCGCTCATTTTTTTTCTCCCATGTGTCCGTCGTGACATGAATGCAGCAGCTGCCCCTTTCTTGTTCGCTCTTGACCTCTCCTCCGTATCGCCTTCTCCCCCCTCTGCCCCCTCCTCTTAAATGGATTCCTGGCTACTCTCTGAGGATGGGTAGGCGCAGGCGTATCACTTGTTCCCCACTCGCTCACATTCCGCTGGGCAGGAATGCCCTTGTAGCCCAAAGTTATGCAGAGCAAAAAAGTGGTCCCACTTCATTTGGAATCAAAGATAAGGGGGGAGAGGATGGTGGTTTGGAAATGGGTGATGGTGGTAGTGGGAGCTCCTATCCCCTGCTTCTTAACCGTTTCCAAAGCCTCTCAAGTGAGTGACAGCAAATTGGAAAGGAACATATGGGCATCCCCGCCAAGTGCCTTTTCTGCTCCTCTGCTCCTCCGCTCCTGCCATGACTGTGCCAAAGCCACCGGCTGGCCCCTAATTTGATATTCCGAAAAAAAAAGACATTGTTGCCTTTGAAAGCCCTTGCCGTGGTCGTCTGAAGGTAATCTTTTTACGCCGAGGGGTGCCACGCATGAGGCAGTTCTGGATCACTGTTGTCTAATTATGGGAACAGATGCAGGCACGTGGGAGTGTGTTTGCTACTTGTGCACACGCATCCATACGAATAAACACACACGGTAGCATTATCATGTGTGGTGCATTTGTATGGATGCTTATTTGTGAGTCAGTCATAAACACAATTTGTCAAAACATAATAGAAGAATGGGGTTGGCTTAGGCTTTCATTAACAGACGGTGTAGGGTTTTTGGAGCAGCCCTGCCTCCCCCCCATGTGTCAAACAATCCTCAACCGGTGTCCAAGATACTTCCACAAAAAAAATTCAGTGATGGCAGCTCTGTACTTCTTGCCAAAAGCTGAAACAAAACATGTTGATGACACTGATTTCTGAGTCCCTTCTGACCAGTTGCACCAGAGAAAAACACTAACACCTGCATGTGCATTCTTTTCAATAATTGAGTCTAATTGTGATGCCCATGATTTTTGTATTTAGCCAGAATCCAGAGCTGCACAGTTAACTATGAGGGAAGGGTGTTAGTTTGATTTTCCAGCTTTGGTCATAATATTCCATGAAGACTTTTTGGAAGTAGCAAGAGGCTGCTGTGTATTTTACAACATATTCAGCAGGGTCGTTTGGCATTGAGCCACTTAACTTCAGTTTTTCTTGTCCCCAAAGCTTGACTCCTTCACTCTGTCAGTTTTGAGTCTTTAAATGATTAGAAAATTGCAAATCTCATATTAGCTGCTGCCCGTGTGGAAAATTGGTTCTTTTGATTGGTATAACTCCAATTATAGGGCAGCACGCAGCATTCGAATGGGACTGAGTGAGTAATTTAAACTAATGAATTCACAGTTATAATACCATTTGGAGGTCCCTGGATGGTATTCCTCTTAAAGAACATGTTTGCATTTTATATAGACTTGTATTTTTACTGGTTAAATTATTCTGAATACTGTGATAGTAAAATGTAAGAGAGGTAACTCTTAGTAGCGCTCTCAATCCAGGGGACTGCTAGTTAGTCTTAAATCATGGCCCCTGAATATCTGTATTAACTTTACAGAAAAACACACACTCTGAGGATGTGGTGTTATAATACTAATATGCCTCAAATGTGCCAGCCTTGGTAGCTGAAGGACTGTCTAGCCGGCCACTACGGGACGCATCAGCAGTGGGAATGTGTCATGGCTCCTGTATGGTTGATCTGAACTGCTTGCCGGGTGATTGAAAGGCTTTAGACCCTCCTCCCACACTTTTCTATTGTCAGAATTGTGGGGGGCTGTGTCAGACAACTTTCTCAAACCAATAATCCGACACCCACTTCACGCTGTGATTGGCTTGCTGCACGAAACGAGAAAGGAGCTAGGGTCTGAACTTTTCTCTTGAGCTCCTTTTTTCATTCTTCACACATAAAAACATTACATTTTTATGTGAACAACCGAGTGCAGAACTATCAATGTCCTCCATGAGAGACAGACTGAAAGTTTGCACCTTTATCCCCATAGTCAGACAATATCAAGTGTCATGATGGCCAGTGAACACTGGCTGCTTGTTGAACAAACCACTTATTCTCCAGCATAACCCGACCCTTATTCGTCACTGGCATATGTCACCTCACTGCAGTGTTATCTGTTCAAAGCTAATCCTGAGGAGCAGCTTATCACACCACAGCCCCTCCACCTCAGCCTGGGTCAACACCAATCTGTACCATTAAATAACGATATCATGACCAAGAAGTTTGAAAGCTTAATGCTTTTATGGAAACAAAAATGCTGTGTAAGACAAACTTTATTTTCATTTTAAACAGGAAATGAAAATGTATGACGGAGAAAGCTCTCCTTTCAACAACCCATCAGACACTGAGCACTTCATTTCTTGATTGCTTCCTCTCAACCCCCCTCCTTTGCTCTATAACATGTTTATGGGTTGGAGATGACCTAACTGAGTGTGTGGCTGGTCAGTTTTTATTTGGCTTCATGACTCTACCCATTTGGCCGAGGCCGGGCCGTCCCCCAGTGCCTTGGCTCAGATGGCTGCACTGACACAAAGCTCTGTGTCACACAGGTGTGTGGGCTGCTCTGCCAGCCACAGAGAGAACAAATTGGTCCACAGACAGTTTGGCGTGCCATGCTAGTTGGCTCTGCTTCTTCAATAGCCGCCCTGCCATCGCTCTCCCTCTGTGAGGTGGAGAATGCGATCACAGCCACTCTCATCCTCAGGTGTTAGAGGGAAACGGTGCTATCGGAGCCTAATTGGCAGGACTCTACTCCAGCTCGCAAGACCCCTCCTTCCTCCCATCCTCACTGTTCCAAAAAGCCATACCCGTTTCAGGGATCCACGCTGGAAGTCAAATTCCATTAATCAAATCATAGCGGAGCACGCTGTTGGAATACCAATGAGCCGGCTGCATGCTAATGAGGCAGGAAGAGGATGTGGGCAGGGGGGGAAGGTGTGTGTGAGTGTGTGTGTATTCGGAGTAAGGTTTCCACACAGTGCGATCACCCCAGAAGCTCGCTGAAGGGGGAATGAGAAAATGGGCTGGGGGATGGGAGGAGCTGGTAGACAGAGGCCGATCTGTTCAAACCACTCCCTGGCTGCCCACAGGTCTGCCCGCCGCTGTGTTTCCTGTCTCTGTGCATCCACAAACTGCACATTTCAAAATATATGTTGTTCACAGATGTACAATTTTACAATTTGATGTGTATCTCTCATCTTTGCACCTTCTGCTTACACATTTGTAGTCTCGCCAGCGTGGTGAGGACCAGGTGTCCCTTTACCTTTTGTTCTCGACTCTCACAGTGACTCATGCTTGGCTAGGATACACAAGTGGACATAACACACTTTCACACATTGTTTGCTCTAAGCCAGTGGATCCAATCCTTTTCAAAAATCAGGTTCTCGTCTGGGGTTCTTTCCTAAATGTGGATCTGTGTTACAGTATGGGAAGTTTAATCAGTAATTTTTACCTCTCACATAGTTTACCTTCAACCTGCTTTCCTTAATTTTTCTTAATTCCTGCATTTCCCAGATTACTTTGCAGTGAGAAAAGGGGTTGTGTAGGTGACTATGAGTAGTTAGTGACTGATAACAGATTTGTACAGATGTTAGATGGCTGCTATGCATTCACGTCCACTGAGTGGAAAACAATTCTTTTTAATACCCTCTGCTACTCTCTGCTCTTTACTTCCTGTGGCTGTTACCTTTCCCTTACTTTTTCCCCAGAGCTGCTTATTATTCTGCTGATGACTTTGAAGTAGGATCACTGCTTTAAGAGCCCGCTGCTCCTCCCAGTCTCCTCCCTTTTCCTGCTCCTCCCCAATTAATAATCATAATTACTGACAGCCTTTGACTGATGGTCCCTCCTGCTAGAATAACCATCGCTACAGTAATGATGATAGCCATGATAATATTTAAAGTAATACCGATAGCTGTAATATATTTTAAGGCTTACACCAACCTCCTAATCTCCTGGATTTGTTAGATAAGGACATGTCAGTCTCTCCGTCAGTGGAGGAAGTTGCTGCAGGCTATTGAAAATGAGCTTTCTCTTACTGTGTGCACATTTGAAACCTCTGTTACTGTTGTGATTTTCTGTAGGAAACGTCCGCATTCAAAAGGAAGTACAAGAATAAAGGCGGAAAGCAGACTGGTTAACACCCTTTAATCAAAATACTTGAATCCAGAGCAACTCTATTAGACTAAGTGTTCCACTGCTGTCAATCATACTCATATCTCCATTACTGCTGCAGGCAGGATATCCTGCACGTTATGGTTATGAATTGTTATTGTGTGAGAGAGTAATGTTCAAGGCTCATTTGAGTTTTGTGTTTATTCAGTAAGAGGCTATTATCTATGGGTGCCAGATTGTATTTAGCTGTGTCAAACTTTCATTATCCAAACATTGATTTTTAAAATTTTTATTCATTTACACATATGCAAAGACATAAGTTAATATACACATAACAGAGGATGTGATGGAGAGGCGCAAAAAAACCATCAGGGCAATTTTGTCTTTTTTTTTTGTCTGACTTTAAATTGAAGATTAAAGCTACTAGACTCAATTTTGTTACATTAACAATGGAACAAATGTGTAATACGAAATGTAAAGTGTTGCTTTTAGTGACAAACCCACAGAATGGGGTTACCCGACTCTGAAGTTTCTCTCGGCTGTGCAGAGCATTTTAGTGCCGTTCAGCTCTTCGTTTTGATTTTGGCACCTGCAACTTTAATATTATGGTTCATTCTTACCATCAGCATTGTTTCTAGCCACAGCAGGCTGATGAATATGTACGTGTTAGCTACTTCCTTAGCACCAAACCGTAGATGGACAAGAGCTGTAAGGAGAGTAAGTATTAGACTTAAGGAACCACAACCGCAAATTAATATTAATGTTGTATTTCCAGGATCTGTAAATACATAAGAAAAAATCAGTTATTGCAGCTTCAAGCAGAAAAGTAACAACACCCTGTGCTTGGGTGTCCTAATGGAGAGAGCGCTGTGGAAATTCGATTAGTTCCACTTCTGTTCTAATGTCGCTCATACAAAAGAAGTGATTACCATGAAGCAACATGCCTCAGAGACAGCAGGAAACTCAATTAGCATTTAGCAAGACAACTTTGGACGTGCAGCTAAAGAAGACTGTATGATGTCTCTTTCATTCACCTCCTGTCCAATATGTTTGTCCAGTAATCTCTTTGCAGCATCTCCAGCATGTAATATCTATATGAGATCTGACAGCCTCGGCTCTGCTGTCTCTCATTCAGGCTGAGTGCCCTCAAACACAATACCTGGGATGCTCAACTGCTGTTATACAAATTAACCGTGAAATATTTTGCTGCATTAGACCTCAACGCAGTCTTTTGTCTAACCAGTCATTTCAGCATTTTGATGTATGTGCCATGCTAAAACTATAAAATACTGTATGTGTTAAGTCCAAGATTTCAGAGGCCGGAGGGGGAGGGAGATAGATGAGGGATTAACTGGGGCGTTTTGAGCTTTTCTGTTGTTATGGAGCTGCAGAGTGGGCACTGTGCCATGTGGGCAGTGCATGTGGAGACCCGCCGTTCACGCTCGATACAGGATTAGGGCTGTAAGTGCAGGAGGTCAGTCTGGCTAATGGAGCTCATATGTTAGGAACAGAGGGCCTTGTAGGGAGAGTGATGCGGTGGTGGAGGGAGGAGGTCGGGGTAAATAGAATGAGGAAGGATGTAGAGGGAGGGGTTTATGTGGGGCAGAGTTCACATGGGCTCTATACTGGTCCAGTCATAGGAAATTAGATGAAGACTGAAACACAGTGAGATTTAATTTGTCCACCTTCACACAGGGAGCTGCTTTGGTCTTATCTGACTCAAACAGCAGCCTGCAGCTTTCACATTGTCCCTGCTCTCTTTGTATGCTCATTGTGTTCATATATGTTGCTGTGTGTGTATAATAGCATGCTAGCCTTTGTGACTTGTTAGTTTTCCACTAGACAGAAAATTAATCTGCAACAGTTAAGACAATTTATTCATCATTTAAGTAGTTTGTTAAAAGCAGAAATCCCCTCTTTGGTTTCAGCTTCTTAAATGCGACAGCTTCCCTATGTTATGATGCTTTATAGGACAAATGGCTAAGCAGTTAATCAGGACAATATTTGGCAGATTAAACGCTAATGAAAATAATTGTATTTGCAGCTCTAGTTTTCACAGTGGTGAGTAAATTGAACTTAAAACTTGAATTTAAAATTTGTGGAGTATACCTTGAAGATTTTATGACTTCTTCGTTGTGTTCTGGTAGCTCTTTATGACAACATCGTTACTACACTAACACAGATTTATGCTTTTTTTTCTGTGTTTTACAGGGAGCGAAGCCGGGACCGCCACAAGTCCCGCAGTAAAGACAGCCGCTCGGAAAAGTCTGTAACAATTAACACACCGCCTGCAGAACCGCTGCTGGGCGACTCTGGTGTTCGGGGTGAGCAGGTCCAGGTACGGCTGAACGCTGCACATCCACTTCAACACAATCCTGCACCACTCTTTCACATAAAGAGTCGCCTCACAATTTCTGTAGTTTGTACATGTTGCTTTATTGATGCCTCTGCTAGTCTGATTTATGAGGGATTTAGAGCTCAGGAGATTTATCGGTCCCTAGTCAAAATGAGTTGGAATGATAATCAGCCTGGGCTGGGACAGGCCATCTGGTATTTGAGGGCAAAAGCAGAAGGACCAGTCCACTATTGGCAAAGTCTGGGCCGTCACTTTCAGGAAATCTATCACTGACAAATATCTGGAACAAGAAATGGATCCAGCAGGTTGCTTCTATGCTCATCCCAAATGTTTGATCCCTTTTGTCAGAGGCAAACACTGTATTCCACTGCAGGGAGCGGGTTGATCAATGATTTGCTCCAGTGAAAGGTGGGGAGATGGCCTCTGTGGCCCCCGCCAAAATGGACCTGACCAAGCCAAGACGGCAGCTTTGCTGTTTTTGACTGTCAGTCTAAATTCAAACACTACCCCACAGAAAGCATGCTGACTTTGATGTCGAGCTCAGAAAATGGATTATGTGATGGATTATTTGATAAAACAGAAACTGAAGGTAAGAAATCATTTATCAAAAATGTTTTGCCTTCAGCATTAATTTTCACACCTTAAATAATAACTCCAATGTTTGCTGAACGTATAGGTGACATCATCAGCACGTGCTGGTTTGGCTTTGGTTCCTGCATATTGTTCTTTGCAAATAGACCGTTGCCTGATTTTCATTTCGTATAGGAAGCAGCCATGCGATTGTTTTTCTTGGAGTCACATAAAAGGCAGAACAAAAAAGAGACAGGTCGATCAGATAGCACCGTGTCAGCTGGGCAGGTTGGCTGCTAGTTGGCATGTTGAGACTTGACACTCCTGTTAGCACTGGAGGGATACAAGAGTTCTTGGTGCAAGACAATCACAGTGAAAACAAATGAGTAATAGATCATTTGTTACTGTTTTCCGTGGTATTATAGAACCAAAGCATGATTAATTTCTATGGTCTTTATAGAAGGAGAAGTGCTAATGGTTTCTTCCCAATGGTTGACTAAAAGCCAAATTGGACAATTTTTAAAATAACCTCAGGTCATTATAATTGGTGATGTGGCTAAATATGCTGCCATGATGTACAGTATTTCATCCTAAAAGTCTATGAATATAAATCAGGACATTGACTGTCACCATATCTGCTGACTAAAACGGTTCCATTAAGCTTATTAAGAATTGAAAGCATAAAATAAAGTGAAACATTGTAGATTGTGTGCGGAAATCTCTTGTCAGTTTGTTCAGCAAAGGTCTAGCTGGGCACAGTGATGTTCATTCTGCAAACAGATTACATACAATTACATGAAAAATCTGGAATTAAGTGTGTGTGAATCCTGCAGTGCAAAATGTTTATGCACATGAGCTCATATCGTGGGTCCATTGTGTTCATCAGTTATAATCCTCCACTTTCAGCAGTGTGCGGCATGTTATGAATGCTAGGAACAGCATTTAGTAATGTTGTGGTCAGCCGTGGGGTTGCTTCTCTGAGTGCTTTGCTATTTGTCTCAGGGGATAGGGCTAATTGCTGGTGTTTGAGACTACCTGACTGTTATTGGATTTAAAGTAGTCGAGTTACTGCCACACCACTGATGTCTTGTTACTGTGTTTATCCACAGCAGTTCTTCACCTTGAAGGTCGTTGTGACTTTTGGCCGTTTCCTCAGAGGGAGCGCTCGACTCTCCTGACTGCCACATGATTTGCTGGCAGACTAAAACCTGGCCAATGTGACAACGTGAGACTTTCAAAGTGGCCAAATCCTGGCCTGTTAGGGCGACTCACGGCTGTAGCCTTTGTTCTTCCCATTGAAAATTCTGCAGCTCTTAACCAGTGTAGCAAACAGCCGCTCCACCCTCAACACTCAATGACACTTGAAGCTGCTCTTCAGCTTGGAATCACTATTGATTCAGTTGTTTAGGTCACTTCTGTCTGTGTCTTCTCTGTGGACTGTATCCTTTATCTGTGTGTATATGCTTCGGCTCATTCACAGTCGGGTTGGTTTTAATAACTTTATGTGTACCTGTGCAGTTTATAGTTCAGACCAGTTCAGGGGACTTCACCAGGCTTTTTGATGAGTTGTTGTGTGAAATGTGCACAGCTCTTCTTCCAACGTGCTTTGAAAGCAGGAATTTCAACACTTGCTGCTGGCAAGAGTCAAATGATTTGATGAAAAAGAGAGACCGAGAGTTTAGCACACAGACAGCCTTGGCTTACCCAAGATTGACCTGCTCTTTTAGCCAAACAACTGTCTGGCACAGTGGCCTTCATCAAGTGCTGGGCTTAACCCGCTGAAGGGAAAAGATGACAAATACAAACACGCACAGGCGTTCCAATGTTCACCATCATTTACTGACCTACTTGGCGTTCACTTTCCCTCGTGGCAAGACTCGTTAGCAGTGCCCGTTTATGTGCGACTCTGTTTTTTGTCTGCATAGTGTGTCTAATTTTAACACATGACAGGATTTGCCACAGAGCACAGCCATCCTTAGTATTTTGCTCTTCATGTCTTATTCATGCCGTGGCCTGCAGTAGTGCTGCTCACAGGGCGGGGAGTGTTTGGCTTTAGTTTGAGTAATCAGGGCCACTGATTCTACTGAGAGAGAGGCTCAGCACAAATCCTTGTGTGTCTGTGTGTGCTTGTGCGCCGGGTCTGCCGTCTCACATATGCTCCCGTATGCGACTGTCTTGTGTCTGTGTGCGTCAGTCTCAACGAGACTCGCTCAGCCTAACTATGCAGAGCTGCGCTCATTACTGCTCTGCTGGGACGTAATCAGAGTCTTGGCTGACAGAGCAGCACATCGCTCCGGGCAGGGATGTCCTCACAATCCAGCACAAAAGTTTCTCATGGCTGTGATGTGTCTGTGATGCCTCACCACAGGGATTATGGAGGAAGAGGGGTTGCTTTACATGTAAAATGTGTCGGAAAACATGAGTGGAGATTTGAGATTAACGCCAAACCAGCTAGAGGATTGGTGAGAGGATCTGCCTGCTGTCAAGAGATGGCGTTTGTGTGTGTACGTGTTTTTACTTGGCAGCAAGCTTTCCCGAGATGCAGAAGACATACCAAAGCACCTGTGAACCACATTTAGGGAAATGTGTGTATTCGCTTTATTGCCTCGTGTTTATTTGCTGCATATGGAGCAGCAGTCGGTTAGCTTCACTTAGCAGGAAGACCGGAAAGGAGAAACAAAAAATGAAGTACACCCACCAGCACCTCTAAAGCTCACTAACTAACCTGCTATGTCTAGTTAGTTAAATCAAGCAAGGTTTTAGTGGTGCTTGTAGGTGGGGTTTGTTACATTTGGCTCTTCCAGACTAGCTGTTTCCCCCTGTTTCTAGTCCTTATGCAAAGCTAAGATAACCGGCCTCATATTTTGTATACAGACACGAGACTGAGAAATCAATCTTTTCATCTAACTCTTTGCAAGAAAGTGAAAGAAAATACATTTCCCAAAATTTTGCACTACAAAAGCCAACAAAACAAAAGCATTCCCGACAAAACCAACACCCATTTCTTCATTTCAATAGTGCTTGTAAATGAGGTACACCTCTCTTTATGTCGCTGAAGATTGTTTGATTTGTTCGAACAGAACCCCTCCACCTGGTTGCTCCAATTTCAGGATGCAGGCCAAAAGCTCGGGGCTGTATGCTAATGCACAAATGTAAAAACTAAATTTCAAGTGCTCATTCAGCAGTAAAATCTTTATGTGGGAACGAGTGGTATCAGTAGATTTCTACGGAAAGTCTGGCTCTGTGGTATTTTGCTGGCTGGGTGTTTGTGAAGGATAATGGAGGTGAGTATAACCTGGACTGGTGTGTGGAGCTTCTATAGGTAGTAATTGGCTCAATTTATCCTGCTGTTATTGTTGTAGGAAACTGGATATTGGAGTAGATAGTGAGAGGTGGGTTGGAGTGGCTCAAGTCAATGTAGCATGCCAGCTTTGGGGCTCAGCAGTGGCATTGTATGAGGTGTCAAACAGGAGAAATGTGATATGTTTAAACCATGAAGCATTCTTTGAGAATTAGCACCTTCCTATCTCAACAAATGGAGAGAAAAATGTGGAGCTGGGTTTATTTTTGGATGTTCATGTGCAGTTCAGTGAAGGGACTACACTTCCTCGTGTGATTTGTGATGGCGGATCAGTAAAGTTCAGTTCCCGGTGATTGTGCCTTCCCCAGTGCTCATGTTCAGTTGTTCAGAGACAGAATCTACAGGGAAATAGTGACAGGCACTTTGGCTCAAAATGCACCTAAACCTGTCTGAATTGCTTGGCTGCCATGCAATTGCACAACCTTTGTAGCTTTTGTGCAGATTTAAGACATAGAAGTATATGATATCCTCACACAGAGATCTTGTTATGTGCCTTCATCTTGGATCCAAATTCTTTAGCGTTCTCCTGTCAGTGCTCTCCACAGACAACATACTGATGCTGTTTCCAAGTTTCCAACCTGCAAGTAGAGTAAGAGAAAACCATTGTCGTGCCTTGACTGCAAAATTAGACAAAATACTGAACTAGCCAGTTCTTAAGAGTTACACCCTTCTCCATTCTCCCTCCACTCCCCTAACTCGCACCCCTCAACCCCCCGCTGTGTGACCTTCCTCTCACCCTCCCTGCAACTCAATTACTTCATCCCAATTAAACTCAGATGCTTTGTGATCTCAGCTGCTCGCATATTTGCGCTGGACCCTGGTATGGCAACAACGGCACTGCTCTTGGCATTCCTTGGCAGACCGCAGTGCAGGTAGATACGCCGCCTGCGACTCCGTGGGAGCGCGCAGGCAGCCATGTCGGGCTCTTGGAAGAGGCAGAGCACTTGCCTTCGTGTTTGGGATGTCTCCCCCGTGGTGAGTGCTTCCTGGCTCAGTCTCCCGTGAGACAGAATCCCGTGGAGCTTCACGGTTACCCCAGTGATTTGCGTGTGTGTCTGTGCTCATCCGTGTCTGCGTGCCATGGCCAGGCTGTAAGCTCTGTGGGTGGGCAAGGCAGCAGAGAGAGAGGAAGACATTCGTAACAGTTTTCCGTAGTAGATTTGGAGAAGGTGTGTTTTTGGGGGGTACATTTTCAGGCATTGTGCCTTTATTAGTTCGTCGATAGTGGCTAGATGACAGGAACAGTTTGTGATAAGGATTGGCATGCAACAAATGGGGTTTATGGTCATGGTCACCGCTAGAGCACCCACTGGAGAAGTTTTATAGCACATAGAGATGAAGTTTGTGGCTTAAGAGTCAAGGTAAGATCAGCACAATCAGGGGTTTTAATTAGTTAAAGTTGTGGTGTATTGATATTCAATATGACAGTGTAAGATGAAAAGATCTGTTGTTATCATTGCAAGATGTCAATGGAAAGTCCATCTGCCTGTCCTCACGAAATCTGTGGTTCTACAGCCTTGGTGGCGTAGCAGCTCCTCAAAGGGCTAGTGGGTGAACTCCTGTAACTGGTGAACTGCTAACACACTCGTCAGCCCAGAGCATGCTAGCGCTAATTACTTCAATTAGAGGAGGTTAAATAATAGCTAATAAACTATGACAACTGCTCGTCTCTTCACTCCCTCGAGGGTCAGCAGTATCACGACGGCTTGCTATTGATCAATGGTGCAATTTTGCTGTTCCATTGAAAATAATACATTTCTCCACAAAATGTTACAATTTCTTACTGTTGCAGGGCTTTAAGGATGAGGCTGGTGTTTTTCTATGTTTTCTTATTGTCAACAAATCCCGTGACATGACAACAATGTGCTGTCTGTCATTGCTTAAAAATCTTTATACGCGGATCATGAATATACTTTCTTTTTTTTCTTAAAGGCTAAATCATTTTCCAAAACACTGGACACTGGAGGAAGTAGTACCATTGTTTCAGCAGTGGATTAATCAACATTTGGTGCTGTAGTGAGTATTTAGGGCAGCAGGACTCTCCATGTCGGATTGAGTCCAAATAAATTACAGTGTGTGTGTGTTCATAGTAGTGAAGGAACATGTCATGCAGTGCAACAGTGTAGTTCACTGATGTGTTCTTAATAGTGGAGCTCTGTGGCACAGAGGAAGAAAATATATCAGGTTTTGATTTTTTTTAAAAAGGTAGTTAGTAGGATACATGGGTTTTGTTGAGTGATTTTTAAGGAAAACATAGAACGTCACCATAGTTTGCTTTTACGACGCTTTACACTGACAGATTGTTGGTTTTTACTGCTGATCAGTTGGTTGCATGAACAGGTTTTTTACCTTCCCCGAATGCACACATACACATAAACACACACACGCAGCCTTGCCAGTGGCAGCACGGCGACACCACAGTGCTCACTGGGTCAGAAGCAATGGACAGAGAGTGGCGCTGAGGCAAGAGACGAGCAGAGAATGAGAAGGAGAATGAGAGAAGACGCCCCGAGGGAAAGATGGATAAAAGCGAGGGAGGAAGGAGAGAGAGAGGAAGGAGGATGGGAGAAACACATCTTTTAGTGTAGCGATGGCACCTAATTGGTGTGTTGTTTTGTTTACTCTCCTCTCTGGACCCAGATGTTTATTTATTCTACAACCCCCCCCCCCATCTATCCATCCTTTTATCCCCCCTCAATCCCCGTCACTGTCAGGACATCCCATGTGATCATCTCATCACTCTCCCCCCTGACTCGTCTTCCTCTCCCCTGCTCTCCGCGCTCCATCGCTCTCTGCCTTTCTCCATGAAGCCCCTTACATTATGTGGCAAGTGAGCGCACAGTCCCATACAATGCCTCCTGAGGCATGATGGGAGAGATTTCTATATAAAGACGGATAAAGCGGGGCTGGGCTGCAGATCAGAAGAGAGTGAGGGAGGTCAAACACACACACACACACACACTGTGGGATGGATCAGGGGAAGGAGAGCAGTTGCTGAGTGCAGAGACGATGTTTGTGCGAGCCGGACTGAGGTAAAGTTTGGCAATGGAGGATTTTGGGATGCAGTCGCCAACGGTGATGGAGGCGGGGGACGAAGTGGTGGAGGTGCTTGAGGTTTACAAGACTGTAGAGGAGATACAGGAAGTGATTGTCACCACCATAGAAGAAGACTCTAATACTAACTCACCTCCAGTGGCCAGCTCTGGACCAGGGAGGAAAACCAGCCAGGTAAGACTGACAGCTCCAACTGACTAACATGCTAGGAACTACAAAAGTTCTTATCCTACATGAACAAGCAAGGAAGACTGATTTTATTGCTGGTGTTTCTGTCACTGTTCTGTTATGAACAATTAAAACTGGAATGTGTCATTCTTCCCTCTGTCTTGTTTCATACTTTGATTAAACAAAACATAGAGTAATCAGACTTATGCGTTCTCTTTCCTTGGTCAGTTCCCAATCTCTGTCTTTTCCAAAGATAACTCAACTTTTTATCATTTTTCTGAACAGTAAATTAGCCACAGCTCTTTTCCTAGAGGATTAGTTTCACACCAATTTCCTGTTACAGCTTTGAATCCTGGCTACAAGTAGAATCTCTGACCACCTTGTGTAGCTTCCTCAATGTTTCCGAGGTGCTTGGGTTCATCTTTTCCACAGAATGTACATTGCAAAGCATGATTTGGTAATGATAATTAGCTAATTCTTTCTCATGGATGGATGAATATTAGAAACAAATATAAAATTAATCTTAAACCTGCTCCACTTCCTGGCTCAATGTTTTTCTCTCCCTCAGGAATTTTTAACAAAACCTTTTCACTCAGTGCTGTTTCCTGAAATCTGGAAAGTCCCTCTGTTGAAAGGCTGAAATTAACTTAAACTTCTAAAATCGTAATATATAGATATACTTAAGGCTCTCATAAACTAAAAACCATCCTTATGAGGCACAGAAACAATATATCTGTATGTGATCACTTAACTCTCTCCACAAAATGTGTGCTGCAGTTCCCGCCATTTTGAAAAGACAGAAAATGTGCTCTGTTGGCCACACCGTCATGTGTGTTACATCACTGGAAAGCCCACTGTGTGCTTTTCACAGCACATTAAGACTCAGCTGAACTGAATGCAAGGCGTTTCAAACAAAGGCCTCCGTGTCATGTCCCCCACAGAGGACAAAAATGAATTGCTGGGTCTTTGGCAGATATTCAATTTTAAGATTTTAGCTGTTGCTGGAAATGTGATGTTTCCACCTTGTGCTCTAGGATACTATGATTATCATGTATGATGTTTTTGATGTTCTAAGATCAAGCGATTCATCGGTTCGTGGGGAAAATAATCTGTAGATTAAAAGATGCAATAACGCATAAATAAATACAGTGTGTGTTTTGGCTTCTCCTGCTCTGAGTGTGCATGATTAAGTGATCACTCAAGGAAGTCACTTGTTAAATGTGTGTCATTTTTTACATTTCAGTGCTTTTTGAGGTGTAATTCTGCAAAGTTTAAGAAGTACAGGCCACGGTTTCTGCGTCAGTTATCACTCTAATACTAGATAATTATAATACCAGATTCTGTGTTTGTTAAATTAGAAGTTCTGTATTTTACTCCTATCGTATCTGTGAATAATCCATCTCCACCATGATGCAGTTTGCCTCTTTATCCAACGCTGCTCAACTGTGAGTCTCCCATAGTCTCTCAGTCATTCCTCTAGTCTGCAAATTAGTCCAGGGAACTTCTTTAAGTGCTTCCCTCCCTTGTCCTGACAAGTCCTTGGCGTCCTCACACACTGTCCACAGTTTGAACAAAGGTGGTTTTAAATGGCTGTGGAGAGCTGCATGTTGCTGTATTTGACACACACACACACACACACGCACACGCACACACACACACACACACACACACACACACACACACACACACACACACACACACACACACACACACACACACACACACACACACACACACCTTGCCTCCCAGGAGTGAGTAGAGTGCTCTTGTTCCCGCACTGAGCGAGGGGCTTTGTTTGCAGTCCACTTACAGCTCAACAACAGAAAACAGGCTCTTAGTGGACATTTGATTTGCTGTGAGAGACAATAGATGTTATTTACAGTATACTCAGGTGGATAAAATACTCAGTTGAAAGCTTTGTAAATGCACACTGGCTGACACAGCATGTTAGTGCATGTAGCCGGTGTGCTATATATACCTGTGTACTCATGCAAACACACAGTCTGAGCATCTTTTCCTTGGTTTCATGACTTTACTGCTCATCTATTTTTCTTATTCAGTGTGCTGAATAGAGGCTTCAGGCTCAAGGTTTGTGCTAGTTATTGTAGTTAAAGAATATCTGCAGGTCGGTATGTGCAAATTATACTGGTTTCACTGATTTTTACCAGAATAGAATATTGTATGCAAGTGAGGTATTTCTTTTTTTGGTAAAAACAGCTGGAACTGTCATATCGTTTATCATCAAAAACAGCCTAAAGGCCATCAGGAAACCCCTCCAATCCCAACAAGCAGTCTTGTTGTGCAACATGATGCATCCAAACAAGTGCCAGTGTGCAGCTCAGATGTCATGTCAGATAAAGCTCACCAGCTACTGTATCATATTGCAGCGTTTAGTTTGTGGCCTCGCCAAAATTCCATCAAAGAAATACTTAGATGCCTCAGTCTGCGTCTTATCAAACCGCTCTTGCCATGCCTTTGAAACAGCGCTGCCTCACTGTTTGTAATGATGGAAAAACGATGCAAGATTTCCTCAAGAGTTGGCTGTTGGAGTTGTTGTTATGGATGTTTGCCTCAGTGCTAAATCACTGCTCTCTTTAGACCCTGTATTTAATCTGCGCTTTGGTTTCCTGACTCTGCATCATTTTCATGGCCTCTTTAGTTTTGGCTTCGCATGCGGCAGAACAAATTGCCATTCTTTTTCTCTGAAGCAGCGCCAAAGTTGTCGCAAAATGTTGTAGATAGTGTGTTACTGCTTACTCTGCTTCATTCACTGAGATTTGTTAAAGGAATAGGCTGATATTTTGGGAAAACAAACAGTACAAACATACAGTTTTAGCTTCTTACCATATTGTACTCTACTCCCCTATTTCTCCCACCAATTCTGTGGATTTACGTTGACCTTATTTTACTGTTATCTGCCTTCTTTGAATATCCCTCCATCTTCTCCTCTCTTCTCTTGTTCAGTGGTATATAAGAACACGTCATATCGGGTGCCTCTGTAATTCAGCTGTTTAGTTTCTGTCGCACCGCCTCAGCTCCTCCCAGAGCGGAGGACTAGCTTGTAAAACCTTGTCTGGCTTGAATAAATCACTGCAGATGTAGGACAGGAATAGACCTGACAGGTGTTTAGTCGTGGTGCATATATTCATGACTCATACGTGGTTATGAGCGGAGGATTTCACATGTTGGTTTGTCCGTGTGGTAATCATCTGTGGCCCCTGAACTGACTCTGCCCTTTCATTGCCTCCCTCTCTGGATCAATCCCTCTCCTCCCTTTAATTGGCTGTCTTGTTATCAAGCACTTCTGGTGCGCTCTTGGCCTCTTCTTTTTCCTCATCGCTCTCTCTCTATCTTCACTGCTCCTCTCTGTTTCACCTATTTTCATGTGATGAATGGGCCTGGGCCTCCTGTAAGGCTGCTGGCCTGGTACTGAACCAGATCAGCCTTTGGTGATTGGTTAATCCCGTGAGCAAATGTGGGTCACTAATGTCTATTTTTAGTCATGCTGGCAGAGGGAAAGCCCAGGTAGGGGAGAGAGGCTCCAACAACAGCAATGTCCCAAATTTCATTAGCATTGAGTCAGTTTGTTGATATGTTGAGATGAGCTACAGTGGTTTACATTCAGATAAATTAAATCCTCTCACTTTCTCTCTAATGTTCTTAAATGTTCCCTCCTTTCAGCTTTTTATTGTGACGATTTGTTGCTGGTCTTTGTCAGAAGTGATGGTAAAGTTAATATCTGGGTTTTGGCTACAAAACAAGCAATTTGAAGATGTCAGCTTTGGGGAATTCTGGTGAGCAGTTTTCATTATAAACTGAGCAATTAATTAAGAAAGTAGTTGGCAGATTAATCATGAATAATCAGTAATCATCAGCCCTACTTACTAGACAGGATTGTGTCATGAATACATGTACAAATAAAAACTTGCATGTCATGGCAATTGTGTTTATATTCACCTCTCAACGAGGTGCTTTACTGCACATAATATGGCATTAAAGGCATAGTTCCACATTTTGGGATACACACTTATTTGGTTTCTGGACGGCCAACAGCAAACCTAGGACGTAAAAAAATCCAAATAGCTCCTATAAAGCTAAGTCACTGATGTGTTTCATCCGTTTAAAAATGAAGTCTAAAAATGGCAAGTTACAGTTGAGTGTGGGACTATTTCTTGGGCAAGTGTAGTGACTTTTTGTAGTTGAGTAGAAACCTCCCAGTGGCGCAGACTTCAGGAAGGGGAATGAGATATGGATTTTTTAACAGGCCTTTTATCCAGTTCTTAATGCTCAGCTCATGTAGGTTAATTGTCGGCTCCAGTTGCCACATGGCTCATGTAAGTCATTTTTCCGTTTGGAGCAATGCTGAGCATGTCTTGTAAAAAATAGCAATGGAGTTCTTATAAGAATTGTTTATGATTCAGAAGTGTGAAACTAGAGCAATGAGTGATGAGTACAGATGAGTGTAGGCATGAGAAACTGTGACTCATGTCTCCCCTGGGTGTTCTCGATGTACACTCTGGCTAGAGAGACACTCTTTCTTACAACTGATGCTTATTGATTTCCTTTCTCACACACACATGCTTGTGTTCAAGAGCTAGACGGTGGTCAGACAGGAGTGAGACTTGAGAGTCTGTCACCAGTTAAGCAGGAATGATGCACTGTGCTCGACACCACATGGCTCAGCTGTGCCTCATCCAATATATCAACATTTAGAAAATATAATCCAGAGACACTTAAACATGTAAAAGGGCTTCCCCATTCCTGCATCTCCACTGCTGCTGTGTAACAGCTTAGGTATAACCCCCCCCCCCCCCCCCCCCCATTATTTTCTTTTTGTATTAGAAGAGATAAGTGGTCCACACAAGGCGAACCACAAGCTTCAGATAGAGGCAGACTCACCCCCCTCGCCTTGTGTGGACCACTTATCTCTTCTAATACAAAAACAAAATAATGAGGGTTTGCTTACTTTAGCTCTCTGTAGGAGATAATTGCTTCATGTGAATAAAAAAACCTGTTGCACAAGTCTCTGTGGAGAGGCTATGGGCCTCTTCAGTCCGCCTCTCTCATTATTAATGAAGTGGCTTTCACTGTTCAATTTCAAAAACTCTCCACTTCAATTGACTGGACTGAAATATGCATCATTTATGCTTGTGTGCTTGCACTTTGTACTATGTATGTACTATACTCTGCCAGATACAATGAACTCTATTTTCTACAATCAAATAGATTTGATATTTTGAGTTGATCAAATGTTACTACTGAACTATAGTAAGTACCAGTCATGTCTGCTGTGTTTTTTAGGAATACTGATTTTAACGTCAGCAAACTGTGAATTCTCCTCATTTGTGGTTCAAGGAAAACTAAACTATAATGATAGTGCAGATAGTATGCATGTTTTTTCATTTTTACAAAGAGGATAAACCCCTTTTTGGACATATTAGTGGTAACAGCATCTAAGCTTCCAACGTCTGGGTGGATGTTCCCATGGCAGCTGTTGACATCCGAGGGCTGACGTTGCTAGGAGACACATTGTTAACTATTGTGGTACACTTGGAGTTGGTACCAAAAACCCTTGCCCCTTGGAGACCATCACTGTAGCGAGAGAAAAATAAATCAATACAAATGTCTTCCTTTTTTAAATTACAATTTAATGTCAGTTTGATTTTAATCTTGTATGTCCTTGCCTTAAATGTCTATTTTAGGTTTGTTTGCTTGCATAACTAAATTAGATGCAGACACGTTGCCCTCAAGCTCACCTAAATGTCAGGTTGCGTCCCCTCAGAAACGAAGCAACATCTTCACTCTCTGACCTTTTGAACCCAAGTCATGCATTCCACCGTCTGGTTCACTGCTCATCAGCGGTGCACCGGCCATCTGGCACACCGGGATAAATCCCTGTGGGCCTCCACCTCGGTGGACTGGAGACCGCCAAAAATAACATAAAGTTTTTACCGGCCATCCAGCCCTGTCTGTCTCTTTACCGGCCCTCCTGTATGCCTGTATGTCATTCAGGGTGTTCATGAGAGCGTGTTGGATGCATGTTCCAGGAAAAGAGTCACCAATCCATCATCAGCGTTCCCACTGCTCATGAGATCGGCCAGTCGTGATGTTTGGCTGTTTGTGGAGCAGTGCAGACAGTGAGATGAGTATTTACGACCACTTTATCATGTCAAAGGTCAGATGCAGAGTCCTGGATGTCATCAAAGAGACTGTCTGTGACTGACTGTCTCTGTCTGTGGAAACCAATCCCAACGAGTCACCAGTTACCGTGTGGTCTCCCATGAATGAAGAGACAATATTCCATCATGTTTAAGGCTCATCATCTTTTTGGTTTTCATCAGTTTTTGTCATGAAGTTTAAAAATGGAGCACATTCAAACTGTTTTTATCTACATTTAGTCTAGTCATCCCAATGTGTTTACACTGTTGATCCGTTCTGTACAGACAGCTATTACATGTGTGTTTTGGAGAATAGAGGGTGTCCCATGTTGTACAGATTGTAGAGCCCCAATGTGATTTGCGTGTTTTGGCTGTATGAATAACATTTGACTTGACTTGACTTGACATTACATTTTATGTCCTCATTTGTCCTCAATTACTGTTTTTTTCCTCTGAAAACCAAATCAGCAGGGGTACAGTGTATTGTATTGGACATTATCTTGATGTGACTTTGCATATATATATATATGTCCATATTGGAAAAAATATTTATATAAATACTGTGATTTTGACCAATGCTGATGTTAGTATTTAGATTAAAGCACCACTGTGGCCAAGTACAGCCTCATAGAGATGCATGACGAGCACGTCAGTAGACTACAGACTACAGCTAAAAAAAAGGCCGGACCATTTTCAGCAGTGGATTAAAGCACCAGTGAATGAGGCTCACTTGCGTGTTTTTAAGTGTTTGGACAATGGCACAGAGGAATACTCTGTACCAGACTAAACGGGAAACACTTGTTAGCAAGATCAATTCATTGTTGACTGTAAAAACATAGAAAATCAACAGGCACCAGCTTTATGTGGATGTTGGAGAAAAATAGTGGAACTTAGACTGGGTTTTCTCCAATATGTGTGAGTGCAGTATTGATATCCTGTGTGGTAGTGAAAATTCTATTATTAGTATACAAGTGTAGCAGCTTCTTTCTAGCTTCAAAGACAAGCTGAGCGTACTGCCTGGGTCCTCCCAGTGTTCTGCTTCATCTCGTTCTCTGCTGTTTTAACCCCTGAGGCCAGTGGGATATTCTGTCCCAATGCACCATCCTCCCCCTCCTCCTCCTCCTCCTCCCCCTCCACCTCCCAAACCCCTCAGAACATAATGCATCTCCTCCAAGATCCCCTCGCTGCCAATGTGCGGTTAATGTCACTGATTCAATGCTTAAAACAGGGTTCATCTACAATAGTGCTGCATTTTGCTAACAGTGTCTCCAGGTGATGGAAGAAAAGCTGTTATTGAATGCTCTTGTCGCTGATGGCAGCTCATTATCTGTCCTCACAGGGGCCATGTTAGCTGCTTGTTATGACTACTGTGTAAAGAGTCCTTATCTCTCTTGCTGTAACGGCTCTGCTCCGACACCGCTGACCTTCATTATCTGCGGATGCAGTCAGACGTCAGCCGTCAGCGTGTAGCCCAGTTGGCAGCTCGCCCTGTTTACTTTTTCCACTTCCTATCTTGTATTCCTTTCTTTCTCATGTGCTTGAAAATAACCTCTCTTACCTTTGTTGAAGCTGAAGAGTCCGACTAAAGCAAAAAAATGAGCGATAGGAAAATTTTACAGTTAAGAGAATCCACTCAGATGCAGTGCAGGGAGCTTCCAGACAGTATTCCAGGAGCACAGTTCAGATAAAAGCTTTCTTTCTGATATTTTCAATCCTCTTATTCCATCTCTCACATTTCCCCCTTGAGCAAAGTAGCTATATTGGGCCTAACCCCCTTTTCTAGACCTGCTGAAGTCACTGGGTGCATCTCAGTTCCCTTAATTACATCCGTCATGTGTGTTTTTGCATCAGTGAATCAAAAGTGGGAATGGATCAGCTGTCTGTCGACTTCAACATCTCTGTAGCGTCTTGTAGTACCAGATCGGATCAATTTCCAGGTTCAGTGAGGATCAAGAAGTGAGGAATGATTATCATAAAACCTTTTTTGTTTCTTCTTCATATTTCCAGGATGACAACTGGGGCGAGACCACCACGGCCGTCACGGGCACATCAGAGCACAGCCTGTCTCAGGAGGACATCGTTCGCATCACCAAGGACCTTGAGGACAGCGTGGGGCTCGACTGCCGCCGTTACTTCACCCTGACCCTGGCCGTGATCATGGGCCTGCTGGTGTTCCTGACGCCGCTGGCCTTCCTGGTGCTCCCACACCTGCTCTGGCCAGAGAAGCTGCAGAGCTGCGGCACGGCCTGCGAGGGCCTCTTCATCTCCGTGGCCTTCAAGCTGCTCATACTGCTGCTGGCCGTCTGGGCGCTGTTCTTCAGACCGCCTCGAGCCGGCCTCCCACGGGTCATCGTATTCCGGGCGCTGCTCGCTGTTCTGGTGCTGCTCTTCGTGGTCTCCTATTGGCTGTTCTACGGAGTCAGAATACTCGACTCACAGGTGAGTGAAGAGAAGAGTAAGAGAGGGGGGAGTGCAGGCATGTAATATATAATACCTATCATTTCTCGTAAGTGCACACCCTACTATATGGGATACATACATGGGAACTCAAGCAAAGCTACACGCACAGACACACGCCCACACCCACAAATGCACAAACACACACAACCAAATATTTCCAATAGCAGTGGGAGAGGTCTCGTGTATTGCAGACACATTCATTTTTAATGCCTTCAGGAGCTTAACAAAATCACAAACAACCAAAACACAGATATTTGGTTTCCCCAGTGCTCTGTGTTTACTGTGTGAGTCATAATTTAAAATCCCTGTTGGTCCCTCATCCAGAATGCTTGCAGGAAAACACACACATACTCACACATAGAAATAGGGGGTCTAAAAAGCCTGCAATCCATTGAAATATATCTAAATATTCATGTGCTCTACATCTTGTTTTACATGTGTATGATCTAAATTTTTACCCCTGCAGGACTATTTCCTGCGTGGTTTTGTTTGTTTTCACGTTTACTGCATTTGCATGCATCCTATGCACTCTGCGTGCACTTTATATACATTCTGATAAGAGCTACAAATGAACCCTTAAAACTGTCCTCAGGACGAGAACTACCAGGGCATCGTGCAGTACGCTGTGTCGCTGGTGGACGCTCTGCTCTTCATCCACTACCTGGCCATTGTCCTGCTGGAGCTCCGGCAGCTCCAGCCGTGCTTCTCTGTGTGCGTCACACGCTCCACAGATGGCGAGATGAAGCACTACAACCTGGGCCAGCTCAGGTGAGACACACAGAGGGACTACTTTCAATTTGTAGGTGTTAGAGTTGTTTTGGAGGAGGTAATAGCAGGTAAGTGGTCTGCTCCATAAATGTAAAAATAGGTCAGTTTTCTGTTGATATTTCTGTATATGAGGTGTGCGTGGCCCTTTTACACAGCAATAGCACAGCATTATATACAGGACATGAGTTAATGACTGCCAGTGCACTTATTGGCAGTTAGGTTTTGAGAATTTCTATTATTTATTGTTTCCTGTCATCTGCGTCCTGATAACAGCTGACAAGAGAGATTGTAGTAGCAGAATGAATGACAGGGACGTGATTAAAAAGTAAATAAAGCTCTTGATCACCCACATCATCTGCCACTATCAGCAGACGGTTCCTTAGTAACTTTTTCTCTTACATAGCACACTGTAGTCTGTAGATGTTAACTTATCTATACTATACAAACTCATTGGAAAAAGCTTTACAGCGCTGTTCAGTCCCATAGTGACCATCTTGTTTTGCCTGTGACTCACACAACCCTATGGCGTATGTGCGCTGCAGGCGTAGTTAGTATAAAGATATAGTCCGCAGCACGTCTGCTCCGTGAACTGTCTGAATAAGTTATGTGTATATATAAAACAGACTACCTACCTAATGAACAAATACCTGAAAAGTTGAATATCCGTGTCTATCCCTAGTATTTATTCTACTTAACTGAAACTGATGCCAGAAAGTAAGGAAGGCATAAATCTGGCTGTTTCTGTTGTCTGTAGTCACAGTAATGGATGCTGTTCGCATTGAGAGCAAGACTGCAGTAAATACCCAGATGACCTCTGTGCATGCAGAGATTGAAGACAGCAGGAGTAAGAGGAAGGGACAAGGCAGGAGGTAGAGAAAGCTAGGCTGATGTGAGCGACCAGGGGATAGACGAGGAGAACAAGGGGGGATGAAAGGGAGGGAAAAAGAGGACGTGTGGGCGAGATGAAGGCAGAGAGAAAGACAGAAACTGGGACACCTCAAATGAGAGAGGTGGGGAAGGGAGAGGGAAGTCTCTGGTTATTAACTTTGAAATATGAGGAAGGAGTTCATACAGGGAAGACTCAGGAAAGTCAAGAAACAGAGGGATGTGCCCGAAGGAAAAGAGAAGTGATCGAGTAGAAAGGGAGATTGAATGTTAAGCCAGAGATGAACGAAAACGCAGAGACAAGAAGTCGGGTAGACAAAGTGGCTGATAGGGAGAGGAAATCATGCCAGGAGAAAAAAAGGAGAGGGTGGGGAAGACTTCAGAGAGGAAACTTCTCCGAAAAGAGCTGCAGACAGAGGGCGGAGTACAGAGGGAGGACCCAGGAGGCTGAGGAAGGGAGAGCACTACAGGAGGGAGTGAAAGACAGAATAGAGAAGGAGGGATTAATACCTAATGGGAGGGTAGTGTTGAAGAATCCTAAAATGTATGTGGGAATGAAAGAAAGGGAAGGTGCATGTGTATGTATCTGTGTGTGTGTGTGTGTGAGGGAAAGAACAGCTCAGACTTGACCAACCAGGCCTTTATGACCCTACCGTCTCTGAGGTAAAACGGGAAGATCCCATTTTTAGCCAAACACAGCAGCTTCCTGGTATCAATATAATACACACTGTGGCCTCCAGCAAACTAATAAAACCTGATGGATTTATAGATTGACCTCTTTTATGACAGGATGGATGAAATATTATCCTGTATGTGCTCTTACGCTCTAAGCTTTATATCTGTGTGTAGTAGCTCCTGGGTGAGTTTCACAGTCTGACTGTTTCATACTGTATGTGCCGAGCCCTCACAGTACGTCAGGATAACTGCAGTTGGTCCCAACTTGGGAAATTCTCCGAAACGATTTTTCCATTAATCACAATGTCACAATGAATTGAATTAGATTCAACTTTATTCTCACTGCACACAGTAAATACTGCTACAACAAAATGCTGTTTAGCATCTAACCAGATAGCACACGCAGTAGCTGAGTGCAAACGATGGGATATGTGTAGTGTGTAGTAGAATGAGTCTAACTAGCATTAATAAGCTTGGCATTAAATGTTTCTTTGATGCTTGCTCACTCTTTAGCTACTATCAGCTGACTGGTAACAGCCTATCATATACTTGCAGGCGTTACCTTCCCATTACAACTTGACTTTTCTTGTTGTCACTTCAGAACCTTTTCTACCAAATCTAACTGTGTAACCATTTGCTATAAATAGTCAGTTCAGTTGGTTCAGTTGTTACTAAGCGACATACTTTATACATTGATATATTGTCGATATATTGGCCTTGCTGATTTATCCGTCTAGCTTTAATAGTGTCTTTAGAAAATGACTTAAAGTGTGGACAATGTGTGGGGGCTTATTTTTTATTTTTGTCTCATCACTTATTGTATTTTTGTATAGATAAGCCAATGGGTCTATTTAGCTCAAGAAGTACAATCATTTTCTCATTAATGGAACCTATAATTAATTCAATTAATTTAAAATCACCACATTTAGAGACAAACTTGTAGTAGTAAATTTGAGATACAGTAACAAAAGAATTACCAGATTGTGATTCACCTGTATCATACAGAGTACTAGTGTTAGGAGGCCTGAGAGGTCATCCAGCGTCTCATCGTTCTGCTTGGAATATTGTCGGCGCTGATATATCACACATGTCATTTATAATGTGTAAAAACATGCTGTAAATCTGAACTTTTATCAGTCTGAAAGGTGTATTGATTTTCATATTGATTTTGCATTCATAGAAACAGGTCAGACAAGTGTGTTTGTGTGTGTGGTTGGTGTGTTAGCTGGCTGCCTTGGGGGTGTTGTCCTTTGTAAGCTGTGCCATTCATCCCTGCTTGGCCGGCAGCAGGCCCGGCCTCGCTGTGTTGTCCGTCTGTGACTGTAAACACGCGGCTAATTAGTGCTCCCTGCAGACTGGAGCACAGCATCTGGTCGGCCTGACACGCATGCATGGTCACGCACAAACACAGACACGTGTGTGTGTGTACGCATGGGTAATTGCACCCTATACATCCAAATGACAGATTCATGAACATGTAGCCACAGACATGACCAAAGTATCATACATAGAGAAACACACATGAGTGGGTATGTTATTTTCTCAGCCAATCTCTCGTGTATCTCTGCCATTAACAGGCGGCGGCTGCTGCTGCTCACATTCCTGGTTTTCTGGCACCCATCTAATCGTAATAGGGACTCAGCCTGGGCCCTGGGGCCCTGAAGGCTTGTCTCTGTCTGTCTGGCCTTTGATGCCAATCTGGGGACCAGAGGAAGCCTTTTTGTCCTCTTGTCAGAGCAGCCGAGCTGAATATGAATGCATTCCTTACAGCCAGAGAGAGTTGTTCCAGAGGGGGTGGGGGTTAAACACATTTACAGCTGGGGACTTCCCAGTTTACATTCCCTGAGTGGTCAGTCCCGAACAGCAACATTAGAGAAGTCAGTGGTCAGCTACCTTAGTCTCAAGGGCAACTGGTTTACAGAGTGTCTGTAGTTATTCTCTGCTTCCTCATAAGATGCTGCTTCGTAGGCCAGCAGAGCTGCTCGGTTTGAATGGTTTTGTGTCATGTTTGCTCGGCTTAATAATTGATCGAAGTTGGAAAGCAGCAGGATCTCTGACTCAGCATTTACGCAAGCAGCCACTAAACAATGGACCTGTCTGTAGTGGCTTTGACTGCTTTATGCAAGAGAAGGCTGCCCGGGTTTCTTGAGTTAACCAAGGGAGTTGCTATCACACTCCTTCCTGCCTCCTTGGCGGAAATGAACACCGCCTCCAGCCTGGCTTAATGTTTTCCCACAGTGCTCTGTCCTATCAGCTCTGGCAGATTTAAAGGGCCTGGGAGCAATCTGTACAATTATTTTATTTATGAAATAGCAGCACTGTCTATTTAAACACACATAATGCAAAAGCTTGTATTTTATTACTTTATATGACGTCATATTTCTTCATAATTTCATCATGCAAATACAAAGCTTTCTTTCTGTGTTTGTAAGGGTGATCATAATTCTTCCCATCCAGGCGCCATATACATTTGATTGCTTTTAATCCAGTAAACAAAACTATTCTTTTATAATAATTAACTGCCAAATAAGCCAACAAACCAAAATTATAATTTTTTTAGGTGGCACAAAATTCCCAGCTGAAGTCAGTAACATGCACAAACCTTCAGGTATCTACTTAATTCAGTAAAACCTGTTTGTTGAAACACACTCCAGTACAAAGGCAAGTAAACACAGCTGAAGTAGTTTGTCCAAAAACCAAACACAGCATCCTGAAAAAATATCGCCATCAGCAAGGTCAACACACCCAAAGTGTAAACTAGAGGATTATGTAGACTTTGTAGGCTTTTTACGTGTTCAGAAAGCAAAAAATGTACCTCTCTACACTATGCGAAGTTTATATGGAATCCTGACAAACTGAGACTATGGAGAAGATTTGAAGAAATATTTCCTGTCTTAGAAATCAGGATCCTATTTGTCCTGTTTCCTCTCTGTGACCATTTTCCCTTTCAGCTTTCCATTCTCTTCAGATTCAGATCAACATGAACAGACAGCCCCCATCCTATTTTCACAAGTGGTGTATTTTTAGTCTGTAAACCAATCAAAACATCTGTCTTGTAACTGTGTTAGGCCGTCATGATGTTACTGTCAGCTCTTGTTCATGTGACTGTCACCAGATGGCAAGCCAGTGAGAATGAATGACGTTTTCAGGCTGATGGGATGTCTGGGTGGTTTGTATCTGTCTGTGGTATTGCAGTTGACCCATCACTTAACATATGGCTTGTTCTCAGGAATGAATGGAAGTTACAAGAGGTCAGAAGGTATCTGAAAATGCTCTCTTCAGTGTGCCAGAGCTCATTCTGTGATCCGCCTCTGGGATAATAAGAAGCTGCAGGATAGCATGCGTTGTTGTTTGAGAATATTGAGTTAACTCTCCACGTGGCCTGAAGAATGACACAGGCCACAGCAAGAGCTCGCCCACCTATGGATACATGCGCACAAACACAGTTAGAATAAAAGAGGTCCAGTGTTAAGCAGTGAAGTTGTGTTGTGGGTCAGATAACAGCTGTCAGCATCTGCCATCCTCCCGTCAGCCGAATGCAGGTCAGAGCAGCTGAGCTCTTCTGGCGTCACAACAGAGTTGTAGCAGCTACTAAATCCTTAGGGGTGTTTTATACTGTGAATTACTGCTTTTTATTCTAGTCTGCAGGTTTAACGTTTAAACCTACATTGATTGATTTTACTATTTATCTTGATTTAGAATAGGTCAGCAAACAGTGCCCTGTGTTCACATCCACAGAAAGACTTTAGCATTCATATGGAGGTGTTGTTGTTTCCTTCTGATGAACGTAAGTCCGACATTTTAGCTCTGGGTTGGACTCCATCAACTCCTTAGCAGCTAAGTGCTATGCTATGTTCACTAGCAAGCTGTCTGTCTGCTGTGTGGTGCTGGGCGGGTAGTGTATCTTACAGTGGGTTTATGAAAGCTTTTATTGATTGAAAACAGCTGCTTCTGCTGCATCTTGAAATGACACCGACGGGAGCTGTGAGAGTGAAGCAAAACAGTAAAATTCTGGGCTGTAAAACTAAAACAATGAATTAAAAGCAAAAAAAAAAAAACTTGATAAACTGAGGGAAGGATTAGAGATTAGAATAGATTAAGTATCATTCTGTTAAAGGGAAACGTTGTCACTTTTTATGTGGATGCCTAATCAGTGTTGATGGTAAATTTAGTCCATTGAAGCAAATAATACCTCAGTGCGTGCTATATTGATTGATTTCCAGGAAGTACAACAGATTTTGCACCATGCAGGAGAACTCACTTTTCTCAGTCACTAAAGCACACACTGAGGTACATTTACCAACAACACTGATTGGACATCCACTGAAAAAGTTTCCCTTTTAACCAGTTCTTAGGGACATAATCATGTTTCAGTCACAGTCTTCTGCCAGTGGAAATGCAAAAAAATTCATGAATTAAAGATTTTGCTCATATTGTAGCTACTTACATAAGTGCTATTTTAAAATTCTGTGATCTGTAGACCAGTTCAAAGCACAGCTCGCTAACTTTTTGCTTAACTGTGGCCACAAGTGGTAAAGGATGAGTCTTATTGCTTATGAATTTAACTTTTCATTTGTTAGAGGAAGAATGTGTTAAATCTTCTTCCAGAAGAACGTCATCTGTCTTTAATCTCTGATGAAGCTCATTTCCAGTAAAAAACAGAGGCAGTGTATATAAAAAAAAGAGCTGATGATTTATGGCATACAACATGTGAAAACACTGTTTTTGTGTACAAGTGGTTTAATGGTGCGGTGTTATGAAGGACAAGACCTGGCATGCTCTCTGATCCACCGTGTAGAGGATCAGGATCTGGGCTCTGACTGCTGCTGGGAAGCACACAGGAGTCTCTGACAGCCAGCACTCAGCGCCCTTCTGCTGTCATCCCAAACATCACTTCCTCTGTGTCTGCTTTCAGGACGTATACGGCAACTATGGCAACCATCGCACTGCAGCTCAAAGAGTCTCATATCAGATGTTTTTACATTCAGACATGTGAGGTTGTTCATGCAGTGTGGACACCTACATATGTTTTCTCAAATTAAATACTATCTCATGATGCGTCTACTCGGCTGTTAGTCCTTGTTGGTTTGGGAAATAGTTAACATCCTAGAAATGGGTCTGAAGAGGAAGAGCTGCTGTTCATGAAACAAAATCACATTAAAGTGGCAACAAGGAAATGCAGAAATCTGATTTGCTGTTTACAGTCAGGAACTCTGAATGAAATTATTGAAGTTCCAGTGAATCGTTGATCACATTGCTCTCAGTGTTAATGCACCCTTAGAAACCTTTTGTTTCACTGTGTCATTTCCTCCATCCTCCTCTTCCTGTTATCCATGTGTTGAGTCATGTTACATGTATTTGTTTGTGTTCATTTCATGTTGTCCTCTGGCCGTGTGAGCAGTGTCCTGACGTTTTCTTCTTCCTGTGTTTTGGATGACTCTGCTGTCATTAAGGGAGTTTCCCACTCAAGCATATATTTAAGTATTACTGTTAAATCTCTTCAGGTGGCGACTTCAGCGTCACCTTCTGCCCTCGACTCTCTTTCTATAGTGGTAGTTTGTCTTTTCTTTCATTTAGTTAATTGTGACAGTCCTGTTTTTTATTCTGTAACACACACCTCTTTACCACCATTCAGTAAATGACTCTTCCTATCCTCAAGAAATACGAGAAGGATTTTCTCAGTAAGCAGTTTCTCAGCAAGTTTTCAAAGGAAGCCAAAAGGGCCTCTCCTATCTCCTTTGCTCTCCTTGTGTATTCAGACAGAATGGTGGTAGAATTACTGCAGGGATTTCCAAGTATTTGGTATTACAAGGGAAGAAAAGGGTCCTGTGGCTAATCTTTAAAGCTCAACCCCTCGCACTGAGCTACCTGGTTTTTAACTGAAATGCTTCCCTGGGCTAAAGCTCAGCTTTTCATTTTTCCACCTTCTCCTCTCCAGCATTCAGCGGGCAGCTCTGGCCATCTTAGAGCACTACTACTGTGACTTCCCGGTCCACAACCCGGCGTTGCTTTCCGCCTCCAAGTCCCGCGCGGCCAAGCACCTGGCCGGCCTCAAGGTCTACAACGTGGATGGTGAGTTCCCAGCGGCCCCCGCTGAGGGTGAGTGGGATGATTTTTGAACTTTGTGCTGTGTCTCTGTCAGTGCTTTGGTTTCTGTCTGGTCTTCCTGGACAAAATGTATGCTGGAGTTATTCTATAATATTTTTCATTGTAACACAAAATATTCTTATCTAGTGTTCATAGTGTTATTTGGCAAATGTTTTTATTTTGCAAATAATTGCTGAGCTAATCATTTAATTGACTAATTGTTTTAGCTGGAGACGTTTAAAAGAGCTTATTTTATATGCTTTTAAAACATATTGGTGGGTTTGCATGTTTTAGCCTCCAAATTGTTCTAGCTATTTTAAACAGTTTACATCACAGGTGACCAGTTTCTAAATGATATGATGGAGGTTTTTCTATTCGTTTCTCCCTTTCATACCTCCAGCCAGTTGTTTCCATTTACTGATTATGATATGATATCAGTCCATTATCTTACAAAAGTCAGAAAGCCGACTAAGCTGGAGCCAGAGAATTCTGGGCATTTGGAGCAACTTAAAGGTTTTGTATATGTTTGCTTTCAGAGCAACTGAATCAATCATACAGCAATAATCCACGATCAAATAACTTTTCTGAGTTTCTTCCTGTGAAATCTATCCATCCATCTAAAGCACATTTCAAGTCTCTGCAAGTTGATTTTGACACTTTACCGGAATGCGCCGAGACTAATGGCTGCCTGAAAGGAAGGAAATCGATCTGCAAACATTTCCCAGTCGGAAAATTGGCGAGAGTGATTGAAAGCGTGGGTGATTTGTAGTTAATAGGCTACAGCATGCAAACATACATGTGTGGTTATTTGATATGTGCCTCAGTGCACCCTCTGGTACCTTCTGAGCGGGTGGGAATTGCTCAGCTTCAATGTTGACTGTCTCCTCTCCTTGTGTGTCTCTTTACACTGACGCTAACCCTTTAAGATGTCTTTAGAGCTAAACTGAAAGCCTACCTTTTGGACAGTAAGTTAAAGCAACACTGCTATGAACTAAAGCCTGCTCACAGACTGCTGCTGTTCACTTTGTTAAAGCTATCTCTATCCTGTTAGATGTGCTTGAACCTAAACAAAAGCCTCCTTTAAACTGAGTGGAACACACACACACACACACACACTCACCAGCACTGTGGACCCACGTCTCCTCTTCACTCTTTGCATGCCACAGGTTGATGTAAAAGTTCAGTCTTACAACAGCTGGCAGAATGTAACACAAACCCTCTATTAAATTATTGCTCTTCCTTAAGTGTACTCCAGCTTCACTTAAGTGCACCAATGTGACTCCCTCTTCGTTTTTCTTTTACCTGCTGCCATTTGTTTGCCTCTTTTCTTCTGTCTTCTCTCAAATGTTAGTGGGAGACAGACATGGAGATGGCTGATAAATCAATAGCTATTACGCCGCGGGTCTTGTCATTTCTCTTGTCGTGTCTCATCCTCCTCTATTTTCATCGTGCAGCAGCTGCTCAGGGACCTCTCCTTCTCTCCGTCTCTCTCAGTCTCTCTTTTCAGGAGCTTTTACTTCCCACTCCTCCTTTCTTTCTGCAGCCGCGCCGGCATTGTTATAAATAAGTCGACAGACAATAATCTTTGCTTGATTAAAGAGTGGTGAAGCCCTGAGCGCAAAGCAGCTGTAACACTCAATTACACTGCGTCCAAATGGGTTCAGGTGATTTTGTGATGCCTGACAAGCTATTTAGTCTTCACATTGTTTTCTGGGCTCTAGATATTAGGAACTGGAGATGAATGTCAGCGGATAAAAGGTGCTGCACAGAGATCCTCCAAAGTATGGAAGATTTCAAATGCCTGAATAAAAGTGAAATACAACACACATTACTTTGTGTGTTTTCTGTCGCAAATAAATGTTTTTTTGTCTTGTATTTTTAAACCTTGATCAAATGTTTACATATTTTGGGTTCATCAGTAGGTACAAAAAGTTTTGGAATCGGTTCAATAGATCACCTCAGCAAGCAAATATCAATGTGTTTCTGATATTGAGCATTTTCAATAAGATTTTTTTTTTTATTATTTAAGCATTTTCAATCTTCCATATCGGAGTGGTTCAAAAAACGTTCATCCAAAATTCTTACCTGCTGCTGACATCCAACACCTGGCTTTCAGCACAGCATTTCTCACCCATAAATCCTGTCTAAGTGCAGTAATACCAAGAGCAGGGGGTGATGAAAACTCCCTCCTCTCCGTTCATGAATTATTCTGTTCATGCTCGTTCCCTACCCCACATTAATAATTCACCAGCTCTGCCTTCTTTTAACCTGCATTAACATCAGGCGGGGTTCATCAGCAGCCTCCCATCCTAATCCCAAAAATGTAAACTTTTGAAGTTGCCCAAGACACTCTTTAATTGGGCGCCCCATGCCTCTAAAGGTACAAAGAAAAGGGAATGTTTGAATATCAATAGCCATGTGTGAGAGTGCAGAGTGTTTTTAGATTTTCCAGTGATCACAGTGCTCAGAACAATTAGAATTATGACTTTGTGTGGCTAGTCACATCAGCTCCCAGGGTTTTAACACTGCCAGTGAATGAAAGGAAATGGACCATTTGTAAACCACCCCACATTGCACTTTATGTCATCACCTAAGATTTCTTTGTTCTTTTACCTTTGTCTCTAACGCTGTGACTAGACACACACAGACACACAATCAGTAACTATTCACGTCTTATCTATTTGTCACAACAGGTCCGGGGAACAATGCAGCAGCAGGACTGGCCCACTCGCAGTCCAGAGCCATGATCGCAGCCGCTGCCCGCCGCAGGGACACGAGCCACAACGAGCTGTACTACGAGGAGGCTGAGCACGAGAGGCGTGTTCGCAAGCGCAGAGCCCGGTAACTCACACAGTAACTCTGGACTTGTTTCACGTGTCTATGGAGGAACTTTTCAAGGACTCCAAAAATGACCACTGGTGACCCATAATTACTGAAGTCACTGACATCTCAACAAACGCCACACAGAGACCACTAGAAATATTTCCTAAATGTTGCCCTCTCATACCAGCTTGGAGTGAATCTCTGATGCTCGTTGGGCTGTTTTTTCAGTGAGGAGCAGCGGGAGAGACAACAGACAGGATTTTGTATGTCAAACATCTGGTAATTTCTTGTTTGGGCTACAGCTACAGTGAATCCTTAGCACTGCCTATCAACTACAAGAATATCTCTCTAAAAGTATCAGGACGGTGAAGGGAAACCTGGCTCATCAGACACTAACCCCAGCTCTGTTTGCTGTGTGTGTCCTCACAGCCTGGTGGTGGCGGTAGAGGAGGCATTCACACACATCAAGCGCATGCAGGAGGAGGAGCAGAAGAAGGCCCCGGGGGACGTGATGGACCCGCGAGAGGCAGCGCAAGCCATCTTCCCATCCATGGCTCGCGCCCTGCAGAAGTACCTGAGGACCACCAAGCAGCAGCACTGCCACAGCATGGAGAGCATCCAGCAGCACCTGGCCTTCTGCATCACCAACAACATGACACCCAAGGTGAGACCTCTGACCTGAAACCAACGGTCACATTTACATTCATTGCATGAGCTGACTCTTTTCTTACTTGAAGATATGTTTGTACATTCTCCTCCCACCCAGGCGTTCCTGGAGAGCTACCTGACCCCGGGTCCCACCCTGCAGTACAGCCGGGACCACTGGCTGGCCCGTCAGTGGACGCTGATCAGCGAGGCGTCGGTCACCAGCGGCCTGAAAGACGGCACCGTCTTCCTGCTCAAGTGTGTGGACTTCAGCCTGGTGGTGACGTCAAAGAAGATCCCTTACATTCAGATGACGGAAGAATACATCGACCCCAAGTCACACAAGTTTGTCCTGCGGCTACAGTCCGAAACCTCTGTGTAGGACTCCAAACGTGTTTTTTTTAATCCCTCACCCTGTTTCGTTGCTCTCAAATGTTTTCATTTTGGGTTTGCAGTTTTTACTTTTTTGGAATTTTTATATATTATATATGAATCTATATATTACACACACGTTTGGATATACTGATCTTTTTATGTTTGATTTTGATGAAAACAAAAGAAAGAACTGAGGCAGGATTATGCTCACGGCAGATTGACTCGGACGCCTCGGACATGTGTGCACATACAGTGTGCGTGTGTGTGTGTCACTTTGTGTCAACACAATCACTCGTTCCCTTTCCATTTGAGATGCTGTAGCCAACCAAGATGGGAACGTTTGAGGTTTCTGACATCCACACAGAGACGTTTTTGTCTCCTGTATTTCCATGGGACGGACAGACAAACCACTACGGACTGCCATGGTGTGACTTGGATTTTGGTATTTGAAGCCTGACAGACACACATGACAAAAATTCAGCCTGTGTTGTTCGTCCTTTGCATTGGAAAGTATTCGCATCCTCTGGACATCAACAGAGGGAGAATTAAATGGGTTTTATTCTCCCGAAAACCAAATAGATGCATTTGACAAAAAGATGAAACTAAACTTCAATCAGACTTTGCATTAAATGCACGTTTATGTATGTTTATGAAAGAAAAGAAAAGCCTAAAAAGGACAGAACATGTGATCTCAGCCTGCTCATAAAGGATGCCGGACTGTTCTCCCGTCACCACAATCAATACTTCTGGACATCAGTAGAGCTCCAGAGAAACACTTTTCCTGACAGCTGAGGTGTCACACTGGCCTCATGTCCAGCCTAAGGCGTACAGTCGCACCCCAGAGCACTAATACTAACAGCCAGAGCGGGGCGCTTTCAGCTGTTTTGGTGCACGATTCTTCTGCAGGTGCAATGGTGCAAAATCAGAAATATTTCCACTCCAGTTGGGAGCAACACACTCATGCTATGTTAAACACCGTGGTGAACTCAGAATGAACTGGATCAGAAGAGACTCAGAGGTGGACACATGCCCAAAAACATTTGCCCTGCCTCACCGGTTCAGTAACCTTCTCAGGGCTTTCATGTCTGCCTAATCTGCCTGACAGACTGATGATGGAGAGGGAAGGCAGCGAGGTGGAGAGATGAAGCCACCATGTCAGGAATAAAAAGTACTACTGATTACTCCAAACCGCAGTCATCCCTCTGTGCGTTACAAAGCAGAAAACAAAATACAACAAATTCTCATGTAACAGCCGCTATTCTGTCGCTAATAAAGGCCATGTGAGGGGGGGGGCCTAATCTACTACATCAGCTCTCATTGTAAATTTAGTATAATGTTTCCACAGCACTAATCAGTACAACAGAGTCATGTTGCTGTTCTGAGCCTCTCAGAATACTATACTATAATTTCTATACTCTGATCAGCTTCAGTCCGTTCTTCTATGTCGTACTCTCGATCGATGTTAAGCTACTGTCAATAAAATGCAACACGACATGATGTTTTTCCATATGAAAAGGGAAGGCTGGAAGATTTACTTTTGTTTTTCGACACCAGTGTAGACAGACAGGAAACGTGAAAAAGCGAGAGAGGGGGGTCCATCAGGAATCTATCCACGGACATCGCTGTCATGTGCGAAACTCCTTAACTATAAAGCTAGGACACCCCAGGCTGTATCTTGTGACTTTTAATCTGAAAATTCTGCAGGAAATGTTGGGTTTCATTCGTGGCAGCTTAACATTGCACAGGGAAAAAGGCAAAATAGAGCCCCTGATGAGACATATCCTGCACCGATAGAGTTAGTGCTGTGGAAATTGACACAATGAACTAGTCAAGACAACAAGGCAAACAGTTCTTTCTGCCACTGAGCTAAATAGAGGTCATTATTTGAGAATTTACAGTATTTAGATTATCACAGGGTTTTCTGGCATCACTAGAATACATAATAAATAATGTATCAGTAGTGAGAGCTGCAGCAGGGCGGAACCTCCTTCCTAACTGGACCATCTGGTTTTCCCTCACCACCATGTCTCACCTCTGTTGTCTGACTAACAAGTTCACAGTGAATCCCTCGAGGTCAGCCACCTCAGTGGAAGACTCAGAGGGGAATTTTATCTTTTGCCTGATGAATCGGCCTATGTTGTAAAGCCTAAAAAAATACAGTTAAATGAAGCTAACGGCACCACGGTGACACTTTTAGATCCTCTCAGCTCAGATTAGACTGTCCCTGTCATATCTGATCTGGTCAGTTCACCAAAGTGATAAAAGAGAATCACATGGAGCTCATGTAGAACTCACCGAACAAGAAAAATATGTCACACTAATAATACTCTGGCTATGAGCAGGGTTGTCCCCTGCTGCCCCCTGGCTGGTAAACCTAATATTGTCAGTTTGCCTGCTGGAGGGCAGCAGCAACATGTTTTCATACAAAAAGACAGATCCTCTTCATTTCAGCAAAAACACTCTATCTGTAAACTTTTAACTGTTCAAGCACCTGGACAAAAACTCAAAAACCCACTTTGCTGTTTCCTGTGTTTGCAATAACAGCAAATATCTTCTTTTAAACACCTGCCACTGCTCATATTTTGTACCTACTGACAGATGAACTTTGTATGATCCCAATGTGACTGTGCCTCCTGTTTTTACACTGTAGCTATTTATGTAAACAAGTGTGTGTGTGTGTGTGTGTGTGTGTGTGTGTCTGGATGTATGTTTGTATGTATGTATGCCATTCCAGTTCACATGACCAGCCTTTTATCCCTCTCCTCCTCATCACCGCCATCTGTCACACTGTTGCCAGGTTACAGTCCTCTGTCATGGTTTGGTTTTTGTTGGACAACTTTACGATGATGACGTGACATTGCAATGTAAGAGGTGTTTCAGTTTCACAGCATTAGCATTTGTAAAAAAAAAATAAACATTTTTATGAACATTTGTAAAACCGCTATATGGGATTGTATTGTGCAGTAAATGGCCCTGGTTTGTCTCCCAAAGGTCATTTTTCTTTCTCATGAGCCCTCAGTTTTATTAGGCTGACTCTCTTCCTCACTGTCCATCTGTCATGCAGCTTTAAATGGTGTCCAGATGTCAAATTTACATTTTGGTTAGGTTATTTAATGGGAATGCTGGGACTTAAACCTCTGGCCTGTTGGTAATGGAACGGGCTTCATTTCTGGTTTCTGTCCACTTCAGCAGTGGAGGAAAATTCCACCTTATTATGTGAAAGCAGATGAGTTTTGTGATTATTCACTTTTGGTTAAAATGTCCTGGTTTTAACTGTTGTTTCTTTTTCTACATTTGTGCCAATAACCCAACATGTTTTATGGCTGCATTGTATTCTGCTGATTGTACTAGCTTGTGAATTTAGAAATGTAAACCTGACAGGAAAACGACCCACCCTTAAATATGCACACACACACACACACACACTTTTTACATTAATTTAGTGATCTCAAAAAGTATAACTAATTCCTGTTTTCACTATCTATCTATATATATATATATATACTGTGTGTATTTATATATGTGTGTGTGTATATATCTATATATATATATATATAGATATATATACACTACTCAAAAAGTTAGGGATATTCGACTTTCAGGTGAAATATATGGAAAATGTAAAAAGTGAATGCTACAGTGATATTATATCATGAAAGTAGGGCATTTAAGTAGAAGCATGCACTGGTAATTTTATTCATCTTAAACAATTTGATGAAAGAAAATCTAACAACAGTGGTAGGTATACCACAACAAAAAATTTAAATGTCTCAATAAATTGGGATGTGGCCAAAGGACGTCCACTCCTCTCCTTTCTGTGACTCTTCCAGTCTCTGTATCACTGTTCCAACCTCCTGATGACACTCTGTGACCCTCTAAGCTCAGTGAACACCTCCGTCTGAGGACTTCCTGTTTGAAGCCTCCAGTGTTGAGGTGCTGCTGATCAACTGTTAGGTGTCGTCTTGGTCTCATGATGTCAGAATGTGAACAGCAGGATGAGGAGGACTGTTTAAATACCAATTCTAACTGAAGCAGGAAATGTATTGGTGGATTCATGGATCAAACCTGTTGTGAATGTTGCTGTTAAGCTTCTTGTTAGAGAACAGCAACTGGTGCAAAAAGTACTGAGACACTGAACAGTTGGACATGTGCATTCAGAAGTTTAGAGAAGGTCACATTAAGTTCACCTGGAAAGGTTAGAATGCATTTTAGGTTCATCCTGAAATTTCACCTGAAAGCTGAATATCCCTAACTTTTAGTGAGTAGTGTGTGTGTGTGTGTGTATATATATATATATATATATATACACACACACAGTGGGAGGACCCTATTGAAATGTAAGGGAAAAATTTGGTGAGGTCATGTATCTCTTCAAGATGTACAAAAAAGGCTCTTGGAGCGATGACCTAAACCCAACAGGAAGTTGGCCATATTGGATTTTCCGTACATTTTTGGCGATTTACAGGGGTCATAAATGAACGAATTAGTCTGAGGGGGTTGAAGCGATCCACTTAAAACTTGGTCAGCTGGTAGAAAAGGCATTAATGATGAAAAGTCAAGTGTTCACTCTTTCCAGACAAGCTTGAATTTACATCCGGCTCCCCGTCTCTATGTGGCTCTGTACCTGGACCGTACCACCTCACGAGCTGTCTTCAGAGCGTCTCCCCTACTACTTTCACATAATGGTATGATCCACTTTGTTCTCGCATGTGATTGGCCGCATGGTGGGCCAATCACAATAAAGACAGAAGATGCGGCTCTCCCCGACGCCAGTCGGCTTTTCTCTTTCAGCTGCAAAGAATCGGACACTGTGCATCTGCTTCTGCTTCATAAAGTCTTTGGCGGACCAGAGGAGGAAACATCATGGAGATGTGGAGTTGGCTTTGGTTAATGAGGTCAGTCTGAGGCTGCATGGCCACACAAACAAATCAGTTGTTAGCTAATTAGCTAATGCTAGCTAACATGTTACTGCTACATTTTACTGCTGCTTGAGGAGGATATATGCTAATATATATATGCTAATAAGGGCACAACAGTTTCTCTGTGATTTTTGGGTATGTTGGTGGTTTCATTGTGGCTTATGGTTCTGATGTTCTCTGTGTTTGTCCTAGAACCTCCAGAAGTTCCTCATGGCTCCCGCAGCTGTGTCCTGTTAATCAGCTGCAGCTGCTTCAGAGGGAGAAAGAAGACCAGTGAACACAGACACTCTGCAGCAGCAGGAGAGTTAAAGCTCAGACTCAGTGTAACGTTAGTTAAAGTACTGTTTTAACTAGTAAGAGTGTCTGCAGTGAGTTTGCTGCTAATGACCGGACTGCAGGGTCAATAATCACTGATCAGTTTCACCTTGTGGCTAATCAGTGGCTAACATGCTGTCTAGTGTTAGCATGTAGCCTGTTTGTAAGAGGATGTTCTTCAGGCAGCAGTGTCACCTGGAGCTCAGGTGTGTCCACTCTGCTGCAAAAATCATCACTTGGTGCCATGAACGCATCACAGTGGGAGCATGTTGCAGTTAAGGGACAAAGTTTGTTTGGTTCCTGCTCTTAAATTAGCTTTAAGACCAAAAGCTCAAGGAAGCATTAATAAATCAGTGGTTTATTGTGGCTGAGATCAGGTGGTGAACCACAGGAAGTTTAACCAGCAGCTTTGAAGTGAGGAATCAAACTTTGTTACATTTAGTCTGATGTTTGCAGGTGAACTTCATCTGCAATGTCATTTATTTACTTTTTTACTTGGAAAGAGCTGTAGTTTTATTGTAAATCTCTTCTGTTGCAGGTGGCGTGTCCTGAGTCAGGAACAGCTTGTGGTAAATTTACCTAGATCAGATGAATGTGTGCTTTTATTTTCTCACAGCAAACCAACAGTGTTATCATGTTAATGCCACTAAATGTTGGAGCACAAACATTGAAGATTTGTGAATTCTTGCAGTAGATAATTCTCTCTTGGTGCTTGTTTGTAAAGGAAGAACCTAAAAGTATCCAGTTGTCTCACAGCAAGAAGGTTCCAGGTTCAAATCCTGTTTTGCATGTTCTCCCCATGCTAGCGTAGGTTCTCTCCGGCTTCCTCCCACAATCCAAAAGACATGCAAGCTGGGTTAATTGGTGACTCTAAATTGCTCATTTGTCTGTCTCTGTATGTGTTATTTTAATGATGTGCCTAATAGGCTCCATGCCTGTCCAAGCAGACAAACTACACCGACTAGAATTACGGTTATTTTAACCTTTAAATCCTTCAAGATGCCGGAGAGAACCCACACTAGCATGGGGAGAACATGCAAACAGAAAGATTCCAGGTTCAAAACCAGGAACTGAACCTGAAACCTTCTTGCTGAGAGGCAACCACACTAACCACAGCACCACCATGCTGCCCAAAGCAAAAGGAGTGGGAATCAAACCCTGAATTCAAAGGCTGGTTGAAGCGGTTTATTGGAGACCATACACGGGCATGCTGCCTGGATTGTAAGGCTGATTTCTACACCAAACTTTGTCATATTAAAAAAAAAAGACACATGAACTGGGATTCAAACCTTGGACCTTCTTGCTGTGAGGTAACAGTGCTAACCACTGCTCCACCATGCTGCTCTGCTCTTGCTTATGTGATTGTGATTACTCCCCCAAACATTTATGTAAAACTTGCTGGGTTTTATTTGTTGTTTCTATATAGATAATAGATGGATGATGGATGGACATAAAAGAGAGATAGAAAGGTGAAGCAGACGTCCTGAGGCAGGTCATTCAAGAGCAGAGAATATAACCTGTCTGTGCCTTACATGTAATCAATAAATCAGTTGGTGTTACTGGAGACTTTTCTGGTGTTTTGGAGACTCTGACATGAAAGTGAGCCCCTCCCCCTCCCAAAGCAGGTAGAAGTTTGGGTTCAGGTGTTTTGCATTTTTGAGTAGACAGCACCCCTTGTGTCCTGTAGGAGTAACTATTTATCAATGTTCCTCCACTCGTTTTCTCTTTTTCATTGTTTTCTCATGGTGGTGCAGTGGTTAGCACAGTTGCCTCACAGCAAGAAGGTTCCAGGCTCAAATCCTGTTTTGCACCTGGTTTTGCATGTTCTCCCCATGCTTGCGTAGGTTCTCTCCAGCTTCCTCCCACAATCCGAAAGACATGCAAGCTGGGTTAATTGGTGACTCTAAATTGCCCATTTGTCTGTCTCTGTATGTGGCCCTGTGATTGGCTGGTGACCAGTTCAGGGTGACTCTGCCTCTCGCCTGAAGTCAGCTGGGATTCCTTCCATGAAACTGGAGGTTGCTGTAAAATGGCTCGGTATGATTCAAACCTCACCAAACTTGGCACACACATTAAGAGGCCTAAAATGAGTAATTTGCACAATTGTCCTAAACCCAACAGCAAAAGTGTTATTTTAATTTTAATGATGTGCCTAATAGGCTCCATGCCTGTCCAAGCAGACAAACTACACCAACCAGAATTACGGTTATTTTAACCTTTAAATCCTTCAAGATGCCGAAGAGAACCCACACTAGCATGGGGAGAACATGCAAACAGAAAGATTCCAGGTTCAAAACCAGGAACTGAACCTGAAACCTTCTTGCTGTGAGGCAACCACACTAACCACAGCACCACCATGCTGCCCAAAGCAAAAGGAGTGGGAATCAAACCCTGAATTCAAAGGCTGGTTGAAGCGGTTTATTGGAGACCATACACGGGCATGCTGCCTGGATTGTAAGGCTGATTTGTACACCAAACTTTGTGATATAAAAAAAAACACACATGAACTGGGATTCAAACCTTGGACCTTCTTGCTGTGAGGTAACAGTGCTAACCACTGCTCCACCATGCTGCCCTACTCTCTTTCATGTGATTGTGATTACTCCGCCAAACATTTATGTAAAACTTGCTGGGTTTTATTTGTTGTTTCTATATAGATAATAGATGGATGATGGATGGACATAAAAGAGAGATAGAGAGGTGAAGCAGACGTCCTGAGGCAGGTCATTCAAGAGCAGAGAATATAACCTGTCTGTGCCTTACATGTAATCAATAAATCAGTTGGTGTTATTAGAGACTTTTCTGGTGTTTTGGAGACTCTGACGTGAAAGTGAGCCCCTCCCCCTCCCAGAGCAGGTAGAAGTTTGGGTTCAGGTGTTTTGCATTTTTGAGTAGACAGCACCCCTTGTGTCCTGTAGGAGTAACTATTTATCAATGTTCCTCCACTTGTTTTCTCTTTTTCACTGTTTTCTCTTAGTGGCAGCATGGTGGTACAGTGGTTAGCACGGTTGTCTCACAGCAAGAAGGTTCCAGGTTCAAATCCTGTTTTGCACCTGGTTTTGCATGTTCTCCCCATGCTAGCGTAGGTTCTCTCCGGCTTCCTCCCACAATCCAAAAGACATGCAAGCTGGGTTAATTGGTGACTCTAAATTGCTCATTTGTCTGTCTCTGTATGTGTTATTTTAATTTTAATGATGTGCCTAATAGGCTCCATGCCTGTCCAAGCAGACAAACTACACCGACTAGAATTACGGTTATTTTAACCTTTAAATCCTTCAAGATGCCGGAGAGAACCCACACTAGCATGGGGAGAACATGCAAACAGAAAGATTCCAGGTTCAAAACCAGGAACTGAACCTGAAACCTTCTTGCTGAGAGGCAACCACACTAACCACAGCACCACCATGCTGCCCAAAGCAAAAGGAGTGGGAATCAAACCCTGAATTCAAAGGCTGGTTGAAGCGGTTTATTGGAGACCATACACAGGCATGCTGCCTGGATTGTAAGGCTGATTTCTACACCAAACTTTGTCATATTAAAAAAAAAAGACACATGAACTGGGATTCAAACCTTGGACCTTCTTGCTGTGAGGTAACAGTGCTAACCACTGCTCCACCATGCTGCCCTGCTCTTGCTTATGTGATTGTGATTACTCCCCCAAACATTTATGTAAAACTTGCTGGGTTTTATTTGTTGTTTCTATATAGATAATAGATGGATGATGGATGGACATAAAAGAGAGATAGAAAGGTGAAGCAGACGTCCTGAGGCAGGTCATTCAAGAGCAGAGAATATAACCTGTCTGTGCCTTACATGTAATCAATAAATCAGTTGGTGTTACTGGAGACTTTTCTGGTGTTTTGGAGACTCTGACATGAAAGTGAGCCCCTCCCCCTCCCAAAGCAGGTAGAAGTTTGGGTTCAGGTGTTTTGCATTTTTGAGTAGACAGCACCCCTTGTGTCCTGTAGGAGTAACTATTTATCAATGTTCCTCCACTCGTTTTCTCTTTTTCACTGTTTTCTCTTGGTGGCAGCATGGTGGTACAGTGGTTAGCACAGTTGCCTCACAGCAAGAAGGTTCCAGGCTCAAATCCTGTTTTGCACCTGGTTTTGCATGTTCTCCCCATGCTTGCGTAGGTTCTCTCCAGCTTCCTCCCACAATCCGAAAGACATGCAAGCTGGGTTAATTGGTGACTCTAAATTGCCCATTTGTCTGTCTCTGTATGTGGCCCTGTGATTGGCTGGTGACCAGTTCAGGGTGACTCTGCCTCTCGCCTGAAGTCAGCTGGGATTCCTTCCATGAAACTGGAGGTTGCTGTAAAATGGCTCGGTATGATTCAAACCTCACCAAACTTGGCACACACATTAAGAGGCCTAAAATGAGTAATTTGCACAATTGTCCTAAACCCAACAGCAAAAGTGTTATTTTAATTTTAATGATGTGCCTAATAGGCTCCATGCCTGTCCAAGCAGACAAACTACACCAACCAGAATTACGGTTATTTTAACCTTTAAATCCTTCAAGATGCCGAAGAGAACCCACACTAGCATGGGGAGAACATGCAAACAGAAAGATTCCAGGTTCAAAACCAGGAACTGAACCTGAAACCTTCTTGCTGTGAGGCAACCACACTAACCACAGCACCACCATGCTGCCCAAAGCAAAAGGAGTGGGAATCAAACCCTGAATTCAAAGGCTGGTTGAAGCGGTTTATTGGAGACCATACACGGGCATGCTGCCTGGATTGTAAGGCTGATTTCTACACCAAACTTTGTGATATAAAAAAAAAAAAAAAAAAACACACATGAACTGGGATTCAAACCTTGGACCTTCTTGCTGTGAGGTAACAGTGCTAACCACTGCTCCACCATGCTGCCCTGCTCTCTTTCATGTGATTGTGATTACTCCGCCAAACATTTATGTAAAACTTGCTGGGTTTTATTTGTTGTTTCTATATAGATAATAGATGGATGATGGATGGACATAAAAGAGAGATAGAGAGGTGAAGCAGACGTCCTGAGGCAGGTCATTCAAGAGCAGAGAATATAACCTGTCTGTGCCTTACATGTAATCAATAAATCAGTTGGTGTTATTAGAGACTTTTCTGGTGTTTTGGAGACTCTGACGTGAAAGTGAGCCCCTCCCCCTCCCAGAGCAGGTAGAAGTTTGGGTTCAGGTGTTTTGCATTTTTGAGTAGACAGCACCCCTTGTGTCCTGTAGGAGTAACTATTTATCAATGTTCCTCCACTCGTTTTCTCTTTTTCACTGTTTTCTCTTAGTGGCAGCATGGTGGTACAGTGGTTAGCACGGTTGTCTCACAGCAAGAAGGTTCCAGGTTCAAATCCTGTTTTGCACCTGGTTTTGCATGTTCTCCCCATGCTAGCGTAGGTTCTCTCCGGCTTCCTCCCACAATCCAAAAGACATGCAAGCTGGGTTAATTGGTGACTCTAAATTGCTCATTTGTCTGTCTCTGTATGTGTTATTTTAATTTTAATGATGTGCCTAATAGGCTCCATGCCTGTCCAAGCAGACAAACTACACCGACTAGAATTACGGTTATTTTAACCTTTAAATCCTTCAAGATGCCGGAGAGAACCCACACTAGCATGGGGAGAACATGCAAACAGAAAGATTCCAGGTTCAAAACCAGGAACTGAACCTGAAACCTTCTTGCTGAGAGGCAACCACACTAACCACAGCACCACCATGCTGCCCAAAGCAAAAGGAGTGGGAATCAAACCCTGAATTCAAAGGCTGGTTGAAGCGGTTTATTGGAGACCATACACAGGCATGCTGCCTGGATTGTAAGGCTGATTTCTACACCAAACTTTGTCATATTAAAAAAAAAGACACATGAACTGGGATTCAAACCTTGGACCTTCTTGCTGTGAGGTAACAGTGCTAACCACTGCTCCACCATGCTGCCCTGCTCTTGCTTATGTGATTGTGATTACTCCCTCAAACATTTATGTAAAACTTGCTGGGTTTTATTTGTTGTTTCTATATAGACAATAGATGGATGATGGATGGACATAAAAGACAGATAGAAAGGTGAAGCAGACGTTCTGAGGCAGGTCATTCAAGAGCAGAGAATATAACCTGTCTGTGCCTTACATGTAATCAATAAATCAGTTGGTGTTATTGGAGACTTTTCTGGTGTTTTGGAGACTCTGACATGAAAGTGAGCCCCTCCCCCTCCCAAAGCAGGTAGAAGTTTGGGTTCAGGTGTTTTGCATTTTTGAGTAGACAGCACCCCTTGTGTCCTGTAGGAGTAACTATTTATCAATGTTCCTCCACTCGTTTTCTCTTTTTCACTGTTTTCTCTTGGTGGCAGCATGGTGGTACAGTGGTTAGCACAGTTGCCTCACAGCAAGAAGGTTCCAGGCTCAAATCCTGTTTTGCACCTGGTTTTGCATGTTCTCCCCATGCTTGCGTAGGTTCTCTCCAGCTTCCTCCCACAATCCAAAAGACATGCAAGCTGGGTTAATTGGTGACTCTAAATTGCCCGTTTGTCTGTCTCTGTATGTGGCCCTGTGATTGGCTGGTGACCAGTTCAGGGTGACTCTGCCTCTCGCCTGAAGTCAGCTGGGATTCCTTCCATGAAACTGGAGGTTGCTGTAAAATGGCTCGGTATGATTCAAACCTCACCAAACTTGGCACACACATTAAGAGGCCTAAAATGAGTAATTTGCACAATTGTCCTAAACCCAACAGCAAAAGTGTTATTTTAATTTTAATGATGTGCCTAATAGGCTCCATGCCTGTCCAAGCAGACAAACTACACCAACCAGAATTACGGTTATTTTAACCTTTAAATCCTTCAAGATGCCGAAGAGAACCCACACTAGCATGGGGAGAACATGCAAACAGAAAGATTCCAGGTTCAAAACCAGGAACTGAACCTGAAACCTTCTTGCTGTGAGGCAACCGCACTAACCACAGCACCACCATGCTGCCCAAAGCAAAAGGAGTGGGAATCAAACCCTGAATTCAAAGGCTGGTTGAAGCGGCTTATTGGAGACCATACACGGGCATGCTGCCTGGATTGTAAGGCTGATTTGTACACCAAACTTTGTGATATAAAAAAAAAAAAAAAAAACACACATGAACTGGGATTCAAACCTTGGACCTTCTTGCTGTGAGGTAACAGTGCTAACCACTGCTCCACCATGCTGCCCTTCTCTCTCTCATGTGATTGTGATTACTCCCCCAAACATTTATGTAAAACTTGCTGGGTTTTATTTGTTGTTTCTATATAGATAATAGATGGATGATGGATGGACATAAAAGAGAGATAGAAAGGTGAAGCAGACGTCCTGAGGCAGGTCATTCAAGAGCAGAGAATATAACCTGTCTGTGCCTTACATGTAATCAATAAATCAGTTGGTGTTATTAGAGACTTTTCTGGTGTTTTGGAGACTCTGACGTGAAAGTGAGCCCCTCCCCCTCCCAGAGCAGGTAGAAGTTTGGGTTCAGGTGTTTTGCATTTTTGAGTAGACAGCACCCCTTGTGTCCTGTAGGAGTAACTATTTATCAATGTTCCTCCACTCGTTTTCTCTTTTTCACTGTTTTCTCTTAGTGGCAGCATGGTGGTACAGTGGTTAGCACAGTTGTCTCACAGCAAGAAGGTTCCAGGTTCAAATCCTGTTTTGCACCTGGTTTTGCATGTTCTCCCCATGCTAGCGTAGGTTCTCTCCGGCTTCCTCCCACAATCCAAAAGACATGCAAGCTGGGTTAATTGGTGACTCTAAATTGCTCATTTGTCTGTCTCTGTATGTGTTATTTTAATTTTAATGATGTGCCTAATAGGCTCCATGCCTGTCCAAGCAGACAAACTACACCGACTAGAATTACGGTTATTTTAACCTTTAAATCCTTCAAGATGCCGGAGAGAACCCACACTAGCATGGGGAGAACATGCAAACAGAAAGATTCCAGGTTCAAAACCAGGAACTGAACCTGAAACCTTCTTGCTGAGAGGCAACCACACTAACCACAGCACCACCATGCTGCCCAAAGCAAAAGGAGTGGGAATCAAACCCTGAATTCAAAGGCTGGTTGAAGCGGTTTATTGGAGACCATACACAGGCATGCTGCCTGGATTGTAAGGCTGATTTCTACACCAAACTTTGTCATATTAAAAAAAAAGACACATGAACTGGGATTCAAACCTTGGACCTTCTTGCTGTGAGGTAACAGTGCTAACCACTGCTCCACCATGCTGCCCTGCTCTTGCTTATGTGATTGTGATTACTCCCTCAAACATTTATGTAAACCTTGCTGGGTTTTATTTGTTGTTTCTATATAGACAATAGATGGATGATGGATGGACATAAAAGACAGATAGAAAGGTGAAGCAGACGTTCTGAGGCAGGTCATTCAAGAGCAGAGAATATAACCTGTCTGTGCCTTACATGTAATCAATAAATCAGTTGGTGTTATTGGAGACTTTTCTGGTGTTTTGGAGACTCTGACATGAAAGTGAGCCCCTCCCCCTCCCAAAGCAGGTAGAAGTTTGGGTTCAGGTGTTTTGCATTTTTGAGTAGACAGCACCCCTTGTGTCCTGTAGGAGTAACTATTTATCAATGTTCCTCCACTCGTTTTCTCTTTTTCACTGTTTTCTCTTGGTGGCAGCATGGTGGTACAGTGGTTAGCACAGTTGCCTCACAGCAAGAAGGTTCCAGGCTCAAATCCTGTTTTGCACCTGGTTTTGCATGTTCTCCCCATGCTTGCGTAGGTTCTCTCCAGCTTCCTCCCACAATCCAAAAGACATGCAAGCTGGGTTAATTGGTGACTCTAAATTGCCCGTTTGTCTGTCTCTGTATGTGGCCCTGTGATTGGCTGGTGACCAGTTCAGGGTGACTCTGCCTCTCGCCTGAAGTCAGCTGGGATTCCTTCCATGAAACTGGAGGTTGCTGTAAAATGGCTCGGTATGATTCAAACCTCACCAAACTTGGCACACACATTAAGAGGCCTAAAATGAGTAATTTGCACAATTGTCCTAAACCCAACAGCAAAAGTGTTATTTTAATTTTAATGATGTGCCTAATAGGCTCCATGCCTGTCCAAGCAGACAAACTACACCAACCAGAATTACGGTTATTTTAACCTTTAAATCCTTCAAGATGCCGAAGAGAACCCACACTAGCATGGGGAGAACATGCAAACAGAAAGATTCCAGGTTCAAAACCAGGAACTGAACCTGAAACCTTCTTGCTGTGAGGCAACCACACTAACCACAGCACCACCATGCTGCCCAAAGCAAAAGGAGTGGGAATCAAACCCTGAATTCAAAGGCTGGTTGAAGCGGCTTATTGGAGACCATACACGGGCATGCTGCCTGGATTGTAAGGCTGATTTGTACACCAAACTTTGTGATATAAAAAAAAAAAAAAAAACACACATGAACTGGGATTCAAACCTTGGACCTTCTTGCTGTGAGGTAACAGTGCTAACCACTGCTCCACCATGCTGCCCTTCTCTCTCTCATGTGATTGTGATTACTCCCCCAAACATTTATGTAAAACTTGCTGGGTTTTATTTGTTGTTTCTATATAGATAATAGATGGATGATGGATGGACATAAAAGAGAGATAGAAAGGTGAAGCAGACGTCCTGAGGCAGGTCATTCAAGAGCAGAGAATATAACCTGTCTGTGCCTTACATGTAATCAATAAATCAGTTGGTGTTACTGGAGACTTTTCTGGTGTTTTGGAGACTCTGACATGAAAGTGAGCCCCTCCCCCTCCCAGAGCAGGTAGAAGTTTGGGTTCAGGTGTTTTGCATTTTTGAGTAGACAGCACCCCTTGTGTCCTGTAGGAGTAACTATTTATCAATGTTCCTCCACTCGTTTTTCTCTTTTTCACTGTTTTCTCTTGGTGGCAGCATGGTGGTACAGTGGTTAGCACAGTTGTCTCCCAGCAAGAAGGTTCCAGGTTCAAATCCTGTTTTGCACCTGGTTTTGCATGTTCTCCCCATGCTAGCGTAGGTTCTCTCCGGCTTCCTCCCACAATCCAAAAGACATGCAAGCTGGGTTAATTGGTGACTTTAAATTGCCCGTTTGTCTGTCTCTGTATGTGGCCCTGTGATTGGCTGGTGACCAGTTCAGGGTGACTCTGCCTCTCGCCTGAAGTCAGCTGGGATTCCTTCCATGAAAATGGAGGTTGCAGTAAAATGGCTCGGTATGATTCAAACCTCACCAAACTTGGCACACACATTAAGAGGCCTAATATGAGTAATTTGATCTGGTTTATAGGTTTGGATTTTAACAAAGCAGCCCCTGCGCCATGTTTCACCTAGATGTGTGAAATTTCACATTTGCACAATTGTCCTAAACCTAACAGCAAAAGTGTTATTTTAATTTTAATGATGTGCCTAATAGGCTCCATGCCTGTCCAAGCAGACAAACTACACCGACCAGAATTATTGTTATTTTAACCTATAAATCCTTCAAGATGCCGGAGAGAACCCACACTAGCATGGGGAGAACATGCAAACAGAAAGATTCCAGGTTCAAAAACTGGAATTGAACCTGAAACCTTTTTGCTGTGAGACAGCTGTGCTAACCACAGCACCACCATGCTGCCCAAAGCAAAAGGAGTGGGAATCAAAGCCTGAATTCAAAGGCTGGTTGAAGACGTTTATTGGAAACCATGCACGGGCATGCTGCCTGGATTGTAAGGCTGATTTCTACACCAAACTTTGTGATATTAAAAAAGAACACATGAACTGGGATTCAAACCTGGGACCTTCTTGCTGTGAGGTAACAGTGCTAACCACTGCACCACCATGCTGCTCTGCTCTCTCTCATGTGATTGTAATTACTCCCTCAAACATTTATGTAAAACTTGCTGGGTTTTATTTGTTGTTTCTATATAGATAATAGATGGATGATGGATGGACATAAAAGAGAGATAGAAAGGTGAAGCAGACGTCCTGAGGCAGGTCATTCAAGAGCAGAGAATATAACCTGTCTGTGCCTTACATGTAATCAATAAATCAGTTGGTGTTATTGGAGACTTTTCTGGTGTTTTGGAGACTCTGACATGAAAGTGAGCCCCTCCCCCTCCCAAAGCAGGTAGAAGTTTGGGTTCAGGTGTTTTGCATTTTTGAGTAGACAGCACCCCTTGTGTCCTGTAGGAGTAACTATTTATCAATGTTCCTCCACTCGTTTTCTCTTTTTCACTGTTTTCTCTTGGTGGCAGCATGGTGGTGCAGTGGTTAGCACAGTTGCCTCACAGCACGAAGGTTCCAGGTTTGATTCCTGGTTTTGAACCTGGAATCTTTCTCTTTGCATGTTCTCCCCATGCTAGCGTAGGTTCTCTCCGGCTTCCTCCCACAATCCAAAAGACATGCAAGCTGGGTTAATTGGTGACTCTAAATTGCCCATTTGTCTGTCTCTGTATGTGTTATTTTAATTTTAATGATGTGCCTAATAGGCTCCATGCCTGTCCAAGCAGACAAACTACACCAACCAGAATTATGGTTATTTTAACCTTTAAATCCTTCAAGATGCCGGAGAGAACCCACACTAGCATGGGGAGAACATGCAAACAGAAAGATTCCAGGTTCAAAAACTGGAATTGAACCTGAAACCTTCTTGCTGAGAGACAACCGCACTAACCACAGCACCACCATGCTGCCCAAAGCAAAAGGAGTGGGAATCAAACCCTGAATTCAAAGGCTGGTTGAAGCTCTTTATTGGAGACCATACACGGGCATGCTGCCTGGATTGTAAGGCTGATTTCTACGCCAAACTTTGTGATATAAAAAAAACAAAAAAAAACACATGAACTGGGATACAAACCTTGGACCTTCTTGCTGTGAGGTAACAGTGCTAACCACTGCTCCACTATGCTGCTCTGCTCTCTGTTATGTGATTGTGATTACTCCCCCAAACATTTATGTAAAACTTGCTGGGTTTTATTTGTTGTTTCTATATAGATAATAGATGGATGATGGATGGACATAAAAGAGAAATAGAAAGGTGAAGCAGACGTCCTGAGGCAGGTCATTCAACAGCAGAGAATATAACCTGTCTGTGCCTTACATGTAATCAATAAATCAGTTGGTGTTATTGGAGACTTTTCTGGTGTTTTGGAGACTCTGACGTGAAAGTGAGCCCCTCCCCCTCCCAAAGCAGGTAGAAGTTTGGGTTCAGGTGTTTTGCATTTTTGAGTAGACAGCACCCCTTGTGTCCTGTAGGAGTAACTATTTATCAATGTTCCTCCACTCGTTTTCTCTTTTTCACTGTTTTCTCTTAGTGGCAGCATGGTGGTACAGTGGTTAGCACGGTTGTCTCACAGCAAGAAGGTTCCAGGTTCAAATCCTGTTTTGCACCTGGTTTTGCATGTTCTCCCCATGCTAGCGTAGGTTCTCTCCGGCTTCCTCCCACAATCCAAAAGACATGCAAGCTGGGTTAATTGGTGACTCTAAATTGCTCATTTGTCTGTCTCTGTATGTGTTATTTTAATTTTAATGATGTGCCTAATAGGCTCCATGCCTGTCCAAGCAGACAAACTACACCGACTAGAATTACGGTTATTTTAACCTTTAAATCCTTCAAGATGCCGGAGAGAACCCACACTAGCATGGGGAGAACATGCAAACAGAAAGATTCCAGGTTCAAAACCAGGAACTGAACCTGAAACCTTCTTGCTGAGAGGCAACCACACTAACCACAGCACCACCATGCTGCCCAAAGCAAAAGGAGTGGGAATCAAACCCTGAATTCAAAGGCTGGTTGAAGCGGTTTATTGGAGACCATACACAGGCATGCTGCCTGGATTGTAAGGCTGATTTCTACACCAAACTTTGTCATATTAAAAAAAAAGACACATGAACTGGGATTCAAACCTTGGACCTTCTTGCTGTGAGGTAACAGTGCTAACCACTGCTCCACCATGCTGCCCTGCTCTTGCTTATGTGATTGTGATTACTCCCTCAAACATTTATGTAAAACTTGCTGGGTTTTATTTGTTGTTTCTATATAGACAATAGATGGATGATGGATGGACATAAAAGACAGATAGAAAGGTGAAGCAGACGTTCTGAGGCAGGTCATTCAAGAGCAGAGAATATAACCTGTCTGTGCCTTACATGTAATCAATAAATCAGTTGGTGTTATTGGAGACTTTTCTGGTGTTTTGGAGACTCTGACATGAAAGTGAGCCCCTCCCCCTCCCAAAGCAGGTAGAAGTTTGGGTTCAGGTGTTTTGCATTTTTGAGTAGACAGCACCCCTTGTGTCCTGTAGGAGTAACTATTTATCAATGTTCCTCCACTCGTTTTCTCTTTTTCATTGTTTTCTCTTGGTGGCAGCATGGTGGTGCAGTGGTTAGCACAGTTGCCTCACAGCACGAAGGTTCCAGGCTCAAATCCTGTTTTGCACCTGGTTTTGCATGTTCTCCCCATGCTTGCGTAGGTTCTCTCCAGCTTCCTCCCACAATCCGAAAGACATGCAAGCTGGGTTAATTGGTGACTCTAAATTGCCCGTTTGTCTGTCTCTGTATGTGGCCCTGTGATTGGCTGGTGACCAGTTCAGGGTGACTCTGCCTCTCGCCTGAAGTCAGCTGGGATTCCTTCCATGAAACTGGAGGTTGCTGTAAAATGGCTCGGTATGATTCAAACCTCACCAAACTTGGCACACACATGAAGAGGCCTAAAATGAGTAATTTGCACAATTGTCCTAAACCCAACAGCAAAAGTGTTATTTTAATTTTAATGATGTGCCTAATAGGCTCCATGCCTGTCCAAGCAGACAAACTACACCAACCAGAATTACGGTTATTTTAACCTTTAAATCCTTCAAGATGCCGAAGAGAACCCACACTAGCATGGGGAGAACATGCAAACAGAAAGATTCCAGGTTCAAAACCAGGAACTGAACCTGAAACCTTCTTGCTGTGAGGCAACCGCACTAACCACAGCACCACCATGCTGCCCAAAGCAAAAGGAGTGGGAATCAAACCCTGAATTCAAAGGCTGGTTGAAGCGGCTTATTGGAGACCATACACGGGCATGCTGCCTGGATTGTAAGGCTGATTTGTACACCAAACTTTGTGATATAAAAAAAAAAAAAAAAAAACACACATGAACTGGGATTCAAACCTTGGACCTTCTTGCTGTGAGGTAACAGTGCTAACCACTGCTCCACCATGCTGCCCTTCTCTCTCTCATGTGATTGTGATTACTCCCCCAAACATTTATGTAAAACTTGCTGGGTTTTATTTGTTGTTTCTATATAGATAATAGATGGATGATGGATGGACATAAAAGAGAGATAGAAAGGTGAAGCAGACGTCCTGAGGCAGGTCATTCAAGAGCAGAGAATATAACCTGTCTGTGCCTTACATGTAATCAATAAATCAGTTGGTGTTACTGGAGACTTTTCTGGTGTTTTGGAGACTCTGACATGAAAGTGAGCCCCTCCCCCTCCCAGAGCAGGTAGAAGTTTGGGTTCAGGTGTTTTGCATTTTTGAGTAGACAGCACCCCTTGTGTCCTGTAGGAGTAACTATTTATCAATGTTCCTCCACTCGTTTTTCTCTTTTTCACTGTTTTCTCTTGGTGGCAGCATGGTGGTACAGTGGTTAGCACAGTTGTCTCCCAGCAAGAAGGTTCCAGGTTCAAATCCTGTTTTGCACCTGGTTTTGCATGTTCTCCCCATGCTAGCGTAGGTTCTCTCCGGCTTCCTCCCACAATCCAAAAGACATGCAAGCTGGGTTAATTGGTGACTCTAAATTGCCCGTTTGTCTGTCTCTGTATGTGGCCCTGTGATTGGCTGGTGACCAGTTCAGGGTGACTCTGCCTCTCGCCTGAAGTCAGCTGGGATTCCTTCCATGAAAATGGAGGTTGCAGTAAAATGGCTCGGTATGATTCAAACCTCACCAAACTTGGCACACACATTAAGAGGCCTAATATGAGTAATTTGATCTGGTTTATAGGTTTGGATTTTAACAAAGCAGCCCCTGCGCCATGTTTCACCTAGATGTGTGAAATTTCACATTTGCACAATTGTCCTAAACCTAACAGCAAAAGTGTTATTTTAATTTTAATGATGTGCCTAATAGGCTCCATGCCTGTCCAAGCAGACAAACTACACCGACCAGAATTATTGTTATTTTAACCTATAAATCCTTCAAGATGCCGGAGAGAACCCACACTAGCATGGGGAGAACATGCAAACAGAAAGATTCCAGGTTCAAAAACTGGAATTGAACCTGAAACCTTTTTGCTGTGAGACAGCTGTGCTAACCACAGCACCACCATGCTGCCCAAAGCAAAAGGAGTGGGAATCAAAGCCTGAATTCAAAGGCTGGTTGAAGACGTTTATTGGAAACCATGCACGGGCATGCTGCCTGGATTGTAAGGCTGATTTCTACACCAAACTTTGTGATATTAAAAAAGAACACATGAACTGGGATTCAAACCTGGGACCTTCTTGCTGTGAGGTAACAGTGCTAACCACTGCACCACCATGCTGCTCTGCTCACTCTTATGTGATTGTAATTACTCCCTCAAACATTTATGTAAAACTTGCTGGGTTTTATTTGTTGTTTCTATATAGATAATAGATGGATGATGGATGGACATAAAAGAGAGATAGAAAGGTGAAGCAGACGTCCTGAGGCAGGTCATTCAAGAGCAGAGAATATAACCTGTCTGTGCCTTACATGTAATCAATAAATCAGTTGGTGTTATTGGAGACTTTTCTGGTGTTTTGGAGACTCTGACATGAAAGTGAGCCCCTCCCCCTCCCAAAGCAGGTAGAAGTTTGGGTTCAGGTGTTTTGCATTTTTGAGTAGACAGCACCCCTTGTGTCCTGTAGGAGTAACTATTTATCAATGTTCCTCCACTCGTTTTCTCTTTTTCACTGTTTTCTCTTGGTGGCAGCATGGTGGTGCAGTGGTTAGCACGGTTGCCTCACAGCACGAAGGTTCCAGGTTTGATTCCTGGTTTTGAACCTGGAATCTTTCTCTTTGCATGTTCTCCCCATGCTAGCGTAGGTTCTCTCCGGCTTCCTCCCACAATCCAAAAGACATGCAAGCTGGGTTAATTGGTGACTCTAAATTGCCCATTTTTCTGTCTCTGTATGTGTTATTTTAATTTTAATGATGTGCCTAATAGGCTCCATGCCTGTCCAAGCAGACAAACTACACCAACCAGAATTATGGTTATTTTAACCTTTAAATCCTTCAAGATGCCGAACAGAACCCACACTAGCATGGGGAGAACATGCAAACAGAAAGATTCCAGGTTCAAAAACTGGAATTGAACCTGAAACCTTCTTGCTGAGAGACAACCGCACTAACCACAGCACCACCATGCTGCCCAAAGCAAAAGGAGTGGGAATCAAACCCTGAATTCAAAGGCTGGTTGAAGCTCTTTATTGGAGACCATACACGAGCATGCTGCCTGGATTGTAAGGCTGATTTCTACGCCAAACTTTGTCATATAAAAAAAACAAAAAAAAACACATGAACTGGGATACAAACCTGGGACCTTCTTGCTGTGAGGTAACAGTGCTAACCACTGCACCACTATGCTGCTCTGCTCTCTGTTATGTGATTGTGATTACTCCCTCAAACATTTATGTAAAACTTGCTGGGTTTTATTTGTTGTTTCTATATAGATAATAGATGGATGATGGATGGACATAAAAGAGAGATAGAAAGGTGAAGCAGACGTCCTGAGGCAGGTCATTCAAGAGCAGAGAATATAACCTGTCTGTGCCTTACATGTAATCAATAAATCAGTTGGTGTTATTGGAGACTTTTCTGGTGTTTTGGAGACTCTGACATGAAAGTGAGCCCCTCCCCCTCCCAAAGCAGGTAGAAGTTTGGGTTCAGGTGTTTTGCATTTTTGAGTAGACAGCACCCCTTGTGTCCTGTAGGAGTAACTATTTATCAATGTTCCTCCACTCGTTTTCTCTTTTTCACCGTTTTTTCTTTTCGTTTATCATACCTTTATACATCTTTACTCTTAATGAGTCATTCAGAGATATGTGTTAGCACTGTTCATGTGGGATAAATAAAAACAGTGTGAAGTGTGTGTACCTGCCTGTTGTGCTCTTTTCTGCCCTGAACCACGGCTCTGTGAAGAAATCTGGCAGTTTGAAAAGAAATGACACAGTTAGATTATGTCCACATGCAAATGACTTCAGACTGTTTATCCATTTCTATATTTGCATTATTTGCTAATTTCTTTGCTTGCTAACTAGTGCTCAATCTTTAATACCCCTGCCAGGAATGACTGGTTTAAATTGGTGGTAGTGAAAACTGTGACTTTTCATCAAAAAGCATTGCCATGGTGGCGCGACGAATTTCGATCGAAAATGTTCCTTCGCTGTGAGTATTAAAAGTGCAGTAACTCCACTCTACGAAGTCCTATCTTCACCACATTTATACTGTTTGATGACTGTCGGGCTATGAAGGCATGTACATAGTGGCGGGAGGAAGTGCATGTGTTATTCTCAGACGTCTCTCTCTCAGCAGGTTAACCACAGCCACCTCAAATTCAGTCCAAACATTCCCAAGACGTGGATGATGCTCACTTATGAGGCTTTTGAGGTTTGGTCAAACGCTGTTACCGTGGCGATGCTGTGTTCACCATGAAACAGGTAATTGTTGTATCTTCAGTGTACATTATCCAATCTGTTCCAAACTTGTCATGATTGATAAGACTCCCGTCCTGAACACATCTACATGACAATTAGTGACCACAGTCATTGCGCCACCTAGTGACAACAGGAAGTAAGACTTTTGTGCCAATCATCATTTAATTTGCATGAAATTTTCACACTGTAGTCAACACTTCATATGCTGAAATATAGGACGTGATTAGAGGCTGTTCTCTAGCGCCACATAGGGGACACAGAGTGTCCGGCAACAGGATGAAGCCACAGCACACCCCGATATGCACAAAGGTGCGAGGACCCTTCAATGCTGCTTGTAGCTTTAATTTTCATGTTTTCTTGACATTTTTACCCGTTTTTTTTAACCATATGTATATTACCTGCATTTTACAGGAAATCTTTCCTTTAAATTCTCTGTTGTAGTTTTAAATCTTTCATTCATAATGTCTTTCATTAGCTCTCCCTCTCTTCTACGCCTGCTCCTCAGCATCTCCCTGTGTACCAGCTTCTTCCCCCGGCTGCAGGCTTGCTAACACTCTGCTCTGTCGCTGCCCATTAAGCGCCTGGCCCTGCTGCATGACAAGCCGGAGCAGGATTTCAGCTTTTTTGGCCTTATTTTGGCTTTTTGTTGTCATGAAGCTCTTTGGTAATTGGCCTGCCATCAGCCTGTCAGAGCGGCGCAGCCGAGCTTTGTGGGTAAATGAATGTCAGTGTCAGTGTCCGGTGCTGGAAACAAACAACCTCATCCCTCCGCGAGCCCTGGGCGCGAGGCCGCCTGTCGGAACTCATCTGTCCTCGGCTTAATCCCCCTCCCGTACCCGCCTGCTCCGTGTAGGACCAGGACGAGCAGCGAGAGGTGGATGGAAAATGAGCATTTGCATCTAAATGGAATGTTTTTCTTCCTGTCATTCCTCCCTCTCTATTTATTTGGTAATGACTTGGTTATGTGCAGATTGCGCCTTGAGAGGAAATCCTTCTAGTTGCTTCAATTTTGAACAGAGATCTACACCTGAATGCATCTTACTCGTGTCTTTCCTTCGTTCTTTGCTGTTTTATTTTGAATACCCACTACGTGTTGCTGTCTTCCTCCTTTCCTGGGAGTAAAGAGGTGTGTGTGTGTGTGTGTGCGCGTGTGTGAGAGAAATCAGTCCTCCTGTCCTCCTTTCAGTCCTCGTTCATGTAGAACACCATCATGCATGACATTCACAGGATTATGTAACCAAAAGGCCCTGCAGAGCATCACAACACTTGCACCATGACACTGTCTGCTTCTTTTTCCTCAGGAGAGAGCATGGCATGTCGTCTTGCCTCAGGTCACACGTCTAAATGCGCACACATAGTTGTCATCTCTCCACTGTGGTATAGGTTATGTGTAAATCCCACACCATGTTACAAACATCCTGTTTACACACTGCATCACATCCACCTCCGGGGGAACAATGATTCTTGCATGGCGCTGTATTATTAATTCATGTCCAGCGGTATGGGTTCACCACTCCTTCTGCAGCTTGGTGGCCCCAGTGGACAGCATTTTAACCTGTCTCACCCCAACTCCCTCACCCCTTACCTCCCCCAGCCTCTCTGCCTGGCTCCCTTCTTCCATCAGGAGGCATAACGATGCTGAATTATTCAGTAATGTTTGAATAATTCAAGGTGAAAATGCTCGTTGACTGAGCGAGAAAATGTGCCAATCTGCTGTCTTGAGCATCAGTCTGGACCTTCTTAATGAGGGGGAGGGGGGGGGTGTTCTCTCTCTCTCTCTCTCTCTCTCTCACACACACACACACACACGCACAAAACACAGCGTAACGCTCAAAAAAGTGCTTTTAATATTTGTATGTGTTGTGCCTTCAGTTCAGGTTTAGTCCATTAACATTTTATACTCATAACTATTTATTTTATTTTGCCCTGAATTAATTGAACGAAAACTTTTCAAGCTCTTCTCTACTTACTTCTCTCTAAAGAACAAAAACAGATATACATACACACATAAACAGAATTCCTCTTAACAGTCATATCAACTTTAAATTTACTATGATGAGTATTTTTATATTAACATAAGTGTAACGTGATAGGTGCAACTCATAGTGAAGGACCCATAAAGAATTATGATCAGACTCTGTAGTTCCCCTCAGCTTTACGGAGCATTTTAGCATCTTTCAGCTCATTGTTTTGGCTTTATGGCCTGCGGCTTTAAAGGCATAATTTAGATTTAAGTGAAATATACTGACAATAGATAAGTACCTCATACAGCCAAACCTCAAAAAATCCAAATAAATACTTTTATGTTTTTATTCACTCACCGCTCTTAGAAGATATCAGTTAGCTGTTTTTAGCGAAAAGCTCTAAAAACCAACTGTACACTACCTGCCCAGCACCAAACAGCAGGCAGGAAAAGTTAGCAACAGCTGGTGAACATAGTGGATCATTTGGCAGCAGAACAGCTAGATATTTCCCCCAGGAGTTGGTAGAGATCAAAACAGAGCTAAGTGGAGAGTGGATATTGACTAACTCCATATCTGCTGGTTGTGTAAATAGGAATCTGTTTGCTAACATTGCAACTCAACGATGATGTGAGTGTTGGGCCAAAATCTGTGGAAGGAGGTTTAAGTTAGACGTGCATGTGACACAGATACTTTAGTTTATTGATCCTTGACGAATACAGGAGAAGTGCTGCTTCAGGCAGAGTGCTAACATTATTAAAAACTGGGCCAAAAACATCCCATAATGACTTTTAATCAGCTCAGTTTTATCTGCCTGACCTTCTAAACCACAGTCTACAGAGTCTAGGATTTTTTGGGAGGCCATACTTGTTCTTAAATAATTTGGAAAAAGAGGGAAAGTGTTCAAATGTATGAGTATTTTGACCCAGGTCTGAAGTGTCATGACACCGCCCCATGACATACATGTTAGTCATCACTGTCATCTTCCTCATCTGGGTCCTGACTTTCATAGCTGTCCTCAGTGAGGTCGGGGCTTTCCTGTTCGTCGGCGGACTCATCATCATCTTCCGTGTTCACCCTCCCCGACAGGACGTCCTCTATCCAGTCCTCCAGCTCTTCAGGCGTGGGCAGGTCCTCGTCGTTGGACATGTCCAGCCACACACTGTCCGCCTAGAAGACAGGGCACATAAGTAGTCAAGGTAAGGGTTAATAAACACTTCACTTTAGTGCAGTCTAAGATTGAAACTATTACTTACATCTGTGACGTTGACAACACCAATCTGAGGTCTAAACAAGTCCAATTTGAAGGTTTTTTCCCAGTAAGTGGTCAGCTGGAGGGGTGAAACAAGCTACATTACATCTGAAAGGAAAGCAAATAACAATTGATAGTATTGTCGGAAATAGTGAAGTAATGATGAGGCAGAACCAGAGGGAAGTCATCAGGGTCGATCCAGACGATGCTGAGCTCTGGGTTGTTGGTGTTGTCTCTGGCCACGTCTTTCAGGATCTCCAGGAACTCATAGCCGTCTGGGGATGACAGAGCAGAGGAACCTGAGCTCACCCTCGGGTGCTAAAGACAACAAAAAGGGAAATAACTGCCAAACCAAAAGGGAAAAGGCCCAGACCTGGATCTTCCTCCTCAGCAAACGCAACAATATGTATTCCATCCATGTCGTCCTCCTAGAAATTAGTTTACAGCACAAGGCTTTAAAATCCAGTCTTAGTAAAATGCATGGCTAATAGGTATTTGTGGTATTACTAATGCATTTAAGTAGTATTCTTAAGTGACCTAGGTTTGATTCACAACATAGGACAAGTCAGCTTAACACTTGAAAATGTATAATTAAAAAATAGTTTGGCGAGCCAACTCTAAGACCAAACTACTCACCCATGTTTCAAACATATTCTCAGCCCGGAGCTTCCTCAGCGTAGCCCTGTTAAGAACAGAGTTTCATAAAATGCTTAACCAGCTTTTAACACTGTGAAATAACCCTTAAAAGGTTTTAATCTGATCAACCTTCTGTGCTGGTTGACAAATTCGACTATGTCCATCTCTGACAGAGGTCTGCCAGGCAGGATGGCCGGCTCCTCCATGAACGGCTCATAAAAATTCACCTCGTTCATCTTCAGGGAGAGATGTTTGGCTACCTAAAACATACGACATGCCAGGATTTCATTATGATGAGCAGGTGGAGAATTGAATCATGGGTTATTGTGTGATGAGTGGATGAAGCTTATTAACAAGGAAAATCTAAAGAGTTTAATTGAAAAAAAATGATGCTTTGCTTATTTAAGATTGTTCAACACACTTCAACCAAAATGTGGTTGCCTGGTTAGCTGTATCTCAGTTTCCAGTCTTTATGTTAAGCTAAGCTAACTGGCTGCTGCTTCATATTTACCCCACAGACATGTGAGTGGTACTAATCTTCTCGTCACACTCTTTAAAGAGTGCATTAACGTGCAATTTGTGTGTGTGCAGATATGAAGACTTACAGATTTATCAAATGTAGCAAAGAACTTGATGTAAGGTTGAAAACGCTCTGAAGCCTCCTGAAAAGCTTTGTAGTCTGAAAAAAAAAAGGGAGTCAGAACAACTGATGAGTAACTTGAGAGAGAATGACAGAAAGTAAGGATGAGAAAAAACAGATTTTAAGAGTGGGACTTCAGCATTCACATTCTGGTCACATTCCTTGCCAAATCTACCTTATGTGATCAGGAAGGCAAGCAATGAAACACACTCACTTCATTCAATTTCCCATTGTGATTGTACTGTCTTCACCAGAGTAACAAAGTCTCCGCCAATACACTTTTATCCGTTTGTAATGTGCTCCTGGCTCCGCTCCCAACAAGGTCACAACCAAGGACCAACCTATCTCTGGACAGAAATAGGCTCCTTAATGAAACTCCATGCCACTGTCATATTGGACCAGATAGCATCTTCCCTGTCTCAATTTTTCTCCCTTTTTTTTTTGAGAGGAACTATAATTGCAGTTTGACCTATTAGACAGAACTAGAAGCTATTTAAAGGCTCTCGTGAGACCAAGTGAGAGTGCCACAGTCTGGAATCAGGTTTCCTTTTAGCCGCCAGTTAGGCTACATGGTGATGTAGCTCCATTAGCCTCTAGATCCCATTAACACTGGGGATCACACTGAGGCAACTTAAGGGGACAGAAATGGTGCTGATGTGTTTTTTTTTTTTTTTAATCAATCACACACTATCTTTGTCAATGCAAATATGTGTTAAGATTAATGAATGCATTGGTGGTAAAACCAACATGAATCTTCTCCCTTAAAGTAGCCAATGAGGCGGATGTCTTCCTCCATCCTCTCGAAGGCCCGCAGCTCCATGGCGTTATTGATCATTTCCACTGGGTCCTCCAGCACCTAGAGGGCAGTATAAGACAAGGAGGTGAGGGTGATCACTGTCAAAATACACAGCAAAGCAGCATATCATCAAGCAATTGTTCTGCAAATGTGCTTTGTTCACAACAAAACATGGCACAACAATGAAGCTCTGATTTATGCCTGTTCTCTATAATAATGGCAGCTGAGGCTCATGGGAATCATAGTCCTATTGTTGAGCTGTCTGTTAAGAGACAAAGTTAAACTGATTATATGTTTCTGTGATAGGTAACAGCGAACCCCGAAACCCTTTCCACCTCTATATTCCTACAAGTCCACCTATTAATCTAACTGTATTCATGTGAAATCACAGAATATCATGTTAATGAGAAATACCTTCAAAGAATCTTTTATTACTATGAAATACATCATTTACAAATATTCTAAGGCTGCAGCTGATTTCTTCTCTTAATGGCTGACAAGATCACACATCTAAAAAGGTAGCAGGATCAGACTGTCCACTCACATCCAACAGAAACTCCACCAGCGTGTCTGCTGAGAGCTCCCCATCAAACTCAATGACACGGTCGTCCTTGAAGACGTACAAGCTGCCCACCTCCTCCAGACCTAATTCAACAGCAGAAGGACAGTGTAGGATTTTTAGCTCATTTGAGGCTTCACATTTAGACAAAAGTAGACAATGTTGCCATAATAGTTTAAGAGCAAGTTACAGGCAAGCAAAGTCTTACAAAGTATTAAGGGTAGGCTCAGAAACAGGATGGACTCAAATGCACGATCACAGAGACTTTCGGACAGGTGACACTCTTTACTTAACAAAGACAAACAATACTTACAGCATGGAACATGGAAACAAAAGACTTAACTTGAATACAGAAGCTTTCAACACTGAGACGTGACGTGACAAGACAAGACAAAGGGAGACGCAGACTATTTATACATGGGGTAATGGGGAACAGGTGGGACCAATCAGGGCGGGGCAGACAATCACACAGGTGGGAAACACACAAGGGCAGGAAGTCAACGAGAGGACAGTTTAGGGTTTCAAAATAAAACAGGAAGTAGGAGACAAGACTAGACACAAGTGAACATAGACAACTTAACACACATGACGAGACATGACACAAAGAAGGTAATATTTTGTCTGAATAAGAAAGCATAAGAGGGGATTTTATAGAAGATTCTCATCTAGGATCAAAGCAAATGTGGAGTGGGACACTCAGCATGCACAGTAATACAGCTGGTACTGATGAGGATGAAGGCACATGAGTCATACCCAATTTTTTGGCTACTTTTGCATCCTTCTGGGAGTCCACCATCCCAAAGCCGATGTCTTTGTTCTCCAGGACCTGAGCTGTGAGCTGGGTGTTCACACAGGCACATGTCAGTCAGCATGAGGAGTTATATAAAGGCAGAAAACCGTGGCGCACCTTTACTCCTTATCTGTAACAACTGCAGCCTGATGTCAGACAGAACTTGTTAAACTCCATAGAAGGAGTAGGTGAACTCAAAGGTCTGGACCCAGGAAACAACAACTGTTATTATCATTATAACAACTGTTAGGAATGTAAGTGTGGTTGTGGACTTGGATCTAACAGCAGCCGTATGTTCTCGTGTTAATCAAAGAAAGTTATTCAACATGCTGCCGCCAGTGTTTTAAAAGTCTTAACATACTTTGTCTGTTTACTTGTTTGTTTGTAGCACTTTGCCACGCAAATTTAGAACAGCCTCCCTACTGATCTAAAGCACTGTCCAAATGATAGCACATTTACATTCAAACTTAAAGCTATTGTGCTCTCGTCTATGATTGAGCTCCATTTACTATTTATTAATCTATTCTTAATGTTTTAAATGAGTGACTTTTCGGTTAGTTTTTTGCTGGGTTAAGTATGGTGATGCAGTTATTTTACTCAGAGATATGAAGATCATGACCAGCTACCATCAAGGACAACAAAAGGTTTGGGGACCGCTGATGTGGGACATCATGACAAAAATCCAGGCTACAGCCTGATTGTTATGCTCGTCTTATCTTTGAAAAAGACTACCTGAAATCACCTTAACCTTAACAGAGCCTCTGTGGATCAAAACACTTCATACCCTCTCCTCTGCACCCTGTGTTTAGCTTGGCACTTCTGTGCTGTGTATTCAAGCTGGCATCCACAGCTGCTGCTGTCTTCGTCAATACATCTTTTCATTACCGCGGTGTGTGTGCGCTGAGAGCCCCCTGTGGAGTTTCCTTGTTAGAGGGAAGCTGCGAGTCAGGACTGCTTGCCTTTCAGCTCGCTTCCTCTTGAGAGAGGAAAAACAGATTTAGAAATAGCACTGAAGTGAAGAGACTTGGGTTCGGTGCGTGAGGCATGACAGGACTGAGAAAGTGAAAACCAAACAGGTAGCTCTGGGCGAGTAAAACGAACAAATTTAAGGTGTGAAAAGCATGGACACCCTTTGCTCGTGCTTTTAGCTCATAAATGAGGAGGGAATTAGGATGCAGGCATGCATCTGCTTATTTCTAGTTCACAGCCAGATAGTAAGGAGTTTTGGGAGCAAGCTATAATTAACAGAATGACCTAGAAACAATCCCAAGATACATGTGAACCACAGAGGAGGGCACGTAATGGGATTAACATCACTGCTTACTAGTTTAGAGAGTGTTCAGGTACAGCAGTGACTGTGTGACAGCTGTGAATCCTACTTCACCCCACAAGACAATCTAACAAGACGAATGAGGCGTTCACGGTCTGCTTAACTTGTTCTGGCAGGTTTGAGTCAAATGAGCACTGTTTGAGGCTGCGAGTCTAACCCAGGGGGTTTGAGCTGGAGTTTATTGAGATGTCTTTATGATATGAGTGACATCAGATACATCAGGGCCCTGACACTCCGGCTCTCCTCCTTCATCAGCAGTAATGTCCTCCTGGAGGGATTCAGGTGTTTTGTGCCTGAAGCAGTCAGTAAAAAATATTGTAGGGATGTAGAGTCTTGCTGAAGTGATTATTCTATTCCATAATGAACTGAGGGACAGAAGCTGTATAGTATGTAAGTCTCGGTCTAAAGAAAAACTTTGACCTGCTGGTGGGACAAGAGGAAAGTTAAAGGATCACTAAACTCATTAGGATTCAAGGTCATGGCAGTCCATTAAATAGTTATTAGAGATATTTCAGACCCTTAAAGCCAGTTTGGCTGAAAACACCAAACATTATCTGCTCCAGCTTCTCAAATATAAACTGTAAACTGTGGGTTTTTGGGTTTTGGACTGTTGGCTGGACAAAACAAGCAATTTTAACATGTCTGAAATGGCCTTTGGGAGCTCTCAGCCTGGCATTTGTTACTTTTTAAAAATTGAATATAGAATGGATTCATTAATAATCTAAAGAATAATTGGTTGCTGCCCCAAAGTAGAGATAGTTCCTCTATATATAATCATTTACTCGTGCTTTATAGAAGATATATAAGCTCAACCTGGAGTTTTTTTAACTATCCATTAACAATTAAAACTTCAGATTTGATGGCTTTTAAAATCTGAGAAACCAGCAAGTATTTACTTATGGATTTCTACCATTTTTAACTGCATTGTTCCAACGCAGCTGCCAAAGGGATTATCACAACCGAAAAGCATTGACCAACTAACCATTAATAAAGACGTTAGTTGCAATATATAAACCCAAAGAACCAATCAGAAAGTGGCATTGCAGGGATTCCTCCACACTCCTGAAATGTAGAAAGATAATAAAGCAAGAATATCACCACTATATCTCCGTGTCTCTGCTCTTCCCACCTCTGTAGACCTTTTCCCTTACCTCCAGCACCAGCTCTGTCATCTGGAACCTCTTCTGCAGGCCCTTGTTGGCAGGCAGAGGTTCATGGTAGAAGAGGCACAGCAGGTCGTACCTCTTCAGGGCCTTCTTGTAATTGCGCTCGTTGATGTCCAGCACCCTGTCCTTCCCGTCAAAGTTCGGGAACTCCAGACCCTCCTCAGCACTGCAAAGGAAAACCAGGTGAAGGCACAGGCCAGATAGTAGTGAAAGCCACATTTGCTGCATTGTTGTTCAGCTGTGGAGGCGTTTTCAAGGCGGCGTTAAGTTTGCAGAGAAATCAACCTCTCACAAATATTTCATCACTATTTTCTCTCTCTCTCTCTGCTTCTCTCTGCTGCTCTCCTTTGATATCTCTCCCTCTCCACCTGTCTTGTGTCTCCTCCTCTCTCCGTCACTCAGTCTTGCTGCCCACATCTCCCAGGCTTTCTTTCCTCCTTTTCTCTCCCTGACTCACAAGCTCACCTCCACAACAATCCATTTACATCATCCATGTGATGGTCATTCATGCCCTTGAAATAAAGTCAGAAATTAGAGCAGAGGAGCTGTAGGGATTTCACCAGCAATCCATATGAAGGGGTTAATAACAGGGCTTTGGCTACATGCATTGGAAAATGAAATATGCTACGAAATGAATGAAAAATTGATTTATTTATGTGGTCAGATGGAGCGTGAGTATGAATATAAAAAGACAGATTTTGTGAGGAGTGTCCCTTTAATGCCGATTGGGGCTAATCTTCCAAACGTTACGGTAACGCCACCTGAAATGAATTTCTTTGTGCGCATTGCCATAATGACGGGATTCAGCCAGAAGTAATAGATCACAGATCACCGCTTTGTTCCTCCAGACAAAGCTGGTCGATTCAGAGAAAAATGGAGCGCTTTTGGCTGTGGAGGTTTTTAATACTGTTGCAAGTTTATGATTTATGTTTGGTCCCCGCGTCAGGTAATACACTTTTAAACAAAAAAGCGACTTATGAAACCACCCAAAAAGTGGTAGTAAGACTTTGCTGCATTTTGTTTCGCTGTTCCCACTTGAGGTAACTTTTGGTGCTGGAGTCATTCATCACTTCACCAGCTAGCTAACTAGCGTGCGAGCTAACTCCCAACCAAGCTAACTATTTGCCAACTTTAAGACTTGCACGAATGGTTTTTAAAAGTTAGCACTTACAGCAACTTTGTAGAATAAGACTTACATTAAATACGTGGTTATATTCATTGAGGCTGGGCGTGTTTTGGCTACAGATGCCCGTTAGCACTAACTAGCTCTGGCAGGCTGCCTTGACACCAACGTGAATTTCAGCTGTTCCCATTATTCGAGTCATTCATCACAGAGGATATTTTATGCTGCAAGTCATGATATGCTGTGTGGAACAGTGATTAAAAGGCAAACCCTCCAAAATGCTGGGCCACTGGCTTGGTAGGGGACACTCTCCTAACAGTGGATGACAGCCTCATGATCCATTCAATTGTAGAATTGGTCCATTATGGGGTTTTTTGAGAAGCTGATTGCTTTTGTTTGTAGGTAAACAGTGGAAGAAAATTAGAGAGAAGATTTCTGATGCTGTTGAAGGGTACAAACCGTGCAACCCTGTCAACTGCAGCTGCCATCTCAGGTGGGTGTGGTGCCATTTGTTTTGTAACCCAACTTTGGTTCACATGCAGATTTTTTTATAAAGTAATCAGATAAAACGTTGTTGCTACTGGATCAATCTTTGGTGGCGTGATCGTTTTTCCCTTGCTTCTCCCTCTTCCGTTCTTCATTTCTGTCTCAGTGTCCTGCAACATGACTTGCGGCCCTTTAAAGGTGGAATCTCTGAGGATGTCATGGCAGCGACAGTTCAGAGAGGGGTGGGCACCCACTACCAGATCATTGGACACAAGTTGTACAGAGAAAAAAACTGTATGTTTCCCGCCAGGTAAGGAGACCACTTCAGAGTTCATTGCTAAAGCTGAAATGCATTGTTACTGACTGACTCCCAGTCAGTCAAAACAGACTTAAACATAGTATACACAGCTGTTTGCAGCGTAGCCCAAGTCTGTGTCCTGATTTCAGGTGCAGCGGTGTGGAGCATTTCATCCTGGAGGTGATTGACCAGGTACCTGACTTGGAGATGGTGGTAAATGTCAGGGATTACCCTCAAGTCCCCAACTGGGTGCAGCCAACCTTGCCTGTCTTCTCTTTCAGTAAGGTCAGACTCTAGGCATTAGTTTTGTGCACACTTATAAACACACACAAAGGTTTGTGCACCATAGCTGGTTCTGACGTATGCATGTTTGATGTGAGTAGACAGCAGACTACCAGGACATCATGTACCCTGCATGGACGTTCTGGGAGGGCGGGCCTGCTGTGTGGCCCATATACCCCACTGGACTGGGAAGATGGGATCTGATGAGGGATGATCTTAAAAAGTAAGGTCATATATAAGGTCTATAAGTGTGTATTTACTATTATTGGAATTATAAACCAGTTCAATAGTTAATGGGAACAAAATATCCTCTCAGATGTGAGTATTTGCAGATTTTCTTTGTCTTCCCTGATAATAAATCAAATATCTTTTAGATTTTAGACTGTTGGTAAAAAATACAAGCAATAACAAGATGTCCCCTTGGGCTGTGGGTAGATAAACCTCAACTAACTTTGATCAGACAATAATAGTTTTAGTTTATCAAATACACTAAGCATTATTGTAAATATCTGGTTTTAGCCTCACAGATGTGCTGTTTTGTGATGACACATATTTGTTTTTGATTAATACACACAAAATGAGAAAAGGCTTTATGGAACACATAGATTACATCCATAGCTTATGAGGTATGATTTCAGTGCTCCTTATCCATATAATGTGTTGTGGTAGGTCTGCAGCGCAGTGGCCTTGGAAGAAGAAGGAGTCCAGAGGATTCTTCAGAGGCTCCCGGTTAGTCCTGCAAATTTATTAGTGTGTGTGATTATATGATATTATAGAACAATCCAAATGTTGTCATGTCAGTTACCTACATTTCTTTGGCTGAAACTCTGCTGTCCTCTTACTACAGTTTTGTCTTCTCTCTTTCTTTAACAGAACCAGTCCAGAGCGCGACCCTCTGATTCTTCTGTCCAGAGAAGCTCCAGAACTGGCGGATGCAGAATACACAAAAAACCAGGCCTGGAAGTCTGAAAAGGTCGGTCCTACTGACACCACTCCAAGGCCAAATCCATTTATAATCATCATAACGTTACTGTACATGATGTTATAGTAATTTCATGCCTGTTTTTAACCCTGCTTTGTGTGGTGACTGTTTGAGATTTAAAGCATCAGGACAGTTTGAGAGATAAACACAAGCAGATTAAACTTACGTCCTTGTGACTTTTTTCTTATGTTGACTCACAAAGGAAGAGCAATGTGAAAATCAGTCTATGTTTACCAGCCCATGTTCATCCCTCTGTTTTAGGACACACTAGGGAGACCCCCTGCTAAAGAAATCCCACTGGTCGATCACTGCAAATACAAGTAAGCTGGATTTTAGATCAGTGACAAAATGTGAATTTTAAGATGCTTGTTAGCGCAAAATGTTGTACATCATTTTTGACCCCCCTTTTGCAATATGCTTGCAGATATTTATTCAACTTCCGTGGTGTGGCCGCCAGCTTCCGCTTCAAACATCTCTTCCTCTGTGGTTCCCTGGTGTTTCATGTGGGAGATGAATGGCAGGAGTTTTTTTACCCTCAGCTCAAACCCTGGGTCCACTACATGCCAGTCAAGCAGGATCTGTCTGATGTCAGGTACCGCAACAGTTAGTGTATCAATTCATATTATCAGCTCAACAAAAAATGAAGGGGTAACTTCAGCGATTTTAAACCTATGCCCTGTTTTTATGTATTTTGGTGTCTAAATTACGTGTAAGTACAGAAATCCTGTGGATTGGGCTAACTCTTATCAAAGGAAGTCCACTAAAAGCGCTTGATTTTTACTTTTTTGTTAAACCCGAAACAGTCGTGGTAGCGCTCTCTACAAAGCCACCACACTCCATAGATAAAACCGTAATGTTACCTTGCTGGAGTTGCTGGTCTACCACTGCTTTGATTGGTTGGTTGGTTTCTGTTATTTTGTGTTACACAGTTATTGTGTTGGATCTGAACTATCCCTGTGAGATACCACAGTCACACAATAATGATATCACACTAAACTGAGGCTGCTGTTAGCCTTTGAACATATTCAAGCAGGAGGAGAGACAGAAAGGGACACACATGAAAAATAGCAGGTTGTTGCTTCTCTTTGGTCTTGATACAGTGCTGAGCTTCATCTGTCTCTCTCCTGGCTACAAGCCCCTTTTACACTGTGCTGTGGTGTCACACGTCCAGCCTCCTTTGCTTCCAAAAAGCCAGCATGCGATCTAAAATCACACACACGATTTGCCTGCGCTGTTTGGTTCAGTGTAAAAAAGCAAAGCTTCTCTATGGCGATATTATGTGATCTCTGTGTACGAACACAGCCTCTCTCCTTCTGTGTGTCTGTTACAACTGCAGATTTTACACCTTGTCATTACAATTGAGTCATGTTTTCCTCCGTCACAGTGGTGAGTCAGCAACAACGAATCAGGCAGAGCAGCTATTTATATGAATTTCTGTTTATTCCTTCCATGTTCTGCAGCTCTAAGTAGGAACGCCTTAAAATATACATCACAAGACCAAACATGCAATTTTCTGTGGTGCCACATTTCTTCCATTTTACTGGCGCCAAACCTCAGCAGAGACAAATGCAGCTGGACTGTTTACAGCCTAAAAAGGGTCATAAATCCTGAGTAAATGTCCCCCAGAACGGGGGAGCTCTTGATTTTGCAGTTTGAGTGTTATGGTTGAATGTTTTTAAGGTGTCTTGAGATTTCGTGACATGTGTTGTCTCCCAGGGAGCTGCTACAGTTTGCCAAAGAGAATGATGCCATTGCACAGGAGATCGCCACAAGGTAAGGGATCATATTTTATGACTGAATTTGAATGGAAATGAACAGTAAGGGCTGCATAATTTCAAGTGACGTTATTCTGTCTCTCTTCCTCCACACAGGGGTAAGGAATTCATCCTGAGCCACCTGCAGATGCAAGATATTTCCTGCTACTGGAAGAGGCTCCTGACCGAGTTTGCCCATCTTCTCATCTACAAACCCAAAAGAAGGGACAACTATAACCAGATTGTCCACAGATCTGGCAAGACGGAGCTATAAGAGAGACACTGTGCAGGACCAGGGCAGCTGTAGTGAAGGGAAACTCTAGATTATGAATGTAATCATCGCACCGCAACGTGATTTCCTCACAAGCAACGTCACACGTTGATGTCTGTGTTTCGTTTTTGTCCAATGCACAGCACAGTTTGTTTTTTAGCTTATCTCAAGTCTTAAGCTTTTTCTAGATATGTTTCACATTTATCTCAAATGATTTCAGGTGACCGGGTGCTTAGCTTTGTATTATACAGTCACAGGTGTCGTTTAGTGTCAACTGTTGATGCTGCCATTCCTTCAGCTGCCACTAGGTGGCTTATTGTCAATAGTGGGTCACTGATCACTTTGAGATTATTCATCATGAGCGCGGCTCAGCCTGTAAAACGCAGTTGTTTAAAGTCTTATGTGAATCTGGTGGGAGAGAAAATGACCTTGACGATGTCATAGTGACACCATCTGACCAACAGGGACCGAGTGAAAAGTCTGAACAAACCCCCCTCTGACCTTTTTGACTTTTCCTGCAGACCATTGCACCTCCAGCTGTGGCGCACGTAAAACTCTAAGGATAGATACTTGATTCACAGCACAGATGCTGACTTTTGACACTTGCTGATACATCCACAATGGATGTACCATTGATGATACTTGTTACGGATACCAAGCTGTTGCATATTCACTGCTGTCAGCTTTAACACGTACCACAAGATGCTTATTTGCATTTTCATTATCTGGTATGCATGAAGAAAAATATGGGAGGTATTCTACCCAGGAACCCCGATTTAATTATTCAAGTCCATATTTACCTAATTCCTATTAGTATAGATACAATACTTTTGATTGTTTGTCATTAAGTGCACAGAGTCTGTTGTTGATGGGGAGGAAAGTTCCATCAGTGCATCATGAATATTCAATCTTATAGGGTGGCACTACTTCTGCTTTGCTACACTGCCCTCCACTGGACAACTAAAGAAACCCCAGCAGACCTTTACCAAGTCTCATCATAACATCCACATTCTGTTTGATTTGTTCATTGCAACAGTGACGGAACTGAGAGCTGCCATAACTTTATTAACTTGAAAGCACAAAAGAATGATTCAGTCAACATTTTTACTCCACACTAAGTGCCAACTGTAAGCAATAGCAACGTTAGAATAATTAGTTGTATTTTGATGTGTTGAGTTTCCAAGAAGCACTCATTAATTGTTTTTACCTTTTGAAAAGAATCTGTCTTGGTGTTAAGAGATGATGGGTGATGTATAGCTGATACAGAATAATGCTGAATATGTTGTAGTATTCATCACACTGTACTGTGAACTAGCAGATTCTCACCAATGTTAGGCTGTTATTTTTATAGCATTATTAAGAGCTGTGGTAATGATGCCTGTTAGTATATTAATATGACCTAAAAGCTGTGATCATGTGCCTGGTCAGAGTGTGGCGTTCAGGTTGTTGTCACGTCTTGTGCAGCAATTTTGTCGTATGCCAATAAACAGTTTAGTTCTTTAAAGAGTTATTCTTGTTTGATGACAGTGGTTACAACGGGAGAAATTATCTGCATCCAATGAAAGTAAATCCAAAACACTGAGTTACTAAAATCAATGTATTTAGTAATTCTCTGTCTCACCACAGTGTCTGAACTGGTGCACATGCAGTGTGATGCTCAGTCCTCCACCGACAGGCGGCGCTGTTCTCACAGGAGGTCTGTGTAGCTGCACTGTGGGGGTCAAAGGTCAAAGTGTAGGACGCCGGTCGGAAAGTCAATGGTGAGAAACACACAGCAGGAGGGCAATAATGATAAACACTAATGTTGACACCAAGTAGAATCTATGGACATTAGATGGGATTCCGACACTTCAAAATAAAACAAAAGGGTCATTGTTGTTCCCCGTCACTTGCTGGTAAGCTGTTTCCCCCTGTGTTATGAGAGGCTAATAGCATGCTACATGCTAACAGCGATGCTTCCGTTATCGGGCAGACATGAATTCCTGTAGTTTTTTGAGGACCAAAGCATGTAAACAAACGAAAAACGAAAATTTCACGCTTCGTGGGCGAGTATAATGTAAAGTAGTTGGGTATTGTTGTCACAGAGAAGGAAAAGCGGTGATATTTTAGCCGAGGTTAGCTAATAGCACTGGAAATTCAGCCTGAACTGACACAGGTGTAGCACATCAGGCTAATTGGGGGGAAGTTAGCAGGTGAACTGAGGCTGTGCACGACGCCCTTAGAGACTTTGCAGGTGACATTATTCCTTTAATGTAAAATGACACAGATTTTTATCAAATGCCCATTTCAAGTGAACAGACTAAATGCTGTCAAACAATTTGCTAGCTTGCTAAATTAGCTTGACGAGCAATAACAAACCCTCGATGTACACAAAAGCAAACAGTTTTTCCCATTTGTGAAGCTGTGAGCTGCAATGTTGGTGTCTGAACTGGACAAAAGTCAAAGACAGTTGATTATCAGAATTAGTCGATCCGTTCTCTGACAGTTATTGTTTGGTTGATCAACTTTAACCTGCTACATTCTCAGAGGTCCCTACATTATGATGCAACAAGTGAGGGCATGCAGCTGATATGTTAAAATATAGATGACAAAGAAATATCTTAATCATGTTTCTCTTCAGTAATTCATACAGAGGACAGGTCTTGTATTCAGATCACTCCATATTTATGTGCATGCCAGGACAAAACTGCAGATGACACATATCTGCAGCAATGTCTAGTATCTTTTACTGGCTCAGTCCTGTCTCACCTTGAATATTTGCAAGACTGCATGTATGTATTTTGCAATCACAAGGAAAGATGTTCATCAGCCTGAAATATTTGTTTAGATTCAAGATGATTCAAGATGCTTATTGTCATATGCACAGAAAACCAGACAGTACAATGAAATTCTTACTCTGCAGGTACCCCTATCAACGAACAAATACAATCTAGTAGACTATAACATTTGATGCCATAATTATTTTGTGCACTGGCCTGTCCAGGCAATGCTGATGAAATTTAGCAGTCTAGCTAAATCTGAGACAATCCATGGCTGTTAAATTAAAAGTTTAATATTTGGTGGGTGGCGTTTCCTGAGTCTTGGAGACATATATTTGTGAAGATAGTGGCCTTCTGTATTCATCTGTGACCCTGGACCAGCCAACACACCCTGCACAGAGGACCTGAGGGTCCCAGCAGTGCATTGAAAGTTCAATGATGCATTCTGAAGTCAAGAAAGAAACCTTTTTCCAGAAAGTCTGTCCAGTGTGTTTTGATAGGACTGAACCATTTAACAGCTGCTAAACTGGGCAGCCTGTGTAGTCTTGCCAGGGTTTCGTTTGCCTTTAGGCTATTTATTTTGAGGATGGAGCTTAAGTCGAGTTAGTGAGTGCAACATCCCCACCGATGGCCATGTGTTTCTGCCTCTCTGCTGCAGCCTAATGCCAGCTGAAGCGCGATGTATCCAGAGCTGCCCAGAACGAGCTTCGCCCTGCAGAGACGGCAGGCAGATTCAGCCCCTCGGGGCGCGCTGAGCACCGGCCTACTGCAGGGCCTCATCCAGAGCGCCAGGCATCCTTCCTTCTGCTTCCTGCTCCCTAGGGTCCATGCAGCTGATGTGGCTGCTGCCCAGCCTGCACAGATGCCCTCTTCTTCCTCCTCCTCCTCCTCCTCCTCCTCCACCAGCCCTGCTTCTGCACCCATCCCCTCTCCCAGCACCATGCTAAGCAAAATGGGCAAGCCAGAATTCCCAGACACAGGATGGGACCGCGTCAAGGACCTCTTTGACAGAGAGTTGGTATTTCTTTTCCTTCTTGACTTTTGTTCTTTCACCTCTGATTACTTCCTAAAGCTGAAACGTGTTTTTAAAAAAAAAAGTCTGTCCAAAACCCAACGGGAAGTCGTCGTCTAGCACTTAATAATATTTTGATGGGCAGTTTTAGTGACTGTGTTGCAGAATTTTGTGTTATTCCAGATTCCAGATACGACACAACTCATCTATTCAGAATACAGTACAGTCTTTTTGTCTTGTGGGGCTCACTTACTCTGGACTGGCAAAAATATATATATTATTAGTGAAATGATCTACAATGATACAATGAATCTGTACATGTTGCCTGTTTGCACAGTACTCCTGAAATGTTTTATATTAGACTCTGAATAGTTACATTTGAATATCTGAACACATTTTGTCAAAATATGAGGAATAAGTGGCACTGAGTTGATTCTCGAAAGAAAGAATTGCTCTTGTTTCTCTGTAGTGTGACACAGAGGTACCCAGAGGAGCTGACCAATGTGATAAAAAGCGGCATAGTGGCTGGACTAGCAGGCTTGATCTACGGAGGCCTGCCAGCAGCTCGCCATGCCAGGCAGATGTACATCCAATCCAGCCAGGCGGAAATCTACACTAGCCGAGTGGAAGCAGTGGTAAGTAGGTGACTGGCTGACGGTGAACTTTCTGTAGATTGTGCGTGTGCTATTATCCCTATTGCAGAATAGCTGAATACTAGCTGAGGACTGATGGAAAATCTGTGACAAAGGTGTAACGATTTAAGGGCACAATGCAGGAATAAGGCTATAGTGACCTTTTCTCAGTGGTAATAATAATAGTTATAATACCAAGATCTTTAAATTATGAGATTAACCCTCGATGTTAGTAGAAAAGACTGCACTACTGGGAAAAAGTAAGTAGAAAATGCTCAACTGTAATTTTGTAGGATAATGATAATGCAGAAGGTTGTGTGTCTGTCTGTCTAAATCAGCGCTCAGCTCACAATGCGGCAATCCGGGGTTTCGTGAGGTACGGGTGGAGATGGAGCTGGAGAGTGGCTGCTTTTGTCACCTTGTTCAAGTAAGCAAACCAACTGACAATATCAGACCGTTTGATTAGGTTTAGGGTTACATTACTGCATTAGAGTTACACAATAAGCTGCATTAGATTCAGCTATTTTTTCTAAACCAAGTTTTATTTTGTCTTCCCTTCATCTGTTCCCTCTCTAGTTCTGTCAGCACAGGGCTGTCTGTGTACCGAGACAAGTATGCCCTGAGCCATTATGCTGCAGCTGGAGGTGAGTCACATGGGCTTCAGTGGGGCTTTATCACAGTTTTAAACCTTTATTTATCCAGGGAAAGCCTACTGAGGGTGCTCACTGTGTCAAAACAAGGCAGCTTCACATTCACACATCTCCATCTAGGAGTTGTTCCCTACAAACTCAGCCCCACACATCACTCCTGCCACTAGTTATGTGTGCAGTATTAGTGGTGCAAGGAGCAGGTCTGTCTTTAAAAAAGATTTTAAATGTCAGTCACCAAAATGTTAAATATACCTTTGTTAACTGACAGATCCTGTGCATCCTGTTTTATGTACAAACTGATTTCATCACTGATTTGTTGTTGTGGTTTGATTTAGCCAATACCACAGGTGGTTTCTCATCTGCTGCTAAGCACTGTCAACCAGTGTCCAGTTTGTAAGATGAATAGTTTCCTGTCACATGATGGTGATGTGAGAAGTATTGAACATGCAACCAGATATTTTCCCTTTTCGTGGTATCAACTAAAAGGTGTTGTGGGATTTCAAGTGTCAAAAGAATTCCAAAATGGCAATTTGTGTACATAAAGTTATAAATTGCATCTGTAATCCTTTTTCATCCTAACATCTTCGTTGTTATCTCCCCCAGAGCAGACAGACACCAAGTGGTTCTTCTTTTATTTATCTTCAGCAAAATAGTCACATTTTTTCTTCCTTGCAAGACCACATTACTGTCATACTTAGGGGGTTAGGGCACCGCCTGTGAACCACAATGTCCTCGGTTCACTTTTGGCTGAGGGCCTTTGTTGCATGTCATTCCTCATCTCTCTCTTCCCCCCTCATATCCTGTCATCTCTCTACTGCAGCTGTCTAAATAAAAGCATTGACATGCCCATGAAAAAAGTATCAAAAGGTTATTCCAGAAACTAACTGTCCACAAAATGGGAGTTTATATTGTGCAGAAATTATATTTGCCCAGTTTTGTACACGCTCTGACAACATTCCTGCAGCTCCTAAAAAGTTCATTATTAGTAATCAAATGTCTGGTGCTGACAATATGAATGAAAATAAGATAATCCTTGCCTGCCAGTTTGTCATTGCCTGTTGACAGATTGGTTTAACACGTTCATCACAAGAGCCAGCACATTGAGCTATGAATGATGGTGATAAAACTTGTGTTTGTGTGTGTGAGCAGCTGTGACTGGAGGCCTTTTCAGACTGAACCTGGGCATGAGAGGCATGGTGGCAGGGACAATCATCGGAGCAGTGCTGGGGTAAGGTTGGCCTTTGCTTCCCAAGCATCCATAACATCAAGTTTATACAGTAACTCATCTAGTTTATTCAGTCCTCGTTACAGAGTTGAGTTACATCGTCAGAAGCTGCTATGCTTTTATGTTTGTAACAGACATGCGTATTTGCTCATGCTTGAGAGCAGTGAGCACTCTGGCAGCCAGCTGCGCCCCTCCCAGCAACCCTCTGCTGCCCAGCTGAACCCCCAGCCACCCCCCCACCCCCACCTCTGTTCACGGTGCCAGAGGGACTCATGTGCACTGCAGAGGGCCATGTTTTGGGTACTAGAGCAAGGAAGCAGGCCAAGGCAGCAGCTGCCCCTCTACATTTACACCATCTCTGTTATTGCAGCCTCTCATCTCCATCTACCATGGTCTGATCTAGACTTATGCTTCACTCCTCGCTTCGTCTCCTCTCGCCCCTCAACCCTCTCTTCTTTCTCTGTCCCACTTTTTTCACTCGATCGTCTGGCCACTTTCCGCTGAATACACAGAGCCAAGAACAGTTTTGAATTTGATCGTATAATGGAGATTAAGTGTAAGGTGTTTGATGGTGCAACAGACTGGAGGGGCTGGGTTGGATTGTCTCTGATCATCAGCTCCGTGTTGGCTCAGCCTAGTCTGTTCTCCTGTTGGCTCTGTACTAGCATGGCTGCTGCCTCCTCCCCCTCCTCTCCCTCTCACTGTCAGCCTGAGGGACCAGCCACCTGGAGCATTTGATGTGTGCAAACAGCCCCGGCCCTGGCTACGCCAGGTGCAGTCGGGGGCGGAAGGGGGCGAAATGAAAGCAGGCAGATATTCGGAAAGCACATCATGCTCCAGATCTCACCACAGAATTGCCCTCATCCGGGCACGTGGCGGTAGGTGTGATGGAGGTGTGACTGGAAGGTTTGGGTGGGGCTGCAGGGCCTGCAGAGGGGGGTGTGACTTTGTAAGAGGCAGCTGAGAGGGAATGTCAGACAGCTTGGAAGGTTTACTCAATTAAAGTCGCTGCTTTGACAGAACTTGCATAAGGCAGCTAGGTTTGTTACAGATAGATTATGCAACAGCACAAAGGTCTTTTAGAGATCTATTACATACCCGGTTTCCACAGTGTCACTGGTTTCATTACCTTTTTGTTTTAATAAACTTACAGTAGCTGATGTTTTCGTCACTCATGTTGGTACTAACTAACATGCTCAATCCTCTGTTTAGGATTCCCACTGGTGCTTTGATCCTCAGCATGCAGTCGCTGACAGGAGAAACTGTCAGAGAGCGGAGGAGGAGGGAGCGCAGGGAACTCTATGAGCTCAGACTCGCAGAATGGTGATATATTACATTTTATTATTCTCTTACATTTGTGTAGGATACTTCACTAACCATAAAAAGGCAACCCTGACTTTACATTCAAGTTAGTTATCATGTCCTGTTATTGACACATCATGTTTTCCATCAATCAAGGACGGCCCGTCTGCAGCTGACAGACGACTTGATTGGAGATCTGAAGGTCAACTGTCAGGTGGAGGAAACCAATAAGGACATGCAAAGGATCCAGGAACTGCTCAGTTTACCGGCGAATGAGGATGTGAGTCATGGCTCAAGCAGCCAATGACAGTAGCTGCCTTACTGCCTGTTATCAGTTGGATGTTGAAGGTGGGACTTCACACAAATTTGAAGAAAAATGGCACACTTCTTTACCTGGACTCCACACACCTTCGCTGTAACTGAATGGAAACAGCTTCACATCAGAATTAAGACACTGTTGGACCTCATCAAGTTCTGTCAAGGTGCCCTTTAGTAGCCCCAGTAGCTGCTCAGAAGACACTGGTTGTACAGGGCAGCTGTTGGACAGCGACGATAAGGGTGTGTGTGTGTGTGCTTGAGTACATGTACATCTATCTTTGTGAGAACCAGGTTGAGTTTTAGACATTGGGAGTAAGGCCATTTTGGGATGTTTTGGCCATCCTTGCTTCAGGACAGACCAAGACTTTACAGGTGAGGTTATAATTAGGTTTTGGCTCGTTTCAGGGTGAGGGCTGGAGCTGAGCATTACATTTTAATGGCTGGAGTAAGACGCCAGGGAACACATTATGTTAGGGTCCTCACAAGAATATATTTACAGCTGTGTGCGTGTGACATGCAGGCAGGTTGCTGGAAAACACAGATCGTGCATGCTCCAATTCTCAGCAAGATTTTGTGTCAGAACTTTTAATCAATGCTGTCCACTCATGGTTTGAAGAAAACATTTACAGTATTTGGCTACAAAAATAGTTTATTTTCATTTCATGAGGGGATCTATTATTGGTGGCTTGACTTATTTAAGGTTGTTTTTGCCTTTCCTACTTCATTTACCATCACTAATATGATCCAAAATCAATATCACAAAGTTGCCATTGTAATTGATCCAACCTAATAAAACCTTAAAAATGACACGCTGTCTTCCATGTTGACACACTGAGATCAAATCATCTTAAATAACCGTGCTTCATTGTATTCCTCACAGAGCTCCTGTCATCAGCTCTTGAGTGTGCTGTTTCCATTAAAACCACATTGTCTTTACAAAACTGTCGTACTGTAGCAGCTCGTCGCTCCCACTGGCCTCCCAAGCCCCGACCTCACCTTTTCTTCTGCTTAGTTGTTGGAGCAGTTACTGATGTTTGCTCATTATGTCGAGTGCGCCTAATTCTAACAAATGTCAGTTCATGTCTATTACAAAATGGCTTCTTTATTCTCTCCATGTCTGTGTAATGTGTGGTGTGCTTTTGACTTTGCCTCTTGGGCTTTTCAACAACTAGGTCAAACATTGCCTTGGTCCCTGGTGTAAACAAGATGTGACACAGCAACAGCTGGGGCCCAGGATGCAGCAGTGACTGCTGACATGCAGATGGACAGCCAATAGAAACAGATTGAGGAACCCTTGCACTCCAGAGCACAGCTTGATCACTGACGGTGACTTCAGGTAAACTTAATACATAATAGTGTTTGAAATGTTAAAATATCAGCTTTGAACTGTTGCAGGTAGACACTGGAGGTGAGCTTTAGAGTTACCCTACCTGCTGGCTTTGTTTGGATCAAAATCAAACTGAAATAAAAATATGAGAGCGAAACACTTAGATTGAGTAGATAGTAGATAAACAGAGTAGATAGATCGGTTTAAATGGACTCAGGTCCCATCTCATCACGAGCTACATCTACATTCCCACGGCAGAGTTTTAGGCCATCTACTCTTTTCAGTTGAACGGCATTAAAGCACATGTATGTAAGCAATGTAAGCAGATATATTTTTTAAATCAGGCCTCACTGGCATCTCTTGGGTCATGTATCCATCTCTCTCAAAGCATGACCGCTATCAGAGGATGACTATTTTATAAATGGGCTTTCAGTTCCCTCTGTTGGTGGATTTGTGGAACTGCAAATACCCAAAATAAATACAATGTGAACATGATACTAGATCAAATCTCCTGCATTTAATCCAGCCTCCTTTTTAAAAACATGTCCACATCTTGTGT